>NC_060119.1:283443356-284079125 GCF_021461395.2 Schistocerca americana | reverse complement strand
CATTCATGTCTATCCGACGATCATGCAGTAAATTCGGAAGCGCGACCTAAGGGTACTTTATTTACAAACGCGTCCCAACAGAACCAGCTTGCTGTTATTATTTTCTTGGTTGCTGAAGGGCAGACACCGGCAGACATACATCGGTGAACAAAGGATGTGTATGAAGCACATGCCTATCGAAAACCAGCGTTATGGTTGTGACAAGATAGGTTGGTGACTAATGACAACGCACGTCCCCATATCGCAAATTTCGTAGCGCAAAAGTTACGCCAACTCGAATGGGAGACAACCGAACAACCACCCTAGCGTCCTGAACTCTCCCAAAGTGATTATCACGCACTTAGGTGCCTTAAAAGAGGCCTTCAAGGATCGGAGATAACTAACGGACGAGGATGTGCGTGAGGCGGTTGAGGGATTCTTCACACAGCAGCACACTGGTTAAGTCAACAGTAACTTGTAACTTCATCCTTGTGAGAGCACCCGTGGTCCAGGGGTCACCGGAACGGTAGCTCAGCGTGTTTGCCCAGAGGGATATCTGCCTTCTGTAGAAAAAAAATTGAGTGAATGGATCAACGATGAACTTCAAGAGGCGTTATGGGACGTCCGACCTGGTCAAATAAAACGACCTATAACGAGCGAAACGGGATGTAAAAAAGAAAAAAAAGACAGAAGGGGAGAGTCTTTGATTGGTAATCAAAACGTCTTCGGTCCCGGGTTTGAATACCGCCACTGCTTAAATTTTGATTAATAATCACCACTGGTGGCCGAACAATACCGCCATAACGGGTCACCCTCATTCTGCCAACGATCTTGTCAAGAGGGCAGAGGTTCAGGGTACACTCTTCTACTACAGCTGAAAAACGGCCCCCAAAAGGCGGAAGAATCGGCAACGATCAACGGCATGAGGATGCAGAAGGTAGTGGAAACCACTGCATTAAAAACACACAGCATGTATCCACAGGACATGTGGCCTCTAATTGAAAAAGTGTCATGATGATCTCTCTATCGACAAAAGATTTTGGAAAAGTCCCTCATTCGGATCTCTGGCAGGGGACTGCCACGGGGTTGGCGACCATGAGAAAAATCATGAATAATCAACGAAAGGATAGCGTTCTACGAGTTGGAATGTCAGAAGCTTGAACGTGGCAGAAAATCTGAAAAGGGAAATGTAATGGCTCAATCTAGATATACACTCCTGGAAATGGAAATAAGAACACCGTGAATTCATTGTCCCAGGAAGGGGAAACTTTATTGACACATCCCTGGGGTCAGATATATCACATGATCACACTGACAGAACCACAGGCACATAGACACAGGCAACAGAGCATGCACAATGTCGGCACTAGTACAGTGTATATCCACCTTTCGCAGCAATGCAGGCTGCTATTCTCCCATGGAGACGATCGTAGAGATGCTGGATGTAGTCCTGTGGAACGGGTTGCCATGCCATTTCCACCTGGCGCCTCAGTTGGACCAGCGTTCGTGCTGGACGTGCAGACCGCGTGAGACGACGCTTCATCCAGTCCCAAACATGCTCAATGGGGGACAGATCCGGAGATCTTGCTGGCCAGGGTAGTTGACTTACACCTTCTAGAGCACGTTGGGTGGCACGGGATACATGCGGACGTGCATTGTCCTGTTGGAACAGCACGTTCTCTTGCCGGTCTAGGAATGGTAGAACGATGGGTTCGATGACGGTTTGGATGTACCGTGCACTATTCAGTGTCCCCTCGACGATCACCAGTGGTGTATGGCCAGTGTAGGAGATCGCTCCCCACACCATGATGCCGGGTGTTGGCCCTGTGTGCCTCGGTCGTATGCAGCCCTGATTGTGGCGCTCACCTGCACGGCGCCAAACACGCATACGACCATCATTGGCACCAAGGCAGAAGCGACTCTCATCGCTGAAGACGACACGTCTCCATTCGTCCCTCCATTCACGCCTGTCGCGACACCACTGGAGGCGGGCTGCACGATGTTGGGGCGTGAGCGGAAGACGGCCTAACGGTGTGCGGGACCGTAGCCCAGCTTCATGGAGACGGTTGCGAATGGTCCTCGCCGATACCCCAGGAGCAACAGTGTCCCTAATTTGCTGGGAAGTGGCGGTGCGGTCCCCTACGGCACTGCGTGGGATCCTACGGTCTTGGCGTGCATCCGTGTGTCGCTGCGGTCCGGTCCCAGGTCGACGGGCACGTGCACCTTCCGCCGACCACTGGCGACAACATCGATGTACTGTGGAGACCTCACGCCCCACGTGTTGAGCAATTCGGCGGTACGTCCACCCGGCCTCCCGCATGCCCACTATACGCCCTCGCTCAAAGTCCGCCAACTGCACATACGGTTCACGTCCACGCTGTCGCGGCATGCTACCAGTGTTAAAGACTGCGATGGAGCTCCGTATGCCACGGCAAACTGGCTGACACTGACGGCGGCGGTGCACAAATGCTGCGCAGCTAGCGCCATTCGACGGCCAACATCGCGGTTCCTGGTGTGTCCGCTGTGCCGTGCGTGTGATCATTGCTTGTACAGCCCTCTCGCAGTGTCCGGAGCAAGTATGGTGGGTCTGACACACCGGTGTCAATGTGTTCTTTTTTCCATTTCCAGGAGTGTAGTAGGGGGTCAGTAAAGTGAAGTGGAAAGAACACAATGATTTCTGGTCAGATGAATATAGGGTAATATCAACAGCAGCAGAAAATGGTATAACGGGAGCAGGATACGTTATGAACAGAAAGGGTGGGCCGAGAGTGTGTTACTGTGAACAGATCAGTGATAGGGTTGTTCTTATCACAATTGACAGGAAACCAACACCGACAACGATCGTTCAGGTATACATGCCGACGTCGTAATCTGGAGATGAAGAAATAAGTTACATGAGGATAATGAAAGGGTAACACAGTATATAAAGGGAGATGAAAATCTAACAGTTATGGTGACTGGAATGCAGTTGTAGGCGAATAGTAGAAGATAAAGTAACAGGAGAATACGGACTTGGCACAAGGAATGAAAGAGGAGAAAGGCTAATTGAGTTCTGTAATAAATTTCCGCTAGTAATGGCGAATATCCTGTTCAAAAATCATAAGAGGAGGAGGTATACTTGGAAAAGGCCAGGTGATACAGGAAGTTTTCAGTTAGATTACATCACGGTCAGACAGAGATCTTGAAACCAAAGGCCGGCCGAAGTGGCCGTGCGGTTAAAGGCGCTGCAGTCTGGAACCGCAAGACCGCTACGGTCGCAGGTTCGAATCCTGCCTCGGGCATGGATGTTTGTGATGTCCTTAGGTTAGTTAGGTTTAACTAGTTCTAAGTTCTAGGGGACTAACGACCTCAGCAGTTGAGTCCCATAGTGCTCAGAGCCATTTGAACCATTTTTTGAAACCAAAGACTTGATTGTAAGGTGTACCCAGGAGCAGATATAGACTGATCACAGCATAGTGGTGATGAAGTGTAGACTGAATTTTAAAAGATTAAAAGGAATAATCAACACGCAAAGAAGTGGGATACGGAAGTGCCAAGGAATGGCGAGATACGCTTCAAATGCTCTACAGCTCCAGAAACTGCGATAAGGATAGCTCAGTAAGCAGTGGAATTCAAGAGGCATTGACATCTCTAATAAAGGTCACAACATGAGTTGGAAAGAAAAACATATGGACAAAGAAAGTAACTGCGAAGAAACCGTACTTCAGTTGATCGATGAAAGGAAGAAGTACAAAAATGTTCAGGGAAATTCAGGAATACAGAAATACAAGCCACTCAGGAATGAAACGAATAGGAAGTGCACGGAAGCAAAGACGAAATGGCTGCATGAAAAGTGTAAAGAAACCGAAAAAAATTGATTTTGACGAGCTTTGAGGGATTTATGATCAAATAAGCAGAAGGGGTAGGTAACATTCCATCACAATTTCTAAAATCATTGGGGGAAGTGGCAACAAACCGACTATAAACGTTGGTTCGTAGAATTTATGAATCTGACGACATAGCGGAAAATTATCATCCACGCTATTCCGAAGACTGCAAGAGATGAAAAGTGCGAGAATTATCACCCAATTAGCTTAACAGCTCATGCATGCAAGTTGCTTACAAGGATAATATACAGAAGAGTGAAAAATAAAGTTGAGGATGGGCTAGATGACGATCAGGTTAGCTTTAGAAACATTAAAGACACGAGAGAGGCAATTCTGACTTTGCAGCTGATAATGGAAGCACACTAAAGATATATCAAGACATGTTCACAAGAGTTGCCGACCTGGAAAAGGCGTTCGACAATGTAAGACTGTGCAAGATATTCGAAATTCTGAGAAAAATAGGTGTAACCTATAGGGAGAGATGGGTAATATATGATATGTACAAGATCCAAAAGGGAATGATAAGAGTGGATGACAAAAATCGAAGTGCTCGAATTAAAATTAAAGTAGGGATGTAGTCTTTCACCCTATTGTTCAATCTGTACATCGACGAAGCAATGACGGAAATAAAGGAAAGGTTCAGCACGTGGAATTAAATTTCAAGGTGAAAAGATACCAATGATACGATCCGCTTATGACATCGGTGTCCTGAGTTAAAGTGAAGAGGAATTACAAGATCTGCAGAATGGAATGAACAGTCTAATGAGTATACCGTATGGACTGAGAGTAAGTAGAAGAAAGATGAAGGAAATGAGAAGTAGCAGAAATGAGAGCAGCGAGAAACTTAACATCAGGATAGATGGTCACGAAGTTGATGTAATTAAGGAATTTTGCTACCTAAGCAGCAAGATGACCAATAACGGACGGAGTAAGGAGGACATCAAAAGCAGACTAGACATGGCAGAAAGGGCATTCCTTGCCAAGAGAAGTCTACTAGTATCAAACATAGGAATTAATTTGAGAAAGAAATTTCTGAGAATTTACGTCTGGAGTACAGCATTGTATGGTAGTGAGGCATGGACTGTGGGAAAACCGGAACATAAATAACGAAGCATTTTAGATGTGGTGTTACAGACGAACGTTGAAAATTAGGTGGACTGATAATGTAAGGAACGAGGAAATTCTGCGCAGAATCGAAGAGGAAAGGGGTATGAGGAAAACACTGATAAGGAGAAGGGACAGGATGATAGGACATCTGTTAAGACATGAGGGAATGAGCTGCATGGTACTAGATGGAGTTGTAGAGGACAAAAACTGTAGAGGAAGACAGAGGCTGGAATACATCCAACAAATAATTGACGATGTAGGTTGCTAGTGCTACTCTGATATGAAGAGGCTGCACAGGTGAAGAATTCGTGGCGGGCCCCATCGAAACAGGCAGAGAAGACTGATGACAAAAGGAATCTGCCGAGTCGGTCGGGTGATTTCCTAAACTAAATGTTCAAGGCGACATTGATTGATTCACATACCGATTCTGGACCGTAAGGCCTTCGAAGGGAAGCTTTTTGATCGTCACTTATAATAAACTGCAACTATGAGGTTCTTTAGCTATCAAATTAAAAACTTTGTCTAAGTAAACCTAATTTAAATTACAAAATGTTCAGTATGTATAATAAGGATATTACATAGAGTTTGTTTAGTACATTACAGGGAGCATCTAAATGAAATATGAAAGAAAATTACTGTAAGCGCTAAATTTGGCGAAATTATATGGCAAGAATTGAAGGGCAGTATCAATCAATTCAACACAACAAAGCCGTGGGTGGACAATAGTGAATGTGCGACGCCATCGCATTAGGAAGGGAAGTGTATCTAACCCTGCAGCTATGGCTTTACGCCTGGTCATGGAAGAGCCTACATGAAATTATTGAAATATACTGGAGTATCCCTAAGTTCATGCCGGTCTAACTAGCTAATGCCACCAGGTAGTCTCATCACAATTGTTCACGGCTGACGAGTAGAGATGGCAGCCACCAGAACGCATCTCCCTATTCATGTTGCGTCACAAGCAGGAGAAGTGCCCCTATCACATTTGTCACTCTGTCTGGAAGTGTCACTGTCAAGTCTCCAACGCGAAATAAACATGTGCTCTTCAAAATAAAAAAGGAAAAAACCCTCGTCTGGGTCTGTACCGCATTTCCTGTGACTTCTTTGTCAAAAGTATAAGTTTAAAAATGAGAAAAATTTTCGTCCAGCTCGACGCAATGGTGTAGTTGTTACGTCATTATTTTTCTCCCACCAGAAACTGTAAAAATCGTTATCCAATCGGGAAGCGTTTCGCCTGCACTGTCCCGAGAATTTCGGACTCGATAAGCTACGTCATCATCTTGCGTCTTTATTCCAGCAACCCATGGTCCTTCCGCGTAACAAAATTCAGAAGCAGACTCCTGATCGCCCACTCGACCTGTCTTTAAGAACGCCGAACATGTTCCTTTCTTGGCCTATGACAGGAGAAGATATCTCATCCCACTGCGCCCTGGGGAAGCAGAAGGGCGGATGATACCCTCACTCAAAATGTTCCATATTACTTCCTCCAACACTTATCTTTTCGTGGGTGACAGACTATAAGGTGACTATCTAACTGGCACTTCATCTGACAAGCGGATACGATGTTTTATTGGTGACACTTCATTTATCTGTCAAAATATCTGGAAACTCTTGCCACAAGTTGTGTAACTTTTAAGCTTATTCCCTAGAGAGTTGGTCCACACCGAAGCCATCATGATCAACTAAATAAGAATAAACACCCGAAAAACTGCCATGCAGACATAAATGGAATTTTATCGAAGGCGAAAACTGAAACAGAAAACCCCACTCGAATAATTCAGAATTAATCCAGTCTATTTCATAAAATCGCAGCCTTAACAAAATATCAGTACTCAAACCCTTCACTACTAACACCTCCAAGGGCCAGCAAAACTTCCAAACCTGCAAGTGGATCGCAGCGCCCTTGCCGAAACTAACTGCTGACCCTTAGCAGACATTTAAGTCCCCATGACGGGCTGAAATTTATTTATGATTCAATAATGCAATACTACTGTCTGAGTCCGGAAATGCACACTCTGGTTCATTACAAATCAGCACACACAAAGGGTAAAGAATTGCTAGTAATTCCCGTAAACTTATTACAGAGCCTCGGCAATTAGCGAGACAGAAAGCGCCTTCGATTCTTTTGGGTCAGCTGTCCGATTGTGTCTTCCACCGAACTTCATAATCGCGAGCATCGTGGCCTGGCTGCACAGCGATAACAACATCCCTTAATGTGGCTGTCACTGTAAAAAGAAATTGTTGGGTGCAGAAGCATCACTCAGCCTAACACCGTTCTCTTCCTATCCTCGCCTCTCTCTCTCTCTCTCTCTCTCTCTCTCTATTCTCAGCGATCACAGGCCCTGTAGACCACAAAGATCAGCTTCCACCGCCTATCTCTCGCAGCCTCTCTCCGCCCTGCGGAAATTATTAATGCTGCGATGTCCTTCTCTATGTCATCTCTCCACCTTGTACGCGGTCGGCCCAATGGTCTTGTTGCCTGGAGAGTTCCTTCAAATGCTTTCTTGGTGATTCTGTTGTTTTCCATTCTGGTCACATGTCCAGCCCATTGCAGTCTCCTACTTTTTAATTTCTGGATGATAGTGAGTTGCTTCATTAACTGATAAATTTCATTGTTCTTTCGAAATCTCCATACGCCATTCTCCAACACAGGTCCCCAGAATTTTCCTAGTACCTTTCTTTCAAAAACATTCAGTTTTTCTCTTTCATTCTTCGTAAGCGTCCAGCTTTCTGAGCCGTACAGTACTATGGGGCAGATAATAGTGTTGTATATCTTCATCTTTGTAGTAATTGACAAAGCCTTACTTTTGAGTGGCTTGCTTAGTGAGTACAGACATCTTGACGCCGAGGCTATTCTTTAATTTATATCCATTGTTATGATATTTTTAGTGTTGAAACGAGAACCAAGGTATTTAAACTGGAGAACTTTTCTGAATTGAGAATGCTGGTCAATTTCAAAGTAAGAATTTGGGTTTATGACTCGACCTGTTTCCATATATTGGGTACACTCTTGGTTAATCAAAAGCCCGATTTTGCTGGCACTGTGCCTGAGAGATCTGTACATGTCATTCAGTTCTTCTTCAGTTTCATTCAACAACATTATATCATCTGCATAAGCCATGGGTTTTACTTCACTGTGTTCGAATCGGAGACCGTTGTGTAGATGTAAATTACTCTCCCGAACCACTTTCTCTAATGCAAGGTTGAAGGGTACACATGAAAAAGCGTCTCCCTGTCGTAAGCCTGTTTTAATTGGAAAGGTGGAGGATATGGATGCTCTGAACTTCACTGCTGCCTGGAAGCCATCCATGCACAGTTGTATCATCCTAAAGATTTTACTGGGTTTACTAAATTCTCGCAATGTGTTGTAGAGGCTACTTCTGTGGATGCTGTCATAGGCTCGCTGGAAGTCAATGAAGAGACAGTGATATTTTTGTTAAATTCCCAGTATTTCTCAAAGATCTGTCGTATAGTAAACAAACTATCAGTTGTAGAACAGTTTGTTCGAAATCCAGCCTGATAATCTCGACTAATGTTTTCTGCGTAAGGTTTAAGTTTTTCCAGAATGCTCATGACAGGATTTTGTATGTTATGTTCAGCAAACTGATTCCTGTGTAATTTACAGATTCCATTCTGTTTCCTTTCTTGTGTATGGGACAAATTATTGCAGTTTTCCAATCTTCAGGCAGTGTTTCAGTTTTCCAGATCATTGTGATAAGGTTATAAATTTCTTTGTGTAGTTTGCTTCCGCCCTCTTTTAACATCTCTGCTGATATCTGATCCTCGCCTGCTGCCTTGTTGTTTTTGAGCTTTTGAATGGAGTGGATCACTTCCTGTTCTGTGATTCTACATTCGTCATTATTAATGCGGTCACTCTCAGATATTGCGTAATTGATGGTTATGTGCGGATCAGTGCAATTTAACATTTCTGATAAATACTCTATCAATCTTTCTACGATACCTTCCAGCTACGTTAACATATTTTGATTTTTATCTTTTATGAATAGGTTTTCACTTTGATAACCTCTCTTACTTTTCTTTGTATACAGTTGCATGGTTTCTTCGCGAATAAAACACGAGGGCGGTCCTTCGGCTTCATGCCCTGCACGATAGTGGTCGCTACTTGCGACTTTGACAAACGAGCGTCAAGTGCGAGAACAGCCATCCTAAACTCTTATGTATTTAGTCAATCGCTCAGCCCGACATTTAACACGGAATAAATACCGATGACGAAGTCATTTTTGCTCCTAGCTGGCAAATTCTCCCTCAGGACCCTGCTCTGACAGCGGAACACTACCCTTATTACCCAATGACCCGCTACACAGCGGGTATAACGTTTTAATACTACCTCCCACGGAACTCTACACACATTGACCTCTCTAAATTTACCTTAAACCACAAAAATTCCACAAATTTCAATATACTGAAAAGGAGATGAAGTAATTTCTCAAGCTGACATATCGCGCCATCTGCACTTGATCTCGTTGACTAGAGACAACTCCTAAATTTTCTGATAGCGGTGCAGAATCCTCGTTCTGCTGTCTGGCTCCCCTCCCCATTCTAAGGAAATTTTATCTGCAACAGCATGATTTTAATTTATAATTCATCCTAGATTTCCAACGCGGTTGAGAAGGTGGATCATTTGATTTGATACTGCAATCAATATATTTAGAATCGGGAGGGGCAGCTACCTTCTAAGAAGGCGATATTTTTCTCCATATGAGACAGAGAAGCATGGCATCACTCGAGGGCGCTACTCACCGAACGAATACGTTCTCGAGTCACCGGAACCGGAAGTGTGGCTGCACCGTAGTGGAGTGGTGCGCCAAGTTTCATGCTATTAGCAATTCCACAACTGCAGCATCCACGCTGCGGTCCTGATCTCTCTCTTGCTATTCACAATATAGATAAATGACCTTGTGGACGACATCGGAAGTTCACTGAAGCTTTTTGCGGATGATGCTGTGGTATATCGAAAGGTTTCAACAATGGAAAACTGTACTGAAATGCAGGAGGAGATGCAGCGAATTGACGCATGGTGCAGGGAATGGCAATTGAATCTCAATGTAGACAGGTGTAATGTGCTGCGAATAGATAGAAAGAAAGATCCCTTATCATTTAGCTACAATATAGCAGGACAGCAACTGGGAGCAGTTAATTCCATAAATTATCTGGGAGTACGCATTAAGAGTGATTTAAAACGGAATGATCATATAAAGCTGATCGTCGGTAAACCAGATACCAGACTGAGATTCATTGGAAGAATCCTAAGGAAATGCAATCCGAAAACAAAGGAAGTAGGTTACAGTACGCTTGTTCGCCCACTGCTTGAATACTGCTCAGCAGTATGGGATCCGTACCAGATAGGGTTGCTAGAAAAGATAGAGAAGATCCAACGGAGAGCAGCGCTCTTCGTTACAGGATCATTTAGTAATCGCGAAAGCGTTACGGAGATGACAGATAAACTCCAGTGGAAGACTCTGCAGGAGAGACGCTCAGTAGCTCGGTACGGGCTTTTGTTGAAGTTTCGAGAACATGCCTTCACCGGGGAGTCAAGCAGTATATTGCTCCCCCCTACATATATCTCGCGAAGAGACCATGAGGATAAAATGAGAGAGATTAGAGCCCACACAGAGGCATACCGACTATCCTTCTTTCCACGAACAATACGAGACTGGAATAGATGGGAGAACCGATAGAGGTACTCAAGGTACCCTCCGCCACACACCGTAAGGTGGCTTGCGGAGTATGGATGTAGATGTAGATGTAGATATAGATGCCCCACGGAGACACGCCCCCAGTTCCACTACTTCGTCTTCCTTTACCTAAACCCGAACGCGCAATTCATATTTCAGCTGATTCTTCTTCAAACAGCTAACACCCATCACCGGCCGAGACTATCCCAAGTGCGCATGAAAAACACAGTTCGAGTGGATTCGGCCAAATCAAGAACTTTACTACATTTGCTACTGCACCAAATAGGTAACGAAACATGTTGAATCATAAGCGCTGCGACCATAGGCAATCTCGCTCTAGTTACCAAGTATGAGACGCCTCAGTACCCCTCTACAAGGGAGGACAAGGAAGATCTGAACAAATGGGGACTGAAGAACACTCTTCAATGTACGTTTGAATTAAAATATATTATTACAAAATTCCACATAAATCAGCAAACTTTAAAGGATGGGCTCAAAACCAAACGGTCTAGTTACCAATTTCTAAAATAAGAACACTGCTAGGCAACGATTTAGGTATGATGAAATTTACGAAACCTTCTTTAAATCAATGAGCATTTCACGTTAGAATTACGTAGTCTTAACAGTGTAAGCATTAAATAAATTTAAACAGTTCTTCAAAGCTTTTAGCAGTGCGTGAAACAATGTGCACGAAGTCGCAGTAACACCCACCTGAACCCGAACTGGGGGCTCCGGTGACATTTAACACAATGTAAAGATTGTTTTAATAAAATACGTATACAGCCATCGTAATAAGAAAATTGAAGGTGAAATTTTTACAAAATATGAAGAGCAATCTGTTGGTATTGCAGCCGGTTCGAACCAAGCGGTAGAACCCGTTACATTCCAAAAGAACACCTAAATTAACAAGTTCTGAAACATGTGCAAGACTTACTGCAAACACAATAAAATTAATACGCGCAATGTAGCGAGGCAACAAACAGCTGAACCCCATACTCTGAGGATTAGATTTAAGGATTAGCTGCTCCGATTCTTTCAATTCCACTCATTCTTACAATACAAGAAACTGCTGTTACCAGGTGGATAGAACAGAGAATTACAGTAAATTAATATAATTTTTCTTCATTTACAAGAAGTAGATTTTTTTATTTTATTGGTTGGAACATCCGTACTATCGGTCCTAAGTATACAATTATATCAATACTAAGAGACCCAGGCTGGGCCATCTCCGTACAACTATCCGCAAGATCACAGATGGAGCGTTAAAAGCCACACTACACTTTACAGTGTTCAAACGGTAAAAGTTATTCAGTTAGATTGTGTACCCTTATCTACATGTCTCACCATGGGGCCAACGGCTTCAACAGGAAGTGTGTAATTTGAATGAAGTTTTACCACGCGAGACTGAATCTTGTGTAACAAATTAAATGATTCAAATAGTATGACGATAAGTAGTGGAAATCGACTTCTCGCGGAGTTCTGCCCAGTTAACGAGCAACTAGCAAGACACTCGGCTGGTACAACATGACGTAATTGAAATTACAACACCGCTACGCCCGGTGACCTTAGCATACTGGTGGCCAACTCAAAAAGTCTACAGCCACCTCTTCATAAGGGTTAGTTTTCACTAAAGTGACGTGTTGCAGGGAGTCGGTACTGCGATGTTTGCGTACGTCCGGTTAAGATTAACCATTAGTACGCGCTCATCTGGAGATAGATTTGGCCAAAAGTCGAACGAAGGGTAGCCGTTTGAAGGGCAGAGGAAAAACAAATGCCGAGGCAAGAACCAAGGGAAAAAAAGCTCTTCGATAGTTAGGTCCGGCAGTAACAGCAGTAGCGCATGTCTTGCTGCCTGCCACAGGTTATGGCTTTGTTAATTGTGGGTATCATGCATGTTGATACCTTTGACGTGCTGTTACTCGGCGGCTGTCGCTGGGTGCCGGTGTTGATCTCTCGGTCAGCGTCAGCATACCTGTAACGGTTAGGTTCATCATCGTTTTGTGTCTGATAGGTCATGTATCAGATGCACAGTGAAGGGTGATGTTGGCGATTTGCTTGTGCGTGAGTGGGCGAGTTCATCTGTTTTCCTGCGGTAGCCTGTTGGTCGGCTTTACTAGCTGATGGTATAGCAACTCAACGTCGCTGATATGCAGGGGCTTGCCGACGTTTTTCGCTTGTCGGTGTATGTTAGCTTGCCATAGGTAGTTATGCCCTAGCTAGTAGTGTCTTTGGCCGCTTATGTTTCCATCTATGGTTGTGATATCCCACATATACCGCATCCAGGTGTCTTAACCGTCACTTGTGGAGACACAAACGTGTCTCGCTACAGGCTCAGATAGCTACTACAACAAATACAGTTCCATTACAACATCTAGTCGCATTAGGTTACCACCAGTCAAAAGTCTGAGTAATCACGTTTCGCAGCTCAGACCACTGAGAGACCTGCAGGAACAGAACCAATAAGAAAAAAAAAAAGTTCAAATGTGTGTGAAATGTTATGGGATTTAACTGCTAAGGTCATCAGGCCCTAAGCTTACACACTACGTAACCTAAATTGTCTTAAGGACAAACACACACACCCATCCCGAGGGAAGACTCGAACCTCCGCCGGGACCAGCAACACAGTCCATGACTGCAGCGCCCCAGACCGCTCGGCTAATCCCGCGCGGCGAACCAACAAGAGTCTGAAGGTACTGGCAGAGGTGTGGAGCTATGCTAACTCCGCGGACATCAGTGCAACACTTCTGGGTTAAGGATCTATAGCGGAAACATCCCGATCGAAGTGGTCTCCCAGATTCGTGATTCGGTTTGAACCCGGGCAGTTTGGTGGCCACGGGAGTACGGCAAACTCGTCCTTGTGTTCTTTAAACCATGGAAGTTCACTGCGAACTGTGTAACACGTCTAGCTGTCAGACGCCGTGGCACCGAAGAGAAGCAAACTACACGTAGGGATGGTCGTGGTCCCCTGTCATAGACGCATACTTGTGTTTATTCATTTTTCGTGCCTTCCAGAATGACGAGATCACCCAGGGAATGCCAGGAAAACAGTCCCAAGACTCTAAGACTCCCTCCTCCTACCTGGACCCTACTGGATTGTTGCAAGGGTTTTCTTTCTCTCCGGTGTTCATCTGAAGAACTTGTCGCTACTAAGTGGACTTAGAGATGCGTTAACGCGTGCCAATTCCCGCCTTCGCCCTCGCTGAACAACAGTGGGCATGAGTTCATGAAACAGGAACCTACTGTGGAGGCATATACGCAGCAATGTTCGCTGAACGATCGTTGCGGAAACACGACTGGTAGTCCTTGGTTCATATGAGGGTTCAGCTGCTCAATAGTTGCACGTTTATTCGCCAGCACACAATTCCCCAGCCGTCACTCACGCCGGCCGTGGTAACAGAGCGGTTCTAGGCGCTACAGTCTGGAACCGCACGACCGCTACGGCCGCAGGTTCGAATCCTGCCTCGGGCATGGATGTGTTTGATGTCGTTAGGTTAGTTGGGTTTAAGTAGTTCTAAGTTCTAGGCGACTGATGATCACAGAAGTTGAGTCCCATAGTGCTCAGAGCCATTTGAACCGTCGTTCACTGCTGTCTTATACGGCCCGTGGTGTACCATAGTTGTCCCTGCGCCGCTTATGGATTGCGCCATTTTGCCGTGCAAGTATACTTTAATCAACGGCATCACGTGAACTGTGTACTAACATCACCCTTCACTGTGCATCTGATACATGACCTATCAGACACAAAACGATGATGAACCTAACCGTTACAGGTATGCTGACGCTGACCGAGAGATCAACACCGGCACCCAGCGACAGCCGCCGAGTAACAGCACGTCAAAGGTATCAACATGCATGATACCCACAATTTCGAAAATGTTTATACCTTTTTCTCTTCCTTTGCAGGCTGTGTCGTTCTTTAGTGGATGCAGCAATGAGGAACGGATGCTGTTCGTGAACAAAGAATTCGGATAATTATTTAGTCCCCCATCTAATATCAAATCGTAAAAATAATACATAACTTTGATGCTGTTCTGACAGCGTCAGCTGCTAATAGTTGCTTAGAATGTAGAAATATATAAAGATATAAAAAGTATATAAATCTTTCACTCTTCAATAGAGCGTCTATTCAGAACCCCATGTGAATGTTATTCAGCTGGCAAACACACACCATGTGGAGCTTTTGGCACAAACTAGGGTCAGTGCTGGAGCTCCGGAGAGGGGATGGTTGCATCACAGTAGCAGCGGCGTAATCGTTCGCCGCAGTACAGCGCCCTCGTGCTATGGTGTCGGATTGCGGCCAGTACCACATAATCTGTCGTGTAACCGAACTTTGGCTACAGGGGTCAGCGACAAGTCAGATAATGAAGAGTCAACAGATTGCATATGTACAAGGCGTTGCCTCCTCAGAGTGCTTCTAGCACAAGGAGGACAGACGGCAGGACAAGCGAAACAGACGCCTTTCGTGGAGGGGCCTATTTCCTCCGCCGTGTCATGTGTGTAGAACCGGGTCGGCACGAATTCCTCCGTGCCCCTGCAATATAGGGCGGTGCAAGCCAGAAGGCGGCAGTTCGCTCCACCGCAGCTCCGGGCCAATTCACACACCGGCTATTGGCAGCCCCACAGTGAAAACCCGGTCGGAAGGCAGCGCAGCGGAACCAACGCCTTCCCAACGATATCCCAAGATGAACGTGTCGGCCAACTACGCCGAACGTTCTCGTTAGGGATTATCAGTCTCACAGTCATCACGTCCCACTACGTTTATTCACTGTGTGTTCCAGTCGTATGCCTGTTACTGTTTGAGATGTTGTGTTATTTTCGGAGAGAAGAATTTTCTCTTTGTTATTACATCTCTGTACTGCGGCCATAAGAAACCCTTGCAATTGTTTACCTGTGTCTTACGGTTCTGTCAAGCATCTCCCAGTGGGCGAGATAGCACCGCGCTTACCGCGAACACAAATGAACATATTGAAAGTATCTAACCAAAATTGTCTCCTTTTATTCCGTGTAAGAATCAGTGATAAGATTGTTCTAAATTAACTATTCAGCAAACCTGCATCTGACTGCGTCTGTGAACTTGTTTCTTGCACTCCTTCATTTTGCCAGAAATGCAACATGTATTTGACTGTGGAATCAAGTTTAAGAGAATAATACCGTTCGTGCAATGGCATTAACTTTTGTCCCTGACGTTTACATGGTTCTTTCACTGGTGGGTAACTTTAGTTTACTACTCATTTTCATATTCAATACAAGCAAAGGATGTGGATTATGATTCAGGCTGTTAGATTTAAACACAATTTTGATCTCAATGTATATATTGTTAAAATTTTAAATCGTACACAAAACCTACTATTTCAAACATTTTCGTAGCACGAATCGCTCTTACAAAAAAAGTTTACAAAACGCTTACTGTGTCAAACCTTGGACAAACAAATCCTAACTCTGATCATTATCTAACAAAAACCAACTTAAAAATGATTATATATCTTCTCTCATTTACGTGCTGAAGTTTTCTCAGGGGCAGCGACCTACCTTAACGCTTTCACCACACGTCTGCTTCCTCCGGGCACCTAGCTGCGACCCTTCGGTTCTTTACTGCACGCTCCCGGCTCTCTTAACCATCAAAGATCCTCCTACTCAAAGATATACTCGTTCCACCTTGCGGTTGGCAACTAGCGACTATTTTCTGGAGCTACCCTGATCAGACCATAGCACATACATTTCAATATTCTTTCACGCGTCAGATTTTCCTCATTACGTCAGCGACTGCAGTGAGATTCGCTACCCCTTGAAGCGCTTTATCTACCGTGTATGCTAGTGCTGCTACCGGCCGTATGTGAGTGATTATCGCACCTTGACATAGAACATAGGCGCTGGTCACATTAACGGTTTCTTTCTGCTTAGTGTCTGCCATTTCTCTTTAACGCCACGACGCCATTCGTGATTTCTTGAAGACTATTGTAACCCGAAAATTTATCATTGGAAGAATCTAGTTTATGTCTGACCTCGTCGTAGGAAATGAACTATGTGGTACGTTACAGACCATTATACCACAAAGGTCCGTTTTCAACCCTAGGACGCCCAAGCCTTTTTTTCTAACTTGGATGCCTAAGGGGGAAGGGTGTTCGGCGAGCCCACAGGTATTAAATAAGTTTACAGACGAAAAATTATAACTTTCAAAATGGTTTATCTATTTTAACTAAGGCATCGGTTTATAAATGTTGTTAATTGTTATAAATATTGGATTGAGTGAATAAAAAATTGACATGTTATAATACAAAATACAGATGCGTTCATATACAATAGACTACTCTGAGTCCTCAACTTCAAGGCAAGAGATACACTTCAAAATTTTTTTCTGAATGTGTGTTACACACATGTTTATGACACTGTCTACAATACTGTTTTGGTTTACTTAAATTCTTGTACTTCTGCTTCTTTGTTTTAGCTTCTCTTACACAAATATGGCACCGACCTTTTCCTGCAGGAGGCTGACGCGCTTCTGTTGTCACTTCTTTGATTTTCTTTTGTAGAATAGTCTCCATTGATTGAACAATTTGGTTAGATAACCCTTTTGCATTGGCACTTCTTTCTTCTACCTGCAATTTCACTAGTTCCATCCCAGCTTGCAGAAGATAAAGTTTCCGTTTGTTGTGTTTCTTTTCATTCCATCTTGGATGTTGCTGGATGAATATGGTGGTTGCACTGATAGCACAAATGTCGATGAGAGAGTAAAATACAGATAGAGGCCATCTCTTTGTTCCCCTCTTGCAGATGTACATACGCGCCATTCCATCAATGGTATCAATTCCACCTTTAGTGGAAAAATTATATGCATTTATCTCGGTTTTATTCTTATCTCCTCCAACAGTGCCTTTTCTTGGCGCATTGTTGACAACATCAGTAAGTTTTTACTTGGCTTCGTATTTGCCATGTAGGACACCAAAGTTACTGGAAGCCTACCTGTTGATGGGTCTGTGAACAAGAACATTGATGAATATAGCTCTCGATTTGACGTGTTCTTCATTATGTCTGGAATATGCTTCTTGTTTGACTGGAGAGTTCCTACTGTAGTAACTTTTGGTATAACTCTTCCGCCAAATCCACCGATGTGTAGTATCGGTCTGTAGTAATATTTCGACCAGTATTTTTCACAGGTGCTGCCAGACGTTTGACGACAGCTGCTGAACCCCGTTCTTCTTTCGACAAAGTCTGAACATTACCTGCATAGGGTTCCATATTAAAGACGTATCTGTCAACTGCATCGAACATCATGCGTATAAGGATGCCATACTTGCCCGGTTTATCCTTCATAAATACTTTGAAGGGGCAGCGCCCTCTAAACAAGCTGAGCATATCATCAATGGTGAGGTGGACCCCTGGTTTATACAATAGTGGAAACCTATCATTCACTTTGTTGAAAACATCACGGATTGCTTCCCTTCTTAGCTGGCAGGTACTTTTGTCATCAAACCTTATGATTGCAATAAGTTCCTTGAAACCTTCTCTTGCCATAACACCCTTGTAAACTGGCCGACCCATAAGGTCTGACCAAAGATCGTGCACACTGACAGAATTGTCGTCATTTACCCCCATAAGTATCAGGATTCCTATAAAGGCATACAGTTCTTTCTCATAAGTCAAAGTAACATTTCGCCTAACTGCCTCTTCATTTGAATGTTTTACTATAACATCCATGATGTCAGGCGTAAGAAGTAACTTCAGGGCTTCTCCAGGTGAATGGCAAACAGCAGCTGGAGTTACTCTTGCCTGCTCTCTTACTATATTAGCAACAGGCCTCCGAGGAATTCTAGGCTGTTTGGTTACGGACCTTCTTCCAGACTTGGCCACAATAACATCCTGCTGGTCACTGCCTCAAGCTGCGCTACCTTCATCTTCTCTAACATCCACATCACTTTCCCGAACTTAATCATACTCCATAACACCATCCTCATATTCACTTTCACTCCCCGAGTCAGAATCTTCATGTAAAATTTCATTCGGAACTCTTTCTAAAGACGAATCACGTATTCTTTTAGTCATTTTTAAGTCTGGGTGTGAACAGTATGGAACTGCACTAGCTCACTGCAAATTTACAAGATAAATAACAGCTGACTGCCATCAAAAATCACTTCCTCTGAAAGTAAACCGATTGTTGTGAATATCAAGAACACCAACCAACAAGAAGCTAACTTGCATTGTTTTATAGATGAGAAATACGAAATCCAACTAAGAGATATTTTCTATAGCATCGAAGCTTAAGGGGGGGGGGGGGGTTGTTGGACCCTTAATAATATATTGCCACTAACGTTTCATAAAATAGCCAACAAACAATAACTCAAAGGGAATACGTAGTACGAAAGTTACTTGGGAAAAGCAGGGGACATAAAAAAATTGTGGGTTCAAGGAACCCCCCTTAGGCGTCCTAGGGTTAATGTGGTCTGTCGGTGGACGAGCTGTGCCCGCGATGGATGAGGCCCTAGGGCGGCCTACGGGGAGCGCCGGCTCTCTGGAGGAGCGGCTGGCGGCTGGATGAGCGGACGCCGGCCGGGGCGATCAGTGCGGCTGGCCAGGGGAAGGGCCCGCCTCATTAAAACTGATGCGCCGCTGCCGGCAGCGGCCCCGGGCCTCAATAATTGCTGACGGCCCCTGGTGCGCGCTCCGTGCTCTCGCGCCCGACGCTCGCCCGTTGTCGCTCGTTAGGCGGCCACAGGGGCGGGCAGCGCCGGGTGGACTGCACCTCACACGTGCTGCGCCGGTGCCTCCGTGGTCAGTGCTTGATTTTGTAACAGTGTAGTGGCGCAGTTAAGTCTTGTGGACGCAAAATTGCTCACTCAAGAGATTGTAAAAAGAATAGGCGAGAGGTGAAGTATGTCTGAGGAGCTTTTTAGATCAGTCCCAAATGACTATATCATTTACCATCCAGTGGTGGCACAGGATCCCGTCAGAACACCGAAGTTGAGGGATGTAAGGCTTGCCTACCAGTCGGATGAGTGACCGAGACTGCTGAAGGCTGCTTGCGAGCTGGACGTACTCAGCCCTCGTGAGGCCAACTGAGGAAGCACTTGACTGAGAAGTAGTTACGTCGTCACAAAAGTTGACAATGGCTGGGAGAGCGGCGTTCTGACCACGTGCCCCTCCTCATTCGCATCCAGTGACACCAACAGCCACCACGTTGGTCGCTCAGTATCGCTGGACCTATTACGAGATTGAGTTTTCAAAGTCCTTAGAAGATCAAAAGGGCTACAGATTTATACCAGATAGCTGTTAGAAATTACAATGAGATCCAGACCCTTAGCTGCTTACAGGCGACGATAAATATCAACGGGGACAGGTGAAAACGTGTGCCCCAACCGGGTCTCGAACCCTTCATTTCCTGCTTACATGGCAGACCCTCCGCTCTATCCGACTGAGCCATCGAGAACACAGAGAACAGTGGGACTGCACGGACTTATCTCTTGCACGCTCCCCGTGAGACCCACGTTTCCAACTTGCTCTTCACACACTACATATGTAGTGCCGCTGTCCACTATACTCATTACTCGCAGCAGTCAGTCTACCGATTCCCATAAGGCTTTGAGCAATGCGAGTGCCTCTGCTCTGAAGAATATCATTGGCCGGTAACCCTTATCTATATGAAGATGGTATCAGATACCATTGGTGATTTTGCAGCTCCCGCAGAATGATATCAGAATGAAATCTGGACCATTAGCAGGCGTTGATAAATATCAACTGGATTGGTCCGTTAAGTGGTCATTGACTCCAAATATGTAAAACTGCGACCTCATCCACATTACAACACAAATAATTGCGTTAACATTCGGTTTCTCGACAAGTGAAACAAATATAAAGGCTGTCAAGTCAACTAAAGACCTAGGAATAACAATTGCAAACAATGTAAATTTAAATGATCACGTAGTTGCGGCTGTGGGGGAGGCGAACAGCTGGCCGCTGTGTCCGAGAGGTTCTAGGTGCTTCAGTTTGGAACGAGTGACTGCTACGGACGCAGGTTCGAATCCTGCCTCGGGCATAGATGTGTGTGATATCCTTGTGTTAGTTAAGTTTAAGTAGTTCTAAGTCTAGGGGACTGATGATCTCAGATGCTAAGTCGCATAGTGATCAAAGACATTTGAACCAATTTTGTCTCTACAGCACAGCCCCAAAGCACAGCAACTAGTTTGTACTCCAGACGTACGTTTTCAGAAATTTCTATCTCAGATTCAGGCCTATGTTTGATACTAGTAGACCTATGTTGGAGAGGAATGCCCTTTTTGCCATTGCTAGTCTGCTTTTCATGTCTTCCTTGCTCCGCCCTTCATTGGTTATTTTACTGCCAAACTAGCAGAATTCCTGAACTTCATCTACTTTGTGACTTAAGTTCCTCGTTCTTCTCATTTCTACTACTTCTCATTAACTTCGTCTTTCTTCGATTTAGTCTCAACCAATACTTTGTACTCATTAGAAAGTTCATTACGTTCAGCAGATCATTTAATTCTTCTTCACTTTCACGCAGGATATAAATGTTATCAGCGAATCGTATCATTGATATTCTTTCACCTTGAATTTTAATTCCACTCATAAATCTTCCTTTTATTTCCGTCATTGCTTCTTCTTGCTTCTTCGATGTACAGATTGAACAGTAGGGGGGAGGAGGGAACTACAAATCTGACATACACCCTTTTTAATATGGGCAATTCGTTCGTGGTCATTCAAACTTAAAATTCCCTCTTGGCTCTTGTAAAAATAGTATATTGCCCGTCTCTCCCTATCGCATACCACTATTTGTCGCCGAATTTCGAACATCTTGCACCATTTTACATACTCTATAAACCGGTCCTGATGTTGATTCCTATACTGACCATAACGAATTGCCTCTCTCATGCCTTTTCTAAAGCCAAACTGATCGTCATCTAGCACATCCTCAACTTTCTTTCCATATTTCTGTAGATTATTGTTGTCAGCAACTTGGTTGCATGAGCTATTAAGCTGACTGTGCGATAATTCTCGCACTTGTCAGCTCTTGCAGTTTCCGAAATTGTGTGGATGGTATTTTTCCGTAAGTTACATGGCATGTCGCCAGACTCATACAGTCTACACACTATCCCCTGTGACTTCGAAATGGAATCATATTTCCTCTTCTATCACATCATACAAATCTTCCCCTCATAGAGGCTTTCAATGTGTTCTTTCCACATATCCGGTCACTCCTCTACATCTTGTAGTGGAATTCCCGTTGCATTCTTAATGTTTCCACTCTTGCTGTTAATGTCACCAAAGTTTGTTTTGTCTCTGCCGTATGCTGAGTCTGTCCTTACGACAATCTTTTTCGATTTAGTTACATTTTTCATGCAGTCATTTCGTCTTAGCTTCCCTGCACTTCAAAATGATTTCATTCCTTAGCGTCTTTCATTTCTGTATTCCTGAATTTTCCGGAACATTTTTTTACTTCCTTCTTTCATTGATCAAATGAAGTATTTTTTCTGTTACCCATGGTTGCTTCGCAGTTACTTTCTTTGTACCTATGTTTTTCTTTCTAACTTCTGTGATGGCCTTTCAAGAGATGTCCATTTCTCTTCAACTACACTGCCTACTGAGCTATACCTTATTGCTGTATCTATAGCCTTAGAGACCGTCAACCATAGCTCGTCATTCCTTAGTACCTCCGTATTCCACTTCTTTGCGTATTGATCCTTCCTGATTAATGCCTTAAACATCAGCATACTCTTCATCACTACTATATTGTGACCTGAGTCTACATCTGCTCGTGGGTACTCCTTAGAATCCAGTGTCTGATTTCAGAATCTCTGTCTGACGATGATACAATCTAACTGAAATCTACCCGTACCACCCAGCCTTTTCCAAGTATACCTCCTGATTTTGGGATTCTTGAACAGAGTATTCTCCGTTACTAGCATAAACTCTTTACATAACGCAACTAGTCTTTATCCTCTTTCATTCCTTGACCCAAACCTTTATTCTCCTGTAACCTTTTCTTCTGCTCCTTCTCCTACAACTGCATTTCAGTCTCCCATGATTATTAGATTTTCGTCTCCCTTTACGTACTGTATTGCCCTCTCATGATCCTCATATGCTTTCTCCGACATCTTCAGCTCGCGACGTCGGCACGTATACCTGAACTGTCGTTTCGATGTTGGTTTGCCGTCGATTCTGGTAAGAACAACCCTATCACTGAACTGTTCACAGTAACACACATTTCATTTCACTGACTCCTGCTATATCTAGATTGAGCCTTTGCATTTCCCTTTTTAGATTTTCTATTTTACCTATCATGTTGAAGCTTCTGACATTCTAAGCCCCGATTAGTGAAAACGTTGCCTTTTCTTTGATTATTCGATTTTTTTTCTCATGGTCACCTCCACCACCTCCTTTTTTTCAAGAGTAAAATGTTTACGTAATATCAAAGCAAATAATAATCTCTGGTGTTCTAAAATAAATGACCGTCTCCTTCACATAATAAAAAAGATATTTCCTGATAACATAAACAATTATGGTTTTCGAAAATCGTTTTTCCTTTACGGATCCTGTATCATACCAAATATTTTTTTGTGTTTTGGTTTTCTTTGTTATTTGTTTAGATCACATCGTACGTATGTGTAATTAGCATCAATAACGAACTAAAGAAGAAGGGAATTAAAGAAAACGCCTTGCTGGCACAACAAACAAAATGGCATCCTCGTCCTGCCAACTTGTGGTTAGACGCACTCTAAATCCCAAAGCAGTCAAGAATGTTCCAGGCACGTCTTTGCGAAGAATATTCCATTTTTCCGGTACATTAGACTGAGTTCTGGTATTACACAATCACACTAAAATCATCTCATACGAGCACGAGAAAGGAAAAGCGACCTTGCAGGAACGTCCAGAAATGAAAAACACTCTTACCGCCTTCATGGAACACATTAGACATCGAGAGGCCTCTTATCCAGATCACAGCGTTGGTATTTCATCTGTGAACAGAAGTGATTTCAGTGTAATGACATGGGGAGCCGTACGTAGAAGAAAGGAAGCATCTTCTGAAGCAACTGCCACAACTCTGCAGAAGATGCACACGTCAGTCGATTTTCGTTCGTATCAAGCGTGTGACAACGAGGGCACAGTGGCGAATCTGTCACTTTTATGGCATGTAAACGAAGATGCGTCATGTATTTTCCATTAACGACCAGATATCAGGTCGCTCGAGCGCTAATGTGGAGGAGGGCATGGTGCACAGGACGCCAAACTGCGGGCCAGGCGATAGTAGGATATCGGCTTTCCACAACATTCCTATTACGATTTCTCATCATTAGGCGGTAAACATCATGTGCCGTAGAGTTCCTGCTACTAGGCAAGTCGGCATGGACAGAACAGTATTCGATGAAAAAGGTTTCGACATGTGTGAGAGAGAGAGAGGAAGAAATGTAGGCTACTGCAACGGGTGCCATTCGAGACTGAGGGGCCAGTTCGTCAGTCAGGCTTCCCGATAATCCGGGTCGGCGGCAGGTCCACGACTTAACCATCGTACTTACAATAAAGGCAGCTGCTCTCGCTTGGACGTTGATAAGGCCGAGGCCGCCATCTCGAGGTGTAAGTGTCAGCGTGTCTATAAAGGAACTTAATAATTTTTTGTTTCTTATTGATAAATGTGTAGGTAATTATTCGACTCTCATACCAAAGATTAACATGAAAAATATTTAACACTGACGGGCAACAGAAGATTTACGCTCTCCGTTTATTAGTTTTATTAATAGTTACCTTTCGTGTTCTCATGTCCTTGTAAGACGTACTGTGTAATTTTAAAGTGAAACTCTGTTATATGATGAAACCAATTTATGAACAACGTGATTTTCTCATTTACGGTACCATGGATCCCAGCTCTTGTAGCTCTGGAAGGTTATTATTGTTTCATTTTATATGGAGAATTAGGTTGAGGCGGCGACCTTCACGACGGCACTGCTCAACAATAGAGGTACGTGAATGTGTTCATCTCTTTCCTTTCGTGGCCCCCAATGTCAATTTCAATATTTAGCTCATATCTGCGGCGAAATTCATAACCTGCAATCTTTCTTTTCGTTTAGTGACGAAGTCCGATTTTTTCTTTCTCAGGTGAATAAATGCATTTTAACGTCAATTCTTTTTATCAAGGCCACGGTGAATTATATTATTTAGAACGTACGTGCCCCCGTCGCGATCGTACGTTCGTATACAGCTGAGAGTGTAGCGACCCCTTTCCTTTATAGTATTACCTCTTATTTTCAACCGCTCACTCGCGAATGTATGTGTCCTCTTATTTTGTGTAGTCAGTCGGGCGAATTCTTTAATAACGTTACTTATAATATTTGGTGGTTTACTTCCCACAACTGACCTTTCCTCTGCCGCAACGGCGATTCACGCGAAATATTAACTACGCGACATTTGTAGGAAATCTCCTTTCAAAATTACGACACCGGCTGACTAAGTTTCTAACAAATTTAAAAGGGCGACTACATGTCGTAGCGGACTTTGGTGATAAGACCAGCGTTTACGAAGTAGCCGAACGCCGCCTGTAAGCCATTTCCTTTGGCATCGGTAAAATCTATGCTAAATGGGGTAGTCGGGAGACTAGATGAGTGTTAACAAAATCCACCCGTTGTAACATGTCCAAAGCTCTCAGGAGGTTACCACGAACGTTCTTGCGGATAGCTTGAAGCAGGTGTTTATAGTCAAATGAGATCGTGCGCTGTGTATCAAAATGGTTCAAATGGCTCTGAGCACTATGGAACTTAACATCTGAGGTCATCAGTCCCCTAGAACTTAGAACTACTTAAACCTAACTAACCTAAGGACATCACACACATCCATGCCCGAGGCAGGATTCGAACCTGCGACCGTAGCGGTCGCGCTGTTACAGACTGAAGCGCCTAGAACTGCTCGGCCACGCTGTGTATCGTTCGTGAAGGTGATACCTAAACATTTGGGCTCGACCACTAACGGCAATGGAGCCACACTCTCTACTGGAAGACCTCTACCGACGAACATAGCACTCTATTTCGTCAGGTTCACACGGCTGCCCGCAGCAGTCCCGTACTGGTTGATCCACGCCAGTGCCTCTCGTACTTCAACCGCCGATAGAACCAAGAACACCATATCAACTGCATAGGCGCGGCAGATGAAAGCATGCTCCTACACTGTTATCCCTGTGAGCCGGCTCCTCAAACCGTGTAACAGTGGCTCAAGGGCGGTGGCGAAAAGGAGCATCCACAGCGGACATCCATGACGAACCGACCGTATGATATTCATAGGGCCTGCCTCACAGCCATTGACCAGCACTCGCGACGTGGCACCCCGGAGGAGACGCAAGAGAATGTGTATAAATCTGTGGGGAAAGGCGATCCGTCGGAGTACATTTTCTTCATACTTATGACTCACTCTATCAAAGGCGTGGTCGAAGTCCACTGTCACTAAGGTACCTCGACTGCGGCAGGTCGTGGCCTGGGCTACGACTTCACGGTAATCGCTGAGTGCCGTCTGAATGTTACTGTCACCACCAAAGCACGTCCGATCCAGAGAAATGACTTGAGGGATGACGCAACGAAGGCGAACGGCAAGAATCCGAGTAAAAATCTTGAAGTCACAATTTAACATGGTCAACGGCCGACGATGTCCAACTCCCCGACCTTCCGCGTGCTTGGGGACCTGGATAAGCAAGCCTTCTACGAATTCGGGTGGGAGGGGATGGGCAGGGTCCATCAGTTCTTCATACATCGCAGTTCAGCAAGAGCCCATGATTTCGTGGAACGTGTAAATCTCCAGCGGAAACCAGTCGGGACCTGGGGCTTAGCCCGCCTCACCCTTATGAAGAGCATCAGCGACCTCATCAGCCGTAAGTGTCATTGTGAGAATTTCCGCAGCAGCCCCGTCAAGGAACAAAGGACTTCAGTCGTTACGGCCATGTTCTGGCCCTCTGCTGCACGGAACTGTTTGTTGTGATCCACAAAGGCTTCTATGATATCTTTCTGGGAAGTCAATCGGTAACTATCTGGTACGTCGAGGGCGTTGACCAGCTTTCTCCGACACCGCTGCTTCTCTTGGATAATATGATGCATGGACGGGGGTTTTTTAGTACATAATCGTGACATCTTGCGCGTAATATTGTGCCTTCAAGGCGGTGACGCATAAGAGAAATTATCTTCGCTTTAATTCGTTAAATTTCAACCTGTCGTTGAACAGAGGGGGCATGCTTTGAGAGGTCCCAGTGAATTGTGAAATAGTATACCATGGTACGCCGTTGCCACAGCATTTTGTCGTGAACGTAATTCGTCATCGAACAACGTAAATCAGGCTTCGTGCAGTCGAGCCACCACGGAGTGTTGAAGGATACCCTCGAAGGCGTCTCACACAGTTTTCCACGTCGTCTCTACGACCTGCCTGCGTTCCTGATCGTTGAGATGGGCGACATTCAGCTTCCACAGCCCTCGACCGTTCCACACCTTCTGCCTCTGGAGCGAAACAGTAAAAATGTAGACAATATGGTCGAAGAAGGCGGTACGCCGTACCTCAGCGTCAAGCGCGGCAGTTACGATTCCTTGGGAAATGTAGACAAGGTCAAGACGACTTGTTGAATGACTGGTGGCGTACATATATCCAGGTCGATCAGCATGCACGCGGATCCAAGTATCGGTGAGGTTCAGTTCTTGCACAAGCAGCTTGAGTTCCTGGCATGTTGTGAAATGGGGATGTAGGTCCTTCTGTGATAACACACAACTGAAGTCGCCGCCAAGAACAATATGGTCGTAGCGGCCAAGAAACAAAGGTGCGGCCTGTTCTGAATAGAAACGCGACGGTTCCCGTCGCTTGGCCGTTCCCGTGGAAGCGTAAACATTGATGATTCAGACACAGATGGTAGGTAAGTCGCGTCGTCTTCCTCAATGCCTCCCTCTAAAAGAATAGCAGTGCCACTGCCGCCGTCAACACACGGCGTGAGGTAAGAAACATAGCCACAGATATTAGGAAACGTCGCTGGGCGAACTTCCTGCAGGAGTGCAACATCGAGGTCCAAAGCGCTCAACATTTGATGGAGCAATTGTAGTTTGACGGGAGTGCCAACGGTGTTGACATTGATGGGCCAGTCCTGTAAGCTTGCCGCGGAATTAGGACTACTGGGACGCTCACGGAGACACGTAGAGCAGTAGCGAACAGGAACATTGTCCCAGCAGGCTGCACATCTCCATCCAGTAACCCTGTGGATTAGCAGCCGTGGGTTGGAGCATCAGCAGTCGCTGCTGTCACAACGGTGGGTGTTTCGTCGTCTATATCGTCAGACCAGGAAAAGGTGCGTGGATAGTGTGAGTCCAGTGGAGTACCTGTGGAGTCCGAAGACGGCGCCACGTCGACAGTGGAAGAGTGATGCTGGGGCTCAGCTGCTGTTCAGCGTCCATAGGTACAGCGCCTGTTGCACACGAACATGGTTGTACTTCCTGCTGGGGGCAGGCTGGTGATTCCACCACTGAATCGTCCATCGGGGGAACATCTTGATAGTTGTGATCCTCATCGTCTTGAGACTGCGTCCTGCAGGTGTCAGACGGTGCAATCCGCCGTTTCCGACATTTCTGCGGTGACCGTTGCTTTCGCAGGTGATCTTCAGTGTCCGAAGACGCTTCGGTATCCCGATGATCAGGTACAAAAGCATCGGTAGGCGCAACCATGGAGTCAAGAGTCATTGCCTCATTAGAGATTGCTTACCACTGCACATGACGGGAGGAGGAGGCCTGGGCATCGGTCCGTCCGCAACAGCCGGAGGTATTACCGGAGGCGACGATGTGTCAGTAGTGGGAGCCCGTGGTGATTGCGGTCAGGGGTCGTTATGTAGATCTTCGATGAACATCAGCGGTGGCATCGTCTGAGCGGTAATGGCCTGCAGGTCCCCAGGCGGTAGTAGTGTGATTTTGCGTTGCAGACAGCTGGAACGGTGGTGTCCATCTTTGCCACATCCCGAGCATGTCTTCGGCTGGCCACCTTAAATAATAATTGCACAGCAACCAACAATGCATTAATAGGACGGCACATGTTCGGTTAGCTCTATGTGGATCTGTCGTACTCCACTGAGAACCGGGTGTGTAGTGAATTGAACCCATTCTTTAGCTGTATGACTAATCACCTTTCCATATTGGGGGAATGCTGATACCACTACCTCAAAAGGGACCTAGAAAGGGAGTTAAAATACAAGGATCGTCCGCAGTCCGATTGCCGCATGTTCCACAGTTACGTCACCGATGTGTCCACCAGAGTGACGGAACTTAAGGCCACTTCGAGTTGCACTTAGAATTTTGTCACATATGTGTTCATCAATCAATGTCACGTATACCACACTGCTTACTATAAACACGCGGATGCCAACAAGATCGCTACAATCAATCTTGACTTCGTCTCTGATAAACTGTTCGATTTCAAGTGCTTTTGGTCGGGAATATTCAGGTGCAAATCTAATCTTAAGTGTCGATTTTCTATGGACTTAAGCCATTCTCAAATGGTTCAAATGGCTCTGAGCACTATGGGACTTAACATCTATAGTCATCAGTCCCCTAGAATTTATAATTACTTAAACCTAACTAACCTAAGGACATCACACAACACCCAGTCATAACGAGGCAGAGAAAATCCCTGAAAGCCATTTTCTTTCGAAGGAAATATAGAGCGCTAAGACGGCAGAATCACTTAAACAACTCCATGAGCGAGCTGCGCGGCGAGGATGTTAACAAGACGTCCGTGCCGCTAGCGTGCAGTAAGGCGACTGTTGCCGTACACCTCGAATGCTAGTCAGTGCTAGCTGACAAACAGAAGCTGAGCGACGGCGAAATGTGCATAAGGAGAGCAAAGAGAGAAGCGTTCAACGATTTTGAAAGAAATATTTTGACAACCGGTCTGACTAAAGCCTCAAAGGTTCGAAATGACCTTCAATTACTCAGTGACTTTGCTGGCACCGAAACGAAAGATAAGAGGAGGACGAAATACTGACTTCTATCTTCCGAAACGGTTTCACCGGAGAAGATGGTAGCACGGCCCATTACTTCAGTAACTGTACGAACTTCGAAATGGCAGATATTGAAATAGCTGATCGCGAAACAGAAAAATAACTGCCATCGGATTTGCAGTGGAACGACGTCAAGTCCAAATGACATACCTAGGACGATTTTCAACAGTATATACGTTATGCTTTTGTAAAACATCAGTGGCATGATGGTTAATTAATTTCCATAAATGTGTACAGATAGAGAATGACTGCATGGGCACTGGCACTCGCGAACAACGATGGTAACAGGACCCGAGGCAAAGCAAGTGTAGGACCAACTGTCTCCGCCAGGGCGCTGACAGGACGCTTTCGTGGAGCTCTCCCGGCTTTGGCGCAGGTAGGTGCGAGTGGCAAGTGCTTCAACAAGGGCCACCTCATGTCAACATTGACAAAGACCTGTTCACCGGTGACGCACGCGGTCAACAGGGGAGAATGAAGCTGTCGGCAGGACACTTAAACTGCAGCCATTCAGTGCGTCTGATGTTTCCGCAACAGGCGTGAAATTTCAACGTCAGTGAGTCAACTGCAGTTGGCATGCCACACCATATGAGAATCCTTTTTTACATAGATTGTGAAGAACATTCCGTGTTGGGCACAAATGCGAAACACGTAACAAAGATTGCTTTTTCACGCAAGAGAGCTCCTCCCTGACGTTTGGTTTGTCACAAGTGCAACAAGTAACTCATTCCTTGTTGCTTTCTCATGGAGAGGTCTCGCAGTAGTAATAATGCTTTGGAATGAACAATAACGTGCTTGGTTGACAATTGACAAGCTGATATCAAACCAGCCTATATACAAGTTTCCTGTTTTACAGGAAATTATTTCAACTCTTCAGTGTCCATATACAAGTTTCCTATTTTACAGGAATTTATTTCAACTCTTCAGTGTCCTTCAATGCAGATATTTCGTCCGTTGATATCTGTGCTAATCAGTTTCTTGGAATAATTGTAGGCGTCACAGAACTACCAATTCAGTGTTTTTACTTTCGTAGGTATGATGCATTTTTTACGCCTGCATGCTTCAAGCACAGGGCCAAGATGACCCACTCGTACCTGCCAAAGAAAATCAGTCTTCTGGATGTTCCGGCTGATGATGCCGGATGTTCTCCGTTAGATTTCCTCATCCACTCGTACGATCCCACAAACTCTGACCAGTATGTTACAACATAACGGCGAAATCTGTGAAGTGTGCATTTGCAGTGCTAGGTCAGTCTCGAAAACATGTGGATATCTTCAAACATAGCTACGTAGGTTTCAAAGATGAATACTGGACGTCACTACGAGGCGTTACAAGTCTTGCTTTCGATATGTTTTTCGTGCTGTTCCGCTACATTTTTGTAAAATAATCGTGTGCTGTATTTTGGTTTTCTCGGCAAAGCTTTATGTATTTTTGTTCTTTTTCATAGTTTCCTTGCTTTTCTACGATCTGCTTCTAAAACACTTGTGTAATGAATCTTGGATCTCATTGCGACGCATGACATGTTTAGTTTCATTTTAATTGTTTTCCCAAGAACTGTTTTTGTAGGGGTCACGCGCTATACATATATTTTTTCTCTCATCATTTTTACAGTCATACATTTGTTGTTATCTGTGTTTATTTACTGTTTGTTGTCATGTCACATTTTCGTCACACTTTGTTGACATTTTACTACAGTGACACAAGCCTCATCAGGTATTTATTTTACTTTTTTTAATGCGCTGGGATTCATATGTCCCACGATTGTTGTTCGTATTTATGTATTTTCGTTTTCTATAATTTCATTACGTTTTTAACTTGTGCAACAATGTCTAGGTGCACAATATATTCAGAGCGCTCTTATTTAGTTGTACATATCGTACACATGTACTTATAACCACTTCTTCACACTACGACAGTCTTTATAAGCTGTAAGGGCTCTTGTAAATTTTTGCATTATTGTTTTGTGTTTCATCCCTCATTTGAGAATTTTTTTTATTAAAAAGGCCCACATCTTTGACTTACTTCATAATCACTGGGATGAATGTGTCATAACATAATGCAAATGTTATCTTTGGTTTGGATCATATTCACTTTAGAATTTCTATGCAAGGAAAGCTTGTAATTTGTACAAATGAAAATTTGTAGGAGAGACAACAGGCTCTCTCTCTGTGTTCATTCTTTTTTTCCCTTACTCTGTTTTAAAATTTCCTTCTCCTTTTCTCGTTAATTGTTGGGTGTAGAGAAACTGTTTTGGGAAATGTCACAGCACGTTCCTCGGTGAAACCTCTCCTGGCAACAGTTTCGAATCGAAGAACAGGATGTGGTGAGGCCTGTTTCAGGACTTTCTTCTCACTTTTTTACCCTGTTTGCCTACTGAATTAGGATACGAGGCTCTCTTGTTTATTTTACTTTCTGATTCAGATTTCACTTGTCGATTTTAGAACGGTATTGCGAACCTCTTCGGGACTATCCTCCGTGCTCAGCCCACACGGACAATCAGCAGAAAGAAAACCACTGGTGAAAGTGATGACAACTCTGCTTGTTAATAAACATGCGTTGAGCCCCAGCTGTCCACTTACGGTTATCTTGCTGTGTGTGGCCTCCAAATACCTGTCTCCAAGCGAAATGTATAGTCATTCGAATGTCGGCAAATTTCCAAATGTCGCTCTCCCGGTGGGAAGGCTGAACAAAGATCAACAAAATTTCCAGAATTTCTGTCATGCAACTCTCAACATGGGAATTAGGTGACCCTCGTTTCCTGTTACCATATACATGTATCTGATTGATGGATACATTTTTAACTTTTTGGTGGAACGAAAGAGCAGTTATGCTGTTTCTGGGATTAGCTATAAAAGGTTGTGCCAGGCGCCTTTCCGAAGTTGAAGGAAGGCCATGTATATTGAGATTGGTTTTCTGAGTAGATGTTCCATTTGCTGATTCCACTCTGGACTCCACACTCATGTGTTTTTCGTTGATTTGAGCCTTGAGCCAAGTCTTGGAAGTTTCACACTGAAATGACGTGCATGCATGAGGAGGAATCAGAATAATGAAAAGGGCCGCGATTGACAGTCACATCACGTCGAGTCAGCCCAGCAAGGGCTAGCAGCGGCTTCAGTTCAGCGAACTGAGACTTGGCCGCAGCCTCCTGGAGGGCAGCCGCAGTAGGTCCGCATATGCAGAGCGTAATCTCGACTTCGACAATCATGATATGTTGAGGGAAGAGGAGATGATTTCCGGAGTCTATTTTTAGCTTCAATAACTGGATCAACTCAGGTCACGCTCTAGTATGCCTATTTCTCTGCATTCTAATTCGTGCTTCAAAAGGAGTTTTTTTTTGCGCAACCGGTCGTGTTTGGTCTCGTTATAGTTAACTCATGCGACATCACCCGTCTAGAGGTTCTTGTTTTTGATTCTTTCGTTATTCAATGGTCTGTTGTCAGCTCTGATCTGGTTCATACTCTTTTTTTGTGACTATCATTTTACACTCATGGTTGAAAATGTAATTTGTGTCCTTCGTGTTCCTGGGAATCATCTTACTGCTAGTGGTGACGCTAAGAGCCATTCATTTTCTAACCGTTGTTCTATTTTGATTGTATGAAGTCATTATTTAATTGTTTAATAACCCCGACGTTTATATGACCTGAGTAATATTACACACTGTCTGAATAAATATTATTTTACCAGATCAAACTCTATCATTCCGCAACCATTGAAGTAAATTATTCAATTGACACGCTCAAGTCTTCCAACTGAATCAGTGGGTGAGGCCCCTAATGAGTTCCCTAACTTATCACATTACGTTTTCTAATATGCGTGGCAGCCCATTTTTCAGGCAGCATGTTAGCTTCATGGTGATAATCTATCATTTGATATGATATGGGATCATAGATTCAGCTTCAGTCTAACCTACATATCAATAGAGCGCCTGATGAGCCAGTGGTCGTGTACACAGCACACCCGGCTTCTGGGAACCCCAACAGGCAAGGAGACGCGTTACTATTCTATTACAGTATTGGCTATAAATCAAAAAATGGTTCAAATGGCTCTGACAACTATGGGACTTAACTTCTGACGTCATCAGTCCCCTAGAACTTAGAACTACTTAAACCTAACTAACCTAAGGACATCACACACATCCATGCCCGAGGCAGGATTCGAACCTGCGACCGTAGCAGTCACGCGGTTCCGGACTGAGCGCCCAGAACCGCGAGACCATCGCGGCCGGCTATAAATCACTAGAGGCATAAGCAATCGTAAAATACCTGGAAGCAAGTATCCGAAACTGCAAAGCTCTGACTGAGATGCCGCCGCTCTCTTCCTGGTTGCACACTTTCCCCACTAAAACACCATGCAGTCTGTGAGGAGGAGGGGGAGGGGGAATCTGCGAATGTATCACATGTACGTAGAAATGAAGATACACTGCATCCGACTTGTCCCATATTTCACATTTCTCTGCAACACAGATAATAAAACGCCATCTGAGCAGGCCTTGAGGGCTAAACGGCGTCGAACGGCCGCCTTGTCATCCTCAGTCTGCAGGCGCCACTGGATGCGGATACAGAGGGGCATATTGTCAACACACCGCTGTCCAGGCAGTTTTCAGTTTTCTCAACAGGTACTGCTGTTCCTTACTCGAGTAGCCTCTCAATTAGCCTCACAACGGATGTGTGCACTCCGTTCGCGAACAGAGCCTAATAGTGACCCCTCCAAGTGCTAGGCAAGCCCGACAGTGCTTAACTTCACTGATTTGACTGGAACCGGTGTTACCACTGCTGCAAAGCCTTTGGCTGTATAGATAACAAACACAGTATATTTTCAGCGTTATTTCATATTTTTGTTGCTCTGAAGACATATCACAATTTTTATCTGGTACAGGCCGTTCGCATATGGACAGATGCAGACGGTTTCACAGATTTTCGCACCCTGGTTGCCACATAATCGCGACCTATATAGTTTCACATTCGGAAAAAGTCTGTTACAGTCATATGTTGGTCCGCAGCTCGTGGTCGTGCGGTAGCGTTCTCGTTTCCCACGCCCGGGTTCCCGGCTTCGATTCCCGGCGGGGTCAGGGATTTTCTCTGCCTCGTGATGACTGGGTGTTGTGTGATAGGTTAGTTAGGTTTAAGTAGTTCTACGTTCTAGGGGACTGATGACCATAGGTGATACACTCCTGGAAATGGAAAAAAGAACACATTGACACCGGTGTGTCAGACCCACCATACTTGCTCCGGACACTGCGAGAGGGCTGTACAAGCAATGATCACACGCACGGCACAGCGGACACACCAGGAACCGCGGTGTTGGCCGTCGAATGGCGCTAGCTGCGCAGCATTTGTGCACCGCCGCCGTCAGTGTCAGCCAGTTTGCCGTGGCATACGGAGCTCCACCGTATGTGCAGTTGACGGACTTTGAGCGAGGGCGTATAGTGGGCATGCGGGAGGCCGGGTGGACGTACCGCCGAATTGCTCAACACGTGGGGCGTGAGGTCTCCACAGTACATCGATGTTGTCGCCAGTGGTCGGCGGAAGGTGCACGTGCCCGTCGACCTGGGACCGGACCGCAGCGACGCACGGATGCACGCCAAGACCGTAGGATCCTACGCAGTGCCGTAGGGGACCGCACCGCCACTTCCCAGCAAATTAGGGACACTGTTGCTCCTGGGGTATCGGCGAGGACCATTCGCAACCATCTCCATGAAGCTGGGCTACGGTCTCGCACACCGTTAGGCCGTCTTCCGCTCACGCCCCAACATCGTGCAGCCCGCCTCCAGTGGTGTCGCGACAGGCGTGAATGGAGGGACGAATGGAGACGTGTCGTCTTCAGCGATGAGAGTCGCTTCTGCCTTGGTGCCAATGATGGTCGTATGCGTGTTTGGCGCCGTGCAGGTGAGCGCCACAATCAGGACTGCATACGACCGAGGCACACAGGGCCAACACCCGGCATCATGGTGTGGGGAGCGATCTCCTACACTGGCCGTACACCACTGTTGATGGTCGAGGGGACACTGAATAGTGCACGGTACATCCAAACCGTCATCGAACCCATCGTTCTACCATTCCTAGACCGGCAAGGGAACTTGCTGTTCCAACAGGACAATGCACGTCCGCATGTATCCCGTGCCACCCAACGTGCTCTAGAAGGTGTAAGTCAACTACCCTGGCCAGCAAGATCTCCGGATCTGTCCCCCATTGAGCATGTTTGGGACTGGATGAAGCGTCGTCTCACGCGGTCTGCACGTCCAGCACGAACGCTGGTCCAACTGAGGCGCCAGGTGGAAATGGCATGGCAAGCCGTTCCACAGGACTACATCCAGCATCTCTACGATCGTCTCCATGGGAGAATAGCAGCCTGCATTGCTGCGAAAGGTGGATATACACTGTACTAGTGCCGACATTGTGCATGCTCTGTTGCCTGTGTCTATGTGCCTGTGGTTCTGTCAGTGTGATCATGTGATGTATCTGACCCCAGGAATGTGTCAATAAAGTTTCCCCTTCCTGGGACAATGAATTCACGGTGTTCTTATTTCAATTTCCAGGAGTGTAAGTCCCATAGTGCTCAGAGCCATTTCCAGTCATATGTTGACGGAAATATTTTATCACATTTGTAAATTCAATATGGAGTTCTAGAAACTAATGTGGAGGACAACAACATAGAACACCAAGACACTTTTGACTTAAAAAAAATTGGTTTTTCAAGCGGCATTTAACCTGCGCAACATATAGTTCCATCTGCACCTGATAAGGGGTGCTTTGAAATTAAGTGGCAAACGGTTTCGGGAACACATATGAGGTTGAGAGCTTCCTAAAAACTTTTAGAAAATTATCCTCGTAATTCTGTCAAGGCCAAAATGTTCTTCAAACCTCACGTTTTCTTTATCTTCAGTAAGCGTAGGGAATTGAGCAGTGGAAGGGAAAACTTGTCCCAGTGGCTAATATTTTACTTTTCATTCGATGACTAGTTTCGGGTCGAATTCATTTCTAAATCAACGAAACAAAGTCGAAAATGGCTTTTCCAAAGACGCAAAAAAAGCTGTTATGTACATTTACACACACACACATCCAATGTACATTTACACATACAACTATCTGTATGTACAACACACATTTGTGACATCTTCGGTAATGCCATTTTCGAGTTTGTTATGTTTCTTTGAAAATGAATTTCGGCCCGCATCTAGTCATCAAATGAAAAATAAAATATTTGCAAGTTGAACTGGCTTTTAGTTCTATTGATTAATAGAAGTTGCTAACCCAAGTTACTCCAGCATGCTGGAAGTTCGTAACTGAACAGTGTTTTTTTTTTCTTTTTCTTTCTTACTTCTCTTTTTTTTTTTTGGTCATAATTCGTGCCTTCCACAGTGAATCCTTTTTAACTACATCCACGTCAAATCAGACATTTTTTCCTCAGGTCGCAGAGTGCTACTGTGGGCAGTGTGCGGTTAAGTCCGCTTAAAATAAATGGCCTGAAATCAATTCCAGTTGTTCTAATTTTCGTTCCTGCTCTTCTCTTTCCTTTATAAACCTAATATACGGCTTTTCAAATGCAAAAAATTGCTCCAGGCATACCTATTGACTAAACCAACGTATTTTGCAGTAATGCATGAAGTGTTTATACCCTTCATTCTGTTCTATATAAAAGTGGAATAAAAGCTTGCCACTTCAGAAAATTTACTAATCGCGCCACCAAGTACATCACGTGCCCCAAGGCTACGAATTAAGCTCAAAGCGTGTCTTGATGAACAATGGATCCCATCTATCAAACGTTTTCTGTTCTTTCATCGTTAACTACATCTTTACTATATATATGGTGTTGCGGTACCCGTCTACTATGTCACTGTATAGTACACCACTGTCGAAAAATCTTGTCCTTTTCTTCTGTCATTCGTATACATTTCTAAAGGTTCATGACGACAAATCGTTGGACGGCATCTTTTTGTGTAAGCAGGCACCTGTGAAATTCTCTTATACGACGAAGAAATAGCGATGGGTAAACAGATTCGGCACCGCGTTTCTGTGCAACTGAATAAAGTCGTACCGACGCAAACATGCCGCACCGCATTGCTAAATGAAATGCCACGCCGTACCGAGTACTTCCGAGAAGAACAGATCAAAGCCGAGACAGTTCAAGTCTCTGCCCACCCGCGGCCCGCACCTTGTATTCACTTGGAGTTTGGCGTGCTGTGACCGACGTTGCTCTAATAGGCAACTGGCAGGTATGGAGTATGGGATATCTTTGCCACTTCTTCTTCTGTTTCCGTTTGTCAGTCTCGAGTACGTCCATTCTCACAAGGTAAATGCTGTTGTAGGAGATGATCACGATATTTAGTTGAATCTTTCGGATTCCTACAGGATATCACAGTACGTTGAAATGAAACACCTACAATACATCACAAATCCCGCATGCCTGTCGCACGTTACCTGTCAATGCAGGATACTATTCGAGTGATGCACTCATCTCATATTAGTGTCCACCTCATTCACTGTGAAAGCCATGTCACAGGCGGTGACTGCATACCCAGATCGAAATTCACTGTAGGAGCAGCTAGGCCCACACTGGGGTCATGGCAGTGGTAGCTGTATTGGTGGACTGACAAAGTACCTATATGGTTGTGTGGAAGTCGTCGGTAGCTTCCCTAATTGTAGTCCATGGCTCTGCCATTCTAGATTTATCCCCAGGGTTGGTAGTAGCAGCACAAGTGTCGGAGACTGTCGATGTGTATACTTGTCTGCAGCAACGTCCCCTATTTGGATTTCCTGCCGTCATTTTCTATAATCTTATAATGTCAGACTGCTCTCAGGCGAACTGATAGTCACGTCATCGCTTTTTACACAACCAATAATGCGGGGATAAGTGGATCACAATGAGGAAATGGCGAGACTATCTTTGTTGCGCTGTGCTAATTGTTTATTCTGTGATATCAGAGTACTTCATTAACTAATGCACTGTGCCAATTCTTAAACGTGGGATATCGCTGTATTTATTACAGTGTGTAACTGTGCTAAATGTGTGACATGGAATATCTGTGTATTTGATAAAAATCGCATTGTGGGAATTGTTTGACATTTAAACTCTAGTATTTACGTGTGTCTCTGGATGGCAATGATAAGAGGTGGGAAAAAACTGGTACAGTAGCAGCAACCTGTTTCAGAACTGTAAATATTGCCATATGTTGACGCTCTTGCAGGTAGTACCATTCGGGACAGCAATCCACTGAAAGTTTCGAAAATTTAATTGCGATCACCTGAATTTGCTGCTGCTGCTGGACCTGACGCCTCATGATGTTGATTGACTGATGTACAAGAGTGCTAAGTTCATCTTAAGATTACCATACGCCTAAGAGTGATGGCAATCGGTTGCTGGTGTTGGTGGTGATGGTGATGGTGGTGGTGGTGGTGGTGGTGGTTGTGGGAGGGGGGGGTGATATATCATTAATGGGGTAGCACTGCAGGAGTTGGGCCCTTTTTGAGTCGTAAGCTGTGGTCACTGGTGTGGTAGTTAAGGTAACAACATTGAAGCATTTGACCACTAATTACGTCCTAAATGAACGTTATAAAAGCAAAGAGGCCTTTTTGCTGACGTAAGGAGAAGAATGGACTATTTTTCCCAGAGCTCTAACTGTTTCCGTATTTCGGCGTATCTCATGGAAGCAATAAAATTGTTGCTCAGTGACAGTCATGACAATAAGGTAAAAGGGAATAAGGATATATATATATATATATATATATATATATATATATATATATATATAGGGTGAGGCAGCTAAGTCATAATAGCCCTTGTTTCTCCCCAACTATAATAGACACAAAGATGCCGTTTGAACAGTGAATTGCAGGGACAGGGGCTGCTTGAATAAATCACATTTCATGTTTATCCCTTTTTTTATTAAAGAGGCTATCTTTGATTTTTTAAAAGGATCCCTATGTTAAATTTTTGCGTAACATGATGGTCTTAAAAAGACGGTTTCAAATATGTGTATCATGATATTTAGATGATTAGTTTTTGAGACACAGATATGTTCACGTATCGAATTCGTCCTTCGAAACGGCGTTGTCCAATGAGACCTTTCCTGTTGACCACTGAGGAACTTAACAGGGAAGGCGTTGTTTTCCTGCTTCTCGATAACGCCCCAAGGTGACGCATGCGGTAGCTGGAGAGAAGGGTATAAATTTGCTGCTGTGGTAGTGACACATCGAATTTTCATCACAGTTTCTTGGAGCAGACATGTACACCAACGAAGAAAAGTTAGACATCCCTCTAGTGTATGGTAAAAGCAGATAAAAGCAGAAGAAATGCTGTTAGAGCAATAAAGCGATATGGAAAGCTGTAGCCTGTTCGTGAGCGTCCTAGCGCCAGCTTCTTGCACGTAGTTGCAAGAAACTACTTGCATCGGGATCATGGAACGCTATACAGAGGACAAGGCAGAAAACTGCAACTGGCGAGGTACACGAAGAGGGCGTTCTAGCTTTGGCACATAACGGCCCTACTGTTTCGTGGCGACGTATCGCCTCAGAATGTCGTATAAGTGAGAGAAGTTTTCTACGCACATTGCACCGGCATAGATTTCACCCGTTTCACCTCTAATTACATCAAGCACTCTCCGGTGTGGGTTTCGAACGGCGCCAGGAATTTTGCCGGTTTGCTCTGCAGCGCCTACAAGATGATCAAACGTTTTTTCAACGGGTGCTTTTTACTCATTAAGCGACTTTCAACAACCACGGTAATGAGAATTGGCATTATATGCATTATTGGTCAATAGAGAACTCTCATTGGCTTCGACAGGTACACCATCAGCAACCGTGGAATGATAACGTGTGGTGCGGCCTCGTCGGAAAGGTCATTGTGGGGCCGTACGTCATTCCGGGAATACTAAATGGCAATAACTATGCACAGTTCCTGCGAAATGTTCTGCCCATTTTTCTGGAAGAAGTACCACTAACTTCGCGTCAGTGCATGTGGTTCCAACATGACGGCTGTCCTGCTCACTCTTCTATTGCGGCTACAAAGCCGTTAAATGAAAAGTTCCCGGATTGTTGGATAGGACGGCGTGCCGAAGTGGCCAGCCCGGTCCCCTGATTTGACCCCTCTTGATTTTTTTTCTGTGGGGAGCAATCAAACATACAGTGTATGCTCAAATACCAACTACGCCAGATGATATGAAGCAACGTATCATCGAAGCGTGCGCTGATATCTCCCGTGACACCCTCGCAGCCGTTCACAAATCACTCGAACGGCGACTATAGATGTGTACTGCAGCACAGTGAACGCATTTTGAGCACATACTTCAGAAAAGTTTTGTATCATGTCCACTATGTATTTTGCATCTTTGTGTGTATTTGCTACGTATTGTGATCAATATTAAATATTTTCAAATAAAAACATGTACGTACGAAATAATTGTGACCGATAAGGGCCTCCTCTTTTACATTTGTATTTATGTTATTTAAAATGTATTAACGTCTTGTAGTATTCTAATACTGTATGTTGCCTACTATTTTGGTATCACAGTTGTCAAATAACTGAATAACATTTGCACGACATCACCAGTTAATTTTTGAGCAAAATATCGCAATGTATTACTATTGTCGGGTAAATGGGTGTGTATGTGTAATGACGGACTCGCGACGTTTACCATGTACTCTACACAACAGGAAAGGTCGCATTGGACATAGCCGCTTCGAAGGACGAATACCATATGGGAACATATCTGTGTCTCAAAAACTATTCGCCTAAATATTATGATATAACATATTTGAAACCGTCTTTTTAATACCATCATGTTATGCTAACATTTAACATAGGGATCCATTTAATAAACCAAAGATGGCCTCGTATCTCCTTAATAAAAAAATAGCACAAACATGAAATGTGATGTATTCAAGTAGCCCCTGTCCCCGCAATTCACTGTCCAAACGGCATCTTTGTATCTATTACGGTTGGGGAGATACAATGGGTGTTATGACTTAGCTGCCACATCACAGACACACGCACACACGCACACATACACACACACACACACACACATATATATATATATATATATATATATATATATATATATATATATATGTGTGTGTGTGTGTGTGTATATATATCGCTTTCGACATCTCTCTCGCTATCTCTCTCTCTCTCTCTCTCTCTCTCTCCACATCTGCTTGCAACGTTGGTACAAAAAGCCCTTCAGTATGCAATGTACAGTGAATTAGTGAATTCTCGAAAGAGTATGTAGACTACAATGCTCTTCCCTATTATCTACCAACGTTAAATCATGCACTTTTACACAATATTTTCAACTTTGTATTACCTGGTGCTCCTTCCGCTGCAAAAAATTAATTACAGTACATCACACTCACAGTTGGGAGCGAAGATGCCTTCCTTACTTCGGGAAGGCTTGTCGGTTACTCGTAGTGTTAAATGAGGTACATTTGGTCTACTTCGTCGTTTATTCGATAGTATTCACCAATCTGATACAGTTCCAAAGTGATAACTCAGATACTGAACCAAAGCTGAGCACTGAAATCACAACTGCGATCTAATAAATTTTTCACTCTGTACATACCTTTTAAATCGTCGAATATGTAGTCACAGTTAGTTTTACGATAGACTGTTTCATAAGAGACTTCTTGTGGTAAGTTGTGTAATATTTTCCTCTAAAATTGCTAAAAACGTGCAGTATTGCTTTCTTACTCAAATATTTGATCTGTGTCGTATGATCTACACATTATATTTTTTCAAAAATTCTGTTATCATATGTTTGGAAAATGTCTGCTTGGACTAATACTTGCTTGATTATAACTGCACATAGTTTTTAGAATACAAAAGTGCCAGTTATCAACTGAAAATAATACTTTACTGGGAAAAGAAAGGAAAAATAATCTACTGGATCCAGAAATACAGATGCGTACGGTGCCTCAGTAGTTTGTTGTATCGCATACTACTTTACTTTGGCTGGGGTAGTTACGTTTCAAGAAGCAGATAGGAGTAATAACTCCCTCAAAAGTCTGTGTTATACCCCACAGTACTTTAGGCGGCGCATTGCATTCATTCCACAGGAAATGAACAGTAGACATGCGAAATTTTCCTTGTGCGTCCATCCGATATGAACTATCCAACTGAAACGAATAATGCATCTTCCAGGACAATTGGAAACAGTGGAATTTCCTCTCAGTTGTTCAAAGAGTTCACGAAAGCAATTACAGATATCCTATCACTGTGCAGCTCTCGCGTAGCAGCGTCCATAATATAGCTCACCTAGAGGATCGTACCAGCGGAGGCGCATAGCTGGCTGTCCTCGTGGAGCCAGCGCGGTCATTGCACTCACTATGGCTTTGTCGCGCCGTCCCGCTCACACGCTAATGTAGTCGGCTGTGATGGGAACCAGTCGCTGAGACCAGGGACAGGACGCGCTCCATTGGCCGTCGCTGAAATGCAATTCGTGGGCCGTGGCGTCTGGTATTGCCTGACACTGGCCGCACTGCCATTGCGCTCCCGACTGATTGATTTGTAATCCGGACGAGCCAGCTCCCTGCTCTGAGCTGTTCTCGAGGCCTCTGAGCTGCCGAATCCGAAACACGTGACTCACCTCGAAGAACAGCAGCACTGCACGAGAATACTCAGTCGCGATTACTGCGGCAGTAAAACTAGTGCCTACTGTTTGACAATACTTAAAAACAAATTTGGAGTGAAAGAGAAAAAGACTCACTCCATTTCAGTGATTTGGTTTTGGTGTGAACCGAACGACTTTGGCGTCGGATAAATAACTTGTTGTTACAGTCACATGTTACGAAAAGTAATTCATTTAATTTTTACTTGCCCGCTGTAGCACTCCTGTACTGCATTGTCAGAAAATGAGCTATATTTAGTGTCCACAAAGAGAATGCACAGGGTGTTTGACAATTGATGTTACACACTTCTAGGGTTTGTAGAGGGTACTTAGTAGATCACGTTTCACCTAGGAACCCACGTCCGGAAACGGTATCGAACGACGTTAGGAAGCATCAAAGATATACAGGGAGATTAGTGTTTAACGTCGCGTCGACAACGAGATCATTAGAGACGGAGCACAAGCTCGGATTATGGAAGGATGGGGAAGGAAATAGGCCATGCCCTTTCAAACGAACCATCCCGGCATTTGCCTGAAGTGATCTAGGGAAATCACGGAAAACCTACATCAGGATAGCCGGACGCGGGATGGAACAGTCGTCCACCCGAATGCGAGTCCAGTGTGATAACTACTGCGCCACCTCGCTCGGTGGGACTTAACTCCTAAGGTCGTCAGTCCCCTAGAACCTAGAACTACTTAAACCTAACTAACATGAGGACATCACACACATCCATGGCCGAGGCACGATTCGAACCTGCGGCCGTAGAGGTCGCACGATTCCAGACTGGTGGGTCTAGAACCGCTCGGCACTTCAAGCCGGCAGATATACAGGCCCGGCAACTTTAAACGTATGTAAACACAATGTGATTCCATGTTAATGCTACAAAGTTTAGAGGATGGTGGACACGGATACACGAATCAGCTTGAGACAAGGTACCCCGGTACGGAAACGTACGCGTCGAAAGTTACAAGCTAAAATGATTCCGATACCTTTAACAGGCGAATACATTTACACATACTGTTGTTGCTATGAATGTAAGGCGAGCAGCTTTCAGAGGTGATAGTACGGAATAAGACAAGAAGAGAAGAAAAGATGTCTAGTAAACATGGGGTCTAATATATGTACCTGAGTAGCTATGAGTCATTGATCATATTTGCTAGAGAGAAACACGTCTCCCCTATGGAACAAGTGCTCATAGCTCTTAAGGTATACGTTTTAGAGGTCGCGTATACGAGACATTTTTTCGTATTTTAAACTATCACTTCTGAAAAATGCCTACCTAGCTGCTCAGCAACAACAATACCGGTACATGTATTCAACTGTCAAACGGATCAGAACGGTTTTCGCTTATAAATTTCGATACAGGGCTCCTTACCTCAAATTCATACATTTATCCCTCTTCATCATCCCTGAAAGTTTGTATTGCCGTCACGGAATTGCCTTATATATACATACATTTAAAGGCGCCTGCGTCTGTAACTTTCACGCTCTTTCCTATGTGAAGCTCTACAACCTTTAGACGTCTGTAACATGAATCGTGAAACTTCCCATATAAAGTTATTTCAATAGTCCAGTGACGCCAGCTGCGACTTCCTCAGCGGTAATATATTCAATTACCACTATCTAATGTGGGCAGGCAAAACATAAAAATAAATACACCTGGAATTAAGACATCTTATGTCACTAATGTATTTACATAGGTGGTATAATATTATTATGAAATGGACGTAATCGGGAGTTTTAAAATATTTTGGCGTTTATATCATTGGATCGCTATTTAGTAGCCTCGCCCAAACACACAACAGGTCTTATTTCTGGGTGTTTCTCATCTGTGTGTGATTAGCTAACACTCTCCCTCTTTTCTTAGCATATGGTTACTCCCAATACATGCCTCATTTACCTGATTCAGTCATCTCACAGCAGATGCCTAATTCAAATGATTTCCTGAAGAATCTAAATGCGTTGCAAAGACAACATTTCAGACACTATAGCCTGGTCAGTCCCATTATCAGTACCATTACGCGACCTGGATATCTGGTTTCGCGGTGAGCTTCAACCAGGTGCTAAATTTTAAAAGGAAATTACTGCTTTTACCATGATGCTCATCTGTGTCTGATATATTATTTGTTGTGTACGTCCTTATCAATGTCTTCAATACACTTCTTGCGTATACATTAGTCTGAATTACAGCCTCTAAATACGATTCGTACACCCAGATGAACCTAGATGCTGCAAACAGTGTCTCCTATCGAATGTTTAGCCATCGTTGTTTGTTATGGGCCTCTGGAACAGGTGCCTGGTTCACGCATCTATGCTGACAGCTGCTCATCGGCGAGTAAGGCTAAAATTTTCACTCCAATATCGCCACTGGATGTCCACAGGGTGACGGTAGGTGGCCGTTGGCGTGTAAGGCGTGGTACGTCTATAGCGAGCACACTGCGACAGTCATCGGAAAGTTTCCGGCCGGAGGAGGGAGCGTTATGGTCTGCGGAAGTTTTATCTGACGTTTCTTGGATGGTCTCGTCTTTGCGGAAACACAATGGATCATGTATGCATCTTACTATGGGGACCATGTCCACCCCTGCACGAAGATGGTCTCTACCATCAGAGCAATGCAACGTGTCACACAGCTCTCAGTGTACGTGCGTGGTTAGAACACCGGGAAGAGTTTACACTACTTCCTTGGCCAATCTCTCAGTACCTTCCAGAACCTCATAGACTCTCCCTCCGCGGCTCGCAGCGGTCGGCGCTGTAAAAGGTGGTTACTCAGGCTTTTGACAGTTGGCCACACTAATGGCCTGGACAGTGTAGTTTTCCGGTGTACATCGTTTACCTATTGGTACCCTCATCCAACGTTCAAGTTGTGTGATGTCCTTAGGTTAGTTTGGTTTAAGTAGTCCTAAGTTCTAGGGGACTGATGACCATAGCTGTTAAGTCCCATAGTGCTCAGAGCCATTTGAACCAACGTTCAAGTTCTTTGACGTGTGTTAAATGTATAATGTCAGTAGGTACATTGTTTGGAGGAAAAATTCTCACTAATACACATTAAGATCGTTTTAAAGTCAGAAATAAATAAATAAATAAAATTAACTATCATCAGGGTATCAGGAAAAAATCACATAGATAACAGTCGAATTATGGAAGTATGCTAGCAAAAATATAATTGTCTTACTCCACAAACTTTCTGGGGAGTTATGGAAGAAAGGAATTATTACAGGGCAACGCAAAATGACCCTGCTACACCCTCTTCACGAAAAATGTCCTAAATCTCATCCCAAAAACTGTAGAGGGATTGCCATGGTGGGTGTGACCTGCAATATGTTGCCCAGAGCTTTACTAGAAAGAGCAGAATCTCAGTTGGATTGCCAAATTAAGGCGTATCAAGCAGGGTTTAGGAAAGGAAGATCCTGTCCTGAACAGATCTTAAACCTAAGAAACATTATAGCATATCACAAGCAGAGGGCAAAACCGTATATAGTGACTTTTGTAGACTTCCAGAAAGCTTACGATTCCACAGACGGAGAGTCGTTGTTCAATATTTTGGAGGAGTTTAGCTTGGACGGGAAAACTCTGAACACCGTCAAGGAGATGTTCACGAATACGTCCTCTACAGCCAGATTCATATGTGAACTATCGCAACCTTCTGAGATCAGAACAGGGGTTCCGATAATGTGATGGTCTCTCACACCAGCTTTTAACTTTGCAATCGAAAATGTTGTGAGGGAATGGAATGCAAGAACGAGAGGCGGAATAAGACTTGGAACAAGAAACAAAGGAATCACGAATAACTGTTTGGCATTTGCTGACGACATGGCGCTGCTCGCGGAAACGTGGAAGGAACCTAAAGAACAAATTGTCGAGTTACAATAGAAGGCAGGGAAGATAGGACTTAAGATTTCTTACGAAAGAACGAATATTATGACGAATATAGTAGATACTCCTAGGAGAATTATAGTAGGAGCCCAAAAAATAGAAGTGGTTAGGAGTTTCTAGTATCTAGGGGCATGGATTGAATGGAACAACCTTGAAGGGAAAGCAATGGAAGCCAGAAGGACCGAAATGAAACTAGCTTTCCAGAAAACCAAAAACACATACAATAATAAAGCCCTCTTTTGGAACACCAAAATAAGGCATTACAACACAGTAATTAAGCCGGAAGTACTCTATGCACCCGGCCGGGGTGGCCGAGCGGTTCTAGGCGCTAAAATCTGGAACCGCGTGACCGCTACGGTCGCAGGTTTGAATCCTGCCTCGGGCATGTATGTGTGTGATGTCCTTAGGTTAGTTAGGTTTAAGTAGTTGTAAGTTCTAGGGGACTGATGACTTCACAAGTTATATCCCATAGTGCTCAGAGCCATTCGAAGCATTTTTTACTCTATGCAGCAAAGTCGCTAGTCACGGGGAGTAAAGGGCATGTGGAGACATTGTAAACCAAGGAGAGGAAAATTTTGATGTACATCATGGGTCCAAAATTCCATAATAACAAACAAGTTTTCTATAGAAACGAAGCCCTCTCTGCAAAGTCGGAGAGCTCTCGGAAATCACGAGGAAAAGGAGGATTGATTTCTATGAATACGTACTCCGAATGAATTCCGACAGACTAATTACACAAATCTTTGACTTCTTTTACAAAAAACAAAGACCAAACGCAGTTTGTTTAAGGTAGTGGAAAAGGAGTTGAGAGAACTCCAAATTACCGAAGTCATTTTAAAGAATGGTACAGCCAAGACCGTGACGAAAGACAAAACTAAGAACTTCCGAGTTAAAATCGGCACCAGGGAACCGATTCAGATATCAGAGGAGGAAAGAATGAAAAAATGAGATGGAATGAAGAACTACTGGGAGAAAAAGAGATCACAAGCATGTAAGTAGTGATTGATCAGACGTACCTCAAAGATGGGTGATTCGAAGTGAAAAGGAAAGACTTTCAAAATTTTCTTGAAATAAAACGGCATGCTGATAGCTTGACGGAATAGAAGCGAGAATCAGAAGTTCAGAGTAATTCAGAGTAAGCGTCGCTAGCATGATATGTAGGGTCTCCACCTGAAACTCCGCAGTTAGCAGTATCAACGGTAGAAAATCCTTCTCCTTCCCATCTTTTGATACTGTGTGCGAGCTTGTGAGTGCGTGGTTATGTATCTGTGCCTATGTGTGTGTGTGTGTGTGTGTGTGTATGTGTGTGTGTCTGTGTGTGTGTGTGTGCGTTTGTGTGTGTGCGTGAAGAACGCCAGAAATGCGTGTAGTTAGAGTTTGCTGGAAAGCTATGCACCCATGCCGATCGGCAGCGTTATTAGCGGTTAGGATACGGCCGAAGGGCAGACCTCTGCGTGCCACCAGGGCTGCTCGTACTCTCGTAGGATCTGCCTGCTATCGATTACCGATTATTGGTCCGTCTTGTTCTATGAAGGGAATTTATTTCTGAGAATAGAGTGGGGGAACTCAAGTTTTTAGGTCCTATATGTAAGCCACAAAACTGAACAATTAATTTCGATTTTCCATCTATTCATTAGTTTTCCACAATGTAGCCGGTTCGATTCCGGGTCGTGTATAAAATTTTAACAAGCAGTGTTTGACCAACAAGTGAGGCCGTGTATGGCGTTATGTTCGTTATCAACAACCACCGATTCTTTTTCATGTCACTCAGCTCTTATAAGTGTCGTCTTCTTCCTATTCAAGTTGTAAATAGCCTTTCCCACCCTGCATTTTACCCATGCTACCTTCCGAATTTCAAACAGTGTATTCCATTCGACTTCTTTCAGTAGTGCTAGTTCTGAAAGGTTCGCAGGAGTGCTTCTGAAAAGTTTGGAAGATATGGGACGAGGTACTGGCAGAAGTAAAGCTGTGAGGACGGGGCGTGAGTCGTGCTTGGTAGCTCAGATGGTAGAGCACTTGCCCGCGAAAGGCAGAGGTCCCGAGTTCGAGTCTCGGTCCGGCACGCAGTTTTAATCTGCCAGGAAGTTTCACATCAGCGCACACTCCGCTGCACAGTGAAAAATCTCATTCTGGAAACATCCCCCAGTCTGTGGCTAAGCCATGTCTCCGCAATATCCTTTCTTTCAGAAGTGCTAGTTCTGCAAGGTTCGCAGGAGAGCTTCTTTAAAGTTTGGAAGGTAGAAGACGAGGTACTGGCAGAAGTAAACTTGTGAGGACGGGGTGTGAGTCGTGCTTGGGTAGCTCAGTTGACAGAGCACTTGCCCGCGAAAGGCAAAGGTCTCGAGTTGGAGTCTCGGTCCAGCACGTAGTTTTAATCTGCCAGGAAGTTTCATATCAGCGCACACTCCGCTGCAGGGTGAAAATCTCATTCTGGATCAGGGAAGGGCAATAGAAGACTTAGATTTTTTGGAATGATTCTGGAAAATTGCAGTGCTTCTGTAAAGGAAATCGCATAGGAGAGCCTAGCGCTATCAGTTTCAGAGTATTGTTTCATCGTTTGAGGTTCTTATCAAGTATGCATAACAAAACAAAGAATGAGATCTCAGACGCGCTGGTAGGATCTTCACAAGACCAAGACGATGTAATGAGTGTGAGAGTGCAATAGAAAAGCTTGGAGGACATAAATAGGAAGAAAGGGTCTTTAGCACTTGACGATCCCTGTTGTGTCAATTTATAGAACAAATATTCGAAGAAGACTAAGACTGTTGCCGCCACGGTATACTGTATCTCTAGTGGGGATCAAATAGCTCTAAGCACTATGGGACTTAACATATGAGGTCATCAGTCCCCTAGACTTAGAACTACGTAAACCTAACTAACCTAAGGACATTACGCACATCCATGCCCGAGGCAGGATTAGAACCTGCGACCATAGCAGCAGCGCGATTTCGGACTGAAGCCCCTAGAACCGCTCGGCCAGAGGGGCCGGCTCGAGTGGAGATCGGGAAAATAAGGTAGATTAGGGCGCGTGCTGTCATGTAGACAGTCATTTTTATATCATTCAGCACGCGAATGGAATAGGAAAGAAAATCGAAATTATTGGATTGTGGATATTGCTTTATAGCCGTACAAGGTTATATTTAAATTTTGTAGTAATATTTTTGGTTGTCGGGTAGTATGACGGCAAACATAAGACATTAATTAAGCAAAAAAAGTAAGGTCTCTATGAGACCAATTACATAACAAAATGTAAGCTGTTTACAGTAACGACGTTATGAAGCACTGAACGCAATAGTGCCATTTCTACTGGTCGCAAATTTTCATTCATTTTGCAGGCAGAGAGATGAAACTATAGTGAGACGGCAATTGCATTTATTGGATTATGTCATTAAATGTATTAGGAGTACATATTCACAGCCGGCCGCGGTGGTCTAGCGGTTCTAGGCGCTCAGTCCGGAACCACGGGACAGCTACGGTCGCAGGTTCGAATCCTGCCTCGGGCTTGGATGTGTGTGATGTCCTTAGGTTAGTTAGGTTTAATTAGTTCTAAGTTCTAGGCGACTGATGACCTCAGAAGTTAAGTCGCATAGTGCTCAGAGCCATTTGTGTACATATTCACAAATCTGTCTGAAGAAAGATACAATGAGATGCGGAAAGCGCTGCTTTGCATCCCTAATTTTGCAACCTTTTTTGTTCCAGGGATGTAATATAAGGCTTCCCGTTGCAGCACCGTCGTTCTTGTTTCGCTTTTCGCATGGTAACGCAATAAACACGTGTACATTATGTCTGTGGAACGGTGCGTGCGCACGTAACTCGGAGCAAGTTTTTGCAGTAATAGAATCTGCCGCATATTTGGTGCGCAACGGCAGCTTTCGCCGGCAACGCATTCAGAGGGTGAGCGAGGGCTACGGTACTGGGTAGGTGGTGGGTGGACGCAGGTTGGGGGAAAGGGGGAGGGGGTGGTGGTTTGGAAGTCCAGTGGGTCGCTGAGCTGGAACGAAGCGGCGACGATACAGATCGTAAAGTAACACAGCCGGAGCGCAGAACTCCTGCGAGTAGAGCCCGAGTAAATACAGTATAGCTACTATCTTTGCTGCTTCAGCTAGGAAAACTATGCTTTGACGTTCTCTGCTGTAGATGCAATGTGTTTCAAATTTCCGCAAACAGATAAATGGTAGGACACTCTAACTGGCGACTGATGTTGGGTCTGATATACCGGGTGATCAAAAAGTCAGTATAAATTTGAAAACTGGATAAATCATTGAATAATGTAGATAGAGAGGTACAAATTGACACCCACGCTTGGAATGACATAGGGTTTTATTAGAACCGAAAAAATAAAAAAGTTCAAAAAATTTCCGATAGATGGGGCTTCATCTGATCAGAATAGCAATAATTAGCATAACAAAGTACGACTAAGATAATGTTCTTTACAGGAATTGCTCAATATGTCCACCATCATTCTTCAACAATAGCTGTAGTCGAAGAATAATGTTGTGAACAGCACTGTAAAGCATGTCCGGAGTTATGGTGAGGCATTGGCGTCGGATGTTGTCTTTCAGCATCCCTAGAGATGTCGGTCGATCACGATGCACTTGCGACTTTAGGTAGCCCCAAAGCCAATAATCGCGCGGATTGAGGTCTGGGGACCTCGGAAGCCAAGCATGACGAAAGTGGCGGCTGAGCACACGATCATCACCAAACGACGCTCTCAAGAGATCTTCCACGTATCTAACAATATGGGGTGGAGCGCCATCCTGCATAAACATCGTATGTTCCAGCAGGTGTTTATCAGCCAGGCTGGGGACGATGCGGTTCTGTAACATATCGGCGTACCTCTCACCCGTCACAGTACCAGTTACAAAACCAAAATCACGCATTTCCTTCAACAAAACAGGCCAGATAACGGTAGATGTGGTAATTCCAACCCATACTGTGACTTTCTCGTCGTGCAATGCAGTTTCCACAACAGTTCTAGGATTTTCGGTAGGCCAAATTCTGCAGTTGTGGGCGTTGACAGACCCTCGGTGCCTGAAACGAGCTTTGTCGGTCCACAACAAGTTACTCAACCAATAGTCATCTTCCACCATCTTTTGAAACGCCCACACCGCATGTCCTCCACTTCACTAAATCTCCAGGTAACAGATCATGATGCCGATGGATTTTGTACGGATAACATCGGAAGGTACGCCTAAGTGCCAACCAAACAGTAGTGTATGGAATGCCGGTGCGACGTGTGACTGCACGAGCGCTGACTTCCCCGTGCATAACGAACCCGTTACAGTCTCCATTTTTTCCTGAACTGTCTCAGCAGCTCGGTCGGCCACTACGGGGTCTATTGTCTACACAACCCGTGGCTTCTACCTTCGAAATCATTCTCGCCACACCTGCATTTGCCAACGAACCTTAACCCGTTCGAATCCACTTCCTATGGCGATAGGATCGTAACGCTGAACTAGCACATTCCCCATTCTGATAATACAGCTTCACTAAAAGCGCCTTTTTAGGTAACGTCAACATGCTGCAACCGCTGGCGCATTTGATTCTCTCTCTCATTACAGGTCCTTTTATACGCGACTGTCATGTGCAGCCACTGACGTTTTGCTGTCCAGCGCCATTTGTCGGACATTTTGTGAACTTCGATTTTTTTTTTGTTCTAATAAAACCCTATGTAATTCCACGCATGTGTGTCAACTTTTACCTTTCTATCTACATTATTCAATGGTTTATTAAGTTTTAAAATTTTTACTGACTTTTTGATCACCCGGTATATATTTACATTTTATTGACATAATCTTTTCACAACCAATTTATACAATTACCAGCTCAGAGTACGGACTAAAATGAAAACTACACACTTAAATTGATATTTCTTCAGCGGACTTTGTGTCGTTCTCAAATTTCCTTGTAGATAAAAGCTGTGTGAAGGACAGGGACTTGGGATCATATCCTTGTCTTCTGTGTGTGGCGCTCTTAGTGATTCGGTTATCCATGGAACCCCACGACCCGCCCTCTCAGCTTCAAATTGGGAAGATGGAGGTACTGGCAAAAGAAGAATTGTAAATGAGGGGCATTTGTCGTGTCTGGGTAGTGCAGCTTGTAAGATCACTGCTGGCAAAACGTATGGTTCCAGTTGTGAGTCATAGCCGAGCTCACAGTCCGTCAGTAGTTTTCAGTTATATATATGAATCAGTAGTAAAGTGCCAGGCTACAGATCAAATGATCACTGACTGGTTCCTCCATCACTTCTGGTACTTTTGTTACTTATCCCTTCTTTTAGCTCTCGAAAAAAAAAATCGTGTTAGTCCGATAACTGACTAGGTAAGTGAATTTAAAGTTCAGAAGAAGTCAATGGAGCCTATCGAAGCACTTTAGTGTTCAATCCACCCTTCTCACTGAGGACTGCTTTACCTTACACACAAACAAAACAATGGAGTTAAAATTTGCTACTCTATCCCCAACAACCACGATGTCTATATGTAAATCGATATCCTTGAACCGCGTTATAAAAAGTTAAATGCTGTCATAACTCAGTAATTAAGAAGTTTAATCGCGCATTAAATTTTAAAACAAGACAAGCATTACAGTTAGATTCGTTGCGTTGGCTTTGTGCAGTATAATTGACGGCATGCATATCCTCGACTGCTTCCATCCAGTTTTTGAGATTGACAGTATTTAGCGATTTAGCGACTTCCAACAAATGTTACATATAATACCTGAACGTTACGGAAATTTTTCTCGCTGACACAACCTGCAAAATGATGACAGGAAGAAACTTTGTCACTCAGTACATTTTTGTCTACCTGCAGTCAAATCAGGAATGACGTTTAATATATGTTTTCACTATTACCAAATCTACTTGCAAGACCTTCGTAGACATTATCCACGTACACCGCTGAACATAACTGTTCGCTACATTGTCCCGGATAATGACGTCATAAACAGTAAATAGTGAAAAACTAGCTTTTGCTTAAAATAGCGCGCAGCAAAACTTCAGACATAATGTCTTCCTTTATTACTTCGTTACCGCTAACATTACTTGCAACACATATTGCACACAGCATCTAAGTGTATAACTGAATGTACCTTCAAAATTATTTGGTTGTACGACACATAGTCCAGGAGATATGACGTTATAATTGAGGTGCGTGAAAAACTTCCTTTCCTTAAAATGGACTGTGAATTACCGAGAATATATTCATCCAGTGTTTCACAATAAGAGCACTTAGCGAGATCATACAAAGTTGATGCATAAATGTAAATCTTTGCTAAGCTTTTTTCTCGCTTCTATGCTTAAAGTCAAACATTTGACACATTAACTCATTCCTCAGTTAATCACACGTTTAACGATCTTTTATACATAGGAGCTCGATTCATCAAAGAATCGTGGGATTACTGGCTGTGTACCATAGCAACAAAGGAGACGTAACTTACTGGCGTCAACATAATGAAGAATAAACGCAAAGGAAGATGGTGTATTAAAAATTATATCGTTTTAGGCGAAGAAAGTCATTTTGTATTTTGAATGAAGCAGCAAATGAAGTGCGAAGACATTCCGTAGGCGCAAAAAGACGCACTACAGAAACAAATACTACAATGTTAGAGATTTACTGTTAATAAGTAGGGGCTACGACATTGTTCGAAACAATCGCTGCACAGCATTAGGTGAAAATATATGGTACTTACTGAATATCCGACCGATTTTGGAGATATAGCCTCTGACGAAAATAATTGACTCTACAATGATAGCAAAATGTTTGTCACACTGTGAATAATTCTTTGTGGAAGAAACTCATGGTTTCGGGCAGGCAATAACTTCACACCTACGTTAGAACTCATTCCAGGGAACGTTTGTAGGATTCCTCTAAAGAGATTCTTGGAATCAAAACCTGTTTGGGTGGACACCAAAAACAAAATTCCAAGAAAGCAAACGGAGGGAAAATGACAAACAACCCCATCCATTCATTCTTTCTCTCGTAAGAACTTCTGTTTTAACGAGTAAAGTACATACATTAGCCGGCCAGAGTGGCCGAGCGGTTCTAGGCGCTTCAATCCGGAACCGCGCGACTGCTACGGTCGCAGGTTCGAATTCTGCCTCGGGCGTGGATGTGTCTGCTGTCCTTAGGTTAGTTAGGTTTAAGTTCTAGGGGACTGATGACCACAGCAGTTACGTCCCATAGTGCTCAGAGCCATTTGAACCTTTTTACATACATTATACATTATTTTATCCTTGTTGCGTGTTAGAACTGAGTTAATTGCTTATATAATACAAATTTGAAGAAGAACTGCGACCTGTCACTTTCTTATGGTATTTCGCCGTTAATCTTATCAATATTGTTGATACACCTGAAAGAAACCATTCATGGGAAATAATATCGTTATAAATGTACGTATATAACCGTCGCCTGAATGTAGGTGGGAAGAGTGCATTAGGAGCATCTATGAGGGGGAGAATATGTCTCATGAGGTGATAGAGAAAGAAACAGAACAAATAGAGGGTTCAGTATTAGAATCATAGTGTAGAAATGGTTCAAATGGCTCTGAGCACTATGGGACTCAACTGCTGAGGTCATTAGTCCCCTAGAACTTAGAACTAGTTAAACCTAACTAACCTAAGGACATCACAAACATCCATGCCCGAGGCAGGATTCGAACCGGCGACCGTAGCGGTCTTGCGGTTCCAGACTGCAGCGCCTTGAACCTCACGGCCACTTCGGCCGGCTCATAGTGTAGAAGACTTATGTAATATTAAGGCAGAAGGGTTAGGTAAAATTCCACCGGAATTTCTAAAATCATTGCGGGAAAAGCGAAAGTTTTATTTTTTAAATAGGAAACGTGAGAAACACAGAAACCAGTCTCCGATTCATTCGCACTTTCGTTCAAACTTAATTGAGGAAAATGCTTTCGATGTGCAGTCTGAAGAATAACACACTGAATGCATATCCTGTAGTGATCGTTACTCTGAAGTGTAACACATAGAAATCGACATGGCGCATGGAATGCTATCCTTCCTCTCCGGAAGAATGTTAACTTGAGAAATCTTATCTATGACCTGAGGGCACTTATTTTGCACAATAAATGCCGAAAATGTAGGGGTACAGTAAACAAGAGAATGTTATTAATTAGGGTTATTTATTCTTATATTGGTTAATATTAAGTATTTTCTCTGATCCTATTCCAACAGACTTGCTTGACTTTTTTTTAAGTAGCATGTATTAAGCGTTCAGTTTCACGAATACACGTGAATTTGTAATTAACAAACATACAGTTGTCTCAAATGTTGTATCGTAAAATGGAGCAATTTGTGGCGAGGAATGTCGTTCATTAGGGATGAGCCTAATATGAGCCCTTCATCGGTATCAATTACCTGTCTAATCCGCTGAAGCATGGAGGCGGTTAGCTTCTGGACATGTGTCCCATTATCCGCGAGTCTCCCACGGATATAATTCTAGATAAGGAGGCAGGTGTCGGCCAGTGTAAGTTCATGAGACGCTTCATTCTGATCCACAAATTTTCAATGAGATTTAAGTCCGGCACTCGAATAGGTCACTCGATCAAGCTGGCATCAGCATGTTGCGATAACCGTTGCAGAACGAGTCGATTTATAAGAAACGGTGAGTGTCTTGATAGAATTGGATAACTTCACTGGTATCATCATACTGGACAAGTGGCAGGACGCTGAGACACTCAGGTAGTACGGGATTGTTTTTTATCTAACGCTCAGTGGGCAGTATGTTATCACGTTCGCTGTACCTTGGCTATATTCGTGTTACGTTTGCAACGTATCAAGAAACCGTAAAATGTAAACTGCTTCCGGTCCCCAGCATGGATCCGCCCGGCAGATTAGTGTCGAGGTGCGGGGTACGGGCCAGCCTGGGGTGGTTTTTAAGGCGGTTTTCCATCTGCCTCGGCAAATGCGGGCTGGTTGCCCTTATTCTGCCTCAGTTACACTATGTCGGCGATTGCTGTGCAATCCCTGTCTCCACGTACGCGTACACCATAATTATTCTACCACGCAAACCTTGGGGCTACACTCGTTTGGAATGAGACGTTCCCGGGTGGGTCCACTGGGGGCTGAACAGCACAATAACCCTGGGTTCGGTGTGGGGCGGCGGTGGGCTGAGTGGGCTGCTGTAGCCTCTTGTGGGATTGCGTACCACTGAGGGCTACGGAGGAGACGAAGCCTCTCCGTCGTTTCTAGGTCCCCAGTTCAATACATACATACATACATACATACATACACAACACCCACCTTTCCCTACATGTGTTTAATTTTAGTCCTAAATGACGTTTGCGTCTCAGATTATGTGTTGTTAGTAGAGGGAAACAGGCCATTATACAAATCAGCCGTAATTCAAATCTATTGTGTGATACTTATAAACTGAATACAGCGCACGGAAGAGAAGTAGTTGATATACCTATTTGATACAGCACAGGCCATGTACATGTACGCGTTATATTCATAAGTAAAGCAGCACGACGCCTAAGAATGTTTTTATTGTTAACTTTGGTAATGTTCGTACTATAGTGATTTGTAAGGTGCAGAGGAACCATCGTCATAAGATGCTTATTTGAAGTGTTTAATTAGTTCGCTATTTTACGCAAACATATTTAAATTGAAGTTGAACAGACACTTTTTTTTACAATCTTTTGTACGGGCTTCAATCTGTTTGCGTGATTTTTACTGATAACATAATATACAGCTATAAATCAACTTCGTCATTTTTTTACTAAGTTATTCAGTTACTTGCTCCAATTATTTTCTGATTTTTATTTAATTATTTGGGTTATTGCCTTACTTTATTCACACGTTTCGATAAAGCAACTGTTGCTGTTACTAAGATCGAAGCATAACAGTGTTTGGCTCATCCCTCAGGTGCAAACTGTCTACAAGATCGATCACTTATCCGAATCACCACCATTACTATTCATGAGGGGTGTCAGGTATCTCGCAAGTTCATTTCCTACTTTTCTTGTTCTCTTGGCGCGCTTATTGTTGTATTAATCCGCATGTGGTTTGATTGTGGTCTCCAGCTGCATATTAAATTGATCTTGTCTGGAACTGCTGCTCCTTCCAGTAAACTATCTTTTAGCTCCCGTGACCAGTCCACGAAAATTTGCTCGTCTTCTTTAAAAATTACTAAAGTCCATGTCTCCATAAGTCCAGTTGCCCTCAATGCGAGTGGATGTTTAAAGAAATTATCCACTGCTCTCACGATCCAGTCTATGAGCATGGCACTGCAAGAGAGTAATTCATCGGTGATTACAAATCTGTTGACGTCTCACGGATAACTATTGCATTCAGCTGACAGTTACTTCTTACGTCGCTTAGGGCGACCAGGATCTGTTTTTCAAAATGCTTCTTTTCTCCGCAAACGCGGCAATCAGTGAGGTCCTTATAAGGGAGATCTCATCTAATTTGTGGCCACCCTCACCAGTTTTGAAGAAAATGACATCGAAATTAGCTTCTTTTCCGAAACTGCATCCTCACATGCCGTGGTCTCAATCCCATCTACGGTAGTCCCCGTTGAGGAGACACAATTTTTCTGCCGGCCGCGGTGGTCTAGCGGTTCTAGGCGCGCAGTCCGGAACCGAGCGGCTACTACGGTCGCAGGTTCGAATACTGCCTCGGGCATGGATGTGTGTGATGTCCTTAGGTTAGTTAGGTTTAAGTAGCTCTAAGTTCTAGGGGACTGATGACCACAGATGTTAAGTCCCATAGTGCACAGAGCCATTTTTGAACAATTTTTCTGAGGTCTCCTGCAGCTCTATATCATCAAAACAGTACCCATTGTCGTTTTGCGCTTTTGATAGTGATTACCACACATCATCTACGTGAGACCTTTTCTGGTAAGTATACTCCAGAGAATTTCATTGTCTCGTGCATTTCAAAGGTATCGTGCATCTCTGGCTTAGGTGAGACCAGTGGTGGTATACACAGATTATTTCGGGTCCTTTCTCGTTCTGCGACACTTGAAGGCGATTAGCACGGCGTCCGTCGTCTGGTGCTCCGTTGCAGCCTGGATATCTCTACTGTGGACCAAGGTGTCTGTCCCACTTCCGCCTACTCCTTTCCTCTCTCACCTTCCTCCAGTACTGTGTCAGCAACGCCTGTGATTGAGCTGCACAGATGTTAGTGGCACCTCAATTTCTATCGTCAACGTGCTAGAACGTGCCCTCCACTGCTTCTCTTGGTCTTCAGTGTCGTCGAGTGGCAAATTGTCGAGGAACTGTTCCTTCCACAGTGCCACAACCAGTATACGTGGCACGTGTACTGGGAAGTGTGTGCGCATTTTACTACACCATTCCTCATATGTTATCGTGTCATACTAGCCCAACGTTACGACAATATGTGTAGCACACTTTGCCATTAACTCACTCACTCACTCACTCACTGCCACAAATAAGTATTAATTTTCGCATGCGCCTGTGCAAATACTTCCAGTAAGGTCCCAGAAACTTGGTAGACAAATCTCTTGAAGTGCTGGTCTCGCAAATCGTTACAGCAAATCAGGCAGCTTCCACCTCATCAGGTGTCTGCCATGCAACAAACAAATCATTATATTCCTCCATTCCTTCCGCAAGCAGATACCAATGTAATTTCCTTAGCGACACGACGTGCTCGACTGAATCTAAGCATTGCTAAGTCCATATCCTGAATCAGAAACACAGCAGGTAAACCCGCTGGCTTGACCTGCATCGCAAGGACATTTTCTTACGCTGCTAGAGCACAGACGCTCTTGCTTGTGTGAAGCTTAGCTAGCGACTACTTTCCTGCTGTACTTGTCTGGACGATTCCTTTTTGCTATTCATACACATGAAGCTGTCCACAATTTATGCCTTTACTCGTGTTTCTATATTGGCACATGTCCCATCACCCGCGTTCCTCACCTCGCCCGGACCTTTGGCGACCTCACCCCTATCTTTGGTATCTCTGCACCCAAGTGATGCCTAACTTCTGTGATGCGACAGTCAATCTTTTAACCGTGGAGTTTGAGCTCGGCATCCAGCTTCGAAAATTGTTTCAGAGCCGCGCAGTGTAGTCGCGCGGTCTCAGGCGCCTTGTCACGGTCCGTGCGGCTCCCCCCGTCGGAGGTTCTAGTCCTCATTTGGGCATGGGTGTGTGTGTTGTCCACAGCGTCAATTAGTTCAGGTTAGATTAAGTAGTGTGTAGGCTTAGGGACCGCCGACCTAAGTAGTTTGGCCCCATAAGACCTCAAATTTCCAAAATTGCATCAGGTTTTCGTTCCTCATTTGAGCAACTTGCTTCGCGGTCTCTATATTACCCTATTTTTATCTGGTCTAATATTTTCGTGGTACTTGCTAATTTCGCAACAATGCGATTCAGTGGACCGTGACACTGAACACCCTCTATGTACACGGAATTTGCCTCCTGACCTGCTCTCAAGGATTAACCGAATCCATCCTCTGAAATCCTTAGGAATTCTGCTGCTTGGAAATTTAATTCTTATCGCCTCCCACCCCCCCCCCCCCCCCAACTCCCCGCTCTTGTCCAGGGCATTGAATTTCCCCTCGTACCTTCTCGTCACTGGTGGACAAAACTCGCAACGCCTCGATATGAGCAACCAAAGGTGGGTAACTACAACATACCAGTCTTGGCTACCTTTCCGATCTCGCTTCGAAAAATCTCCGGACGGGAGCCGGTGTGGAGCATGTGTATTCAAGTAGCGATCTCACGGCGGCCTAGAGCGATAGCAGCAGACAGTGGGAAGTTCCTTAGCAGCTTAAACACCAAATTTTCTTGATATATGTCTGTAAATGCACCCAGTCCTTTCTCTGTATTACCGAGTAGCGGATAAGACTGTAGCTAACACCAGACACTCTTGTTTGTAACAGAAAGCCATTTAAGATTGTGCTCGAGTGTGTCAGGACATCAAGAACTTGGCGACGGCCGTCAGCTGTCACTCGTAGTTTAAACCGGCCTTCCTTTTCAGAGCGAAGCACAACACTTGTAGAACGCTTTTCCGTCTTTTGTGCCTATGGGAAGGTCTCACGACAAAAGCAGAGGGTAACGACTCAAAATGTTTCTTTCCTATCTCATTACTGGCACCAGATTCTAATGGCTGACGTAATCCAGCGTATTGCTCTAGCAATTGCCCTTACGTCAGCTTGAAAAGTAGCTGTTTGTCTGATAAAGTGAGCAGGTATGCATATGCATCCTCTGAGCTGTTGTTTACTTAGACGTGATTAGATCAAAGTGAGGAACTAATAATATTAGTACACCCACGAAGTATATGCAAGAAAGAATGAGAGATGAGAGGTAACTTGGATGTATAAAGAAGAGTGAAACTGCTGCTGTAACACTCCTGTGTAGGAGTGGTACTGGAGCTAGTAACTTGAAAAAGAAAATCCTATGGCCTATTCGTTCGGGAACAACGCTGGAGTTTCTTATGATCATATGAATTTAATCTAAACTGTAGGATCGCAAAAAGGTTTTCGTAATACTCTACAGCGGCTGGTTGCAGACTGTACAACACTGTGAGGATGCGAGGGAAGAACTTGTTAAGTGTCACTGCTCTGGGGCGGATAACACAGCGCGTCGTAGATGGGAGCGTTTCTGCTGGGTCCATGGTGCTGTGTACACAGCGACGGTGCTGCTATCTGGTGGTCACAGCGGGCAGCAGCCGGGGTATGTTTTTCCTGCTCACGTACGAATATTCCGAGAAGCCGCGATACAGGGGCGGCTGGGCCGCCGTGAACTGTGTGGCGGGCATGCGACGACCCGGTGTTGCCAGCTCAAGCAGCTGACCGACTCCTGCCGTCCGCCTCACCCCACCGAGCTGCTGACTAATGCGAATCCGCATCTGATAGCAAAGGTTAATAGTAATTCGTGCCTCTACGAAAAGCTCGATGCACGAAGCATACGACAAGTTCCACAGTCATACTCGATAAAAATGTGATCCTGCGTAATTTGCTAAGCGGCTTCTATTCAGTCCCTCGTCGACCAGTCTGGTGATGCAATAGGACAAAGCAAAAGGAAAGCTGAAGTTTTAAATTCCGCATTTTAAATATCGTTCGCGCAGGTGGATCGTGTTGTGTAGGACTGGAGAGTGAGTCGGTCTGGAAATTGCAGAGGCCTAGAATGAATTTCACAAAGAGTTCATTAAACATAAAATGTTCTACTTGGCAGTAGAGACACGATAACAAAACAGAACTCAATTTACAGCCCAAAACAGTTTTTGACGGCATGGTTCAACTAGAGAGAATAACAACTAGAAATACCTTCAACACAACGAAATGGAACTCTAAACAGGCTTCACCCCTGCAGATAGAATTGGGCTGATAATAGTTTACAAGAAAGGTTTACAATATCTGGTCCCCGGACACACTCAGAAAGCTGTGAATGAAGTTAACGATTCTTTCTTAGTGAGGGACCTGGTCATGTAGAACGCTCTGGAAGGAAATTCCGACATTTTGCTGCAAGTTACTGTTCATTTATTTCACACAATTATGATTTCGGATTTTCAGTCATTCTGAAGTGCCTGTTGAAATGTTAAGATGTATCTGATTTGACTACGTCACATGTAATCGTAAAAAACAAAAACAAAAAAAAAGAAACAAAAAAAAGGAAGAAATGGGGAATCCGTCTCCGCATGGAATGTTCAAAATGGTTAAAATGGCTCTGAGCACTATGGGACATAACTTCTGAGGTCATCAGTCCCCTAGAACTTAGAACTAATTAATCCTAACCAACCTAATGACATCACACACATCCATGCACGAGGCAGGATTCGAACCCGCGACCGTAGCGGTCGCGTGGTTCAGACTGTAGCGGCTAGGCGCGTGGAGTGTACCACTCACAATATAGAGTCGAAAAGAATGCCCTGAAACATTGTTATAGTCTTAAACAAAGTTAATCGGTGGCGCACATTAATCCTAAAGTTGACAAATACTTGCATTTGAAACTGTAACGCTCACCGTGTATTCGTTTCAGCTGTCGTTCCGCTGCCACGACAATAATCCACAGGCAACAGGGTGACTTTTTTGGCGCACCTTTTGAAAATGTTGTAATCTAATCAATTAATTTACATTATAAAATTATGAAAAAACGTTCATAGTTTCTAACGAATACTCCTACCTGGTTCCATGAATATTTTAAATTTGTCAGTTAAACTTAACCCAAACACTTAAGTTACAGCAGTAGATGTCACTATCCCCACTGAACGTCATATTCGATAATTTCTGAATCGGGACATTGCTGACACATCAGTAGCGATTTAAAAATTGTGCTGTGAGTAAAAGTCAACAACAGTTAACGAGATTTACATTTTTAAAACTTTTTTTGGGTTTGGCATCAAGTACTGCGCCTCAATCCCCTCCCGTCTCCCACCCTCCACCCCCATGCCCCGCTCTGGGTTTTACATGTTACCGAAAATGTGTTGATGTTACTAAGAATGTGATGAAAGATATTTTCGTATTCTGGACCCTACTAGAACATCATTATCTGTTTAAGAAGTCAACAAGAATTGATTAATTAAGTTTTTTTTATTTTTTCTTGGGTGGGCATATAGTAGCCCCCTACCGCCGTTGGTAATGTGCATTATAAACAACACGTTGGTATTGCTAGGATTAATTTCGACAGTGAAGTATCTGGGCTGGCAAGCAGAACCCCTTACTCTCAAGACTCAGTTCCAACCCCACCTCTAACTCGAACTCTCTTGGTATGTAGAAGATACTGCGAAAATCAGATACAAATGCTGCCGTGGAACTTCCGTCCAAGGTAACACTGTGCCAACATCGCGGCGTAGACTCCACATGCGAACAGCTCTTGAATACGTTGAAGGTAACAAGACCATCAGCCGATGAGCGTACAGCATGCTCTCGCCGTCACCAAATGGAATGTCGGGGAAAGCGTTACAAAGAGACGTGGCCCCGATACCGTTTAATATCGGCAGAGGACCGTTGTCTCAGGGTAGAATAAGAAGATAAGTTTCCTTAAAATGGCAGAAACAAGTCAGTCACAATCACTATATAATACCATGTTACAGTAGGTACAGCAGTTACATTTTGCGTTTACGCTCCATATGGGCCGTTCGAGCTCGAACTACCGCTGTGTTATTCTCTGCCAATGGCGTCATCAGGTGCAGTGTGGAGGGCATTGGTCATCACGATGCTTCCTCGGTTGCTGTAGGATTTCTTGAGCTTGAAGCCACTACTGACCTACCGAGTAGCTCCTCACGAGCCTGAGTGCACCCCGTTCCAGTCCCCCCATCAAAGGAAAAATCCCTAGCAGTACCGAACTCGGACGCTCCGCATGGCAGTGAGACACGGGAACCATTCTTACGTTTGCAGACACTTTCTTACCGGGATAGAAACAAAATCGATCACGCTCGCTGTATATACTTAACACGACAGATATCGGTCTCGTTTTTCTGCAAAATATTTGCACACAGAGCGTGCCACCACTCAAAAACCGTAACATCCAACATCGTATGCATGGACCAATCATATGTAATATTACTGACAGTGTTGAAATTACAGCCTGTACACTTCACTGTACAATGTGTTGCATTAAACAACCGACCAAACTCTCATGTCAGCCATTAAAGGATCCAGTTGGTGCTCCTGTTGTAATCTGGAAGTCTATGTATGTTTCTATGCTGCAGTCACCATCCTCTACCCTAGAAAAAGACACCTACAAACCCACTGGACTTTAGTGTACGCGCAGCGGCCACACCGCTTGCTGACAGTAAGATCCTGTAGACAGCTCCTTGTCGCTCCATCGTGAAGAAGGTTTCCTGTCCTCGGTCCTCCACCAACTGACTGTACTCGTCCACTGCTCTATAGGCAATCACCGGGGTGCATGGACAGCACCTGCTTACATCATGCATGGGATCAGAAACAGCCCCCTGTGTTGCAAGACAACTGATGTCGGCTGAACAATGCCACAACCGGAATTAAGTCCACCTCACGCCGCCTCTCGCAGCCCAAGGCCCGACTGCCCTGTCAGGTCATCCTCCGCTCAATCCGAGCCCCGGATTCAGCCAGTGCTGGCCACCTCAAGACTCCTTAGCAGTCCACTCGTGCTGCTCCATCCAGTGCGGAGCGGCACCAACAGCGCCAAAATCACCATCGACAGAGCCCTCAATCCTTGCGAGAGAGCAGCACCAACGTGGTCGGCCGTGTGGCACAGCAACAAGACGTGAAACGAACTACAAATTCAGGGCTTAACTGCTTGACTGTTGCACATACTCCCGTATTGAGAACATAGAAACAGATATCCCTAGCGTTGGGAAGCAACTGAAACTCGCCAGATCCGGATGTAATCCCAACAGGTTTTACAGATATTACTCTTGGATCTGGCACCTTAATTATTATTCAGTTATACATTTCTCACACAGTACAAAATCTCAAGCGTCTGGGGAAAAGCGACTCCCGTGTGGAAAAAGGGTAAATAAGGGTACGTGCAAAATTACAGACCATTCTCCTTAACAACGTTATTTTGAGCATTTTATAATTCGAATATACACTGAAGAGCCAAAGAAACTGGTACATCTGCCTAATATCGTGTAGGGCCCCCGTGGGCACCCAGAACTGCCGCAACACCACGTAGCATGGACTCGACTAATGTCTGAAGTAGTGCTGGACGGAACTGATTCCATGAATCTTGCAGGGCTGTCGATAAATCCGTAAGTGTCCGAGGGGGAGAGGGGGGGGGGTGTTGGATATCTGAACAGCAATTTGTAGCAGATACGCTCAATAATGTTAATGTCCGGGGATTTTAGTCGCCAGCGAAAGTTAAATTCAGAAGAGTTTTCCTGGAGCCACGCTGAAGAATTTTAGACGTATGGAGTGTCGAATTGTCCTGCTGAAATTGTCCAAATCTGTCGGAATTCACAATGGACATCAATAGATGCAGGTGATCAGACAGAATTCTTACGTACGTGTCACCCGTAAGAGTCGTGTCTAGACGTATCAGGTATTCCATATCGCTCCAAATGCACATGTCCCACACCATTACAGCCCCACTAGCTCGAGCAGCCCCATGCAGAAGTGAAGGGATTCATGAGGTTGTGTCCCTACCTGTACACGTCCATCCCCTCGATACAACTTGAAACGAGACTTGTCCGACTAGGCAACATGTTTCTAGTTATCAACAGTCCATTGTCGGTGTTGACGGGCTCAGACAAATCGTAAAGCTTTGTGTCGTGCAGTCGTCAAGGGTGCACGAGAGGTTCTTCAACTGCGAAAGCCCATATCCATGAAGTTTCGTTGAATGTTCCGGACCCTGACAGTTGTTGATGACCCAGCTTTGAAATCTCCAGAAATTTGCGGAAGCGTTGCCCTAACGTCAAGTTGAACGATTCTCCTCAATCGCCGTTGGTCCCGTTCTTGCACGATCTATTTCCGGCCGCAGAGATGTCGCAGATTCGTTATTCTACCGGATTCCTGATATTCACGGTACACTCGTGAAATGATCGTACGTATAAATCTCCATCCCTACCTTGGAGATGCTGTGTCTCATCGCTCGTGCGCCAACTATAACACCACGTTCAAACTCAATTAAATCTTGATAACCTTCCATTGCAGCAGCAGCAACCGATCTAACAAATGCGCCAGACTTTGTTGTCCTACAAAGGCGTTGCCGAAAGCAGCGCTGCATTCTGACTTTTTACATTTCTCTGTATTTGAATAGGCCTAGCTGTATCAGTTGCTTTGGCGCTTCGGTGTATTAAATTTCCTTGAGAAAGAAACGTTTTTGTCAGCAAATAAGCACAGATTTTGAAACTCAGTTTGCCCTTTTCTCTGACAACTGAAGCCAGACTGGCCTTCAAAACAGTCGCTTTTGTTGTCGGCTTCGCCTCTGAGCACCTATGAAATTATATTTGTTTTGACAGCTTGACTAATGCCTTCTCGGTATTTCACCTACCGTGGGACAGTCTTTCTGGGGCTCATTTCCGTCAGTGCTACGAAATCTCTTGCGTTATTTCAGACTTCCATGTCCGCATAAAGGATTGTGTAGGGGTCGTCGATAATCGAAGGCCTGTTTAAATTTTTCTGTATTCTCATGTTGAGTTCTTCGGGGTTCAGATTGTGACAGTCCGGCCGCTTGTGAAGTGTGTGTGTTTCATGGACCTGCTGTTGTCTGTGCTAGTCATTTAGAATTTTTTTTTTTTTTAGCATGTCAAGATCTGGACCATACAGGGCATAAATAGTTCACCGTTGAAAAGCAAAGTTCTTGGGATGCTACCTGTTTACTGTTCAATAATTTCCTCTAACCTGGACCCGTGGTGTAGGGGTAGCGTCTTTGATTCATAATCGAAACAGAGTTCAAATCCCGCAGCTGCTTAAATTTTGATTAATAATAATTAGTATTGGCGGCAGAAGACTTCCGGCATAAGAAGTCATCTCTCTCATTCTGCCTCTGGACTTGTCAAAGAGTGTGAAGGAGCGGACAGAGGTTGAAATATCAACAGCAGCAGAAAATGGTATAACGGGAGTTTAAAATAAATTTGCGATGAGGACTGTTTTTTAATAATCTTAAGACGAAATGGTTGCAGGAAAAATGTGATCGGAAAAGGAATGATTGTCGAAAGGAGAGACTCAGCATACAGGAAATTCTAAACAACTATCGGTGACATTAAAAGCAAGGGTGATAACATTAAGAGTGCAACGGGAATGCCACTGTTAATTGCAGAGGAGAGAGCGGATAGGTGGAAAGAATACATTGAAAGCGTCTATGAGGAGGAACATTTGTCTGATGTGATAGAAGAAGAAACTGGAGTCGATTTAGAAGAGATAGGGGATTCAGTATTAGAATCAGAAATTAGAAGAGCTTTGGAGGATTGAAGATCAAGTAAAGCAAAAGGGATAGATAAGATTCCATCAGAATTTCTATGATAACTGGGGAAAGTGGCAACAAAACGACTATTTACGCTGGTGTTTAGAATGTATGTGTCAGGTGACACACCATCTGATTTTCGGAAAAGCATCGCCCACACAATTCCGAAGACGGAAGAGCTGAATAGTGCGAGAATTACCTCAAAATCTAAAAATGGTTCAAATGGCTCTGAGCACTATGGGACTTAACATCTATGGTCATCAGTCCCCTAGAACTTAGAAATACTTAAACCTAACTAACCTAAGGACGTCACACAACACCCAGTCATCACGAGGCAGAGAAAATCCCTGACCCCGCCGGGAATCGAACCCGGGAACCCGGGCGTGGGAAGCGAGAACGCTACCGCACGACCACGAGATGCGGACACCTCAAAATCTGCTTAACAGCTCATGCATCCAAGTTGCTTACAAGAATAATATACAGATCAATGGAAAAGAAAACTGAGGATGCGCTAGATGATCAGTTTGGCTTTAGGAAAGGTAAAGGCACGAGAGAGGCAATTCTGACGTTACGATTAATAATGGAAGCAAGACTAAAGAAAAATCAAGACACGATCATAGGATTTGTTGACCTGGAAGCAGTGTTTGACAAACTAAAATGGTGCAAGGTTTTCGAAATTCTGCGAAATGTAGGTGAAAGGTGTACGGAGAGACGGGTCATATACAATATGCACAACAGCCAAGAGGGAATAATACGAGTGGACGACCAAGAACGAAACGCTCGTATTAAAAAGGGTGTAAGACAAGGACGTAGCCTTACTCCATTTCTGTTCAATCTTTACATCGAGGAAGCAATGACTGAAATAAAAGAAAGGTTCAGGAGTGGAATGAAAACTCAAGTTGAAAGGATATCAATGATACGATTCACTGATGACATTGCTATGCTGATAGAAAGTGAAGAAGAATTACATGATCTGCTGAAAGCAGTGAACAGTCTAATAACTACACAGTATTGGCGAGTAAATCGAAGACCCGGCCGCTGTGGACGAGCGGTTCTAGGTGCTTCAGTCTGGAGCCGCGCGACCGCTACTCTCTCAGACTCGAATCCAGCCTTGGGCATGGATGTATGTGATGTCCTTATGTTGGTTAGGTTTAAGTAGATCTAAGTTCTAGGGGACTGATGACCTCAGATGCTAGGTCACATAGTGCTCAGAGCCATTTGAACCTTTTATTATTATTCGAAGAAATACGAAGGTAATGAGAAGTAGTAGAAATGAGAACAGCGAGAAACATACCATAAGGAACGATGATCACGAAGTAGATGAATTTAAGGAATTCGGCTACTTAATCAGTAAAATAACCAATGACGGACGGAGCAAGGAGGACATCAAAAGCATACTAGCAATGGCAAAAGGGCATTCCTGGCCAGGAGAAAGTTACTAATGTCAAATATCGGCCTTAATTTGAGGAAGAAATTTCTACGTATGAAAATTTGGAAATTTGTGGTAAGGTATATGGGACCAAACAGCTGAGGTCATCGGTCCTTAGATTTACACACTAATTAAACTAACATAAACTAACTTACGCTAAGGACAACTCACACACCCATGCCCGAGGGAGGACTCTAACCTCCGACGGGGGAATCGTACGAACCGTGAGAAGACGCCTCAGACCGCACTGCTACCCGCACGGCGTACGTGTGGAGTACAGCACTGTGTGGTAGTGCAACATTGACTGTGGGAAAACCGGAACAGAAAAGAATCGAATCATGTGAGACGTGGTGCTACAGGGGAATGTTGAAAATTAGGTGGACTGATGAGGTAAGGAATGAGGGGGTTCTGCGCAGAATCGGAGAGGAAAGGAATATGTAGAAAACGCTGATATGGAGGAGGGACAGGATGATAGGATATCTGTTAAGACATGTGGGAATGACTTACATGGTACTAGAGGGAACAGTAGAGGGAAAAAACTGTAGAGGAAGAGAGTGGAATACATCCAGCAAATAATTGCGGACGTAGGTTGCAAGTGCTACTCTGAGATGAAGAGGGATTCGTGGCGGGCATCATCAAACCAACAGAAGACTGATGACCTGGTGGCAAGATTGTGGCGGTTCTCCTCACAGCGATATTTTCATTTCAGTGAGCTCTCAAGCTTGAGATCCAGATATTCTGATACTTCTGGATGTTTCAGGTTGCTGCCATTCGAGGTAACGCTCAAATTTCTGTTTCCCTGTTTCGAGTGAGGGTGGATAGAGCTAAACGGTGTTTGTGTTTTCATGGGGCTTGGTTTTCAGGGAGTTGCTTCGCTAATATTCAGAATTTCCAGTCTCCCTTCTATATCCTCAAGTAATAGCCAGATCATTGCATACAGTAAATCGGATGAATAGTCTGATTATCTGCTCGTCGATGTGTAGATGAAATAAAGGGGGGCTAGGAAACTGTCTTGGGCGAGACGCCACCGACTTTTCCGACCTTCCACCGTTATATGGAACTACCCGTTTTCTGTAGAGATTCAGTTATTTTTGTGAGCAGATGTGTTTTAGAGTGATTTCATGTAGCATTCTTTGGCTGGCGGTGTTAATTCTACCAGGGCGACAACTGTTATTTGTTTCTTTTCAGGTACTTCCTCCATGTATTCTGTACTGGTGAGGGTCTGACTGCAGCATGTAGCGAATGAGTATTGGGTCAGCAATAGTTGATATGTGAATTAAAATCATTCGTTCATACAGGTGGGGGAGAAGTGTTACACGACACATTTCACTAGAACTTGTATCTCTGATCCCTTCCATATTTCTGTGTTTGAGTAATTTTAGTCATCGGATAAAACGGTGTATAAAACTATCGTTTGGAACTAGGGCTGAAGAGTTTGATGTGCTTCAGGCACATATAGTTGATTCTGGAGGTTTTCCAAATGGTTCAAATGGCTCTGAGCACTATGGAACTTAACATCTGTGGCCATCAGTCCCCTAGAACTTAGAACTACTTAAACCTAACTAACCTAAGGACAGCACACACATCCATGTCCGAGTCAGGATTCGAACCTGCGACCGTAGCGGTCACGCGGTGTTTTCCAGTTTTACAGTAAATTAAGTCCGCGATTAAGTTCTTTTACCGTAAATGGTGTTTAGAACATGTTTGATTCTTGGCTGTGACTTCCGTAATTCTTATTTCCTGATATTCCTTGTTGGATTTTCCTTATAGTAGTAACTGTTGAGTAATTTTTGGATTTTACCGTGAGGTCACATTTCGCTACGGTCGCAGGTCCGAATCCTGCCTCGGGCATGGATGTGTGTGCTGTCCTTAGGTTACTTAGGTTTAAGTAGTTCTAAGTTCTAGAGGACTGATGACCTCAGACGTTAAGTCCCATAGTGCTCAGAGCCATTTTTTTGAGGTCACATTTAAGTTGTTTTTTTTTTTTTTTTTTTTTTACAAAGATACAGGCAATTTTGTTGCTGTGGTTCTTATCGATTGACCCACTAACAAATTCAGTTTGTGTTTCTGCGGAAAGAACTACCTCTGCGCCGAAAAAGACTTATTCATAAGAGTTTCGGTATGTGATTGCAGGCTTTCTCGGGTAATCCAATGATAAAATCGTCACGAGCGACCACCCGTGTGGTGGTATCGTCTTGACGCAAAGTTTCAGTGAGTTCCTACCATCATATTCCACTGAAGATGAAATGTACGTAACTCATCGAAATGTGGTGAGGGAACGATGCCACATCTCAGCTGATAAGTTACCAGATGCTTCGTATATGAGAACTTTTAACATTGCAGCGCGTCAGCAATCGTGAATAATTTAATAATAATAAAGATTTGCAGTCGATGCTTCGTATATATTCAGGATGAAACTTCCTGGCAGATTAAAACTGTGTGCCCGACCGAGACTCGAACTCGGGACCTTTGCCTTTCGCGGGCAAGTGCTCTACCATCTGAGCTACCGAAGCACGACTCACGCCCGGTACTCACAGCTTTACTTCTGCCAGTACCTCGTCTCCTACCTTCCAAACTTTACAGAAGCTCTCCTGCGAAGGATATTCTTTCATTGATTCATTGGAGAGGCCTGGGGTTAAACGTTCCCTTTAGCTTCGTCATATGAGTCTCTTAGAAGTCTTTTTGGAAAGCCTTTACGAAGGTTTTGTCTTCTGTCGACATGTTTCCGTGGATGATAATTAAATGACACCCTCAGGTGCCGACAGGTGTTGTTGATATACCTCGGTAGAGACAGCTGAAGATGTGTTTCCCGACCGGGACTCGAAACCGGGATCTCCTGCTTACATGGCAGATACTCTATTCATCTAAGCCACCGAGGACACAGATCAGTAGAGTGAATGCAGGGACTTATCCCCTGCACGCTTCCCGTGAGCCCCACATTCCCAAATGTCCACAATCTGCGTACGTAATGTTTCTAATAGATATTTGCCCATCCACTCATTACTCGCTCACACTAAGGTGACGATTCCCGTAAGGGTTCAGGCAACCTGTGCGCATTCTCACAGACGAAGGTCAGTGGCCGGGTAGCTATTTAACTATATATGAAGATAGTAACTGTTCTCGAAAATCAGATAGCATTGATGACCGTGCAGCTTCTCCAGAATGAATGATAATTACTTAAAACCCTCAGCTGCCGACAGCAGGAGATCCCGGGTTCGAGTCTCCGTCGGAGCACACATTTTCAGCTGTCTCCATCGAGATATATCAACAACACCTGTTGGAAGCTGAGGGTTTCAATTAATTATCATTTATTCTAGAGAAGCGGCGGGGTCATCAATGGTATCTGTACTTTCGAGAGCACTCACTATCTTCATATATTTCCATGGCATTCCTTTTCAGTATCTCTTCATTACTATTCTATTACAACGCTTAATTTTTATAATACATATGAGGATCATATTTTAAGAGTTCCGTTGCTTTGTTTTCATTCCTATTAATCGCCAATAGTTCCGCCTTTGCGTTGTATTTAGCCTACGTTCCGTTCATATAAGTCTTTCTTACGTCTCAACACTTAGCATGCGTTCTTTGCGACCCTTACAGTTGGTCTCTGTTCATGTTGCCGTTATATTTCTCAATGGAGGTTATCTTCAACTTCATTAACTTTTCCCTCTCATATGTGGCTATGAACCACAAAGTGGGCAAAATAACATTGGCCTGAAAAATGTTTACTGTAAGACTGACACGGGATTGACCCTTATTGGTAGGTACCACAGAAGCTGTCGGAAATGGCCACCGCTGACGATGATGCAGCGCTATGCTCGATTTGTCGAACTGAGAGGCACCCGTAGCAGCGCTGCCTGTGGAGCAAAAGCAACAGCGTTCTCATTGTTCTGCTGTGACTCTGCCAGAGTGTAAGTCTCGATTACACCTGAGTCTTCAGTATGCTCCGCAGCTAAAAATCACACACACACACACACACACACACACACACACACACACACAAAGAGAGAGAGAGAGAGAGAGAGAGAGAGAGAGAGAGAGAGAGAGCAGACAATCGTTGTGAACAGGAGACTGCGCTGCTTCGCAGAACACCTTACGCCCTAGTGACAGGATTATCAAGGCTTTGTTCGTTGTTCCGTTTGTCTCAAAATATCTGTATGGTCTTTCATCCCTTATGACTTGATCCACATGTGGATTAAAAAATTTCTGGAGATGCTGGTTATCGTTAAGATTGGTGAAATAATGGTGCTATGATGAAGACACCAAACATTGCGCACCACGAACCGATATTGAATTTATGCAATGGTTTACCGGTTACTGATGGGCATTTTCTAATGCATAATGGTACATGTGCTGTGACTACACCACGTCTCATTTGAAGATACAAAAGTCTGGATCCCACTTCACTCAGAAACCACTGGCAGAGCTCAACAGACGAAAGTTCGCCTACTAATTCTCACTTTCACAGACAAATGGCGTTGAGATTTGGTCGGACTTCGTTTCAGGCTTTCAGTCAGTCGCGGAATGGCTTCTAGTTTTCGAACTCTCTTTGGAAAGTTACGGTTTTTATACGCTAAAGAGCCCGTTTCTTTCTTTCGATTTTGGGACTAAGTTTAGTGTAGCAGTCTTTGCTAGAGGCTCTACCAAGACACTTCTATTCATAAACTCTAGGCAGGTCAGTTCCTCACGCGTTTTCCATTATGAATAATGCTTCGCGTAATACTCGACAGTGAATAGAACTGTTTTATCATGAACACCATTTTGTGTTGGATTCAACTTGTCATTAAACATGCCTGCTCCTATCAGTCACTTAAAAACACTGAAATACTCGGGATAGGGCATACGGGAAATGGGGAGGTGTAGACATACGAGAGCAACCAATTGGTGCATCGAAATCACGATTTCCAGCATTATCTGTGGTGGGAATTTCAACTGTTCATAAACAAGGTCAGTCTTGTATTTCTCCCACCCTGTACAGATTTACGTTAGATGAACGCTTCTTACCTGGTATTTCATTTAACTTCCCCATATTCTTTTTATAGGTACGGTGAATTCGACGGTGAATTCGCCTGTGTGTGATTTATTATTGTTTCTGCAGGTCATTACATATTTTTATATGGTAATGTACTACCGATAAGAAATGTCACTTCCTGTGATATTAAAACGTTTCAGTATCATCTGAAGTTAGATCATTACTATAACCGCATAACACAGTGATTGACTTTATTTTGAAACGTTTTGCTGATAAGCTGGGATACAAGGGGCTGAAATCCCCACAAAAGTTAGGTTACATAATATAAAATATATTTTGTAAGAATAATTATAAACACTTCAAGCTATTTCCGAATTTTCAGTGAGGGCGCTGATGTCAGTAAATACCCATGCAGCACTTACAGATCTCGTTTCAACATGAATTATTCAGTCTAAGAATTGACGAAGTCTATAGTAACTACAGAATTTCTACAGTCTCGTAAAAAAAGTGAAACGAAATTCACAAAAAATGAGAATCACATGCTTGTGTCAGGAAAGTCTCGACATTATTGCGACATAATTATAAATATAAGACATGGAGAGATGACAAGTAAGCAGACTGTTACATACAGCAATTACAAAACAAATTACACATATACGGACGATCTCTTGTGAACTGCATAGTCTAATTTGCGGTATGAGGAACCACAACGGACATATGCATGAACAGCGTCCGGGACCACAAACTGCTGCATAAAGCAGAATGTGACAGAGCAGCAGTTACCGAAATGATGCTAGTTTCATTGAGTTAAAATAATTAGCAGCTAACATGACATTTTCCGTCGAATATCCTCTCATATTTCTGTCTTATTTCGAACGAAGTACAGATTATGCAAGGATTAATAGGGTGAAACGTATTTGCTGCTGATGCTTGGCTGTCCCGCATTTGACAAAACCTCACAGTCAGAATTTCTTATTACGCGTAACTGTGAGACGTATAAAGTTGCCAGAGTTCTATTCCTTAACTGTACTGAGTTCATAGAATATTGCTGTAGTGTAGTAATTAATACTCTGACTCAATCTCTAGTTTCAGAATCTGAAACAGACATAGCTCATCACACCTACTGATGGAGCCTGTCCAACAAAATACCGGTCTATGACCATTTAAAAAGAAAGAACATATTTTAATTGTTTATTAGAGACAAAATACAAAAATAAACACAGCTCGTGCCACTAGATAAAAGAGATTCAATGTTTTGAGACAGCTGCGCTGTTTGCTTGTAGCAACATGGCAACTACACCGCAAGATAAATTATTTTGTGTGATGGAATTTATGTGTAGCCAATCCATTGTCCACCGCTCTTGGCTTCCCAGGTCACACGATCTCACACCTTGCGATTTTTCTCTGAGGGTATAAATAAAAGATAAAGTCTTTGTCCTACCTATGGCAGGCACGCTTCAAGGGCCTATTGGTTGGCGTGTGGAATGAAACGGACTACCGTTTCGATGTTTCTCGAGCAACGCGTACTACCCATGTTGAGTGTATGGTGTAGTGTCTGCGCAAACATAAAATTCTGAACCTCCTTCCATCCAGTGACATGCGGACTGTAATGGGAAATTACGGCCTCTTAAGTCACCACAAGACTTTGCATGAAGGACTGGTTCCAAGGAAATTCAAATGGTGTATTCACTGGTTTAACACACACACGTAATTTATGAGACAATCTTCGTTAAAAATTACATATGTTTTGTCTTTAATATAATATAAGGTAAGAAACGCACTTACACATAGAGCAATTATCCCATGTAACGAATTAGTTGTAAGAAAATTTTATAGGAATTAGTAGTACAAGTGCCTAACAATGTTAACAGCAGCAGTTACATAGAACTGATGGATTACCAATAAACGAATTTACCTGCATAAAATAAGCGCACCGTGCCCAGTAATGCACACTACAAATTTCCAAATTTGCTTTCAATTACGATTGGAAGTGAGCCGTCCTTTAACAGAGCCTTAAAATAGTAACTTCCTGTTTAATTTAAATGAATTATAACTTACATTGAAATTAAAATCAATAAGGAATTAGGTTTAATTCCTTACCTTAGAGAAAATAACAAGACATACTTTCAAATAACTTAACTAAAAATGAACTTGAGCATGATGGAACTGCCAAAAGGATGGCTGAGGACGCACTCAAACCGGTTAATCGCCATAGACCACAGAAAACCCTGAAAACTCATGGAATGCCGACAAAACCAGTGTATCCAAATCACGAAAAGTTTTCCACAAGGTAAGTGAGCGGAACTCTGAGTGGAGCCCAGCCTCGGCCAACGCAGAATGCCGCGGACGTGTGGAAGCAAGAGAGCAGACAGTTCGGCCGTGCTGAAGCTCCATGTCGTCACGCTAGAGATACCAGCTTGGCTGAGAGCCTCAGATTGAGTGGGCCTCAGATTTAGTGGGCCTTTTCCATACCACCCAGTCATCGATGATCGCCTTAAACATACCTTAATGACAAGTTCCTGAAGTAGAGAATAGAATACTACAAAGACACGAACAAATGACACGCTCCCAAATGTATAATCCAACGCCAGCCACTCTAACAGATCGAGAATAGTTCCCTTCATATAGAAAATAGTTATCTGACGTCCTCAGCAGGACCCGCTAGTACCAAAGAAAGATCTGACGGAGGCTAGAAACGCTTCTAAAATCGACTGAGCAAGTCAATCAGTTCAGCTCTATGGAGAAACGTTGAGACACCAGCATGCAGTATATGCTGAAACAGACAAGTTACTACGCGAGCCACTGTATTACAGTGACTACGTATCATTCAGCCACTGCAGCAAAAGCACAACCTAGAATAATTTAAATTTATGGCTGATATTTAAAAGAAGTAGTACACCGTCATTAATTACCCACTAAATATGCATTAACGAATAAGGCCACATTAGTCGAGTTACATAATTTAGTTCTGACATGACAATACAAAACCAACCCATATGCGAAAATTTACCTCACTGAAATAATTAGGCTCAGGCGAGAGTTCGTGACATTAGTTTGTGACTCGTGCCTCAGACAAGCACGAGAATTACAATTTGGATTTCCTTTTAACCTAAATACCACGAGGAAAAAGACGGCATCTATAAGCACACAAGAACAGCCAGGGCTACTTATGACAGTGACATCAATTACACGCGAGTAAAATATTCCAGGAAAATAATAGAAATTCATACACACGACATATCAGAGAAAAAGTTCCACTAAACCTTCAAAGTGTCACATAAACAAAATTTAATAGACCTTAATGTCACCTCGCACTCTCAAGCACATGAAAGTCACTGCAATCTACTACCATGGAGACGAGAATAGCTACTAATCGAACACAGGAGAAAAACACCCGTGTGTCATGGCGAGCACGCCTCTGAAAGCCCGGTAATTCCTTCATAAACAACTCCACACTCCTCGAAGATGTCAAACGATGAATACAAGGTTCTTTCAGGTCGCGATGTTGAGAGTCTTTCTCATCTGTTGCATCTACAGATCGGACACCGCCAGATTCTGCACCAAGACGAAAGACAACTAAATCCCCGGTTTACCATATTTCGCCGTGGGCCACTTTTTTAACATGGTTAACATGAATCTTAGCTATCTTCCCAGTCTTAAGATTACAAAGAGATTAACCAGGCCTAATAATTTCAGAATGCGGCAAGGAAGCAGGAAATGTGGACGCAATTTACCACAGGTTTCCTCTTGTCACTCTCTGCTAATGTTACAGTTTCGTATGAAAACGTGATCATTCACGTTTATTTTAAATGGACGGCTGCCCCGATTAAACCTGAGACGCCATCCCTAGTGGGTAACTCATTAATTTTCCTTGCTTTCTTCCAGATACGTTCAATAAAGCCCGAATTTAACTCATCATGCAAGATGTCCTCTAAGGACCATATACTGGCGAGGGTTGAGTTAATGGAATAGGATAACATTAAGAAAGTGGGTGCAGCCTTAACAGCTTCTTGTTGAGTCAGTGGAAGGCAAGATTACTCCAAGGGATAGAAGAACCCCAAGAATCTGAGCTTGCTCTATGCTAATTGTAGATGGTTAAACTAAGAAGCCAGACCCTCTAAAGCGCAGAAAACCGATGGATCAAGGGATCGTCAAACGTTGCGGTGTAAACGACAACACAGTCCAAATAGTTACAAACACATTTAAAATGATATCTCCACGAACATTATCCTAGGCGAGACAGTAACGCAGCCGCTGCCGAAAGATAGAAAGGAACCCTGTTAAATTCATAATGGTTCCAATTGGTCAGAGGGTGGTAACATGTTTGAAATCCTCCGTTAAAGGTGTATGTTAATAACTCTGTTTGCATCGAGGATTGTAAAGTGACAAGCTCCAAAAGGCCACATAAAATAGTAGTGGAGATCCGGCAAGGGACGATTCTAACAGAATCTTGTCAACTAAGAGCCTGTAGTCAACAAACGCTCGGCCCTTGCTTCCCTGCTATTTAGGAACCAAGAGAACTGGAGAGGCATAGAGAGAGGTGGACGCCCTAGAAACTCCTTCATGGATCGTGCCATTAATTATTCCACAAGCTGCGACATAGTCGCGAATATAGCCAGTGATCCAGGTATTGTCAAATGCTTTTTATTCCAGTCTTTGATCATAATATTAAGTCATTCGACGATGACCGGTTTCAGTCACTTTAAGTTCATATTCCAGCTGATTATAGTGAAGAAACGCTGTTCGCGGGTACATTAGAACCTCTTTGGTAGAGGAATGTTTCCCTGCAAGAGCACAATTGTTAACAATAAATACTAGGGAGCAGCCACCACTGACTGAAGGTATCTGGAAAAAAACAAAAGCTCTTCCCCACCACCAGAGCGCAACGACGCTCTGTTAACAGTTGCATGGGAAATTACGGCCTCTTAAGTCGCCACCAGACTCTACAGGAAGGATTAGGCCTAAGCAATTTCAAACTGTTCTTTCACTGGTTTAATACATAAACCCAATTGATGAGCCAGTCTTCATTACAAATAACGTAAGATTTGTCATAGGATTTAGTACAAGGTAAGGAATACACTGAAACAAACAGAGTAATCACCCCAAGTTATGAGTTACTTCAAAAAAGTTGGCAAGCATTTAGTGTACAAATGACTAACAATCTTAACAGAAGCAGTTACTTAGAAACTGTGGATTACAAATATGCAAATTACCCTGGATTAGACGAGCACACCGTGCCCAATAAATCACAGAACAAATTTCAAAGTTGTACTTTAAGATACCAACGGCATGAGCCGTCCTTTAACAAAACCTTCGATTTAGAAACTTTCTGTCTGATTTAAATAAATAATAACTTACACTGGAGCTTTCAATGAATAACGCATTAAATTTAACTCTCCTACCTCAGAGAAAATACTTTAAAAGAAATATTAATTCACAAAATGTGCACTTGACCATGACAGAACGGCAATTAGAATGCCCTCAGGTTTAATTGGCTGCTTCCATACGAACCCGGTCACCGATAATCCCGTTACACAGTCGTCAATGACACATTCCTGCAGTAGAGGATAGTTAGATGTCGACCACTATAAAAGCACTAACAAGTGACTCCTCCCAAATATGTATTCTAATGCCACCCACTCTGAGAGATCGAGAGCCGACCGCGGTGGCCGTGCGGTTCTGGCGCTGCAGTCCGGAACCGCGAGGCTGCTACGGTCGCAGGTTCGAATCCTGCCTCGGGCATGGGTGTGTGTGATGTCTTTAGGTTAGTTAGGTTTAAGTAGTTCTAAGTTCTAGGGGACTTATGACCTAAGATGTTGAGTCCCATAGTGCTCAGAACCATTTGAACCATTTTTAGAGATCGAGAATTATTCCCTTCAAACAGAAAATAACCAACGACATTAGCAGGGCCTGCAAACACCAAGGGATTTTAATTTTTTTAGACTTGAATCTTAAAAAGATTACAACTGAAATTGTGAATTTTTATCTCACAGTGTATTTCAGGGAGGCGTGGAAACGCTTCTACAAATTGGCTCAGCGCCTCATAATCAAGTCAGCTCTATGGGCAAACCTCAGGACACCGATTACATTATATGCTGAAACAGACAGGTTACTACGTGAGCCGCTATATTACAATAACCTTATATCAATCAGAAGCTGCAGAAAAACAGAACCTAGAGTAATTTTAAATTAAGGCTAATATATAAGGGAAATAATATATCGTGGTTAACGGGCCACTAAACATGCGTTAGTAAAAGGTTCAAATGGCTCTGAGCGCTATGCGACTTAACTTCTGAGGTCATCAGTTGCCTAGAACTTAGAACTAATTAAACCTAACTAACCTAAGGACATCACACACATCCATGCCCGAGGCAGGATTCGAACCTGCGACCGTAGCGGTCGATCGGCTCCAAACTGTAGCGCCTAGAACCGCACGGCCACTCCGGCCGGCGTTAGTTAATAAGGCCACATTAGTCGGGTTACATAATTTGTTGCCAACTCTATGAAAATTCATCCCATAGGCTAGATTTTACGGCATTAATTTGTGACTTGTGCCTCTGACATACGCGAGAATTACAATTTGAAGCTTGGGTGAGGTTGTTTGTGGGAGGTGACCAGACAGCGACGTCATCGGTCTCATCGGATTAGGGAAGGACGGGGAAGGATGTCGGCCTTGCCCTTTCAAAGGAACCATCCCGTTTAAACACTGAGATACTGAACTGGCATGAGGGAAGAAGACGGCACGTTTAACATACATTAACAGGCAGGATTGCTTAGCACATCGGCCTCCTCCTGTCAAGAACGCTTGATATAAATTACAGGCCAGTAAAATAATCTAACAAGACAGTAAAAGCGCATACACACGACCCATCAGAGTAAAGTTCCAGTACACAACTTCAAAGTGTCAGAGAAACAAAATTTAAGACACATTGAAGTACGTTCGCTCTCTTAACCACAGGAATACACTGCAATCTACCACTATAGAGATGACAATAGCCACGAATCAAACTCGGCAGGAAAACACCCGTCCATCGTAGTGAGCACACCTCTGACAGCCCAGTCATCCCCTGTAACGAACTACACGCTCCTCGAAAATGCTAAACGACGAATACAAGGTTCCTTCAGGCCACGATACTGACAGACTTTTCCCCCTATCTCTACAGACAAAAGGGATGCCGCCAGAGGAATATTTTTTGATTCCGCTCCACAGCCCTTACAGCAACGACCAAAGACAACCAAACCCCCGGTTTGCCATGGTCCTCCCCAGAGGGAGCAACAACACTCGTTTAAAAGCCCTGCGGTCGAAGATGAGAGGCGTTTACCAGAGTCGGTATCGCCCAATAGGCCCCCACGGGTCACTTATTGTGATTATGTCTTTCACAGTCTGTAATAAACGACTAATATCTGTTCTTTCTCTTTGAGTGATGTACCTAATGTACCTACAGAGAAACTATTTATTGGTATATCCTCTTGATTTGTTTAAGTAAATACGAGAATTTCTAAAGACAAAATGAGAATTACCCATGTCCAACGATGGATCATTGCATGTGCGGGTAATAACACCAACAACTAGCACGATGTTAATAGAAGCACTTATGCTAATAATACTGACGACACATACGTCTACATTTACATCTTGAGCTACGTATATATTCTCTGAATCACGGTGAAGTGTGTGGCCACACTTTACTAACACACAGCTCACCATGTCTGGTTGCATTGTGATCGGAAGGACTGGACCAAAGGGGTATTTAACATTACTGGTAGCACCAACAAGTTTTAAAATCAATCATATTGCTTAAAACTCTAGGTATTCCTCCAAAATGATTATTAGGATTGACACAATACCGATCTCAAATATAGACTGATGTATGTGTGTTTCACACAAAATCACAAAACCAATGCTTTGATTTAAAACAATTGTTAAAGGAAATTTATTCAAAAGTTAGCGCTTGTGTGAGCAAGTAGTGTTCTTGACAGTGACTTAAGGAAACTCGTTGAAAAAGTTGCTGGTCAAAACAAGTTATCGAACTTAGATGAGCAAATAGTAAGAACAAGAAAAATATGTACTTCAATAAATTATTCTTGCGAGTAAGCCACTCAGAAGCCAATAACATCCCCTGACGTCGCCCAAACTTTCGTGACATCTTACAGTCACCTCCAGGACCCAGGCTCCACGTCTCTAAAACATAAATACCAGCAGATTGCAAACATGAACATTTAAAGCCATTGGGGAACTGTGCTAAGGTCCAATTAACATTAAGTGACAACAAGCAAAGGAAGCCCAAAGGTCGGCTAGTTTTCTTAAGCTCCAGACCGGGACAAAACGATTATTTCCGTCCTAGGTAAGTGTGTCGAAAATATTTACAGCTACGAGGCTTCCACTTTAAAAGTTACCGGACCTCGCAATGATAGAATTAACATAAGAATAGCACATGTTAAAGGCAAAACAATAAACTATTTAAAAATGTAACAACTCGTAAAAAGGAGCAGCTGAGAAGTCGGCCCCTCATGCGCCCAAATTGTGAGACCGCAGCATTAATAATTCTCTTAAGCCTGGGGTAGAAACAGTTCGTTTTAAAGGCTGAGAACTGCGCTACGCACCAGAAACTGTTATTAAATCTTGTCAGAGTTAAATGTGTTAAATTTACCGTGTTAAATGGCGATATAAGCGCTGCGCAGCCAAGAAAGCAACACAATAAAGTAGTTCACTCAAAGGCTTACAACATCTGTTGACTACTTTGTACATATCACTGTAAAGCGGCGTGCATGACAACCAGAAAGATACAAAGCTTGGGCTCAGGCAGGAGCGAATAGAACTCGAAGAGCCACGGGCAGTTCGCATTTCAGACCAAACCACGCTCACGGAACTGTTACTACAATATAACTGCCAGCAAGATCTCAGAAAACTAAGGTAAAAGGAAAACAGGTCTGAGATCAAACAGTCGGCCAGAATACACATCCTACGTGTCAACGGTTCCTCTTTTAAAAAAGGAGTTCTAAAGCTCCATCAACATCACTTCAAGTTACGAACGCTGAACAGTGATTCCAACTCGACCGTTAATGTCGGTTCTCTCAACCTCTAGGTACCAAGAAATCAAAAGTTTCAAAAGTAAACCGAAGATAGGCCGTGTTGGTGGTACGGAAAACGATCACTTCAGGAGGAATACGCTCAAGTGCACAACGATACCGTGTCAGATGGCTTAACGCCGAACATGAACATTTATTTACGAGGAAGTATTTCTCGAAGTTGCTGAACCGGCGCAATGCAGATAGGTGACGGCGGAGACGACTATGCTTGCAGAAACCAAACGTTCTTCCATTTGCTCGGGATTACACTGCTTTCCGAAACGATGTCCCACGGAAGAATTTCGCAGACTAACGGCTGATGTCCTCCTACTGTCCGGACTGCATCAACTCAGTCTGCTATGTTGTCCTCCTTAACCGCCAACGAAGTTCGCCCCGCGTACTCTGGCCAACACCAGGCAACGAAGCCACGGATCCATAGAAGAGGCCCACACTGACACAAATCGACCGTTACTGTCTGCGTTAAGCCACCTTCACTTGCTCCGCTCACTACGCCGGTCACTGCCCAAGTCGCTCACCCTCTCTCGACTCATTTACGCCACGCTTCGCGATATCTTCTCTGGCCAAAGATGACGAGTGCGAGAGTGTGACGCGAAATATCGACTGTGGCACGCCTCAGTTGCATTTTATTGTAATATAGTGAAATACACAAGTTCGATCCAGTCCTGCGAGAGTGTGACGCGAAATATCGACTGTGGCACGCCTCAGTTGCATTTTATTGTAATATAGTGAAATACACAAGTTCGAACCAGTCCTGCCACTTTCAATCTCTTTGAGAATATTAGTTACTCGATCGAGATATAAATAGATCCTTCTGGCATCCGTAAGAGCACAATCCTGGCACTGACAAGCAAACAGAATGTTTTTCTCCATTTGTTGCACAATGGTTTATACTTCGGGCTGACGTTTGGTTTTTCTGAGTCTTAGTACGGCTTACACTCAGGTAGGGGCGGGAAAGCATTCCCAAGAGCAGGATATGGGGGCACACTGCTTACGTGCTTTGGGTAACCAAGCATCAATACAATGCCTGTGCCGGCAAGCCAATCGCTGAGTGCCTGTTGCACATACACTGAAGAGCCAAAGGAACTAGTAGACCTGCATAATATTGTGTAGGGTCCAAGCGAACATGCAGAAGTGCCGCATCACGACTTTGCCTAGACTAGACTATTGTCTGAAGTTGTGTTGAAGGAATTGACACCAAGAATACTGCAGGACTGTCCATAAATAAGTAACAGTATGAGGGGTGGAGGAAGGCATCCCAGATATGCTCAGTAATGTCCATGTCCGGGAAGTTGGGTGGCCAGCGGAAGCGTTTAAACGGAGAAAAGTGTCCCTACAGCAACTCTACAGCAATTCTGGACTTGTGGAGTCTCGCATTGTCCTGCTGGAATTGTCGAAGTCAGTCGGAATGAATGCACAATGGACATGAACAGATGCAGCTGATCAAACAGGATGCTTAAGTACGTGTCACCTGTGAAAGTCGTATCTAGACGTATCAGGGGTTCCAGATCACTCCAACTTCACGCACCCCACACCATTACAGAGCCTCCACAAGTTTGAATAGTCCCCTATTCACAAGCAGGGTCTATGGATTCGTGACGTTTTCTCCATACCCGTACACATCCATCCGCTAGATACAATTTCAAACGAGATTCGATCGATCAGAAACATGTTTCCAGCAATCAACTGTCCAATATCGGTGTTCACGGGCCCAAGCGAGTCGTAAAGCTTTGTGTCGAGCAGTCATCAATGGCACACGAGTGGACCTTTGGCTCCTAAAGACCATATCGATGGTGTTTCGTTGAATGGTTAGCACGCTAACTCTTGTTGATGGCCCAGCACTGAGATTTACAGCAATTTGCGGAAGGGCTGCACTTCTGTCACGTTGAACGATTATCCTGAGTTGTCGTTGGACCCGTTCTTGCAGGATCTTTTTTCCGGCGGCATCGATGTCGGAGATATGATATTTTACATGATGCCTGATATTCACAGTTCCCTGGTGAAATGGTCGTATGGGAAATTCCCCACTTCATCGCTTCCTCGGAGATGCTGTCTCCCATCGCCGGAGTGCTGACTATAACACCACGTTCGAACCTACTTAAATCTTGATAACTTCCTATTGCAGGAGCAGTAACCAATCTAAGAACTGCACCAGACAGTTCTACATCTACATCTACATTTATACTCCGCAAGCCACCCAACGGTGTGTGGCGGAGGGCACTGTACGTGCCACTGTCATTACCTCCCTTTCCTGTTCCAGTCGCGTATGGTTCGCGGGAAGAACGACTGTCTGAATGTCTCCGTGCGCGCTCTAATCTCTCTAATTTTACATTCGTGATCTCCTCGGGAGGTATAAGTAGGGGGAAGCAATATATTCGATACCTCATCCAGAAACGCATCCTCTCGAAACCTGGCGAGCAAGCTACACCGCGATGCAGAGCGCCTCTCTTGCAGAGTCTGCCACTTGAGTTTATTAAACATCTCCGTAACACTATCACGGTTACCAAATAACCCTGTGACGAAACGCGCCGCTCTTCTTTGGATCTTCTCTATCTGCTCAGGTCGAACGAGTGTTTTGTAAGCCAACTCCTTTGTTGATGGACTACATTTTCTAAGCACTCTCCCAATGAATCTCAACCTGGTACCCGCCTTACCAACAATTAATTTTATATGATCATTCCACTTCAAATCGTTCCGCACGCATACTCCCAGATATTTTACAGAAGTAACTGCTACCAGTGTTTGTTCCGCTATCATATAATCATACAATAAAGGATCCTTCTTTCTATGTATTCGCAATACATTACATTTGTCTATGTTAAGGGTCAGTTGCCACTCCCTGCACCAAGTGCCTATCCGCTGCAGATCTTCCTGCATTTCGCTACAATTTTCTAATGCTGCAACTTCTCTGTATACTACAGCATCATCCGCGAAAAGCCGCATGGAACTTCCGACACTATCTACTAGGTCATTTATATATATTGTGAAAAGCAATGGTCCCATAACACTCCCCTGTGGCACGCCAGAGGTTACTTTAACGTCTGTAGACGTCTCTCCATTGATAACAACATGCTGTGTTCTGTTTGCTAAAAACTCTTCAATCCAGCCACACAGCTGGTCTGATATTCCGTAGGCTCTTACTTTGTTTATCAGGCGACGGTGCGGAACTGTATCGAACGCCTTCCGGAAGTCAAGAAAAATAGCATTTACCTGGGAGCCTTACATTGGCGTTGCCGACCGCAGCGCCCTATTCTGCCTCATTACATATCGCTGTATTCCCAGAGGCCTATAGAAATTACGATGGTATCTCATCTAGTGGCGGGCTGATGAGAAAAGTGGATGTTTCTCGAATTTCTAGGCCGCAGTTAGAACCGTAGATAAAATCGTATTGGAGCCGCCGATCTCTCTCCATAGACTGCTTCTGAATTCGTCTTCACTCTCCCTAGATCCGACGCTTTGAGTTCGTCGGCCAACGCGTTGAACGCGAGAAGTAACGCTTTCGTGGTTGGGCGACGCCTGAGTGTGGCGGTTACCGTCTTCTTTTGGAGGTGCCGTAGCTATTCCTGTAGTGATTTCCGGTTGGTTAGAGGTGCCGCCATGTCCAGTGAGACAGTCTCACAGCAAAGTGCTCTAAAATTGTTTAAACTGTATGATCAGCTGATTGTCTCGGATAACAATCTTTTCGGAAGAGAGAGGGAAAATTTTGTTACGTGGCCTATCGCTGGCGGCGTTTCAAACATTCGGTGTGATTGGACGTTCAGTAATTTCTAGGTGTCTTACAGGAGCGTCATTTTAGTTTGACTCTCGGCTCGGACGCGAAATAGTATGGACACTAGGTCCGGGTGCAAAACACTAGAGACTCCTGAACGGGAGCTGAGGCACAGAATTCATGCCGTGCGCGGGTGCGGCAGCTTTCTCGGCAGTGCTGTCGGCAGTTGCTGAGTTCGGAGTTCGTATGTGTTAATGGGTAAGTTCTGGCAGCAAAGACTTGTGAGATGCTTGCGATGAGGCAGAAATAGGAGCGTTTTCAGTTAAAACACCGAACAGCTCGATTGCTTATCCATGACCTTGCAAGAAGTTCCCTAACACTACCTGAACGACACAGTGATCATGTTCGAAGTAATTGACGTGATTGCCCTCGCAAACTTTTTACCACACCATGTTCTATTTTCCACGCTGACTTTGACCCTTGCTTTCTGTCAACTGTATAGTTATACGGAGTTCATGTTATGATTTTTGCGCATCTCTCGTGCTAGAGCGTGCTAGTTTTTAACATTGCCTGCCATGCACTGTTCCTCATACGAGATAGTAATAAACTATAATCTCACTTAGCGCTCTTACTCTATATCACTTACAGATGACTCGCTTGATCCCCAACGTGCTATTAAATTTAGCAAGGAGAACACCCTCGGCTGTCTCCCTAGGGCCACCCGCTATCATTCTGATTCCTCTGCGCACAGCTCATTCCGTACATCTGACTCATTGCATGGTGGGGTTGGGGGTGGGGGGTGGGGGGGATGATATGGGCGTAGCGAACAGGTCCACTTGATCAGTGCACCTCATATATTTGACCATAGCCAGTGGCGTCTTTAAAGTTTCTTTCTGTTTCAGTCACGTATGGACTGTGGGGGAGAATGTCTGCTTGCAAGATCAGGAGAAGTTGCTCTTTGTCTAGTCTTACATGAAACGAACTCTGAGGGATATATCCTTAAAAGCTGACAAAATTCGAACTTTCCGTCGTGAGAACCACCTCTTCGAATTTTCGAAGCAAATCATTGCGAAAACGTTCTCATACTTGACATTCTTTTACGTGTCTGTTACGCTCTTTCGAAAGTCTGTGACTATTCTCACAGCTGTTCCTTAAATACGCTGGGAGATTCCAGTACTTCCCAAATGTTTCTCGTACAATTCAGCCGTATAGAATTTAACGTCTGAATTTAATTTTTTATGGACAAAACTGCAGTTTCCCAGTATGTATAACGAACGAGGTAGTGGTTAACACACTGGACTCACCTTCGGAAGGACAACAGTTCGAACCTGCGTCCAGCCATCCTGATTTACGTTTTCCGTTATTACCCTAAATCGCTTTAGGTAAATTCCGGGATGGTTGCTTTGAAAGGGCACTGCCGACTTCCTTCTCCATCCTTCCCTAATCCGGCGAGACCGATGACATCGCTGTTTGGTCCCCTGCCCCCCAAATCAACCAAGCCCGTATGCAGCAAAAGCCTGACACTTATTTCAGCTACATCTTGGCGTCTGTGCTCGTTACACTTCATATCTCTGCACATTGCTGTTGTTCATTATACACTCCTGGAAATGGAAAAAAGAACACATTGACACCGGTGTGTCAGACCCATCATACTTGCTCCGGACACTGCGAGAGGGCTGTACAAGCAATGATCACACGCACGGCACAGCGGACACACCAGGAACCGCGGTGTTGGCCGTCGAATGGCGCTAGCTGCGCAGCATTTGTGCACCGCCGCCGTCAGTGTCAGCCAGTTTGCCGTGGCATACGGAGCTCCATCGCAGTCTTTAACACTGGTAGCATGCCGCGACAGCGTGGACGTAAACCGTATGTGCAGTTGACGGACTTTGAGCGAGGGCGTATAGTGGGCATGCGGGAGGCCGGGTGGACGTACCGCCGATTTGCTCAACACGTGGGGCGTGAGGTCTCCACAGTACATCGATGTTGTCGCCAGTGGTCGGCGGAAGGTGCACGTGCCCGTCGACCTGGGACTGGACCGCAGCGACGCACGGATGCACGCCAAGACCGTAGGATCCTACGCAGTGCCGTAGGGGACCGCACCGCCACTTCCCAGCAAATTAGGGACACTGTTGCTCCTGGGGTATCGGCGAGGACCATTCGCAACCGTCTCCATGAAGCTGGGCTACGGTCCCGCACACCGTTAGGCCGTCTTCCGCTCACGCCCCAACATCGTGCAGCCCGCCTCCAGTGGTGTCGCGACAGGCGTGAATGGAGGGACGAATGGAGACGTGTCGTCTTCAGCGATGAGAGTCGCTTCTGCCTTGGTGCCAATGATGGTCGTATGCGTGTTTGGCGCCGTGCAGGTGAGCGCCACAATCAGGACTGCATACGATGGAGGCACACAGGGCCAACACCCGGCATCATGGTGTGGGGAGCGATCTCCTACACTGGCCGTACACCACTGGTGATCGTCGAGGGGACACTGAATAGTGCACGGTACATCCAAACCGTCATCGAACCCATCGTTCTACCATTCCTAGACCGGCAAGGGAACTTGCTGTTCCAACAGGACAATGCACGTCCGTATGTATCCCGTGCCACCCAACGTGCTCTAGAAGGTGTAAGTCAACTACCCTGGCCAGCAAGATCTCCGGATCTGTCCCCCATTGAGCATGTTTGCGACTGGATGAAGCGTCGTCTCACGCGGTCTGCACGTCCAGCACGAACGCTGGTCCAACTGAGGCGCCAGGTGGAAATGGCATGGCAAGCCGTTCCACAGGACTACATCCAGCATCTCTAGGATCGTCTCCATGGGAGAATAGCAGCCTGCATTGCTGCGAAAGGTGGATATACACTGTACTAGTGCCGACATTGTGCATGCTCTGTTGCCTGTGTCTATGTGCCTGTGGTTCTGTCAGTGTGATCATGTGATGTATCTGACCCCATGAATGTGTCAATAAAGTTTCCCCTTCCTGGGACAATGAATTCACGGTGTTCTTATTTCAATTTCCAGGAGTGTATATATGACATAACTGACTCACGTTATTAATTCATCCACTTGTCAAATGATGACATGTTTTCATATTTCGGCGAAATGAACAGTTTTGGATCTCTCTACATTAATAATTGGTTGGTGGATTTTGCAGAGGACTATTACTTTGTAGAAATCTGTCACATTTCTTACGACAGAGAACTTTCCCGAGATAACTATGGGAGAAGTCAGAGATTGCCACTGTTGCTAGCCGATATTACATTCATATCTGTCATGAGCAGTAATGATCCTTTTGCACTAGACTGGGTCACATAAGACAGTAATAGGAGCTTTGATAATTTTTGTGCTGACAATGAAGTCAGATCCCAAACAACTGTAAGGGCTGTTGAAATGCAGCAACGTTGTGTATGGTACTCCCTTCTATAAGTAATAAAATTACAATCTTCCACGTCATATACAACCCACACTGTGTTCTGTATCGCTACCATTTAGACAATATCATACTTAAACAATCCACTGCCTTAGTTATAAATCGGAGCTTAAAATCAAGGTTCTTTCTAAGTGGACGAAGATGTAAATGTTTCTCCCAGACATTATGTAGTCACACGTATCCGTTCTTGTTATCCGAATCTGTAAGCTGGTAGCCATCTATAGAAGGACATTGATATAGTACAAGCGGATGGTCCATTTCAATGTCAACGAGTTCTGCTTTGATGGTTTTTTATGTTCTTCTTTCATCCATACCAAATTTTCTAATACGCACCGTGCTCCTGACTATGGAATGTGGTAAAATGTCTGTAGGGCGCATAGATTTCCTCCTATTAAAGTGCTAATGTATGACATCATTTTTCATCCAGCATATAGTGCATACAAATAGAAACTAAGGATTTTCGAACACCACTTTCGATTACATCTGATTTGCAATGCTTTATGCTAAAGTAGTATGACACATGGCGATAGCCCATTTCCATGCAGCTAGAATCGTATAGGTTGGCATACTCCATTCGAATATGCAAAGAGAAAATACCTCTGGCGTAAATGAACGATTTCTTCCAGAAAACATAAGGGTGGATTAGGACAATACATTTTTTTTTTTTTTTTTTTTTTTTTGATGTATCCTCAACTTCGCACTGTACAGAGGCTTGCTGCGTTTTTGTTATATACGTAGACTGCTCATCAGACGTTCGCAGGTGATGGAGTTGTCTGCAAGCAGGGTGGAAGACATCTGGTACTTGACGTGAACATAACTAAATCTAACTTTACGCTTCTGGGAAGAAATAGATCGTCTTTCCCAGAATAGGTTTCTTTTTCATTGCATGTTCGCCTGGAGTATGCCACCCTATACGATTCTAATAGCAGGACTAGAAATCCAGTACACTGTCGTCGGAATCGTTAACCGTAGTAAAGCGCCTAGCATTAAGCAGCTGGAGTACTCAGAAGCTGAATGCATAACTCAGGATCAGATCCGGTTCCTGGAACCTTAAGAGAAGCAGCCCAAACACTGAGGACTGACAGGTCGTTGAGCTAAAGCAGAAGAATATCTCAGGCTCAAATTCATTTGCATGGATTTTTAAGGGAATGTGTTACACCCTCTGAGAAGTGCCAGTTTAGGATGCGAATGGTTACAGTTGACGTCAGTATGTCACAACGAGACTGTGGCACTACAGTTCGGATCGAGGTGTAAGAAGCATGGCTGCTGTTGCTGCAGGAAACATCAACAGTAATTTGGTCTGCCTTTTACTTGAGGGTTAATTGGCTGTCAATTTACAGTTGTTGGATAAGCATTTAGATATTGTGTTTGATCCCAAATAAATTAATACACTATTCACAAATCCGAAGAAATATTAGACACATCAGGCGTCATCCACTTAATATGGAGTATGTTAGAGTGCCAAATGAGTTACTGCTATGAAGTTGGTCAGCAACCTTATGAAACATATCATGTCTTTACTTTCTTGTTCATAGGAAACAGTGTTCGAGCCTGTCTTGTGATAAAATCGATTGTAATGTAACACTACATATACTGTCAGAATGCCTTTTTTTTTTTTTAATGAGTCGCATCGCAATGGCAAACATGATCCAAACTACTGCATATCCAAATTACTGTATACCTCTCTCTCAGAACGTCTTTTCTCCTAGTAAAGTTGACTTTATAAAATACCAGTGTGCACACAGAGTCTGCAATCCTTTCCCCTCAGGAGTGTTAGACTCCGATATTGCCTGACTTCTTGCTAGCGATATGTGAAAGGAGGATTCGTGATAAAATCTTAACGTCCAATATCAGTTGGTATTACGTAATCAGTACGGTATGGAGTCTCCTCTGGTTCTAAATAACAGCTCACATGTGTGTAATGGAAATGAAATGAGCGTGTGGCATCGTTGGCCGGGAGGCGCCATTCGGGGAAGTTCGGTCGCCAAGTGAAAGTCTCATTCCATTCGACATCACATTGGACGACTTGCTCGCCGGTGATGATGATGAGATGATGATGATGAGGACACACAACACCTAGTCCCAGAGCGGAGAAAATCTCCAAACCTGCCGGGAATCGAACTCGGGCCCGCTTGCATGGGAGGCAGGCGGACACATGTGTGTAGTATATATACTCCATGCACTCTTTTTCACCAACAGTACAGAGAGAAAGAATAACGAAAATACGTACAACGTTCCAGAAAGTGTTTGAACTCGACTGCTGCAAGAAAGAATTAGCTTTTTCTCTGTGATTCCTTTGGTCGTCCGGGATCACCTCCATCCACTTCAGCATCTCCAACTCTAAATTCAGGGGGGAGATTTGCAAGGAAGGAACAAATGGCTGGCTGGCAGTGAATGCCAGCGTACGATGGTTTGTGACAGAAGAAGTTCGATGTGCAATCCTGGTCATTGACACTTGCATTATATATGACCCTAGGCAATGCACATATGACGACAAGCGCAATATCCATCAAGCGACTCCAGCTAGGCGGTGTGTCATGGCTATGAGCTGGTGATGCTCTATCCGCCCTGTTAAATGCCGCTCTTGACTTGCTGCGCTCATAGATGATCAGCTGGGGCCTCACAACTTTCGAACCACCTTCAAGGATATACTTTGCAGGTAGTTCATGCAGATGTGTTTCCCATGGACCCTTATGTCTTATGGTAGTGGTGTGCAGCGGAAGGATTGATGGTACTTGTTGTTACTGCAGTTCTTGGCTAGCGCACTAGAGAAAAAAACACAAGATAGCAGATTTAGGCTTATGACATGGCAATCCACTTGCAGTGAAAAGCATTAATGTGAATCAGTTTAAAGACATTTTCAGGTGACGTTAAATGTACTACTTCATAGTGATGTTTATGTTGATGATCTGTACCAGTGAAATTAGCTGTGTGTTTTCCACAATTCTTTTGCACAACGTCTTTGCAACCTACAGTAACCTCTCAGCGAACCCTGGCGCAGTGCAGTAACAGGCTTCTGTACATGGCTGTTAGCAGACAGTGTCTATACAAACCCTTGAGATCGTGGACCAGGCTCAAGCAGCAACTGGGTCTACACAACAGGCATGTGAGGTCCTGAGACACACACACACACACACACACACACACACACACACTCACACACACACACACACACACACACACACACACACACACTTGCATGATCGTGAAACTGTGTGAGTGGGGACCTCGAAAAGGGCTTCCAACAGGGTAACACTTGCCCTTTCCCCAAATAGGGAGAAAATATTACACTATGTCCCACCACAGCATAGGCTGAACGTTTCTCACCACTTTCCAGATGAGGAGAGTATGAAGGATCAGAGTTAGCTGTCAATCGAAAGTCAACCTACACTTGAGTCCCAGCCATCTTTCCATAGTGTTATATAAATAGCCCAATAACTTTGAACTGGCAACTGGCCTTTGACAGACGGAGGAGAGGGGAAAACCACCTGTGTCATAATTTTTAGCGACAGCATTGTGAAGTAGGCCAATCAGACCACACATGTCTAGGGAAGCACATGGGATTGGAAGAAAAGTGTGGGTGGGGGCAGTGGATAATGGGGAACGGGGGCGGGGGTGTTATGAATTTTTCTTCCCACTGCACATCCACAGAAATAATGAAACATAAAAAATACAACCCTATGTCCTTCCTGACTGGCAGCTCAGCAGAGACTGAGCTTGTATTATCAATTCCCCAGATGGGGATGGAGAGGAGGCGAGGAAGGTTGAGTGGGGAAAACCCATGACATCACAATTTCGTGTGCCCTTTGGTGCTGGTATTGTGAACTAGGTAAATCGGTCACCAGTTGTGGTAGAGGACAGGTCACTCAACACTGTCTATTGCGGTGCAGGAAGAACCATTATCAGTTTGGCATATTACTACTATTGATGAGCTGTCCACCATACGGTGTACCATTTAAGAATAATATTACCTAACTACTGGATCGGTGGCATTCGACTCTTACACTGCCAGACCCCTGGACATTGTCACAGGTATCAGGCAGCCATTCACTGTCAGCAGTCCCAAAACAGTGCATTAATGGTGTTTTTTCTTGAAGTTGTCAACAGGTAGTGCAGGTATCTTTATTTCAGTGCATGTGAGATGATATGTTTAGATCTTTATTAGGAAAGTTTTTGGATTCTTCTAGTATGTTACTCCCACCGATCTGTGGTTGTTTTATTAGAGCAGGACTTGACTGCAATGTGTAGTAGTGTAATTACTTGGGTGAGCTTTTTTTGTTCCTATAATGATGGTTTTAACTGTTCTCAATTCAATTCTGTAATTTTAGGTGAGGTATCTTCCCACCAATCCTGAAGCATTTTCTATCTGGGTAACATGAGCTGTGGCACCATTCATTGAATCATATGCCTTATGGTCTGTAATTAGTGTATAGACAGAGTGTTTCCCTCAAAAAATTTGAATTTCGAGAGATATTAACAATTCAATCACAAAAATAGGCTGCATAGAAACTGCCACTTCTGTTCATAGTCAAAATTTTTAATTTACTACCAATTTTAATCTCCAAAACGATGAAATAATGAAAATTTTCCTACAGGACTTTACTCAAAATAAAGAAAATGAACTATTCTATGTCCTTACATGCCAACAGCTAAGGACAGATGGAGCAATTTTTTATGGCAGTTAAGAATTAAGAAAGGGGAGAGAAGGGTAGGGGAAATGTTGGATTGGAAGTGGGGAAAGGGGGAAACCCACAACATCATCAACGTGATGTTGCCATGTCTACAACAGGGGACTGGGTGGGTGGAGGGCTGGGAATTTCCCAGAGTGGGAGGGAGGAGGGTCCGCCATTTTCATAACTTAAAACTGTTCCACAACGAACTTTGAACCACTACTTTTACAAAGAGCAATTACAGAAACCGGAAATCAAACTGTTGATACAAGGAAGGCAATACTGAATAAACCACAGATAACACATGAAATATGTCAGCTCTTTGACTAAAGAAGGAAATAGAAAAATTTTCATTGAACTTCAGCAATACTGAAATACAAGTCACTTAGCAAAGTAACAAATAGGAAGTGTAGGGAAATTTAAGGAAAAAGGCTGCACGAGAAATGTGAAGACACAGAAAAAATGATTGTCCAGAATTCACAGAAAATATAACACCCTTTGAAATTGTATAACTTTTTTAAAGGCTGAGGTCAAGCAACCATGCGTTAATTTAATTACAGGATGTATGTATAGCCACTTCGGTTGTACGAAATTGTTGTTAAACTGATCATGGTTTCGGCAGCGCTAAGGCGGTCTTCATCGAAATAAATGTTACATAGGATTACCTATAAAATATAATGAAATGGCTTGAAATATAATATACTTATTAGGATTAATTCCATAAATGTACAACTAGTGTACTTACATGCAATCAGACCATGGTTGAGAAATATCTAAGCATAAGTGCTCCTGGCCGGCCGGAGTGGCCGTGCGGTTCTAGGTGCTACAGTCCGGAACCGCGGGACTGCTACGGTTGCAGGTTCGAATCCTGCCTCAGGCATGGATGTGTGTGATGTCCTTAGGTTAGTTAGGTTTAAGTAGTTCCAAGTTCTAGGGGACTGATGACCTAAGATGTTAAGTCCCATAGTGCTCAGAGCCATTTGAACCATTTTAAGTGCTCCGGTAACATATTTGTCAACTGGAATAAAATATTACATCGAAATACAAAGGTAGCTGCGAGGTCGCTTAGGGTCAAGAACTGCTTCAAACAGCCACTACCATCAGACTAGACGGCTAACAGGCCAAAGCAGCCACGAGTTGGACACGAAAACAAATTCGCACCATCTACCAAGAAGTGATCTAATTACAGATAAGAGCAAATGAGGAGCTGCAAAGACAATTTCAAACATTACTGGTAACAACAGGAACCAGTGAATGAAATTTAAAACATACCGTAACGGACTTATTTTACAAAAGAAATAAAATTCAAATAATGTATAGGGAAAACATGAAATTGGAATCAAAAACGATGTTTAAGACTCTACATTGAGAAGAGTATCGTCATTCAGACCACTTTTAATTAGCAGCTTATAACTTGAAAAAAGTTTTTGTTGCGTAATTGCAACTGCTCGCTAAGAATGAGTCCGTCTTTCAAAGATAGATTGTAAGGTGTCAGGCAAATCCAACACCTTCCATGAAAACCCTGACACAATAAGCAAATCCAGTAGTATGTCACATAGCTCCGAATAAATCGTGACATTAAATTAACCAAAGTAATACGAGTAACGGGTGAGCAAATGGAATACCACAGACTAACACAAGAATGCCTAAAAGCATGTCATACCTTCCCACCGTGAGTCAGACACCGTTCCGAGGGGAGAAACGAGAACAGAAGCCGAGAGCAGAACCCTGCTAAGCTGGAAGGCCCTGCGATAAGGGACGGACACCCACGTCGCCAGCTAACCGCTAGGACCACACACCACCCGCAAGTTTTAGCGTGAAACTTTTTCACGTCTCTGTTACGTCAGGACCACCCCCCAGCCCGTGTTAAAAGATAGAGTTCTCCAGAAGAACAGTATAGATGTTACGATAACACTAAAAGGACCACACCTGCTGCAAGTTTCAGCGTGAGACTTTTTTGCGTCTCTGTCACGTTGTAAACTTTAAAAACATTGCCTCACCACTAAAAGTATAACGTTTCTCAGTGGATCGACAGAATTTTTGTAGGCGGAGCTTAAGGTTAACATCGAGACCCTGATTGGTCAGATGAAAACACAGCCAGATAGTTTTTTTTTTAAACCAACTTCAGTAAATTGTAGTAAGAAGAAGTTAGGAGAGAGTTGCTTCCGAGACGGTGAAGTGAGCGGAGCTGTGCTGTCCGCCAGCCCCTGACGAACACCGACAAGGTAATGAATGCACGCGATGCCGCATTTTTGAGTGCATAAGGCATCAATCAGAACTGCAGAATTCTCATCTGTTACACCCCCTTATTGCGTAATACTAGTGTCGATCGTCAATTAAGGCTCATGGTGTTCAAATTTACCACTTGAAGTAAAAATCTGAAACGCGATGATTTTTCTGTTATATAGTTATTGAGAAGCCACATCAGCCACTGTAATTTACGACAAGTTAGATAAGTAATTAAAGATAATTGAGGGTCACTGTAGACCATTTTGATAGTTTTCTCTCTTGTGAAACTTAATTTAAACCTAGATTACAGATGTGATATGGCATAGGTCATCCTTCGATCCATTGTAGAACTCCGAAGCCCATTCAGGGAATATTCGTTCACATTTTTGTTGAACACAGTTGGTTTTTATCATCCTGTATTAAAACATTTCCTTTTATCAATAGTGCAATTTATAAACAATGTTTTGTGAGTAGAATAAAATTTCCAATGATAAACTTAACTGCTTTTTCGACGTTATTTTACCAGCTAACTAAAAATAGGAAAGCCTTGAACCCCTTCCACTAAATTTAGTTAGTATTAAGATTCTTTTACAGGGAGTTCAGTGAAGCTGACGATGAAATCATTAAGTATTTGGTTATATCATCGCTAGTCTCACTGAACTCTTCTGGACTCTACATGTCATGTGTGGTCTGGCGTCTCCTTACCAGCAACAGGTCCCAGGTTCAAACTAGTCAATTCCCTAAAAAACACGCTCAGAGCGTCGTTACACGAAAGTGGTAGGGAGACACGATATAGAACAAACAGACACCACGCCGAATGTTAGAAGGTGTTTAAAAAACTCTAGCTCTTATAAGATGTTAAGCCTAAAGCCTATTTTCCCAGCGTACAAGATGTCGACGTCTTTATAATCTGTTGGATTATGTCCTGTGATTAACAAATGGTCAGCGAAAGTTCGAGCCTTTTTTGCCTAGAAGGTGTTCCTAGAATATTGTCGAAATAGCTCAGCCTATTAGGCCATTGTAATAGTCAGGACGATTGCCGGAAATAATTTTATAAACACCAGCCTTCTGCAGAAGGGAAAGCTTAGGTTTCAAGTGATGTATGATGTTAATTTAAAACAAAATATTAGTGGTGAAGGCCACACTATTATATTTATTTTGAAGCAGACGATGTATCCTGTAAGAAATTGGACCCAGAAATGGTACAGAGACAAATTTTTCTTTTCAATACGTTCATTATTAGAAAGGTCTTATTGGTCTTCCTACCAAAAATAATATCTACTATAGAAGGATCATAGCCATTATTGACAGCAACAGTGTTAATCAGATTGAAATTGAGATTTTCAGAAGAAACCGGCTGGAGGTGGCTCTATGAATAGCTGAATGAAGAAAGGCCATCTTTTGAGAATGAGGGTGTATTGAAATGATCGGAATTGGTTTCTTTGCGGAAGATATTGTAGGTAATTTTGTTGTCTACTATTGTAAGTTTGAGATCTAGAAAGCTTAACTGCCGGAACTCATTTTCGCGTTCACAGGTGAAAGAAATATTTTCATGCAACTCATTGAACATATAAAAAAGTCTATCAATACCGTCGTTAGGCCCTTTGTAAAAGATCAAAATGTCATCGACGTATCTAGCGTATGCAAGAATGCCTTCAGTTGACGCTGAGAATTTACTGAAAAATTTTACTTCTGAGGAATTAATGAACACATCTGCAAGGATTCATGTTAAGTGGTTCCGCATTGCAAGGCCATCTAGTTGCTGATATCACATTAACCGTTCGCGCTTCGTGTGCTGCACTGTATACTTTCACAGGTGCGTGGTTCTCACCTCCACAGTGATTCCTTCCAGGTAGTAAGCGATACGTTTATCAAGATAGGTTGTGACTTAGGAGATATGGAACAAACATACGCTTCTCTGTTTTCATAATTTGTGAGGATTTCATTGCTTTTCACAGAACTAATCGGAAGGCAGATGCTCTTATTGTTAATCAATAAACAGATTGTAATAACACTTAGAAAGTGCATTTTTTGCGCCAACATAAAATTTTTAAATGGAACAACGCTCACTGAAATTAACAAACTAGACGTAAGGTAAATTACAGTGTCAGTGGTGTTTGCTGCAGGATTGTAGTGCTAGTCGTGTACGAGGTATCGCATTTGGGAAAATTTCCCCACCTACACTTATTTGTGCCATTCAGCCTGCGTAGTTGCTAGGTAAGATGTTGTTATGTTTGCTTACTTTATGCTTGTGTGTTCTTTGAGCGCAGTGCGGCGTGCTAAGTTACTGTGTAACAATCGAAGCAGAAGGTCGTGATTATGGACTACTCGTGACCATGGACTATGATATTTACCAAAGCAGAAAAAGCCGACATGCTCATGGTGTATGGCGATTGTAGGAAGCACGCAGTTCGTTCTCGTACGGTGTATGCGAAAAGAAATCCCAACAAACGTTAACCACCTCGGCAATTATCAGCCTCTTCAACCAGATACTTTTAAGTGAGAGTTTAACACTAATACAACGTAGCACAAGGAAACAAGTTACGACACAAGAGTGGAAATTGACGTTCTCGCTGCTGTCGCAGTTGATCCAGTAGTTAAATGCAGTGCAACCGCGCGAGGAAGTGGTGTGAGTGAGGCTATTGTCCTATGTATTCTCCATTGACGTAGGTGTCATCCCTATCACATATCTCTCCATTAAGAGCCGCATGAAAACGATTATGAAAATACTGTTAATTTCTGTATAGGGGCATTAAGACAGGACCTTCCAGCTGTATCATTTGTCTTGTTTAGTGATGAAGCCACATTTACCAGTCAAGGCCACGTAAGCGGCCGAAACAAGTACTATTGGTCGGTTGAGAATCCCCGTTCGCTTCATTAGGTGTAACGACAGGTCCATGGAGTGTAAAAGTGTGTTCGTTTTTAATAGCCGGAACACTGAACGTGGGTTCCCAACAGACCACCTTTCGCGGATCTAGAAGACGTTCTTGTGCAGATACGTAGGAATTTGTGGTACCGGCATGTTTGCAGTCCAGACCATAGTGCGCGAAGTACTTCACCTTGTCGTCAAGAATTGTTTACAAATCGTTGGATTGGACGCAGTAAACACGTACCTCTGCCAGCCCTTCACCGAATTTGATGTCTGTAGACCGTTTTCTATGGGGAAAACTGAAGAGCGCTGTATAGAAGGACATACCAACCACACGTGATTGTATGTAACGACGTATCACTGCGCCATGTTCGGACATCTCCGCTGAAGTGCTAATGCGAGTGTAGCAGTCGTTCCATTCCAGACCAAGGGTGCATTGCTGCTGGTGGTCATAACTTTGAATTCAACCTGTGATAACCCATTGTCTCGTTACCAGTCAGGTTCTACATAACTGGTGTACGCATCTATGTTGTGTACTAATGTCAGTGAGGAAACGTTTCAAAATACGACACCTCGTAAACGACTAATACTGGAACCCTACAACAAACACAATTGGCATTCTAGTCTACCCTACTTCCAGTTGGTTGGTGTCAACAGGCCTTATTCTATTTAAAAAGTGTATATTTGCAAAAATTACAATTTCTAAGTATTATAATCTATTTATCGGCTAGCAACACGATTCCCTGACTACCACTCCACTCTGTGAAAATAGCACGGCAATAGCACTTTCCATTCCCACAATATTTGTGTTGCAAGTTTTAGGTGATTCATCCTGTATTTGTTATCAAAACAGGAACATAGCAAACGAGATAACTATGCTGGCTGTTGTATTTTGTCACCCGTCGGACACTTCCCAGTCGTCTAGGTTTTGTAATGTACTGGCGGATAATTCGAGTAGGTCTCAGTAAAGAGATTTCTTGTAGTTGGCAGACGGATACTTTATCAATTCCATTGTCTTTCAGGCCCGTTGGCTCTGCTCCCAGTGTGCCGTATTACACTAATACCACATTCACTGGTTTGTGCCAGAGTCGTTCCAGTCCGATTTTCAATTCATCATACCTCTTAAGTTTTTCCAGTTGTTTCCCATAGATTCTGCCACGAACTGGGATGGAAACATCGACGATCCTTACTTTCTTTTTCTTAACATTTGAGGTGTCTGATGTGTTGCGTTCCAGCATTCAATTTGCCTGGAGTCGGATGTTCCACAGTAATTTGGCGTTTGCGTTTTCGAGAACTTCTTACCCGCTGACAGGTACTAATTTAGACATAAATTCCTGTGGCTTATTTATCGAACAGCATTGTGCCTGTGCTTGTGATCATTCCGAATGCCTCTAACGTTTCTGAACGATCTTTTCGGAACGGCTCAAAGGATGTCTCAGTTTCCTTGCGGAATCTGAATTTTTGGCCCTCTGCTGATTTATCGATTATGGATTTTATGACGTTAGTTCTTATCGTTTGTTCATGGGCTTTGGGCATCAAAAAATAAGTCGTTCAGCTTTCCTCTTTATGGTTCTGTTCCTCAGCAAGACACGGTCTCTTCCTTATCTACTTTGCTTTCAACCTTCTCTTAAAACTTCAGATGCGATGTTTTACGGCTAGATCTGTCAGTCCGGCATTGGAGTGCTGCTCTCCGGTATTGATTCTTTGTTTGCCTCACTGGGAACTCTGATGCTGACTTTGGCCAAAGTTGATTCCGTAATTCACCCATTGTGCCAATGTATGCTTCATTTCTTCCACTTCCTTTTCTTCCTCTTCTTCTTCTTCTCCTTCTTACTCCTCATATTATAATAATAATTATTATTATTGTTACATATTGGAATGAAGGCTCTATTCTTTCCAGTTGAAATAAAGGCATAAATAAATAAATTTTTCTTAGAATGCGAGAGTATTGGGAGGCAGATAATCAAAGTAGTAGTTAGGTGTTGCTATCGTCTGTCCAAATAAAATATGGAAGGTGGCGGGGGGAAATATCAGAGAGAGACCGGTACGCTTAAACTCCCTTATCATGCACCATAAGTGCGGAGAGATACCAGTCTATCATCGTACAGGAGGCGAAGCTTGTATGTAGAACATCTGATACCGTAATAAACGTATTTTTCTAATTTAAAGCTGTTGGTGAGAATGTCGATTGATGAGAGAACACTATTAAGTCAATGGCCACCAGAATGCAAAAACTTTTAGATTGGATTAACTTAAAGAAAGAAATCAGCAGATACAACTCAATCACATTAACACTGTAGACTACTGTCAAACATTATCTGAATAAGTGGAAGACCATTTTTTCCTCGACATGTACGACAGAAAAATGATCAGAAACCACCAGAGCCGTCAGTAGAAAACGTTCAGCTTCGGGGATAAATGTTTACTGATTTATTGTTTCTGCATTTTGCGTGATATTTATCCATACATAGCTGAATTCCTTTATTAGTCTGGTGTATCTGTTTCATCTGATGAAGTGCAACAAACACACTTTATTGCAAAGTAAGGGTGGATACACAATTATCATTTGACAGTACACCAAACACATCAGTACTGGGACGCTGTAGTGTAACTGACATACAACAGTAGAAGAATCTAGGTGGTTCATAGTCACGTAACTCGTGTCAGGTGAGGTGGAGAGAAAAGTATGTGAGGAGTCCGAGGAGTGCGGTGCGAGTCGTTTTCGCCGATCTTGGCGAGTATACCTCATGAAGAGGGTACCCAAATGTGTTCATTACAGTTATGGTTACTGTGGAGGGAAGTATTGTAGGCGGTCTTTGGTGTCATCGATTTGGAAACACAGTGTTTCCTGAGAATGAATTGACACGGGGGGGGTGGGGGGGTGGGGGGGTGTTCCGACCCCAAAGTCTGGTTAGCGCATCGGCGGGAGTGCGATGTGCTGTGGCTGTATGATAAATTTTCTGTGTATATATACCAGTCTCTTTCGTAACTGCACTGTATTTAAAGTCAGACTTAGCATCTCCTTTCTATGGTAGGGTAGCTAAAAAATCTTAAAAGAGAAATGCTGAGGCTCAGTCAGGAAAGAAAAGAAGAAAAATATTTAGGGTCCTAAGAGTTTAGGTTAATATCAAACGCAGCAGAAAATGGTACAGCGGGAGTAGGATTCGTTACGAATAGGGAGGTAGGGCAGAGAATGAGGTGCTGTCAAGAGTCCAGTGTTAAGGGGGCATCGTCAGAACATACAGCAAACCAACACGGAAAACAATGTTTCAGCTATACACGCCGCAGGCTAGCAGAAAGCGAAGAGAAAGAGCAAGTACGTGATGATATTGAATTGGTAATTCATCACGTAAAGGCATATGAAAATCTAATCATCGTGGGGACTGGAACGAAGTTGTACGATAACACGTAGAAGAAAAGGTTACGGGAGTATATAGACTTTGCAGTAGAAATGAGATAGGACAATGACTAATACAGTTCTGCAATAAATGTCAGCTAGTAATACTGAATATTCTATTCAAAAATCAAAAGCAAAGGAGGTGTACTTAGAAACGGAGATACAGGAACATCCTATTTAGATTAAATCACGGTCAGACAAAGATATCAAAATAAGATGTTGGACACTAAGGCGTACACAAGAACAAATAGAGATTTACGTCATAACTTAGGAAGTTTAAGAGACTGTTCAGGATGAATCAGTAGGCAAAGGACTGGGTGTGGAAGTACTCAGAAATGAAGGGAGATGTTTGAAGTTCACTGAGGCTATATGTACTGTGCTAACGAATAGTTCAACAGAAGAGGAAGGACATTTCTCGGAAGAGGACTCACAGAAGCTGGAAAGAAAAGCATAGACTAGAGGATGGTACCTGCGAAAAAGCAATGGGTAACAGGCAAAGTAATTCAACTGATTGACGAAGGTAGTAAGTACCAAGGAAAGTGAGAAATACAGAAATTCATGTCACTTTAGAATGAAACTAATAGGAAATGCAGGGAATAAGAGGCGAAGTGCTTTTATGAAAGACTTGAAGAAACGGAAAAAGGAATGATTATCAGAATGACTGACTCAGCATATAGAAAAGTCAAAACAATCTACGGTGAAATTTTAAGCAAGGGTGGTAATATTAAGATTTCAATAGTAATTTCACTGTCAAATGCAGAGGCGTGCGCGGATAAGTGGAAAGAGTACCCTGAAAGGCCCGTATGCGGCGGAGAACTCGTCTGACAATGTGATGGAAGAAAAAACCGGGAGGCGATAGGGAAGAAATAGCGGATCAATCATTAGAATCAAAATTTAATACACCTTTTGAAGACGTAGGATCAAATAAGACAGGAAAATCACTGCAGGAAGTGGCAACTAAATGACTATTCACGTTGCTGTGTAGAACTTGTGAGTCTCTCGTTAAACCAGCATACTTTCGGAAAAAGAGCCGAAACGTGTGAGAATTATCAAACAAATTAGCAACTTGTGCATCCAGGTTACTTACAAGAGTGATAAATAGAAGAATTGAAAAGAAAACTGACCATCTGTTAGTTGATGTTCAGTTCCGCTGTTGGAAAGGCACAAGAGAGGCAATTCTGATGTTGCGGTTGATAATGAAAGTAAGACTGACGGAAAATTGATACGTTCATACAATCTGACGACCTGTAAGAAACTTTTGACAATGTAGAATGGTGCAAGATGTTCGAAATTCTGCGAAAAACTGGAGTAAGCTTTGAGGAGAGACGAGTAGCATACAATATGTAAAAAATAGGGATAGAAGGCAGACTATCACTAGCCAAAAACGTCATTCTTCTCCAAGAGAAATCTGTTAATATCAAACACAGACTATGACTTGAGGAGGAAATTTCTGAGAACAAGCGTTTGGAGCGCAGAATTGTTGTGGAACATGGACTGTGGGGAAAACCGGAACAAAAGATAAGCATTTGAGATGTGGTGCTACAGATCTATGTTCAAAGTTAGGTAAGGAATAAGGACGATCTCCACAGAATCGGTGAGGAAAGGAATATATGGAAAACACAGACAGGAAGAACGGACGGCATGGTAGGACGTCTGGTGAGACATCAGGGAAAAATCTCCTTGTTACTAGGGGGAGCTGAAGAGAGTAAAAAAAAAAGAGATTGGAATAAATCCAGCAAATATTTAGAACGCAGGCAGCAAGTGGCACCCTGAGATGAAAACTTTGGCACAGGATAGGAATCCGTATCTACGGCCGTATCAGGCCATCAGAGGACTGATGATTAAAAAAAAAAAAACGTCTGTACTATTAGGAACAGCGCCCAACGTTCGTCACATTAGGCAATGTTCATAGCAAGTCAGCTGTTACCGCCGAAGAAGGAAATCTGTGGTTTATTGGCAGTACTGACATGAAACTACACTCCTGGAAATTGAAATAAGAACACCATGAATTCATTGTCCCAGGAAGGGGAAACTTTATTGACACATTCCTGGGGTCCGATACATCACATGATCACACTGACAGAACCACAGGCACATAGACACAGGCAACAGAGCATGCACAATGTCGGCACTAGTACAGTGTATATCCACCTTTCGCAGCAATGCAGGCTGCTATTCTCCCATGGAGACGATCGTAGAGATGCTGGATGTAGTCCTGTGGAACGGCTTGCCATGCCATTTCCACCTGGTGCCTCAGTTGGACCAGCGTTCGTGCTGGACGTGCGGACCGCGTGAGACGACGCTTCATCCAGTCCCAAACATGCTCAATGGGGGACAGATCCGGAGATCTTGCTGGCCAGGGTAGTTGACTTACACCTTCTAGAGCACGTTGGGTGGCACGGGATACATGCGGACGTGCATTGTCCTGTTGGAACAGCAAGTTCCCTTGCCGGTCTAGGAATGGTAGAACGATGGGTTCGATGACGGTTTGGATGTACCGTGCACTATTCAGTGTCCCCTCGACGATCACCAGTGGTGTACGGCCAGTGTAGGAGATCGCTCCCCACACCATGATGCCGGGTGTTGGCCCTGTGTGCCTCGGTCGTATGCGGTCCTGATTGTGGCGCTCACCTGCACGGCGCCAAACACGCATACGACCATCATTGGCACCAAGGCAGAAGCGACTCTCATCGCTGAAGACGACACGTCTCCATTCGTCCCTCCATTCACGCCTGTCGCGACACCACTGGAGGCGGGCTGCACGATGTTGGGGCGTGAGCGGAAGACGGCCTAACGGTGTGCGGGACCTTAGCCCAGCTTCACGGAGAATGATCCTCGCCGATACCCCAGGAGCAACAGTGTCCCTAATTTGCTGGGAAATGGCGGTGCGGTCCCCTACGGCACTGCGTAGGATCCTACGGTCTTGGCGTGCATCCGTGCATCGCTGCGGTCCGGCCCAGGTCGACGGGCACGTGCACCTTCCGCCGACCACTGGCGACAACATCGATGTACTGTGGAGACCTCACGCCCCACGTGTTGAGCAATTCGGCGGTACGTCCACCCGGCCTCCCGCATGCCCACTATATGCCCTCGCTCAAAGTCCGTCAACTGCACATACGGTTCACGTCCACGCTGTCGCGGCATGCTACCAGTGTTAAAGACTGCGATGGAGCTTCGTATGCCACGGCAAACTGGCTGACACTGACGGCGGCGGTGCACAAATGCTTCGCAGCTAGCGCCATTCGACGGCCAACACCGCGGTTCCTGGTGTGTCCGCTGTGCCGTGCGTGTGATCTTTGCTTGTACAGCCCTCTCGCAGTGTCCGGAGCAAGTATGGTGGGTCTGACACACCGGTGTCAATGTGTTCTTTTTTCCATTTCCAGGAGTGTAGATGCTATAAATAAATGTACGGAGCTACTGAACGGCAAATTGTACACAGGGGCTTAATTCTGGTTTGAGAAAACTTTATTTTGGGTGAGCTTAGCGTTTTACATGCTTTTTGTCCTGGGTTCTTCAAGAACATCAGCGGTCATGTGAGTCATGTTGAGTGCCATGTTCAAGACCTCACTCACCATTGTCAGACGTTTGGATAGGGAAGGTGAAGTGTAGGTATTGCCTTAACTTTGGAAATTCCTCGTGTCAGCGAAGTGACGATACGTATTTTCTTCCTTTCGTAGGTAAATTATTGAGAGGTCCGGCGATCTGAATAACAACTCGCATAAACTTCTCATACTAGCTGATTTTGTCAAGAAATGACTGAAGCTCTTTAAAGTTGACGGGGGCTAGAATTTCTATGATCTTTGAATACTTTCACGCTGTCGTGTATTGCACTGTATTCCATTTTGTTGTAGTGACTGGAAAATAGATGTACTTTTGTAAGTTGATGCTCTCTTACTGCGCCACTTACTAACTATCGTCGAACAGTTCACTGTATTCAAAAACTGTTACATCAGCTGCTCCAGAAAACGTACGAACAGCACTCGTCTACTAGAAAATTCCGAATGGCAACCATTTATAGCTGTACAAACCCAATAGTGGGAGTATTGACAACCAGACAGTGCTTAGATAAGCTCTTTTGTCCTTGGGATGGAGCAGACGTCAATCTTTCATTGCTCATTAATGTTTGTTCTACAGTCATCATAATGGCTGAGGCAACCATTTGGTTTGTATGATACTATCAGTGGTGCCGCCAATTGACTTGATGTGGTGCGTGTGAGAATGACTTGTTGCAGTGCTGAGATCGTGTTATTATCCTACTGCCACTGGTCTAGCTCTGAAGTAGCGAGTTGCTTTAGAAGACTAACTGAATGAGAGCTACGTAATTATCTGCACACCCTAAGTCTGGTGAAAATAGAATCCGAAAATGTAGTACATAGGGAATCAAGGTCACTGAATGGTACTATAACGTCGATGTCGTCTATTATTCGGAAATCGAAAGATGAAAAAGCTTGCATCTAAAAAATTATTTTTTCCTGAGGTGATGGCACAACTAAGACATCTAGTTGGCCAGCCGATTTCCTTCTTCAACGCCGTTACTACGCGTTTACAGCGCAGTACAATGCTGTACTCTCTCTAGATTTGCAACCTATGTGATGTTTGAACAGGCGGAGAAACAAAAGGAGCATAGGTTTCTTCATTCATGATAAAAACTGGCAGGCTAGTATTAGCTAGGAATTTTAATAACTGTTCTTTGATTGTTTTTGGAGAGTAAACTTTTGCAGTTGTACGGTGCGACGGTTCAGTTGAATTAGCGGTGTTGCTGAGTTGGCACAATGCGGTGCGTTCTTCAGAAATTTCTGCCACAGTCCGCTGCTTACAGCACTGCCTAGAGAGATACTCCTATTATGGTGTATCCACAATACCAAGGTCTACTTTTGTTTAAGCGAGGATGTGCGGTAGAGATAATACATGACAGTGAGTAAAATAAATGCCACTGTTAATTTGTTGCTTGGGCTTTATCCAAAAATGGACATCATGATTTGAATCTTTAGTCCAGTGACAAAGATAATTTGACGAGTACGACTCATGCTTACTGTGTTGTGTATGGGGACACCGTTTTACGAAAAATACGGCACTTTCATCAAAAAGAGCTGTGCTTCATTCGATACTTTAAACCTGTGCACAAACGTCTTTATCTGTACGTTCGTAATTATTACATAGTACACGTAACTATTAGAGGGTTAATTATAGATTTCTGACATTTTTACCCATTCAAGTATAATGAGATGACGTAAGTTCTATAGAACACAAATTACGCGGGGTCAGCAACGAGGAAAAAAGCAAGTTGGCCAAGAACATCAGGTATACCACTCGCCTCGAAGTTGAGGCGCAGACATCTGTAGTCTGAATCCCAGTCTTCATCTTCAGGATGAAATGGCGCAAATATGTGGTTGTGGATTCTGTTCTGGCTTGATGGCCTGATATTGTGTAAGCTGTTGCTGTACCACTATATGTTACTGCTGCTTGTGTTTTTATTCCGGGATTTGGTTTTATTGATGTTATTGTTCCGTCTGCTGTTGTAGTTTGAACCTGCAGCTACTGTCGCCACAATTTCATCAATTTTTGTTCCCTGATCACTGAACTTTGTCCGTTGTAATACACACGCTAACATGGGAATGGTCCAATCCGAAATGTCGAATCCTACCCTTAAATTTCTGATACAGGAAGAAACTATGATCAGAAAATGGAATTCACTTTACAAATTACAATCGCGTTGTGCCGTGTTATCTGTTTACGTAAGTGCCACCAACCAAGGATATGTGCCTGCTGTGTTGCGCATGTGCTGCCTACTACATCAACGGCAGGAATGTACATTGGTGCAGTGACGAATTCGACAGTTCTCCACGTTTTGTTAAAAAATACTTACATTGTGTCTTAGCAACTACAATTTTAAAATTTTTACATTATGTTTCCTTCGATGTCTTCTACTTAAAAAAAAAAAAATCTGGGCAGGATTGGACTATTCCTGGACTGTTCCCAAGTAACTTCGAGTAGTTGTTGTCACTATTACACCTACTAAATCGCAAAAAAACATTCTTTTTTATTACGCACTAAGGATAGACACACAATAAGCACCTTGCTGTTCACAAAACCAGTCCTCGCCGGGTCGTAAAGCACTACACACAACACTGGAAGAATCCATATAGTCCTTGGTCGCGAAAGTCCGTCAGCCTCTATGTATTCGCACTTCAAAGAGTTGGCTTAGTGAGATTCAGTACGCAGCCCAATCATTTTTGCGTAGCATCAGCGAAGTAGATACTTGAGCACAACACGACAGCAAGTTAGATCATGCTGGCAACGTGACCAGCTTTATTTCCTATATGACGTCAGCGGTCAGAGACGCAAGCTTGGTTGCGGGAACCTCTTATTGACAACAGGCGAAATCTTTCCCATCGTGCATTGCAAACTATCTACCTCTCTGTCTAACGACAAGGATGTAGCAGTATCATTAAAAATAAGAGCGTTTTGCGGGCTGTTAATGTCATTTGCACTCCCTTTTGTTAATTACCTGATTCTGCACCTGCTTCCTATCTGGTGGTCAGTGATCAAGCTCGAGTATATCCAGAAATGGGGAAGTTCACTGGGAATGCCAATTGCGACGATCTTAGAGGTGCTAGTTACTCAGCTGAATATGATTGGACACAGAGATTAAACGTCTGATATAGCACCACCCGAGGTTCGCAGTTCGGAGAATAGTCAGTTATGCCTCTTGCCCTCACATTCTGTAGACGACGTGGTGTTGTGCCTATGCGATTCGTCACTAATAAGAAATTTCATAAAAAAAGAGAGTGACCACTAGTGGAGTTTCCGCGCTTCTGGAAGCGGAACCCGACGAATAATGGGTCACTTGAATTTCATATCAATGACACCTGACCATCCAAAACCGAAAAAAATGGCTCTGAGCACTATGGGACTTGACATCCAAGGTCATCAGTCCCCTATAACTTAGAACTACTTAAACCTAACTAACCTAAGGACATCACACACATCCATGCCCGAGGCAGGATTCGAACCTGCGACCGTAGCGGTCGCGCGGTTCCAGACTGTAGCGCCTAGAACCGCTCGGCCACACCGGACGGCCAAAACCGAACACATAGAATCAGTATACCATTGTTCTACCCTGTTCTATGGATCGTCCCTAATGCAGATAATTGTACATTACTTACACTGCAAAATAGGTCTGTCTTTCCAGAAATAAATAAGAAATTCCCGACATGATTGTTGTATATGTAAGTTCATACCGGTTTAGAGTGGTTATGTACAATATTGTACAGACCATTAAGCGAGCTTTACATTTAGTGCAGCTAAATTATCAATCTTTGAATTTCACACAGGATGGTAGAATGCTAAAAGCAGATATACGAGCCAGTGTTAGAATTCCTGATAAAATACAACTATTTACCGTCCTTAGTTATCTGTCTGGATATAATCAAGCCTTTTAGGATACATTGTTGGTCTCATGATGGTATTTGAGCCTGCCACCACAAGTGTCATGACGTTTTAGCGTCTTAGTATAACAAAAAGCCAGTATAAGTTGCAAATTTTTACTGCCTCGGACATGGATGTGTGTGATGTCCTTAGGTTAGTTAGGTTTAAGTAGTTCTGAGTTCTAGGGGACTGATGACCTCAGAAGTTAAGTCCCATAGTGCTCAGAGTCATTTGAACCATTTAAACGTTTACAACGTATCTGTATACCATTTTCGACAGTGTTATGATTTGAAAATGGGTTTTGGCCCGAACCTAGTCATGGAATGAAAAATATGGAACTTGAACTTGTTTTCCGGCTACTGAGGAGGAGGAGGAGGAGGAGATTAGTGCTTGACGTCCCGTCGACAACGAGGTCATTAGAGACGTAGCGCAAGCTCGGGTGAGGGAAGGATGGGGAAGGAAATCGGCTGTGCCCTTTCAAAGGAACCATCCCGGCATTTGCCTAAAGCGATGTAGGGAAATCACGGAAAACCTAAATCAGGATGGCCGGAGACGGGATTGAACCGTCGTCCTCCCGAATGCGAGTCCAGCGTGCTAACCACTGCGCCACCTCGCTCGGTCCGGCTACTGACTAACCGAGGTTGCTGACCCAAGCTACTCCAGCACGCTGGAAGTTAGTTTTAGAGTCTGTCTTATATTGGATCTCTGGAGTAATGGATGTCCCTTCCACTCTCGTTCTAGTCTCAACCTCACTGTCGGCCGAGATTAAAATCTTTCAGGAACATTACCTCATGTTTTTGTTTGAAATCATTTCCTGCTGCAAAGACGTTAGGTAATGTAATGTTTTGCGAATGGTTTGTAACAGCTCTTCTACACATTATTTTGAAATAAATGACAGCCACATTACGATATTGGCGTCAAGGAACTCCAGTCTACATCTCTGAGCCGTGGCGGATCATTTCACCTTCCCACTATCGACAGATTGTAATGGCGTCTCACCAGGTGGCCCGTATTCTGCCTTGTGCAGTTATCGTTCCCCCAAATGGGCTTCAAAAGCGGCCGCTAGGACGGCGTCGGGGAAGAGGCCTTCGAACACTGCAACGCGCAGTGTGGAGCTGGGGCTTGTGGCAGAGCTTGGAACAGGGGACACTCGTCGTGGGTCGGCACGATGTCATTCCGGGTCATCGTTCGCTCTTCTTTACCAGGACTGGGTAGAGGGCTAAAGGTTTGGTTCGCCTGTGCTGTGCGTATCTGGTTGTTCAGCTCTGTCAACCGACTTCCCGCTGCGCAGCTCCTGAGCACATATTCGTGCTTATTTTAATTGAGTCGTTATGCGCACCTTTATTATTTGACTCTACGAGATTTAGGACGAAGTTATTGCCTTTGTTAGTTTTTCAAGTTACTGCCCAGGATTTCTCTAAAAACTTGCCATGGTTAATGTTGCTGTGGCGATATGCGTAATGTGCGAGCGTTCACGCGTAGTTATATAAGGGGCTTACGAATCATCTACTTTAGTTTTAAATTTTGCGTTTGATTTTAAATTATTTTACGAAAAGGAACATACTGTGTTGGAATTTTAACGTTCGTTGTCACTATGTTCTAGAAGTGTCCCACGTATTATTATTATCCAGCCCAATAAGTTAATGTGTTTCGGCCTCCAGCTAAGTGCAAGACCTTAGCGACCTCTTATTTATATTCCTTCCTGAAAGAATTTACAGCTCCCTTAAGCAGTTCTCTTTTACACATTACATTGTGAGTGAGCCTTATTTCCTAGGGCGTATGACCTTAACGGAAGGGTTCTGTAATTACAGTCGTGGGTAAATAATCTCTTTCATTCGTAGTGTAATTGCGTATGACATTTATGTTCGGTCTTTGTCGATGGCAACAATTAAGTTGCGGGGCGAGCGTACCAAGTCGGCAGCTTCTTGCCGCCTGGGTCTGGCTTTCTTGTTGCCGTGTGGACGAGTCTCGAGCATTTCGTAGCGCGGCTTGCTATTTGTTGGCAATCGCGTCTCCTGACTGTGTTCGAGTTGAGTACCTTATGTTATCTGGCTTGCAGTGCAAATGAAATTTTTCTGTTGGTCAAAAGAGTTTTACCTGATTAGTGGCTTCGGACAGAGAATTTTCCCTTTAATGTTATTGTTCTATTGAATATGTATCTAATTCGTGCTGAATAAATGTTTATAAATTTTATTTTAAATTATTTGGTGTGAACCCATTGTGTACACCGTAAAGGCGAACTGTTTCTCTTGTTAACTAGTTCAATTTGTCTTTTGGGGTGTCTGCCTAATGACCTGATTTTGGGCTCACTTATTGAAATTCGTCCAGATTTCTGTTTTAATTGTTTGGTGATTATTAATTTTTCGTAATGAAAATTTTTTTGAAGGCCAATATTGCCAAAGTCTTGTCTTCTTGCATGTCTCTTAAGGCCATTGCTTGCTTGTATTACTCACCATTTTCGGCGCTTTTCATGCAGTTAAATTTAACATGGCAAATTAACTTGGAATGTTTCCATCTGTTTTTCTTAAACGGCATATGTTGTTTCTTAAAAATTGTTTCTTAAAAAATGTTTCTTGTCAAAATGTAAACGATAATCGTTATAGGGGCCTAGTCGTTCGATGACAGTTCCCTGATCATGGTAATTACCGACCTCGAAAATTTCAAATGTGTGTGAAATCTTATGAGACTTAACTGTTAAGTTCATCAGTCCCTAAGCTTACACAGTACGTAACCTAAATTATCCTAAGGACAAACACACACACCCATGCCCGAGGGAGGACTCGAACCTCCGCCGGAATCAGCCGCACAGTTCTTGACTGCAGCGCCTTAGACCGCTCGGCTAACCCAAGTTTTAAAAAGTGAAGATGAAACCTGTTTTCTTCATTTGTATTCAGTTACGCAGGTTTTGTGCAAAACGTATACAATGTTGGAATGCGACACAGGAAGTGAAATGTTCTATCTCAAACTGTCCTCAAACAGCAACCACTTAAATATAACAAAGTTTATTAATTTTCGTCATAGTGAAAGAAAGTGAGAGATTCTAAAATATTCCTGAAAAATTTTCTTACTTACTGTGAAGTATATCAGTTGATAAAGCAGAACACAAATGTTTTAGCTCCCAGCCAAAAGTAGTTCCGAGTAAAGCGTTCCTGCATCAATGAAAATGGGATCAAAAAATGGGATAAAATCTGTGAGATAAGATAAGATAAAAGCGGTTTGATAAGTAATAACGACACCCGAAGAGTCATAGGAACAGCAGATACCTGTAACGAAAAATAGCATATCAGACACGGCACACGTAAATACCACATTCACAAATTAGACTTTTCAATTGACTGCCACCCATATGAAGCATAATAATAAGGTGTACATCAAGCAAAATTGGCCTGTGCCGCTCCATTTTTAAATGCCACAATAAAGGCTTCAAAGTAATGGAATGTTATCATTTCCTCTGCAGAATTAAACATTTTTACAGACAGGATAAAAAATCCGGATATTCATCGATATTCATTGCCCACTAGCCGTAAACGCCTGTCTTACAAGTTTCAAAATGTTTTGTTGGTTGAGGGGGGTAGGACGTCAAACGGGCCGACTTGGAGCAGGAGAGGCATCACAGGACATTTAAATTTCCAGTGCCTATACTTTTACAAATAAATTCATAAATCTTTGTCAGCATCACCAGAAAGGATTCAGAATTCACACTCATTGCACTGGAAGTTCGAAAACATAGCAACGTAATTATTTTTACGTGTGAAATTTCATCATTTTTTCACTTACTAGTGGCTGCATTTGTTGCTATAGGTACACTTTTCTTCATAAGTTACAGAGATTCTTCGATGAATTTTGCACAGCATACATACCATACTTACAGGTGTATGAAACTCTAGAATTTATTTAATTTATGAAAAATCGAATGATCTGTTGTATTTTAAACTTCATGTTAAGAAAAAAACTCAAATTTTGTAATTAACTACCTCAATTTTTACCACAGTTTTTAATAGATTTGGAAAATTCTAGAGTTTCATTCACCTTTAAGTATGGTTTGTATGCTGTGCAAAATTCATCGAACCATCGCTTTTACTTATCAAGAAAAGTGTACCTATAGCAACAAATGCTGCCATTAGTAAGTGAAAAAAATTATGAAATTTTACATGTAACAAAAATTACTTCGTTGTGTTTTCGAACTTCCACTGCTATGAGTGTGAATTCTGAATCCTTCCTGGTCATGCTGACAAAGTTTTATGAATTTGTATGTATGGTTCTCGGGCGAGACGTCGGATGTCATAGTGAAAACTCCACAATATACCGTCAGCGCAACTGGCCGACATCTTCAGGTCGGTTGCGCTGACGAAATATTGTGGAGTTTTCACTATGACATCCGACGTCTCGCCCGAGAACCATACATACAACATGTCCGTCGGGAAAGCCTCAAGCAACACATTTTATGAATTTATTTGTAAAAGTATACAGTGGAAATTAGAATGTCCTGTGGTGCCTCTCCTGCTCCAAGTCGGCCCGATTGACGTCCCAACCCCCTTAAAGGCATTTGCTTAACAGAACTGTACTCGGAAGTATGTTGTTTGTAGCTACTATGTATGCAAGCGTCAGCAGACAATAAGTGACCTAAGTGGATGTGGTGCGGCGCACTCGGCGAGCAGGGCCGTTTGTTGACGCAGGGTCAGCATGAAGTGGGAGCGGAAGCTGTATTACAGCTGTAACCGGCACGACACAGCAGCGTTCTCCGGAGAGCAGTGGGCAGCGCTGCTGACACAGGCAAAGTAGTTTGCCGAGACCCGCGGCCGGCTCCTGGCCGCCGCGCCGTGGCGGCCAGTATTGCGGCGCTCCATCACGGCAACCTCGCTTTATTGGGGTCGGATCCGGCGGTCGGTGGATGCTGGTGTGGGGGGGGGGGGGGGGGGGGAGGTGGGGGGGGGGCGCTCTGGTCAGAGGCAGCGGCTGCCACCGTCACTTGTTCATTAAACGGGGCTGCCGCCAGCGCCGACCCCGGCCGCGCCCGCGGCACTGCGCCGGCAATTAGCCGCGAAATTATTTCGCGTCACCACACTGGCCTCGAGCTATTTTTCAAACCGCGCGTTGCGAAATTCGGGGTTTATTGGCACAATTACTCTGGCAAAGAGAGGCCTACGTTATGGAGATAAATATGACAGGAAGAGAAACACGCAGTGTAAACCGAGAACGGTCTGTGTGTAGTGCTGCGCAGAGTGAATGAGTAATCCACCTCCGACAAGGAGGTAAACATGTGTTACTTTGAACGTAAGAGAAACACAAAAATTTTTTTTTTTATTGAAAGTCATGTTTGATACCAGCTGTCACTTCAGCTCTGATAGACGTAAATTCCTTTTGCAAATATATTTTTTGCACTATATCAGAGAACTTTGGTGTTTATGACGTACACATTGTGTCACCAAAAACTTGCATCGCAGATATTTCCATAATGGAAGGTGCCATTGGTGTGCGGATTTCACAGACTAGAATGGCAGACAGACTATACATAAAGTGTTACGTGTTTTAGATATGCATATTTCGATGCAGCAGTACCTATTGATACTACCACAATGAAAAAAGTCTGAATTAGAACACTAGTGGGGCTTGTTGCAGGAGTCTGATGCAAGTATTTTAGGAGGTATCGTAGTTTGAACACTTGTTTATTCCGTGTTGTTGCACAGAGAACTGTGAATTCACCTGGGTACGTATGTCTGGCTCTACACGGATGTTAATAAGTCTGTGGGGTCTGACAAGCGAAGAACGAATGTACCATCAAAGTCTGTGGCCAAAAGGACCACCACCAGCCTTAGCGCATGCTAGCAGTCTGCCATGCAACGATTCCTGCACACGTTGTAGCGTGTCAGCGGAAACTGCAGCAGTAATACACTGTTTCATATCATATGTAATTGTTTGAAGAGGTTAACGCCTATTAGCATATCTTTCGGCGTACACGGTACACGATCGAATGCCGTAGTTTCTATGTTCGCCATAAATCGGAGGGCTTCCGGTTCTTTCGCATTGGGAAATACCATCTATATTCCAAGCACGTCCTAATGTCATATAATAACTGACAGAGTCATCGCAATGAAATCGCAGTTTACACACAATACAACGTAAACAAACAAAATTCTCACCTAGCTTGTAAGCAATAGCACATACAAAATATCTGTTTCTCTGCCTCGTGATGACTGGGTGTTGTGTGATGTCCTTAGGTAAGTTCTAAGTTCTAGGGGACTGATGACCATACATGTTAAGTCCCATAGTGCTCAAAGCCAGAGCCAAAATAGCTATCGGTGTTCAATGTTCACAATACAATAACTCGTAAACTACTTGCACTAGCTTCCTGCAACAAACAGTACTCACTTTCACATTTACTCTACTTTTAGCATTTCACTGTCAATACGCATTGTACCACTACAATTATTGTGCATGAAACTTCATAGAATGTATGAAAGAAGTTACGAAAGGAAGAATGTAGTTGAAACTGGCCAGTAAAGATTTTAATTCTCCTATTCTCAGCCACAAGATAGCGAATAAGAAGGCTAACAGTAATTGACGACTGTTAGCACTTTCTGTTGCGAAACAAATAGATTTGTTTGTCGTCTAGTAACTGTAGCTAGTTGTAAATTTCCACTCGACATGTTAAATTTAATGACAGCTAATGACCTATTTAACTTTTACAAGACCTTACTCTTTCGTAGAGAATATGGGCCTTGGGCTTTAGTACAAGGCTTCAAGATCAGTTGTCTCATCGCATGAGCAGAAACAGACAGTCAATCAAGCGAACCGCTTGTTGTAAAATAACAAGATCATTCATTTTTGTAGTTAGACAGAACAAAAATACTCTCATGAATTATAAAGCAACTACCGACACTATGGCCATACAGATGAAGATGCTAAGTTGTTGGTGGGAACACCTGATGGAAATTTTGACCACTCTTTAGCAAATGAAGAACCGCTAGCTACAGCTGCCACTGCCCTTGAAGCAGCGGTTAGCTTGCTGAAGAAAATAAGAGGAGTTGAACAGGATGTTAAAATACGGAGCTAGAGGAGGATTAATGTTGGGCCAGTGAAAAATACTGGTGCAAAATATATTTTAATCGGTGCTTCAGTCCAAGTAGCTAGGAAAGAAAATCTCGTGGAGGAAGATAATAACGCAACTACTACTCGTGAGGAGCAGGTAGTGGTAAGATAAGACTGCATACAGTAAGTACAGTAGGTGACCTTCCTTAACAATAATGAGCTCAGATCGTCATAATTTTCACTGTGAACGAGGAAAAACAACGTCTGATGCAGCAGTGTCTTATTTTACTACCGGATATAATCAGGACGACATATTTCTGCAGCAGACATCTTGACATTGCACATAATATAGTCTAGGCATACATTCTGCCTTTGCTAAATGTTTCACTTACCGTACGTGTCGGCAAACTCAACAAAAAACTCCTAACGCTCAATAAAAATCAAAATTCTTTTCTATCCGTATAAATGAGTATCCTAGCAAATCAAGTTATAATTTTAGTATGGGGACTAAAAGAGGTAACTTTTACAAATAGTGAGTGAAAGTTCTGAGACATGAGAAAGACAAAGTGCGTCAAAATAGATTTATCTATAAATATCTTATCCTCTTCGTTTTTTTGGTCCACGAGTTTGGATCTAGAGGAATTTTTTTTCTTCGTAAATATGTAAATTTTTCTCCTTATTCAGCGATGTTCCGAGAGTACGGACTCGGAGGTCTTACTTTTAGCACCTAAGCGCAACAACTCGCAAGCAGCAGATGGTGCGTTCGTTTACGACAGTTCTTGTCATGAATATGTCTGCTTCCACAAATTAGAAAGCAGTGTAAATAATTGTTATTCATAAATGCCATCCCGAGAATCTATATTTTTCTACTTAAACTTCTGCATTCTAGTTGTTGATATTTATTTCAGGTTCACGTAAAATTTGTTTGTTATTACGGCGGAACACATTGTCTTGTATACTGCATACGTGAACTTTAGAGCACAAGGCAGTTTTGTTAATTTCAGTCGGTCTTTCCACAGTGGATTACTGACCGAATGACGCAACTCGCACAGGATGACATGGTACTGAATGACGTGCGACATAGCCAGTAGACGGAGATTTGTTTTAATGGAATACCGAGACATTTGTTGTTTATACGTTCTAAAAAAAAGCATGAAATTTTTGTGTTTCAAATACACACGCAGGGTGTTTCAAATCTTTCCCATTAGACATCTAAGGATGACAGATCAAGTCATGAGGAACAACCGTCGTTAGAGAGAAAGTGGGTGCTGATGCTAAGCGTGTTTTGATATCGGTTATCATTTTAAGAATACGGGAAGGACATGGGAAACAAATAACATGGCCGGCCGCGGTGGCCGAGCGGTTCTAGGCGCTTCAGTCCGGAACCGTGCTGCTTCTACGGTCGCAGGTTCGAATCCTGCCTCGGGCATGGATGTGTGTGATGTCCTTAGGTTAGTTAGGTTTAAGTAGTTCTAAGTTCTAGGGGACTGATGACCTCAGATGTTAAGTCCTTAGTGTTCAGAGCCATTTATATTAGCGGCTCAAGCTTGGACTGCTCAAAGACAAATGAGAAATGGCTGAAAAAAGTTAAGCATCATTTCTGTTCCCAAGGCAAATCCAGCGCCTTAAGCAATGTTCTATCTCGTTCTGTACTTAGTTCCGAGCAGAGCACATATACAGGATGGTCCATTGATAGTGACCAGGCCAAATACTCACGAAATAAGCATCAAACAAAAAACTACAAAGAACGAAACTCGTCTAGCTTGAAGGGTGAAACCAGATGGCGCTATGGTTGGCCCGCTACATGGCGCTGCCATAGGTCAAACGGATATCAACTGCGTTTTTTAGAATAGGAACCCCCATTTTTCTGTAACATATTCGTATGTTACGTAAAGAAATATGAATGTTTTAGTTGAACCACTTTTTTAGCTTTGTGATAGATGGCGCTGTAATAGCCACAAACGTATAAGTAAGTGGTACCACGTAACATTCCGCCAGTGCCGGCGGTATTTGCTTCGTGATACATTATCCGTGTTAATATGGACCATTTACTAATTGCGGAAAAGGTCGATACCGTGTTGATGTATGGCTGTTGTGATCAAAATGCCAAACGGGCGTGTACTATGTATTCTGTTCCGTATCCTGGACGACATCATCAAGGTGTATCAGGAGCGTTCACCGGATAGTTACGTTATTTAAGGAAACAGGAAGTGTTCAGCCACATGCGAAACGTCAACCACAACCTGCAACAAATGATGATGCCCAAGTAGGCGTTTTAGCTGCTGTCGCGGCTAATCCGCACGTCAGTAGCAGACAAATTGTGCGAGAATCTCAAAAACGTCGGTGTTGAGAATACTATATCACCATCGATTGCACCCGTACCATATTTCTATGCACCAGGAATTGCATGGCGACGAATTTGATCGTCGTGTACAGTTCTGCCACTGGGCACAAGAGAAATTACGGGAGGATGACAGATTTTTGCACGCGTCGTATATAGCGACGAAGCGTCATTCACCAACAGCGGTAACGTAAACCGGCATAATATGCACTATTGGGCAACGGAAAATCAACGATGGCTGCGACAAGTGGAACATCAGCGACCTTGGCGGATTAATGTATGGTGCGGCATTGTGAGAGGAAGGGTAATTGGCCCCCACTTTATCGATGGCTATCTAAATGGTGCAACGTATGGTGATTTCCTACGCATTGTTCTACCGATGTTACTACAAGACGTTTCACTGCATGACAAAATGGCGATGTACTTCCAACAAGATGGATGTCGGGCACATGGCTCGCGTGCGGTTGAAGCGGTATTGAATAGCATATTTCATGACAGGTGGATTAGTCGTTGACGCACCATACCATGGCCCGCACGATCACCGGATCTGACGTCCCCGGATTTCTTTCTGTGGGGAAAGTTGAAGGATATTTGCTATCATGATCCACCGACAACGCCTGACAAAATGCGTCAGCGTATTGTCAATGCATGTGCGAACATCACGGAAGGCTAACTACTCGCTGTTGAGAGGAATGTCCTTACACGTATTGCATAATGCACTGAGGTTGACGGACATCATTTTGAACACTTATCGCATTAATGTGGTATTTACAGGTAATCACGCTGTAACAGCATGCGTTCTCAGAAATGATAAGTTCACAAAGATACATGTACCACACTGTAACAACCGAAATAAAATGTTCAAATGTACCTACGTTCTGTATTTTAATTTAAAAAACCTACCTCTTACCAACTGTTCGTCTAAAATTTTGAGCCATATGTTTGTGACTATTACAGCGCCAACTTTCAAAAAGCGAAAAAAGTGGTCCAACTAAAACATTCATATTTCCTTACATACTACTCTAATATGTAATAAAAAATGGGGGTTCCTATTCTAAAAAAACGCAGCTGATATCCGTTTGACCCAAGGCAGCGCCATCTAGCGGGCCAACCATGGCGCCATCTGGTTTCCCCCTTCAAGCTAAGCAAGTTTCCTACTTCGTGTTTTTTTTTTTCGTTTGATGCTTATTTCGTGAGATATTTGGCTCCGTCACTATCAATGGACACCCTGTATAAGAAGTGTTCAGCTGAAAAAGTAAGAAACATTGGTACATGTTGAAATTTGCAGTAGTCGTTTTGGGACAGGTTAGTGAGACATTTAGGCAATGGAACCACGCGTTGTTACCTTCCCCTGAAAAATTCGCAAGTGTGTCCTCAGCATGCAGATTGATGCTTATCCTCGATTTCGACGTTCAAGATCCGATACTCATCGAACATCTCGAGCACGATAAATCCTCATACAGTAGCGTATTCTGTAAGACACCACGTAGCCTACGCAAGTCCATTAAGAGCAAATAGCCTGGGCTGCTCACGGAGTGAGTGGTTCTACCCTAAGATAAAGCGCTTCCACACGCCTACAAGGTTACACAAAGTGTCAGGGCCAAGTAGGAACAGTTTGAGCATCCGCTCTACAGCCAGGACTCGTCATCTTGCGACTTCCATGTGTTTGGTCGGCTAAAAAGAAGCGCTTCAACACGAACGGTGAACTGAAGGAGACAGTGTAAGATGGCTCCAGTTTGAATGGAGACTTCAAAAATACGGACAGTGTTGTTTCGTACCTCTTCTTTTGGACAGCCCTTATATATATATATATATATATATATATATATATATATATATATATATATATTCTGGGTGACCCCAACAACCCTCCTAAAAGTCGTCAGGCACATTTTCTCTCGTGTTTCGGCATATATTTGCGAATTGCTCTACGCAATGTGTGCCTGGAGTCAGCTCAGAGATACACTCTGTTGACTCAAAGTGCTGGTTTGTTTTTCAATAAAAATAAAGTGTTTTTCAAAGCACGTTTTTCACGTTTCCATTAAGTCGAAAGTTCTCAAATTAGTCTAGTGTTACATTCTTTTTATCGATATATTTTCACAGGGACAGAGCAACACAAAGAATAACCCGTACTATAGCAGCAACAGCACAGCCCTTGGCAACGCTCACTACTATCGCCATACGGCAGCGCTCCTCAGTCGCTGGTTATCTGCTAGTAATTGTTCGTGTTTTACTATTCTTGTTAATAGATACTAATAGTACAAACCGACATTTTACTTTGACAAAGAGCACCCCACTGAAGAAGTGATGAACAATATATTCATGTGTGTGTGTGTGTGTGTGTGTGTGTGTGTTTTATTTATTTATTGCTTATTTAGTCTGAACAGATTAGTCCCTTAAGGCCCTCTCTTACATCTGACAAGCAACAACACACGTAAAAAATATTCCATAACATTCACAATAATAAAAGTAATAATTAGCAATATTAATATTTATTAATTATTATTCCAGATCATTACTTTTTTTTAATAATGAAAATTACTATTACTGAGTTTTTTTCTGTAGTAACGTATTAGTATCATTCTTTATTTCTCCGTTATTTTATCATCATCATTAGTGTTACTAGAATGCGATTCCACGAAACGTTGTTAGTTCCGTATGTCATCTCTGTCGTAGCACCGGAGCGGTACGCAGGGAAAAGGTTGGGAGCACTTCATTTGTCGATATTCACGTATCGGAGATTTTAATGCTTGATAGAGAAGGTATCATCTGAGTTATGAATGTACACTACTGGCCATTAAAATTGCTACACCACGAAGATGACGTGCTACAGTCACGAAATGTAACCGACAGGACGAAGTTCCTGTGATATGCAAATGATTAGCTTTTCAGAACATTCACACAAGGTTGGTGCCGGTGGCAACACCTACAACGTGCTGACATGAGGAAAGTTTCCAACCGATTTCTCTTACACAAACAGCTGTTGATCGGCGTTGCCTGGTGAAACGTTTTTGTGATGCCTCGTGTAAGGAGGAGAAATGCATACCATCACGTTTCCGACTTTGACAAAAGTCGAATTGTAGCATATCGCGATTGCAGTTTATCGTATCGCGACATTGCTGCTCGCGTTGGTCGCGATCGAATGACTGCTAGCAGAATATGGAACCGGTAGGTTCAGGTGGGTAATATGGAACGCCGTGCTGGATCTCAACGGCCTCGCATCACTATCAGTCGAGATGACAAGCATCTTATCCGCATGGCTGTAACGCATCGTGCAACCACGTCTCGATACCTGAGTCAACAGATGGGGACGTTTGCAAGACAACAACCATCTGCACGAACAGTTCGACGACGTTTGCAGCAGCATGGACTATCAGCTCGGAGACCATGGCTGCGGTTACCCTTGACGCTGCATCACAGACAGGAGCGCCTGCGATGGTGTACTCAACGACGAAGCTGGGTTCACGAATGGCAAACTGTCATTTTTTCGGATGAATCCAGGTTCTGTTTACAGCATCATGATGGTCGCATCCGTGTTTGGCGACATCGTGGTGAATGCACATTGGAAGCGTGTATTCGTCATCGCCATACTGGCGTATCACCCGGCGTGATGGTATGGGGTGCCCTTGGTTACACGTCTCGGTCACCTCTTGTTCTCATTGACGGCACTTTGAACAGTGGACGTTACATTTCAGATGTGTTACGACCCGTGGCTCTACCCTTCATTCGATCCCTGCGAAACCCTACATTTCAGTAGGATAATGCACGACCGCATGTTGCAGGTCCTGTACGGGCCTTTCTGGATACAGAAAATGTTCGACTGCTGCCCCGGCCAGCACATTCTCCAGATCTCTCACCAATTGAAACCGTCTGGTCAATGGTGGTCGAGCAACTGGCTCGACACAATACGCCAGTCACTACCCTTGATGAACCGTAGTATCGTGTTGAAGCTGCATGGGCAGCTGTACCTGTACACGCCATCCAAGCTCTGTTTGACTCAATGCGCAGGTGTATCAAGGCCGTTATTACGACAGAGGTGGTTGTTCTGGGTACTGATTTCTCAGGTCTATGCACCCAAATCATATGAAAATGTAATCACATGTGAGTTCTAGTATAATAAATTTGTCCAATGAATACCCGTTTATCATCTGCATTTCTTCTTGGTGTAGCAATTTTAATGGCCGGTAGTGTAGAAACATCTACTTCCCTTTACCGCTCTTAACAGCTACATCTACATCTACTTAAGTGCCTGGCAGAGGGTTCATTGAAGCACCTTCACAGTTCTCTATTATTCCAATCTCGTATAGCGTCCGGAAAGAATGAACACCTATATCTTTCCGTACGAGCTCTGATTTCCCTTGTTTTATCGTGGTGATCGTTCCTCCCTATGTAGGTCGGTGTCAACAAAATATTTTCGCATTGGGAGGATATAGTTGGTGATTGGAATTTAGTGAGAAGATTTCGTCGCAACGAAAAACCGCCTTTCTTTTAATGATGTCCAGCCCAAATCCTGTATCTTTTTGTGTGACACTCTCTCCCATATTTCTTAATAATACAAAACGTGCTGCCTTTCCTTCTTTCTTTGAACTTTATCGATGAGCTCCGTCAGTCCTATCTGGTAAGGATCCCACACCGCGCAGCAGTATTCTAAAAGAGGACGGACAATCGTAGTGCAGGCAGTCTCCTCAGTAGGTCTGTTACATTTTCTAAGTGTCCTGCCAATAAAACGCAGTCTTCGTTTAGCCTTCTCCACAACATTTCCTGTGTGTTCCTTCTAATTTAAGTTTTTGTACTGTTATATCTAGGTACTGTAGTTCTGCTTCTCTATGCCGAAGTCCCTTTCGAATTAAGTGAGTGTCATTGGACTCTTTGTATAACTAATATTAAAAATGGGTACTTCAATTGACCTGTTCATGTATTAATATTATGACAATAGTGACATTAATAAAAAAAATAACATATTGGGGGCTTCATGAATGATATTGGTAAGTTCAGCACTTTTGAAGCTTCGTTTGGTATTATATCAAGTGAAAGGGATAAAAAAATAACAATAGCTGCTTGGAATGAAGAGAATTAGGGAAGAGGATAGTGGTGCCGCGACTGAGCTGCAAGAAGACATAGCTATTGCGACAGGTTGTAGGCAAATAGCTATCTTTAACAGTTTGAAAGAATTTCAGTTTCTATTTCAGTTTCTCTAATATTTAGACGAATATTTTGCCAAAGTTGGGTTCTCATACAGAAAATGATTTAGAAAAAATTACAGTATCTTTTAGTGGCACAGAAAGACTTTTAATTTGTTGACATCGAGTATTTCTGCTTTGTTGGTCAGATAGTAGCGTAAGGGTTGAAAATAAATAGGAATGTATCCAGCGACTGAGAAGACGATACAGCTAACGCAGAGTACGATAATCTATACGCGTATCGGCACGTAGATATGATAATTGTAGATAGACAAGCATGGCATGGCTTTTACGCTAGAAATGGTAAATTTTTTGGCGTTCCTACATTTGAAACACAAGGTCACGGTGTGAAATAAATGAAAGTAATTTTCTTTTGGACGTCGGTCCTACAGTGGCACTCATTTTATCTGCAATTTATGGACGATTATCTCATGGTAAAAAGGATTTTGCAATGAGTCAAATAAGGCGTCTCTTCCTTGATCCCCTACCTCGAGGGCAGTTCCGCGCTCAGCCTTCCATCCGGAACGAAGTTGAACCTGTAGCAGGCAATGAGATTAAAACGCTATGAATAATATATTCGCTGCCTCCGCGAAAGCGGAACTACTGTATCTTATTATCCATGAAACAAAGCGTATTCCGAGAAGGCTGCCTCGCATAGGACGATGCGAGATTATCCCGAACCTCCTTCTGGCATATCTTCACTGTCTCACGTGATATTACGTTAAATGCTACTTCCAACAGAGTAGAGCTAGTCATTTTCGTGTTAAAGTTCCAACTGTCAGAACACCGTGATTCGAAATTAAGCCAGAGAGCTGATGTAGACACATTCGTATAGATATTATACACTGCGGCGATGAAATTATTCGATCGATACGCATCTAGACAATGGATTATGCGTCGTCATCCATCCCCCCCCCCCACCCCCACCCCAACCCCCTGTACTAACATCTTGATAATAATGATGTGCGTTAGCAACATAAAGGACCTAAATGAATTCTTACGAAACAAACGGGAGAAACGACTCTTTTTTGCTGTCTATAGGATTATCATCCAAAGGGTAGGATGATCATTATCCAAACTATATTAAATACAGTGTATTTCGAAATTATTTGTTCAGATTAAAGGTAGAGAACATGAAAACAAATATATTTCGAGAAGTAGAATACGGTCCCTAAAGGAAGTAAAATTGGGTTTAACGTCTAGTCGTCTGCGACCTCATTAGAGACGGAGCAAAGTTCGGATTGTGTCAAGGATGGGGATGGAAATTGGCCATGTCCTTTCAGAGGAACCGTCCCGTTATTTCCTGGAGGGATTTGGGGAGATCACAGAAAACCTAAATCTGGATGGCCGGATGGTGGTTTGAATCGCGGTCCTCTAGAATCCGGGTCCCGAGTGCTAACGACTGCACCACCTCGCTAGGTATCTCTGAAGTCAACGTGTAATGTTACTTTTAGAAATTATTTAGTTATTGGTGCTGGCTGAAGTTGCTGTATCAGTGTCGCTGACTGAGTACGTACTGGCACTTAAAACTAGTCTCTGCGCGGGATGTTGGATCTGAGTTCCGCTTGGAAACCCATCAACACATTCCCAAGCGTCACCACCTTGTGGCAACAACCATTACCGTCTTGCGACAACAGAAGCAAGGTGTTGTTTATGTATGCTGAAATGGCTGGCATGCATCTGGTACACGAGTCTACGAATGGAAACTGACGAGCTGCAGTGAGAGAGTATCGACAGCAATTTCCTGACCTACGGGTTCCACAATACTAAACGTTCAGACATCTCGACCGTGTGCTACGTGAAACAGGCAATTTCCTTGCAAGTATGTATGATAAGGTCGTAAATTCTTCGCCATGTTGAAGACACTACATCTACAAGTAAACGACATACTGCTCACTTCCTTGCCGTCAGACATAGCTTTTTGTGGAGTGTGTTACACGATCAGCAGCTTCATCTCTCCCAATGCTTTTTACAATGCTTTTTACAGCACAATGATTTTTGCAGCAGACTATCCTGCAGACGATATTTCCTGCCGAGATCTTATAAAGCGAATAGGTTTTGCTTACTCGTGATCGCTGTTTCATTATTCACAATTCGCATGTTTAGGTACATGTGAATCGACATGGTATTCAACCTCGTGCTCATCCACAGGTATTTGGTGTTAATGTGTGGGGCGACATTCTCGGTGAGGGTCTAACTGGGCCATACATTCTCCCGTTCCTTTTCAATGGACGGTGGGACGTGACATTTACAATCCTCAAACCAGTCACAAAGGGCCATCATAAGGAAACACCAACACAGGCTTGTAGTTCAAAAACGTTTATTACACATATTTCCAAAATCAGTTTCGCAAAATCTTGGAAAACGACCTTCTCACAGCCACCAATAACAAACTAAAAGGTTTATACAGTTCTTAAAGAAGTATGTGGAATGAAAAAAGTTAAGTAAACACCCTTTCTTTTAACTAAATAACGAATAGTCGCAGATAAATATGGATGACAAGCATAATTGCCCGCGTATTTAACAGAAGTTTTCGGGACAAAATCCCCATTGGTAAAAAAAAAATACAGTACAGAATATTAAATAACAAATTTCAAGTAAAAGAGCAAAATCCTCAACGGGAATCTTAGACCAATTGACAGATCACAGAACAATGGAATGCCACCAATTGTATAGTGACTTATTCCACTGAACTCATTTCTGAAATCCCTTTCAAGTATTACAACAACATTTAGGCAGAAAAGACAGTTACCTGAATAGTCAGTTTAGGTTCCACGCAATAGCGGGCACAGCCCAACGGATGACATCATCCCAAAGCAAGAGTGACCAAACCACTAGGGACAGGGGACGCACCTTGGTGGAGCTCGAACACATTAACGAGAGGAATTCCAAATAATTACGAGAGAGAATACTCAAGCTCTGTCAACTACTGGGGTCAAAAACTGGTTCAAATGGCTCTGAGCACTATGGGACTTAACGTCTATGGTCATCAGTCCCCTAGAACTTAGAACTACTTAAACCTAACTAACCTAAGGGCAGCACACAACACCCAGCCAACACGAGGCAGAGAAAATCCCTGACCCCGTACTGGGGTCAGCAGCGACTCTGACAGGATACAGCCAAGTAGCTCTGAGCGACACCAAGATGCGCCCGGCCGAGCTAACGGCGTCCGAATAAATGACAGTCATGGCACCGCTCCCTGTTTTGGTAAATCCGGAACTGATTGTGCCCGCCGCTCGTAATACACTCTAACATAAAAGAAAATAAAACAAAGGACAGACAACTAAACCAAAGGACACAAACCCTCTTTTATCATAGTTTATCCCCCCCCCCCCTTTAAATTCTGCATGACATCAAACAAATAGCACTGAAAATTATTCACTTCTTACAGCTCAAAATTATGTACTCTTACAGGCAGACAGACCCCAATAACAAGCATTAAATCTGGAGAAGATTAAGAACCAATAGCATAAAAACTCATAATACAAGATACCAAAGTCACGGCCTCTTCAAATGGAGACCACGAAATACATCATGAGCTACTCAACTAACATTCAAGCACACTGACTTAACAGTAAATATGGCCAGCGCACTATCCTAGAATGACTCATGCAGCCTTCGCACTACTCACAATTAGTGCTCCCGTCACTGAGCAGTGTTTTACACTCTGACCACCACTACGCAGCATACACCGGAACCAAGAGTGAATTCCTTATTCCCGCCACGGCGGGGATAATCACATAGAAATCAGTGTTCCCGGCTGTGAACACAAACTACGATCACATTGATCACGAAACACAACTTAAAAGAAATAACAGATTCCCACCGTTAGTGGCAGCAAACGACGAAAAACCACATAGCATACAGGGGCATCCAGCATCAGGTAGTACACTATACACACTTGCTAGTGCATTGGAGGCCATCAACACCCGCCCGCCGCCGACACACTCCTCAAATCATAACACAGCTCCGCGACCAACCAACGCTCCTCCCTAACGGTCACTCCAAGACTCACCAACACAACAAATGCCCAAGCGACGATCAAGCACGACCACTGGCGCCCAGAGTGGTAAACCATGAGAGCCATAGCCGGAAGCGCCGCCCTTAAATAGCGGCCAGAAGATGAAAACCAAAGAGAAAACGCACGTGCCAGAACGAGCGGGATTACTGCCCCAACTAGACAAGAGAATCACTTGCACCAGCAACTCCCCCACAGCTCAGAAGGAGGTATAGCATCTTCATGGAAAATTTTTTGCCAGGACTGCTGGAGGATGCACCTCTGAATGTTAGACAAAGTGTGTACTTCCAGCACTTTGGAGCGGCAGCTCATTTCAGCATTGCTAGGAAATATCGTCAGAGCAGCCTTCGAGAATGGATGGATCCGCCGATGTTACTCTATGGCCGACCACCCAGGATAGCTGATCTCACAAGTTCATCTTCCTCTCGGGGCCATGTGAAGCGGCCGGTGTGTTTGAAGTCGTTGTGGAACCGGAAGACCCCGACGCGAGGATTGGCGTCGCTACTGGTATCGTTGCGGACATGCCAGTAATCTTCTGACGGACTCGACAGTCAATGGTCCGACAACGTACCGGGTGCATACAACCCTATGGTCGCGAATTCGAGCATTTTCTGCGAATGACTCTCCCGTAATTAGCATGCTGAATTGCCTTCAGCGTCAATCATATCTAGCATCAGAAATTGACAACAGGTGCGATAGCTAAATTAATTTCTTTTGATTTATTTCTCTCTGCCTTGTGTATTAATTTGAACGAACAGTTTCGGAACACGCTGTATATAGTGGTTTGTGATTTATTTAAACAACTGAAGCAATTATACAGCAGTGAACTCTTTGGTTTTTTGGGCGACATGTGTTTAGGAGACTATCGTGCAATAACTTAACAATTTAGTACACGTTCTTGCACGTGGAACTGGAGATTAAATATTTAAAATTAATGAAGTGTGTCAGCAGCGTGTATGTAAGACACGCAGAGACCGAGGCGCTACGAGAGGGGAGTGCCAGTAAGACCCATTATCCCAAAAAACCAAACGTGAGGTTGCTCTGAATAAAAAAACAATGAAATCTATTCATTTTTATTGCCGTGAGATTTGACACAAATATATAAAAATTAACCATATACTCCACTGTCAGTAAAACCATTTTTAAAAATGTGCATTAATGCACCCAGTTTACAAAAAGCGCCTGACCTCTGTCACCAAGTCTTGATACGCACACAGCCTGGTAAGATGATCTAATTTTTCAGTTTTTCCAGGAGCTTCAGCTGACCATACATGACGACTAATACATCTGAAAAACTCTCCTAAAACACAGAAATTGATAAAACATACACCATGATAAAAATATGAAAAATAACAAGTTCATGTTACACATAGGGCAACTGGATACGACAACTTTCAGAATTATAAATAAATACTTATGAAAATCTGTTAATTTTGAGTAAAAGAACTATTAACATATAAGAACTATAGACCATGCAGTAATTCATTCCGATCCCAAGAACAAGGTACCTATATGGGTATACATAAGTATACAAAGATTTATTTAACCCAGTGGCAGTGATTTATTTATTTCTTAACTCTCTGGGGGTGGTGCTATAACCATTACAATGAAACATACAACTAGAGCAATGCAGTACTGCCACGACACTGAAGGAACAAATGACGCTTGGCAAGCTGAATTTAAGTTAGCTAGGGTTCATCTTGCATCGACCGTCCATTGAAACACACATGTCACTCCGTTGTGGAAGACAGAAAGGCTTAAAGCGCTTGTTTTAAAATGCTTCTCATCAGACGAAACGACTGCGGTGCTCGGCTGGCGATGCACTGAATGAAGTAGGGAGCTGCTTGCTATTTCGTCTCAGCTACCCTCGTTTTGTCACTTGACCTATTCTTCAGAATGTCGCACTTTCAGGCCGAGGTCTCGCCAGATGCAATCACCAAGTGCACCTCCTGCAACAAGCCGAAGGTGGAAATATCAAACCCGTCTGTGGCTTTCCAAGATGAAGCCACAAACCGCCGAATACACACACTCACCGCGAGACTGCAGCGGCAGCGCTCTAAAGTAAGACGGCAGGGAGGGGAGAGAGGGGGGGGAGTAAAGCCTTAGGAGGTAGGAGCAAACAGCGCACACCAGCAAGACGCTAAAGCACTAGCTGCTAGATAATAACGTCAAAGACGCTATACACGAAAGATATGTACCGATGGTAGTTTGACGAGCCAGCATTTGACTCAGGTGTATCATAACTACCACATAAATAAATGAATTAAAATCACTGTTAAATTATACTACTACAATCCATTTCTCTACTCCATAATACTGCACACAAGCAAACTTGTAACTCTCTCATGATACACGCATATTTAAAACATGTTACTTCTTATTCCCCATTGTGCTCTGAGAGTCATGTTTATACATATCAAAACTTTGCCATTTTGAGACAAGAAAGATGACTTTGCTTAGGATGAATTAGCGCATTTCATTATCAGACGGTGAGTGGTTACTGTAGCGTCATGATAGGTGTCTGGCTTCTACAAAACACTAACATGCAGTTAGTGCAGTGGACATCTGTGTATGGCTGCGGGTAACCGTGCAGGACCAAACCGTACAGCGTGTACCACGTTTGTTTCGTGGTAGCCCTTTCACCATGTTCCAGAACAATAGTCATATCCATCTGTTACTAAAACTATTGTACCAGAAGTTTTGAACAGTCCTTTATATCTAAGAATCAGATTTCAACAAAAAGGGGTAGCATGCAGCATCTTACCTCGTAGGGTCACCACACCATGCACTAGTCAAATACACTACTGGCCATTAAAATTTCTACACCACGAAGATGACGTGCTACAGACGCGAAATTTAACCGACAGGACGAAGATGTTGTGGTATGCAAATGATTAGCTTTTCAGAGCATTAAAACAAAGTTGGCGCCGGAGGCGACACCTACAACGTGCTGACATGAGGAAAGTTTCCAACCGATTTCTCATACACAAACAGCAGTTGACCGGCGTTGCCTGGTGAAACGCTGTTGTGATGCCTCGTGTAAGGAGGAGAAATGCGTACCATCATGTTTCCGACTTTGATAAACGTCGGATTGTAGCCTATCGCGATAGCGGTTTATCGTATCGCGACATCGCTGCTCGCGTTGGCCGAGATCCAATGACTGTTAGCAGAATATGGAATCGGTGGGTTCAGGAGGGTGATACGGAACGCCGTGCTGGATCCTAACGGCCTCGTATCAGTAGCAGTCGAGATGACAGGCATCTTATACGCATGGCTGTAAAGGATCGTGCAGCCACATCTCGATCCCTGAGTCAACAGATGGGGACGTTTGCAAGACGACAGCCATCTGCACGAACAGTTAGACGACGTTTGCAGCAGCATGGGCTATCAGGTCGGAGACTATGGCTGCAGTTAGCCTAGACGCTGCATCAAAGACATGAGGGCCTGCGATGGTTTACTCAACGTCGAACCTGGGTGCACGAATGGCAAAACGTCATTTTTCGGGTGAATCCAGGTTCTGTTTACATCATCATGATGGTCGCATCCGTGTTTGGCGACATCGCGGTGAACGCACATTGGAAACGTGTATTCGTCATCGTCATTCTGGCGTATCAACCGGCGCGATGGTATGGGGTGTAATTGGTTACACGTCTCGGTCACTTCTTGTTCGCATTGACGGCACTTTGAACAGTGGACAGTACATTTCAGATGTGTTACGGCCCTGGCTCTACCCTTCATTCGATCCTTGCGGAACCCTTCACTTTAGCAGGCTAATGCACGAACGCATGTTGCACTTCCTGTACGGGCCTCTCTGGATGCAGAAAATGTTCGACTGCTGGCCTGGCCAGCACATTCTCCAGATCTCTCACCAATTGAAAACGTCTGGTCAATGGTGGCCGAGCAATTGGCTCGTCACAATACACCTGTTGATGAACTGTAGTATCGTGTTGAAGCTGCATTGGCAGCTGAACTTGCACACGCCATCCAAGCTCTGTTTGACTCAATGCCCAGGCGTATTGCAGCCGTTATTACGGCCAGAGGTGGTTGTTCTTGTGGTGTCACCGCCAGACACCACACTTGCTAGGTGGTAGCTTAAATCGGCCGCGGTCCATTTAGTACATGTCGGACCCGCGTGTCGTCACTGTGTGATCGCAGACCGAGCGCCACCACAAGGCAGGTCTCGAGATACGGACGAGCACTCGCCCCAGTTGTACGACGACTTTGCTAGCGACTACACTGCCGAAGCCTTTCTCTCATTTGCCGAGAGACAGTTAGAATAGCCTTCTGCTAAGTCCATGGCTACGACCTAGCAAGGCGCCATTAGCCTTACATAGTTTGAGAGTTATCGTATGAAATGTCTCATCAAGAACGTTGTAAACCAACAAAGAATTGAAGTTAAGTATTCGAGGAGCTGCATACTTTTCTTATTAGCATTCAATAGTTATCCTGTTCCAGACTTCACGCCAGTCGGCGTGTGTGTACGCGTGCCTTTCTTTCGGCTACCCGTCACTGTGGACTGGCTGCCTTAGCAGTCCACATCAGTTCTGGTTACTGATTTCTCAGGGCCTATGCACCCAATTTGCGTGAAAATGTAATCGCATGTCAGTTTTGGTATAATATATTTGTCCAGTGAATACCCGTTTATCATCTGTATTTCTTCTTGGTGTAGCAATTTTAATGACCAGTAGTGTACTATAATCCATTTCTATACTCCATAATACTGCACACAGGCATTTAGGAACTTGCAACTCTCTCATCATACACGCATATTTAAAGTATGTTATTTCTTATTCCCCATTGTGCTCTGACAGCCACGTTTATACATATCAAAACTTTGCCATTTCGAGACAAAAATGGCGACTTTACTTAGGATGAGTTAACGCATTTCAGTATCAGACGGTGAGTGATTTTTGTAGCGTCATGATAGGTGTCCGGCTTCTACAAGACACTAACATGCAGTTAGCGCAGCGGACAGCTGTGTATGGCTGCGGGTAACCGTATAGAACCAAGTGACACCTCATACCGCGAGTACCACGTTTGTTTAGTGGTAGCCCTTTCACCATGTTCCAGGACAATAGTCTGTAGCCATCTGTTACTAAAACTAGTGTACTAATAGTTTTGAACAGTCCTATATATCTAAGAATCAGGCTTCAACAAAAAGGGGTAGCATGCAGTATCTTACCTCTAAGGGCCACCACATCATGCACTAGTCAAGTATTTTGTATCAGCAGTCTATTGGGTTTTAACGTCCTCTCAGATTTATTATTTATTGTACAGGTTGATACAAACTTCTTCTGGAGGTCGTAGAGGGGACTTAGTAGATGAAGTTTTAATAAGGAACCGATATCTAGCAATGACCGTTTGGATGTAAAGTAACTGTGCAGATCGGATCGCTTTCAAATCTCCCACGTCACGGTACGCACACAGGCTGAGATGGGAGCGCCGACGCCTATAAAAACGGATATGAGTAACTGTTACGTTCGAAACTAGCAGGGTCGGCTGTGGTGTTCAGCTGACATCCTGCACTTTCGGCTGTGAAGAGTACGTCCTTTGTCACATAGAAGAGAACCCGAGAAGTACTTGAATAATTGCCTATGCCATGTGCTCCAGCAGCAAATGGGTTGAAACTCCTTGTTTCCGCTGTTTTGATACCCTCAAAGGGAGAGTTGGAAGTGATCCTACACTCAAACTGATTTTATATCCAAACGCTAAATTCCCGGACATGGGTTCCTTATCAAAACTTCTTCTACTAAGTCCCCTCTACAACCACTAGAATCCTGCAACAGAAATTTTAAATCCTTCTGCGGAATGCAACTGCATTACCCGATGAGTTTTTTCACGCTTCTAAATCGTCCATAAAGGCATCCCAGTTGACTGTCTCTTTTGTAAAAGCGAATACACTTCATTATCAACGCTGCTTAGGAAAAGCAAGTTTAACCAACTTCACACCTTCTCTTCGCCACAACGATTTAATAGTGGAGTTAGAGTGTCCTTCAAATTTTGTGCGTTTTCCAGAAGCTGTTCTGGTGGAAAACCTAGAGACGCACTGCTGTAGCAACGTGACATACTCGAATCTTCACACGTTTAGACAGATGTTGTACAGGGAAACAACAACTGCCTCCACAGCAGCAGCAACAGCATCAGTAGCTGGAATTTCAACAGCGGCTACTGCACATAGTTATAGTCACACCAGAAATTCCAATACTACGATAGACAAGTCATATGTAACAATCGCCACGTTTTCTAACGTTCCAGCCAGCCAAAGTTAACAGGAACAGCTGTCATTTGCGTCTGCTGCTGATTTTAGGCATATCCTTCCACCAGGAAGGAGGTACACGGCTCGTGTTGGCTGTTGTTGAACCATGCCGAGACGGTCAATACCGCGGCTCGATCGCGTCCACATTGTTACTTCGAGCCTGCAAGGAGTCTCAACAAGGAAAGTTCCCAGGTGTCTCGGAGTGAACAAAAGCGATGTCATTCGGATGAGATACAGAGAGACAGGAACTGTCGATGACATGCCTCGCTCACGCCGCCCAAGTGCTACTACTGTGGATGACCGCTACTTACGGACTACGGCTCTGAGGAACTCTGACAGAAACGCCATCATGTTGAATAATGCTTTCCGTGCAGCCACAGGACATCGTGTTACAACTAAAACTATGCGCCATAGGCAGCATCATGCGGAACTTCACTCCCGACGTTCATGACGAGGTCCATCTTTGCAACCACGACACCATGCAGCGCGGTACAGATGGACCCAACAACATGCCGAATGGACCGCTCAGGATTGGCATCACGTTCTCTTCACCGATGAGTGTCGCAAATGCATGCAACCAGACAATCGTCGGAGGCAAGAAACGCCTTAGACACACGGTCCAGAGAGTGCAACAAGGTGGAGCTTCCCTGCTGTTTTGGGGTGGCATTATGTGGGGCCGACGTGCGCCGCTAGTGGTCATGGAAGGGTCCGTAACGGCTGTACGATTCGTAAATGCCATCCTCTGACCGATAGTGTAACCATATAGTCAGCATATTGACGAAGCATTTGTCTTCATGGACGACTATTCTCGCCCCCATCGTGCACATATTTTGAATGACGTCCTTCAGGATAACGACATCGCTCGAGTGGCCAACATGTTCTCCAGACATGAACCCTACCATAATTTCCCGGGATGGACTGAAAATGGCTGTAATGGACGACGTGACCCACCAACCACTCTGAGAGATCTACGCCGAATCGCCTTTGAGGAGTGTGACAGTCTAGACCAACAGTGCCTTGATGAACTTGTAGTTAGTATGCAACGACGAATACAGGCATGCATGAATGCTAGAGGACGTGCTAATGGGTATTCGAGTTGCCGGTGTGTACAGCAATCCGGACCACGACCTCTGAAGGTCTCATTGTATGGTCGTACAGAACGAAATGCATCGTTTTCATTTTTATAGGGCGGAAATGATGCTTATGTTGATCTCGATTCCAATTTTCTGTACATGTTCCGGAACTCTCATAACGGAGGCCGAAAATCTTGTTTTGACGTGTGTTAGCGCAACATTATATTTTTTAGGTGTGAAATAAAATTAATCAGCCGAACACTACCCGGGCTGTAAATTCCAAAGCAACTGTCACACGAATTCGACGATGATATTTCTGGAATATTGACGGTCATGTTTCACTACCACGCACGATGTTTCATCACAACAAATTCAACAATGTCCAGAACTGACATCGCCAGCCAGAGTACCAGCACATGTTTAGTCTACATCCTTTCAAAAACTGTGGATTCCAAATATTGGACGCTGATTACGTACTGGTGGCCACAAACATTCATCACTGCCCAACACGAGATCGAATTCCACATGGTAGGGCTGCAGTTGGGGCTAGTATGCAGTGTGCTTTCTGATTATTTTGGTACAACATTTAGTGGTGTCACATAGCTAGTTACAACATCGTAAGGTAATTACTGTTTGTTACCCCAGTTACCTTTGTTGCTGTGAAAATAACTTCACAACAGTTAATAAACTTGTATACCGAATCTCTGAAACGTACTACACGTAACACCGATTGCTCCTTTTTCTTTCGCTTCATCTACTACGAAAATTGATTGTTACGGGCTCCATCTCTTGTGCGGTCATCCTACATCTTTTCTTCCAGTGCATTATAATTGAGAGACTTTACCGTGAATCTCTCTTCTCCCATATGGTTTACATACTCATTCGATTTTCTCCTGTTTCGCTTTAAATTTTCGGTCACGTTACATATTCCTAAATCTATCCTTGTATCTTCATTTCTTTGACGATCTCCTGTTCTGCATCCTTTCACTCATTTTAGAAACCTCATATCTTGAATAAGGATTCTACTTCCTTGGCTGTTTGTTGTTGTTCATGCCTCATATTCGCAACTAAGTGTTCGTACTGGTGATTGTTTTTAAAACTTCAGTCGAATTTCTTTCCTAGGTTTATTCTGTAAAATTTTTACGGTCATTGCGCAAATGGAAATAAGTTTATTTAATTTATCGTCCATTCATTCATATCTTAGGTTGCGTTCTAGATATTTTAAATGCTTAACTTGCTCCATGATTTTATTATTCATGACTGTTCTTGATGTTGCTGGTTGTATGTCTCAAAATACCGTTATTTTAATTACGTTTACAGCCATTTTTGGAATGTAATGTGAGGCTATCTGCAGCAATTTATGCGCTCCCTTCTTAAGGTGATCTTCATGCTCTGCAATCAGAGTTTCTTCATCTGCCTATAATACTGTGTGTAGTCCAGTGTCACGATCTGAAAATACTCCTTCTTTATTCAACATTCGACCTACCACTCCATCTATGTATTTACTTAGGAATGTCAGAGAAATACAGTATCCTTGCCTTATCCAATGCTTGCCTTTTTCCCTTGTTTACATTGGCTTCGTTATTATATTTTGCATATGTATTACAGTTTCTACGTATGTGTACAGACCATAAATATCATTTATGAGATGAGATGGATAACCTCGCTCATCCATTGTATTCCATTCATTTCTCTAATCACGTTATCAAATGCCTTTTCAGTACCTCTAAAAACAAGACTGACCTCCCGTCTCGTTTCCATAACTAGTTGTATCGTAGAAGCATTGTTAATGTTGATCGTCCCTTTTTAAAATCTGACTATTCTTCAGATATTACTTTTCTTCAGATATTACTGTTAATCATGATTCAGGGTTCTGACGTATAACGTAAGTTGAATCCGTGAGGCGTATACCTCTATAGTGATTACAGTTATTTTTATTACTCTTTCTAAAGATATATTTAGCTTTGATCTTCAGCTAGTCTTTTCGTACAATCTTAGTTCTCCATCTGTAATTAAAACTGTCACGCATCCCTAGTTGTAGAACCAAACTCCCACATTTTCAAGTTTCCATATTAACCAAAAATAAGTCAGTGACTCTTTATACTATTGTTGGAATTGGTATACCTCCTGTTTCAGCACTGAGGACTCCTGTAAGATATTACTTTTATTGTTCCTGTTCAATATCATCTGCAGTTGTTTGGGAAAGGCCTTGGGCTTGTCAGATTTTCCTTCCTCTTCGAGCTTTACTTCCTGCTGGTACAGTGCGTCCATTTACACATTCAGAGTCCTCTATTTTATCTTTCCATTTACTATGAATGTAGACGGAAAGATCTGTACTTGCTCTATGTTCCTGGTTTTTCCTGCTGTAGATCATAACAAAATCAAGTACGTATTAATTTCAGAAGTCTTTTTCTTTGTTTCTATAACTGCCGGAAAATCTATTTCATTTTCTTTCAAAAGTTTAACAAATTTGCCTTCCTTAATACCAAATCTCCTAACGTTTCAAAGGGCAGTTTCCGAAGCTTCATCAAGGCATTTACTCTTTTTCCTATTTCTGGTCATATCCATGTAATACGTTCAGTTTACAAGGGTAGAGTGAGTATTGCAAGTAAGTTTGTTAACTCACCGAATGAAGATGCTGGCCCATTGCATTTTAAACTGGTGATGCAGCTGCTATATCTGAACGTTAACAGCCATGAGTCGTAACTAATCTAGGTAAGTGTGTTTCCTCTGTATTCCGTGGCCGGCCGGAGTGGCAGTGCGGTTCTAGGCGCTACAGTCTGGAGCCGAGTGACCGCTACGGTCGCCGGTTCGAATCCTGCCTCGGGCATGGATGTGTGTGATGTCCTCAGGTAAGTTAGGTTTAATTAGCTCTAAGTTCTAGGCGACTGATGACCTCAGAAGTTAAGTCGCATAGTGCTCAGAGCCATTTTTGTATTCCGTGCTATGCTGATTTTATGGAAAAAAGTTGTACTTTTAGTGATATGTTTGCAACGTCCAATGTGTACAACTTGTTCCTGTAAGAAATTGAATCACACTTTACCTTAATGTAAGCACATTATTCAGAATTATCTATGTAAACTTACAGTTAAAATAGGAACCTTGCAGGTAAACCTGGTTGTATAAATCAGGTTCCAAATCAGCATCAGAATATTATTACCATATTTCTCCTGCTTTCAGTCGTTACTTTTGCTGTCTGCAGCAAAGTGTCTGCCTTTCAGGAGCCAGGTCTGCACATAACATAAGCTTGGACTGAACAACTGCACATCAGCTTCTTCTAGTGTGATGAATATCAAGTCAGCAACAGTCTTAGGGTGCAGTGACGCTCTTAATTGGGTTAGAACAATTCTTGTTTCTGAAAATCGTCTTGACTAGTGGATGCTCGTATGCTATTAATTTTGTTTATCAGAGGCGGCAAAAAAAGCTGTACTTACATTTTCTTCTAGAACCCTCGAAAATCACTGCTTAATCTTACAAGCCATTTCAACTCAAAATCTAACAGACGCGCACACCTGACTTTAACCTCTTCAAATGGAATATGGAAGTAAACGAACGACATTATGACATCACTGCGTGTCAGTCGAAGGAGTGCCTTCCCGAAACGTATTGTAGAATCTGGCCGCATAAAACTGTGATTCGACTTTTACTATCCACATTTTGATATAAATAAAGTGAAGTTTTTTCCCTTCCGAGGATTCAAAAAGCTATCCCCGTGTGTGCCTCAGGAAACTCAGCACAACTTATATCGGCAATATTTGGTCGTCGGGCCGCGTCTACTACGCAGGGTACACTGGGAGAAGGTGAGATTGATAGTTGGATGAGACAGGTTGTATTTTCGCGTCATCGTACACCAAACATCAGTGTACACATAAAAAAGCACTGTGATGAGGTCACCGTCGCTGTGTCAACAGCCCAGAGCAGGATCGTAGTGCCACTCTTACAGTGTACTCATTGACACCACAAAGGAGGAGCATATAAGCCAACGTTCCTTCAGTAAACCTATCCGTACAGCTGTGTACCAATATTAACGTTCAGCTAACACTGCAGGACAAACATAGCCGACACAGAAGCTAGCAGTACTGATACAGGACGAAGAGTAAACTGGACACTACTGTTGACAACAGAAAGTTGTGTGACGCACTGGAACAAGTTTGTTTCCTAACAAAGAAACACATGCGTACACCACTGACATTTGCACAGTTGTGAACTAGTTTCATTGCAGTAAAGATACAAAGCTAATTGGGACAAAAAGCAAACGAAATGGAATAACTCTGTAACGACCAGCTAGAGACCGTGTGTCCCTTGCACAAAAACACTCGGATGGTATCCGTGAACAACTTCTGACAGGTTTTCGGTGCAGTTGTGGTTCACACTGTATAAGAAGAGAAGGGACGGGTGGGTTATCATTCAAGCTACGATAGGAGCCACAAATGGGGAAATCCACTGATACAATCGACCTCGACGAAGAACCGGCTGTTATGGACCTAGGAAAGAGCATCTAGGTAACGACGGCGCTGCACGGCTATTCGCGTGCCACGTTCATGAGCATCTGTGGAAAGTGGTTATAGGACGGTTAAGCCACGCGTAGGAGGCAAGGTGTTGAACGTCCACGTCTCGTCATAGAAAGTGCAGATCGGGGGTTTGACGACTCTCTGAAGTAGAATAGACAGATCTGACGACATCTGGTGCAGCCACAAGTACTGGGTGATCAAAAAGTCAGTATAAATATGAAAACTGAATAAATCACGGAATAATGTAGATAGAGAGGTACAATTTGACACACATGCTTGGAATGACATTGGGTTTTATTAGAACAAAAAAAACAAAGTTCACAAAATGTCCGACAGATGGCGCTGGACAGCAAAACGTCAGTGACTACGCATGTCAATCGTGTATAAAAGGACCTGTAATGAGAGAGAGAATCAGATGCGCCAGCAGGTGCAGCATGTTGACGTTACCTGAAAAGGCGCTTTTAGTGAAGCTGTATTATCAGAATGGGGAATGTGCTAGTTCAGCGCTACGATCCTATCGCCATAGGAAGGGAATTCGAACGGGTAAAGGTCCGTTGACAAATGCAGCTGTGGCAAGAATGATTTCTAAGTTCGAAGCCACGGGTTGTTTAGACGATACACCCCGTAGTGGCCGACCGAGCACAAGGGGTAATGCTGCTGAGACAGTTCAGGAAGAAATGGAGACTGTAGCGGATTCGTCTATGCACGGAGAAATCAGCGCTCGTGCAGTCGCACGTAGCACCGGCATTCCATACACTACTATTTGGTTGGTACTTAGGTGTACCCTCCGATACTGTTACCTGGTGATTTAGTGAAGCGGAGCGCATTTGCGGTGTGGGCGTTTCAAAAGATGTCGGAAGATGATGACTGGTTGAGTAACTTGTTGTGGACCGACCAAGCTCATTTCACGCTCCGAGGGTCTTTCAACGCCCACAACTGCAGAATTTGGGCTACCGAAAATCCTAGAACTGTCGTGGAAACTCCAGGGCACGACGAGAAAAGTCACGGTATGGGTTGGATTTACCACATCTACAGTTATCGGGCCTTTTTTCTTCGAGGAAATGCGTGATTCTGGTTTTGTAACTGTTACCGTGACGGGTGAGAGAGGTACGCCGATATGTAACAGAATCGCATCATCCCCAGCGTGGCTGATATACACCTGCTGGAACGTACGATGTTTATGCAGGATGGCACTCCACCCCATTTTGCTAGACGCGTGAATGATCTGTTGCGCGCGTCGTTTGGTGATGATCGTGTGCTCAGCCGCCACTTTCGTCATGCTTGGCCTCCCAGGTCCCCAGACCTCAGTCCGTGCGATTATTGGCTTTGGGGTTACCTGAAGTCACAAGTGTATCGTGATCGACCGACATCTCTAGGGATGCTGAAAGACAACATTCGACGCCAATGTAAAGGACATCATCTTTTGTTTTGTCTTACTTTGTTATGCTAAGTATTGCTATTCTGATCTGATGAAGCGCCATCTGTCGGACATTTTTTGAACTTTTGTATTTTTTTGGTTCTAATAAAATCCCATGGTATTCCAAGCATGTTTGTCAATTTGTACCTCTCTATCTACATTATGCCGTGATTTATTCGGTTTTAGAATTTATACTGACTTTCTGATCAGCCGGTATTTCGGAACTCAGCTTACGTCTTTCTTTGTTTCTTTTTTTTTCTTTTAACATGGTGGCCGTGTCCCCGTGCCACCTCAACCACATGGCCAATTACTACTTCAAGGGGCACGTCATCTTACATCTTACACACTGGACTGTGGTTCAGAGGACACGTATCGTCTGATCGTATCAAGCGGGTTTTTTCTTATAGCAGATCGATGACAGTGTCCGGACATGTCCTCAACCAGGCGCACGGCTGCACGAAACTTACATCGCTACACGGACGCAAGCCAATGGGTAGAGTTATAAGCTATGAGTGACATTCAGCTGGGCTTCCACAGGACATGAGTAAGTTGTCGAAGCCACTTCACAGCATTATTATGGACCACCTACATTACTTCATTCTTTGCGTGTTCTTAGATTGCGACATCATATTCCAGTAGCCAGGAATGAAGGAAAGAAGATAAGAGTTTAGCGTCCCGTCAATAGCGAGGTCATTAGAGATTTGAGCACAAGTTCACCTTACGGAAGTTGGAAATGGGTGAAAGAAATCGGCTCAGCCTTTTCGAAGGAATCATCCCGGCATTTGTCACGAGTACTTTAGGGAAATCACGGTAAACCTAAAACTGGATGGCTGTACAGAAAATTCAACCGTCGTCCTCCCGAATGCGAATCCAGTGTGCTGATCACTGATCAGCTCACTCGCTCCAGCAGAATAACTGTCCAAGCCACAAGGCGCTACACTGGTTATAGGAATACGGAAGTGAAGTCAAGTGAATGTCTTGGCCACGAAATTCACTGATCTGAAATCGATGGAAAATGGTTGGCACGCTACTGGATGCCATCTCCCGTGCGCACAAGCCACTGACCCATAACTGACGGGAATTGCGTGACCAGTACGGTAACTAAATTTCTGGTGTCACAATATCTACAAACCTTCCAAGGCCTTGTCGATTCTATGCCGTGGAGAATTACTGTCGTATTTCGTTCCAAAGGTGGAGTAACACGATATAAAGCTAGTGGTCATAATGTTACGGTTCATCATTTAGTGTCTCCATTGGACTGATCTGAAAAGTGGAAACACTGGGCTCTGAATACCTTTTTTTTAGCCAGATCGTAGTTTACACTGCGCGGCACACACAGCACCTAAACATTTAGCCAACCCCTGTTTTCGTCAGTCCAAGTCTGCATCAATCGCAGCAGGCAATTACATCAAACCAAATGTCGCTAGGCCTGAACAACAAAAAATTTAACGCCTCCTTCATCCTGCCAGTATGAGACTCGCCTAGTCGTAATGTGTAAACTTATTGGCAAACTATGTACCAGTAAACCACTATCGACACTCAGTTTGTTATTGACGTATGTCATTTTCTTTGCTGAGGGAAACTAATGCAAATTTTGCCTCGGATATGCCAACCTGGAACTCCACCTGTATGGTCGTCAACATTCCTGTGCAGGTTACCCTCTGCCACGCAGAGTACGGTTACTTGTGGAGTATCTACGAAGGTGTAGGTGTAGAGGTAGATCGTTTCATACGTTTACTATTTGACCTTCTTACTGAAGCAGCTAGCTATATTTCAGTGCTACTTGCAACGAGTTATCGAAGACATACCGAATACGGATGACAACGTCACTGGTGGCATCCGTAGAACCTGTGTCTGTAATACGACAAATTCAATCTATAGGACTAAAATTCGGTCTTGCAGAGTGTAAATATTTCCAACCATATGTTAAGTGTGTAGGTCACATTTTAGTCTGGGAGGGCATTAACCCCCTCCCCTTTTCAAATCCCCAAAAAGAATGAAAACCAATGTTGAAGCTGTGACCTCATTACTTTCTCCTGTTAGCATAAAACCATTACAGTTTTTTCTATACAAGATACATTGTAATGGTAATTCATTCGTCTAACTGCAGCAACTGGTAGACCTCACGAGAACATTCACATAAAGAGCGCACCACATTTTATGGAACATCCAAATATCAACAAGCATTCGAACACCTAAAACAAAATGACCCAAGCTGGTGCCCTGCCTTTCCATATGGTGATCCAGGCAGACACCGGCTTCTGGCAATGGTCACCTGAAACTATGGTATTGAAACTACTTTATTCCACAGAAATTTTGATCATTTGGGCCAGTCATTTACCTACGCTTCGAAACTTAATACATATTACGATGGAGCTCTCATTCAAATACGTGGACTTCATAAACTTCGTACTTTTCTCTTCATCATTATATTTCTCTTAGTAACCGACCACATTGATAGCACGTGTTGGCTGCTAGACACCTCCACACCACTACTAGACCTTCTTCTACATCTACATCTATACTCCGCGAGCCACCTTACGGTGTGTGGCGGAGGGTACTTATTGTACCACTATCTGATCCCCCCTTCCCTGTTCCATTCACGAATTGTGCGTGGGAAGAACGACTGCTTGTAAGTCTCCGTATTTGCTCTAATTTCTCGGATCTTTTCGTTGTGATCATTACGCGAGATATATGTGGGCGGTAGTAATATGTTGCCCATCTCTTCCCGGAATGTGCTCTCTCGTAATTTCGATAATAAACCTCTCCGTATTGCGTAACGCCTTTCTTGAAGTGTCCGCCACTGGAGCTTGTTCAGCATCTCCGTAACGCTCTCGCGCTGACTAAATGTCCCCATGACGAATCGCGCTGCTTTTCGCTGGATCATGTCTATCTCTTCTATTAATCCAACCTGGTAAGGGTCCCATACTGATGAGCAATACTCAAGAATCGGACGAACAAGCGTTTTGTAAGCTACTTCTTTCGTCGATGAGTCACATTTTCTTAGAATTCTTCCTATGAATCTCAACCTGGCGCCTGCTTTTCCCACTATTTGTTTTATGTGATCATTCCACTTCAGATCGCTCCGGATAGTAACTCCTAAGTATTTTACGGTCGTTACCGCTTCCAATGATTTACCACCTATGGCATGATCGTACTGGAATGGATTTCTGCCCCTATGTATGCGCATTATATTACATTTATCTACGTTTAGGGAAAGCTGCCAGCTGTCGCACCATGCATTAATCCTCTGCAGGTCCTCCTGGAGTACGTACGAGTCTTCTGATGTTGCTACTTTCTTGTAGACAACCGTGTCATCTGCAAATAGCCTCACGGAGCTACCGATGTTGTCAACTAAGTCATTTATGTATATTGTAAACAATAAAGGTCCTATCACGCTTCCCTGCGGTACTCCCGAAATTACCTCTACATCTGCAGATTTTGAACCGTTAAGAATGACATATTGTGTTCTTTCTTCTAGGAAATCCTGAATCCAATCACAAACCTGGTCCGATATTCCGTAAGCTCGTATTTTTTTCACTAAACGTAAGTGCGGAATCGTATCAAATGCCTTCCTGAAGTCCAGGAATACGGCATCAATCTGCTCGCCAGTGTCTACGGCAGTGTGAATTTCTTGGGCAAATAGGGCGAGCTGAGTTTCACATGATCTCTGTTTGCGGAATCCATGTTGGTTATGATGAAGGAGATTTGTATTATCTAAGAACGTCGTAATACGAGAACACAAAACATGTTCCATTATTCTACAACAGATTGACGTAAGCGAAATAGGCCTATAATTATTCGCATCTGATTTATGACCCTTCTTGAAAATGGGAACGACCTGCGCTTTCTTCCAGTCGCTAGGTACTTTACGTTCTTCCAGCGATCTACGATAAATTGCTGATAGAAAGGGGGCAAGTTCTTTAGCATAATCACTGTAGAATCTTAAGGGTATCTCGTCTGGTCCGGATGCTTTTCCGCTACTAAGTGATAGCAGTTGTTTTTCAATTCCGATATCGTTATTTCAATATTTTCCATTTTGGCGTCCGTGCGACGGCTGAAGTCAGGGACCGTGTTACGATTTTCCGCAGTGAAACAGTTTCGGAACACTGAATTCAGTATTTCTGCCTTTCTTCGGTCGTCCTCTGTTTCGGTGCCATCGTGGTCAACGAGTGACTGAATAGGGGATTTAGATCCGCTTACCGATTTTACATATGACCAAAACTTTTTAGGGTTCTTGTTTAGATTGTTTGCCAATGTTTTATGTTCGAATTCGTTGAATGCTTCTCTCATTGCTCTCTTTACGCTCTTTTTCGCTTCGTTCAGCTTTTCTTTATCAGCTATGAGCTATGAGTAATCGACAACCAGCATCACAGCATGTGATTGAATATAGTAGCAGCTGACTGCACCTGTGCCACCCACGTTCTCCATTGCACCACCTATGCTTAGGATACTAACTGCTGCTCAGGAAACTTCTACATCACGCATCTTCAGGATGTCCAGCTCCAGGTAGCTGTATTTCAACACCCAAATGAGCTGAGTAGGTCAGCAGCATGGCAGGGTTATGTTACGTCCCTTGCTGTGTGTCAGTCATCACAGTCAGATCGACAATGTCCTGCTGATACACTCGTAAATGTGACACCTCCTCCATCATGAGTTCCCTCCGCCATGAACGAATGATCTCTCTACATGTACTACTATAGTCAGCCAGTCACCCAGCACTGCTCTCTAGTCAACAGTCCAGGGTTTGACTCGGGGCAGAACTATCGCCAAACATATCTCTGGGACACTGGGATACAATATAGGAACTTGTATTCACAAACTCTGACTACGGTATTACTTCAGCTGTATGGTTTACTATAGACACAGAAAACTTGTGCCCGTCTGGGGCTCAAAACCAGATTTCCTGCTTTTCATGAGCAGCCGTCTTAACCATACCAACTACCTCTTCGTGCCTCCCAGACCCATCCTCGTCCCACTGCGCTCACACACCGTTCATGTCATTATCACATAGGTAAATGTGGCCAGACAGAACTACTTTCGTTCATCCGTAACTGTGCGTTCCTTACTTGCTCTGAGACAAATCTCACAAACTAGGACCCGTGAAATATTAGCTCACTTTATTGCATAAATCAATAGAGTATTAACTTAACTTTGACAAACCTCTTTACCACAGGACTGGTGGATAATTTACAGCTGTCACTAATTGGTAAAGTATCACTTGATGAACTTATTAACAATGTGTTCTCTTTCAGTACAAAATGCAACATTTACTAAAGTGAATTTCGCCGGCCGAGGTGGCTGAGCGGTTCTAGGCGCTTCAGTCCGGAACCGCATGACTGCTTCGGTCGCAGGTTCGGGATCCTGCCTCGGGCATGGATGTGTGTGATGTCCTTAGGTTAGTTAGGTTTAAGTAGTTCTATGTTCTAGCGGACTGATGACCTCCGATGTTAAGTCTCATAGTGCTCAGAGTCATTTGAACCATTTTGAACTAAAGTAAATTTCATCAGGAACTTAAGCTGTCACTATCCTACAAGATGATGATGACTGCAGCAGTTGAGTCCTCGAACTGGCCTGATCTCTTGCATGGTTGACCTCAGTGTGAGTACGCTGCTATGCTGAGAGGGAGACGTGGTCTTCTGAAATTCCTCCCATTGGTCGGTGCGGATTGCAGTGTGCCCTTGCTAATGTCTATAGTGTGGTGTCACCGCCAGACACCACACTTGCTAGGTGGTAGCCTTTAAATCGGCCGCGGTCCGGTAGTATACGTCGGACCTGCGTGTCGCCACTATCAGTGATTGCAGACCGAGCACCGCCACATGGCAGGTCTAGAGAGATTTGCTAGCACTCGCCCCTGTTGTACAACCGACTTTGCTAGCGATGGTTCACTGACAAAATACGCTCTCATTTGCCGAGACGATAGTTAGCATAGCCTTCAGCTACATCATTTGCTACAACCTAGCAAGGCGCCATTATCAGTTGCTATTGATATTGTAAAGAATGTACAGACAAGAGCTACATTCAACATTAATGGATTAAAGTTAAGTATTTCCACCCTCTGCGTCCGTTTTTCTAAGTTCTAATTTCCTTGTCCTGTTCCAGACCTCACGCCAGCCTGCGTGTGCTAAAACGCGTGCCTTTCGGCTTCCTCTATAAGGGTTGGCTCTATTCCCAATCCACAACATTTTGGCGACGAGGCCCCCGCGTTCTTATTGATATTGCCCTGATTTACTTGTGTAATGGCTTCGCCACGATCTCCAGATGTACTGTCCGAATTTTATCGCTTACTGAATCAGCAGACACAGGCCTTACTGGATGCCCTTGGACAGCTCGTCCAGGGTCAACGCGCATTGCAAAACGATGCGGCAGTCGCCGCTGCACTGCTAACGCAGCCACAACACGCAGTTGCACCAACTTTTCGTCCTTTTGATGCTGCACTGGAAAGCTGGACGGAGTGGTCACGCCAATTTGGATTCCATCTCGCCGCCTACAGAATTCAAGGTAATGAGCGGCAGCCTTTTCTCCTTTCCTCCATAGGTGTCCAAACGTACCGTGTGATAGTCAAATTATTTCCCCGACACGACGTAGCAACTCTGTCCTACGACGAAATTTTGTCTGCATTAGATGCATATTTCAAAGAATCAGTCAATGTAGTTGCCAAACGGTATACCTTCTTTCGCACAAAACGTACAGCCGATCAAACTAATCGGGAGTGGGTTGCAACTTTGCAAGGCCTTACTAGGGATTGTGCTTTTGAATGTCAATGTGGACTACCTAATTCAGATACTATGGTACGTGATGCAATTGCACAGAACGTTTCTGATGTTCGTATAAGGGAACAGATTTTGAAACTAGTCAATCCCTCCCTTCAACAAGTGATGGACATATTGGATCGGCAGGATACACTTGACTTTGCTCAGGAATCATTTGAAACTTCGCCAGCCGTGTGTCACGTTAACCGGCCCGCCGGGCGAGCTGCACGGAGCAGTAAACCGTCCTCGCGCCCGGCCGCGCGGCTGCCACCTGGCTCTCAGCCACATGTGCCGCGCAGGCAAGCAAATGCAGTGCTAAAATCATGCCCACGGTGTGCTACTAGACATTCGCATGAGAATTGCCCGTCCCGCCAAGCTATTTGCTTTTTCTGTAATAAAAAAGGACATGTTCAGAGTGTTTGCCAGAAAAAGCTCAGAACGGACACTCACAACCATTCCAGGCCCTTTGCTTTGCGCCGGAATCAGAATCGAACCGGGGATACTCTGGCTCATAAACCTTCGCCCATGGAAATTCATGTAGTTCATTCCACTCCGCCCAGTGCCACTCTCTCTAACAGTGACTGTCTTCATCCCACAAATAGTGTGCGTCGACATCGCCGAAAATCCTGTCAAGTCGCAAGTGATTCTGTACCAGTGTCAGTTCACGTTGCACGAAACAATCGCTCTTGTCGTCGACAGGACAATAAACTTTTTGTGTACTTGGACATTAACGGCAAAGTGATACCATTCAAGCTCGATACCGGAGCTGCAGTTTCCCTGATCAATCAAGACACGTACAAACAGCTAGGCACACCTCTGTTGCATGCCGCAAATGTTAAGCTAACTGCATATTCAGGTCACGGGCTCCCTGTGTTAGGACAATGCAGCCTTGTTGTAACATACAAAGGACAAACAAAACTTGTGTCATTGTACGTCCTTCGTTCTTCTTCTGCAATGAACTTGTTTGGTTTCGATTTATTTCAGTTGTTTAACTTGTCTATAGTAAATCAGGTCCTATCAGTGAACCAGACTGTGCCTTCAGACAGTGTTTCTCGTCTATGTGAAGAGTTTGCAGACATTTTTGCACCGGGCCTTGGTTGCGCTAAGAACTATAAAGCACATTTGGAACTGCAAGTAAACGCGCAACCGAAATTTTTCAGAGCGCGCAATGTTCCCCACGCATTGCGTGATGAGGTCGCAAAAACATTACACGATTTGGAATCACAAGGTGTGATTGAACGCGTGCAGGCTTCTCTCTGGGCATCACCCTTAGTAATTTTGCCAAAATCTTCTGGAAAATTGAGACTTTGTGTGGACTTCAAGGCAACAGTGAATCCACAACTAGTGATTGCATCTTTTCCTTTACTCCACCCGGAAGATCTTTTTGACAAACTGTGCCCTGGTAAATATTTTTCAAAGTTGGACCTAGCAGATGCGTACTTGCAAATACCGGTGGACGAAGAATCCCAGCGCGTTTTGGTGGTTAACACGCATCTTGGTTTGTATCGATTCACACGACTGCCATTCGGGTGTGCATCCGCCCCTGCATTGTTTCAGCAATATCTGCAAACTGTTTGTGCGTCGGTCCCTACTTCCGCAAACTATCTGGACGATATAGTGATCTCCAGACAGACGGAAGATGAACATTTAGCCAATCTCAGAACATTATTTCAGGCCTTGCGACAAAATGGTCTTCGTTTGCGGAAGGACAAATGTGTGTTTTTTGCTCGTGACTTACCCTACCTGGGACATGTACTCAATGCCCAAGGCATACATCCTAGTCCCGAGCATCTTCGTGCCATACACGACTTGCCTTCGCCGCAGAATTTGAAGCAGCTACAGAGTGTGCTGGGAAAAATTAATTGTTATCAACGCTATGTGCGCCACGCCTCTTCCATTTCAGCTCCGCTTCATTGCTTACGCCGTATAGGTGTTCCGTTCGTGTGGACGACGGAATGCGAACGCGCCTTTCGCCAGTTGAAATCGGCGTTGCTTTCCAATACTTGCCTTACGCCATTCGATCCCCAGAAAACCCTTTTGTTGATGGTGGATGCATCGGATTTCGGGATCGGTGCTGTGCTTGAGCACAAAGATGGATCGCACGATCGCCCTATTGCCTTTGCGTCCAAATTGCTCTCATCTGCGCAAAGAAATTATTCACAGATCAAGAAAGAAGCATTGGATCTCGTATTTGGTGTTACAAAGTTTCAGGATTTCTTGTATGGTCGTCACTTTACCATCATCACAGACGACAAACCTTTGACATCGCTTTTTCATCCGAACAAGCCTGTACCTCCACGTACAGCGCAGAAATTCATTAGCTGGTCTATTTTCCTCTCGCAGTAACGGTACGATATCTTGTATCGGTCCACTGCTAAGCACGGAACCGCCGATGCTTTGTCCCGTTTGCCTGTTGCTGAGGATAGAGCATTCGATTCCTCCAAACTTGCTTGCATGTTCATTGATGCGGAAACCGATGACGTGGTCGAATTGTTTCCGATTGATTTTCGTCGTGTAGCTACAGCCACAGCTGCTGACCCTGTCCTTGCTACCGTTGTACGTTTTGTTGCCACGAAATGGCCCTCGTCAATGTCACGGATGGAGGATCCGTTGGTGCGCAGATTTTTTGCTCACAAGGAGAGACTTTTTGTACGAGGTGGTGTTTTGCTGTTGCGTTCTGATAATGATCAGTCCAGGGTCGTGGTCCCACGTTCGTTACAGTCCTCTGTCTTACGGCTTCTCCACCAAGGACATTGGGGTGTAGTGAGAACGAAACAACTTGCTCGTCAGCACTGTACTTGGTTCGGAATCGATACTACGATTACGAATATGTGCTCTTCTAGCATGGCGTGTGTCGAACTACAATCCGCACCACCGCGGAAATTCTTTGCATGGCCAAAAGCCACTTCCCCTTGGCAACGCTTACACACCGATTTTGCTGGTCCATTCTGGAATGCTCGATGGTTGGTTGTGGTAGATTCATTCAGTAATTTTCTTTTTCTTCAATAAAATTCTTCGGGGTATCAGACCGCATCGTCATAATTTAAAATGCGCCAACGTCTCGTCCAGCGTTGCAGCTAGCCTTCATCAGGGCCTTACGTTAACTGCTAAATGAACACACTTGGTTCCTTAAATAGCTGCACGAGAAAACCGTGTCGTTACTTGATTGGCTGTAAAAGGAGGAGGAGGAGGGGTGAAAAGTATGCTTTATTGGTGTTTCCTTTATTATCTGTCATTGGCTGAAATAGCTGTTTTCTATTGTTCCTTATATTACTCCACCCCATTGGAGGAGACGGACGAATAGCGAATAGGTGATGGCTGTGACGTCACACTGTTTCCATGCTGTCCAGAAGCCGGCTGCGGCGTGCCATTGCTTTGTGTGCTCGCGACCACTACTGCGGCTCTCCGCGTGTCTGCATGGGCCGCCACGGCTCTGCCGCCGCTCCGTAGCCTTGCTATTGCAGGCAGCCAAGACCTCGGAAGCTTGTACCCGTCCTCTCTATTCATGTTGGCGGGTCTTTTGGCTATTTCTATCGCCTCCCTAATCTTTCTTTTGAAAGTGAGAGGCTGTTTCGCCAGGACGCGGGCTTCTTGAAAAAATATTGGTTTCCCGCACTCGTCTCTGTGTTCCGCCACTGCTGACTTAGTGTGTTGTTTTAGGCGGATATATCTTTCATGTTCCGAGAGCCTTGTGCTAATCGGACGTCCCGTCTCACCTATGTAGACTAATCCACACGCACAACCAATTTCATACACGCCAGCTGCGTGTAGTTTGTCAACTGCATCCTTGGTGGAACCGAGCGTGTCTGATATTTTGTTGCTGCTTCGGAAAATTGGTTTGATGTCGGCTTGTACATATGGTAACACAGCAATGCTCTGTGCCTCCTTCTCCTCTTCCCTATTGGTCTTCTCCCTTGTCGACATGGTGCTGTCTATCATCTGCTTCCCATAGCCATTAGTTCCGAAGATGGACCTGAGGCGTTCAAGTTCTGTCTTCAGATGTTCTTCGTCGCTTATCCTGTACGCTCTCTTCGTTAGCGTGTGCAGGGCGGAATTCTTCTGCGTGGGGTGATGGTGGGAGGAGGCGTGAAGGTACCTTTCCGTATTGGTTGGTTTCCTGTACACTTTGTGGCCAAGTTTACCATCAGGTTTTCGATAAACTTCCACGTCGAGAAAAGCCAGCACCCCATTCTTCTCTGTTTCCATTGTAAACTGAATTTTCCTATGCTGTTGGTTAAGGTGCTTGTGGAAGTTCTGTAACTCCTCTTCTCCGTGGGGCCAGATGACGAAAGTATCATCGACATAGCGAAGCCAACAATTTGGACGTAATGGTGCGGACTGGAGGGCTGTTTCCTCAAATGCCTCCATGAAAATTTCTGCTGCGATAGGCGATAGGGGTGAGCCCATAGCTACACCGTCAGTTTGTTCATAAAATTGACCTCTCCACTTGAAATAGGTGGTCGTCAGACAGTGGCGCACAAGCTCACATATATCAGGTGCCACGCGTTCTTCTAGGACGTTCACAGTATCTGACACTGGGACATTCGTGAATAGGGATTTGACGTCGAAACTAACCATCAGATCTTGGTCCGTAACACGCATTTCCTTTAGGAGAGACACGAAGTGAGTGGAATCCTTAACGTAGGACTCGGTTTGATGCACTAGGTGTCGAAGCCTAGGTGCCAGTTCTTTCGCTAGGCAGTAGGTCGGCGAATTTATAGTGTTTACTATGGGATTGAAAGGAATGGGGGAAAGAAATACAGTAGAAGAAGAATGGGTAGCTCTGAGGGATGAAGTAGTGAAGGCAACAGACGATCAAGTAGGTAAAAAGAAGAGGGTTAGTAGAAATCCTTGGGTAACAGAAGAAATATTGAATTTAATTGATGAAAGGAGAAAATATAAAAATGCAGTAAATGAAGCAGGCAAAAAGGAATGCAAACGTCTCAAAAATGAGATCGACAGGAAGTGCAAAATGGCTAAGCAGGGATGGCTAGAGGACAAATGTAAGGATGTAGAGGCTTATCTCACTAGGGGTAAGATAGATACTGCCTACAGGAAAATTAAAGAGACCTTTGGAGATAAGAGAACCACATGTATGAACATCAAGAGCTCAGATGGAAACCCAGTTCTAAGCAAAGAAGGGAAAGCAGAAACGTGGAAGGAGTATATAGAGAGTCTATACAAGGGCGATGCACTTGAGGACAATATTATGGAAATGGAAGAGGATGTAGATGAAGAAGAAATGGGAGATACGATACTGCGTGAAGAGTTTGACAGAGCACTGAAGGACCTGAGTCGAAACAAGGCCCCCAGAGTAGACAACATTCCATTGGAACTACTGACGGCCTTTGGAGAGCCAGTTCTGACAAAACTGTACCATCTGGTGAGCAAGATGTATGAAACAGGCGAAATACCCTCAGACTTCAAGAAGAATATAATAATTCCAATCCCAAAGAAAGCAGGTGTTGACAGATGTGAAAATTACCGAACAATCAGTTTAATAAGCCACAGCTGCAAAGTACTAACACGAATTCTTTACAGACGAATGGAAAAACTAGTAGAAGCCGACCTCGGGGAAGATCAGTTTGGATTCCATAGAAATACTGGAACACGTGAGGCAATACTGACCTTACGACTTATCTTAGAAGAAAGATTAAGGAAAGGCAGACCTACATTTCTAGCATTTGTAGACTTAGGGAAAGCTTTTGACAATGTTGACTGGAATACTCTCTTTCAAATTCTAAAGGTGGCAGGGGTAAAATACAGGGAACGAAAGGCTATTTACAACTTGTACAGAAACCAGATGGCAGTTATAAGAGTTGAGGGACATGAAAGGGAAGCAGAGGTTGGGAAGGGAGTAAGGCAGGGTTGTAGCCTCTCCCCGATGTTATTCAATCTCTATATTGAGCAAGCAGTAAAGGAAACAAAAGAAAAATTTGGAGTAGGTATTAAAATCCATGGAGAAGAAATTAATACTTTGAGGTTCGCCGATGACATTGTAATTCTGTCAGAGACAGCAAAGGACTTGGAAGAGCAGTTAAACGGAATGGATGGTGTCTTGAAGGGAGGATGTAAGATGAACATCAACAAAAGCAAAACGAGGATAATGGAATGTAGTCGAGTTAAGTCGGGGGATGCTGAGGGTATTAGATTAGGAAATGAGACACTTAAAGTAGTAAAGGAGTTTTGCTATTTGGGGAGCAAAATAACTGATGATGGACGAAGTAGAGAGGATATAAAATGTAGACTGGCAATGGCAAGGGAAGCGTTTCTGAAGAAGAGAAATTTGTTAACATCGAGTATAGATTTAAGTGTCAGGAACTTATTTCTGAAAGTATTTGTATGGAGTGTAGCCTTGTATGGAAGTGAAACATGGACGGTAAATAGTTTGGACAAGAAGAGAATAGAAGCTTTCGAAATGTGGTGCTACAGAAGAATGCTGAAGATTAGATGGGTAGATCACATAACTAATGAGGAAGTATTGAATAGGATTGGGGAGAAGAGAAGTTTGTGGCACAACTTGACCAGAAGAAGGGATCGGTTGGTAGGACATGTTCTGAGGCATCAAGGGTTCACCAATTTAGTATTGGAGGGCAGCGTGGAGGGTAAAAATCATAGGGGGAGACCAAGAGATGAATACACTAAGCAGATTCAGAAGGATGTAGGTTGCAGTAGGTACTGGGAGATGAAGAAGCTTGCACAGGATAGGGTAGCATGGAGAGCTGCATCAAACCAGTCTCAGGACTGAAGACCACAACAACAACAACAACAACTATGGGCCTTAAGGGGAAGTCGGTTTTGTGTACCTTCGGTACACCGTATATCCTTGCTGCCTGTGTCACTTGCGGGATGAGTCTTCTGGCCTTGTCGAAGTTGATTCTAGAGTGCTTGAGCAGTGCCTGCGTCGTTTTGATTGCCTTGGCCGTCGGATCTCCCTGAAGTTTCTTGTAGATAGGTTCTGCGAGAATATCTTCCATTCGTTTGTTGTAATCAGTTGTGTCCAAGACTACAGTGGCGTTGCCCTTATCTACTTGTACCACTACTAAGTGGGGGTTGTCCCTGAGTTCCTTGATGGCATGGTATTCCTCAGCGTTGATGTTTTGCTTCGGTGGCTTTGCTTTATTCAGAAGTCTGACCGTTTCCTGCCGGATCTTCTCCGCCTCGGCCTGTGGCAAATGACGTACCGAAGCCTCTACGGATTCTATGATATCTTCTTTTGGAACTCGCTTAGGTGCGACTGCGAAATTCATCCCCTTGGCCAGAATTGCTGTGGTTGCTTCGCTCAAGGTGTGGCTGGAGAGGTTGACCACTGTCCGTCGCCTGTCCAGCGTCAATGTTTCGTCCGTGGCTTTCTGTTGTAGTTTGTCGTACTTTCTCATCTGGCGGTTAGTAATACTATTGCTGGTCCTTGATGCTTGCTGAAAGGTTAACCTGTCGACTTTATCCCAGTCTTCCATCTGAAGTTTTCCGGCCGGAAATAGGTGCAGATCACACAAATTCCTGTTGTGAGCATCGAGACTTATGCGGATGCGGCGGATCCTTTCCCGTAGCAATGCTTTACTGGCTTTAACACAGATATTCCTTGCCTTGTTCGTTTTTATGTGAGACGTCAACCGCAAAGAATACGGCACAACACACGTGTCTCTGCATCTCTTCAAAAAAGCAATGTTCAAATGGTTTAAATGGCTCTGAGCACTATGGGACTCAACTACTGAGGTCATTAGTCCCCTAGAACTTAGAACTAGTTAAACCTAACTAACCTAAGGACATCACAAACATCCATGCCCGAGGCAGGATTCGAACCTGCGACCGTAGCGGTCTTGCGGTTCCAGACTGCAGCGCCTTTAACCGCACGGCCACTTCGGCCGGGAAAAAGCAAGGTCATTCAGCAGTTTACATCTTTTTAAACGCAGTGCTTCTAACTTCCTGATGTTTCCGTGGATTTCCTGCCCATACAGGTTGGTTAAATGTGAGCGTAGGCTTCCGCGGCCGTTGTCTTCTTCAATAAAATTCTTCAGGGTATCAGACCGCATCGTCATAATTTAAAATGCGCCAACGTTTCGGCCACCGTTGCAGCTAGCCTTCATCAGGGCCTTACGTTAACTGCTAAATGAACACACTTGGTTCCTTAAATAGCTGCACGAGAAAACCCTGTCGTTACTTGATTGGCTGTAAAAGGAGGAGGAGGAGGGGTGAAAAGTATGCTTTATTGGTGTTTCCTTTATTATCTGTCATTGGCTGAAATAGCTGTTTTCTATTGGTCCTTATATTAATCCACCCCATTAGAAGAGACGGACGAATAGCGAATAGGTGATGGCTGTGACGTCACACTGTTTCCATGCTGTCCAGAAGCCGGCTGCGGCGTGCCATTGCTTTGTGTGCTCGCGACCACTACTGCGGCTCTCCGCGTGTCTGCATGGGCCGCCACGGCTCTGCCGCCGCTCCGTAGCCCTGCTATTGCAGGCAGCCAAGACCTCGGAAGCTTGTACACGTCCTCTCTATTCATGTTGGCGGGTCATTTGGCTATTTCTATCGCCTCCCTAATCTTTCTTTTGAAAGTGAGAGGCTGTTTCACCAGGACGCGGGCTTCTTGAAAAAATATTGGTTTCCCGCACTCGTCTCTGTGTTCCGCCACTGCTGACTTAGTGTGTTGTTTTAGGCGGATATATCTTTCATGTTCCGAGAGCCTTGTGCTAATCGGACGTCCCGTCTCACCTATGTAGACTAATCCACACGCACAACCAATTTCATACACGCCAGCTGTGTGTAGTTTGTCAACTGCATCCTTGGTGGAACCGAGCATGTCTGATATTTTGTTACTGCTTCGGAAAATTGGTTTGATGTCGGCTTTTCGTAGAATTTTGCCAATACGTTCGGTGACCCCTTGTACATATGGTAACACAGCAATGCTCTGTGCCTCCTTCTCCTCTTCCCTATTGGTCTTCTCCCTTGTCGACATGGTGCTGTCAATCATCTGCTTCCCATAGCCATTAGTTCCGAAGATGGACTAAGTCAGCAGTGGCGGAACACAGAGACGAGTGCGGGAAACCAATATTTTTTCAAGAAGCCCGCGTCCTGGCGAAATAGCCTCTCACTTTCAAAAGAAAGATTAGGGAGGCGATAGAAATAGCCAAATGACCCGCCAACATGAATAGAGAGGACGTGTACAAGCTTCCGAGGTCTTGGCTGCCTGCAATAGCAGGGCTACGGAGCGGCGGCAGAGCCGTGGCGGCCCATGCAGACACGCGGAGAGCCGCAGTAGTGGTCGCGAGCACACAAAGCAATGGCACGCCGCAGCCGGCTTCTGGACAGCATGGAAACAGTGTGACGTCACAGCCATCGCCTATTCGCTATTCGTCCGTCTCCTCCAATGGGGTGGATTAATATAAGGACCAATAGAAAACAGCTATTTCAGCCAATGACAGATAATAAAGGAAACACCAATAAAGCATACTTTTCACCCCTCCTCCTCCTCCTTTTACAGCCAATCAAGTAACGACACGGTTTTCTCGTGCAGCTATTTAAGGAACCAAGTGTGTTCATTTAGCAGTTAACGTAAGGCCCTGATGAAGGCTAGCTGCAACGCTGGCCGAAACGTTGGCGCATTTTAAATTATGATGATGCGGTCTGATACCCTGAAGAATTTTATTGAAGAAGACAACGGCCGCGGAAGCCTACGCTTACATTTAACCAACCTGTATGGGCAGGAAATCCACGGAAACTTCAAGAAGTTAGAAGCACTGCGTTTAAAAAGATGTAAACTGCTGAATGACCTTGCTTTTTTGAAGAGATGCAGAGACACGAGTGTTGTGCCGTATTCTTTGCGGTTGACGTCTCTCATAAAAACGAACAAGGCAAGGAATATCTGTGTTAAAGCCAGTAAAGCATTGCTACGGGAAAGGATCCGCCACATCCGCATAAGTCTCGATGCTCACAACAGGAATTTGTGTGGTCTGCACCTATTTCCGGCCGGAAAACTTCAGATGGAAGACTGGGATAAAGTCGACAGGTTAACCTTTCAGCAAGCATCAAGGATCGGCAATAGTATTACTAACCGCCAGATGAGAAAGTATGACAAACTACAACAGAAAGCCACGGACGAAACATTGACGCTGGACAGGCGACGGACAGTGGTCAACCTCTCCAGCCACACCTTGAGCGAAGCAACCACAGCAATTCTGGCCAAGGGGATGAATTTCGCAGTCGCACCTAAGCGAGTTCCAAAAGAAGATATCATAGAATCCGTAGAGGCTTCGGTACGTCATTTGCCACAGGCCGAGGCGGAGAAGATCCGGCAGGAAACGGTCAGAGTTCTGAATAAAGCAAAGCCACCGAAGCAAAACATCAACGCTGAGGAATACCATGCCATCAAGGAACTCAGGGACAACCCCCACTTAGTAGTGGTACAGGCAGATAAGGGCAACGCCACTGTAGTCTTGGACACAACTGATTACAACAAACGAATGGAAGATATTCTCGCAGAACCTATCTACAAGAAACTTCAGGGAGATCTGAAGGCCAAGGTAATCAAAACGACGCAGGCACTGCTCAAGCACTCTAGAATCAACTTCGACAAGGCCAGAAGATTCATCCCGCAAGTGACACAGGCACCAAGGATATACGGTGTACTGAAGGTACACAAAACCGACTTCCCTTAAGGCTCATAGTAAACACTATAAATTCGCCGACCTACTACCTAGCGAAAGAACTGGCACCTAGGCTCCGACACCTAGTGCATCAAACCGAGTCCTACGTTAAGGATTCCATTCACTTCGTTTCTCTCCTAAAGGAAATGCGTGTTACGGACCAAGATCAGATGGTTAGTTTCGACGTCAAATCCCTATTCACGAATGACCCAGTGTCAGATACTGTGAACGTCCTAGAAGAACGCGTGGCACCTGATATATGTGAGCTTGTGCGCCACTGTCTGACGACCACCTATTTCAAGTGGAGAGGTCAATTTTATGAACAAACTGACGGTGTAGCTATGGGCTCACCCCTATCGCCTATCGCAGCAGAAATTTTCATGGAGGCATTTGAGGAAACAGCCCTCCAGTCCGCACCATTACGTCCAAATTGTTGGCTTCGCTATGTCGATGATACTTTCGTCATCTGGCCCCACGGAGAAGAGGAGTTACAGAACTTCCACAAGCACCTTAACCAACAGCATAGGAAAATTCAGTTTACAATGGAAACAGAGAAGAATGGGGTGCTGGCTTTTCTCGTCGTGGAAGTTTATCGAAAACCTGATGGTAAACTTGGCCACAAAGTGTACAGGAAACCAACCAATACGGAAAGGTACCTTCACGCCTCCTCCCACCATCACCCCACGCAGAAGAAGTCCGCCCTGCACACGCTAACGAAGAGAGCGTACAGGATAAGCGACGAAGAACATCTGAAGACAGAACTTGAACACCTCAGGTCCATCTTCGGAACTAATGGCTATGGGAAGCAGATGATAGACAGCACCATGTCGACAAGGGAGAAGACCAATAGGGAAGAGGAGAAGGAGGCACAGAGCATTGCTGTGTTACCATATGTACAAGGGGTCACCGAACGTATTGGCAAAATTCTACGAAAAGCCGACATCAAACCAATTTTCCGAAGCAGCAACAAAATATCAGACATGCTCGGTTCCACCAAGGATGCAGTTGACAAACTACACGCAGCTGGCGTGTATGAAATTGGTTGTGCGTGTGGATTAGTCTACATAGGTGAGACGGGACGTCCGATTAGCACAAGGCTCTCGGAACATGAAAGATATATCCGCCTAAAACAACACACTAAGTCAGCAGTGGCGGAACACAGAGACGAGTGCGGGAAACCAATATTTTTTCAAGAAGCCCGCGTCCTGGCGAAATAGCCTCTCACTTTCAAAAGAAAGATTAGGGAGGCGATAGAAATAGCCAAATGACCCGCCAACATGAATAGAGAGGACGGGTACAAGCTTCCGAGGTCTTGGCTGCCTGCAATAGCAGGGCTACGGAGCGGCGGCAGAGCAGTGGCGGCCCATGCAGACACGCGGAGAGCCGCAGTAGTGGTCGCGAGCACACAAAGCAATGGCACGCCGCAGCCGGCTTCTGGACAGCATGGAAACAGTGTGACGTCACAGCCATCACCTATTCGCTATTCGTCCGTCTCCTCCAATGGGGTGGATTAATATAAGGACCAATAGAAAACAGCTATTTCAGCCAATGACAGATAATAAAGGAAACACCAATAAAGCATACTTTTCACCCCTCCTCCTCCTCCTTTTACAGCCAATCAAGTAACGACACGGTTTTCTCGTGCAACTATTTAAGGAACCAAGTGTGTTCAATTAGCAGTTAACGTAAGGCCCTGATGAAGGCTAGCTGCAACGGTGGCCGAAACGTTGGCGCATTTTAAATTATGACGATGCGGTCTGATACCCTGAAGAATTTTATTGAAGAAGACAACGGCCGCGGAGGCCTACGCTTACAATTTTCCTTTTGTTGTCTGGATGTCTTCCACGACGTCATCTGCCACCATCCAAGCGTTATCTGCTACCTTTTGCATTGAAGGTCTTCCACAGACTATTGTTTCCGACAATGGCCCACAATTCATGTCCGCAGAATTTCAGTCATTCTGCAAGGCCAATGGTATTCAACATCTGACGTCCACGCCGTTTTCGCCACAGTCAAACGGTGCCGCTGAACGATTGATCCGGACTTTCAAGTCACAGATGGTGAAGTTGAAAGAGTCGCATTCTCGGGAGGACGCGTAATTGCTCTTTTTGTCCTCGTATCGCTCTCAGCCCCGAGATGGTCGCTCGCCGGCTGAGTTGCTCCACGGTCGTCCTCATCGAACCTTGATGTCTTTGCTACATCCGCCGCATCAGGTTCCTGTGCAGCGGCAGACACCTGCTTCTGCTCCGGGCGACGTTCACGGCGTTGGCTCGAAGGGCGCATTCTTCGCTGCATCGGCCGCGCTATGTATCTGGTTTTGGGGGCCTCTGGTGAGGTGCGTCGGCATCTCAATCTGCTGCGCCCCTGTCGTCGCACGGGTTCTGCCGCTCCCCGTCTGCTTTCAGCGACGGTGCCGTCCGGTCAGCGCCCTGGGGATCCATCTACTGGCTCGCCTCAGCCCCACGTGTTACCGACGCTGCCTTCCATTTTGCCCCATGGCGACGCGCCGCCGCCGCCGCCGTCGCCGCCTGTTCTCCCGCCGGCGACGCCCGCAGTGGACGCGTCGCTGCAACCGCCGGGCGCCTCCCTGGGTCACGCGCCGCCGATCGCTCCCCGTGACCAGTTGTCCTCCGACATGGAACTTGGTTCAAATGGCTCTGAGCACTATGGGACTCAACTGCTGAGGTCATTAGTCCCCTAGAACTTAGAACTAGTTAAACCTAACTAACCGAAGGACATCACAAACATCCATGCCCGAGGCAGGATTCGAACCTGCGACCGTAGCGGTCTGGCGGTTCCAGACTGCAGCGCCTTTAACCGCACGGCCACTTCGGCCGGCGACATGGAACTCTTGCCCGATCTGGACCATACGTCGTCTTCGCCCGTCGGGTGCCCCGACCCGATGGAGGTCGACCCTTCGGCCTTTCCTGTCTCTCTGCGGGCGCATACACCGCATGTTTGCGTGCACCCTGGAGCAGGTTTTCGGGCGTTTCCTAGCTCCCCTCGGACCGAGTGGCAGGGTGCGGGTGGTACAGCCTCGCCTGTTAGGCTCCCCACCTCGTCGCATACGTCAACATGGTGTCCTTCCCATGGCAGGCGGAAGCCTTATAATACAACCGTACGCCGATTTGCGGGGGAGGAATGTGGTGTCACCGCCAGACACCACACTTGCTAGGTGGTAGCCTTTAAATCGGCCGCGGTCCGGTAGTATACGTCGGACCTGCGTGTCGCCACTGTCAGTGATTGCAGAACGAGCGCCGCCACACGGCAGGTCTAGAGAGATTTGCTAGCACTAGCCCCAGTTGTACAACCGACTTTGCTAGCGATGGTTCACTGACAAAATACGCTCTCATTTGCCAGGACGATAGTTAGCATAGCTTTTAGCTACACCATTTGCTACGACCTAGCAAGGTGGCATTATCAGTTGCTATTGATATTGTAAAGAATGTACAGACAAGCGCTACGTTCAACATTAATGGATTAAAGTTAAGTATTTCCACCCTCTGGGTCCGTTTTTCTAAGTTCTAATTTCCTTGTCCTGTTCCAGACCTCACGCCAGCCTGCGTGAGCTAAAACGCGTGCCTTTCGGCTTCCTCTATAAGGGTTGGCTCTATTGCCAATCCACAACATGTAGCATCGATTCGCGTTGCCGAGTTTGGTGTGGCACCGGGAACTTCAGACGATATCTCAAGAGACAAATTGTATTTCTTGTCAGTTTGTCTTGCTTCGACATGAAAATCATATTCGACAGTGTCTGTATAGTTAAATCTGTGCGTATAATTTAAAAAAAATGTTTCGAAACTTTGACATAAGTATATGTTTTACCAACAACATGTCCCTGTTTAGGAGATAAATGACGTGCTAAAAATAAATTGGCGAGTTTATCCTAGTGTCGATAAGCCTCGAAGGAACCATTCTTTGTGTATCTTGGGTAGTCCACACATTCTGGGTGAGACAGGTATTCGAGGTATTGGTAAACTTCCCGTCAGATGTACTCGATGAAGCAGCTGTTTCAATTCTGGGTAAAAGTCTGAATTTCGCAACTACATCGAAGAGAACACCTGTTACAGAAATCGTAAGGTCCGTCGAAGAATCTTTATTTCGCCTTCCGAAGGGCAGGCCGAAGAAGTCAGACAAGATGTGTCGAGAGGTCTACGGAAGTCTAAACCTCCCAAAAGCAAAATATCGGAGCTGGAAGGGAAATCCCTTAATGGACTCAGGAGAAATGAAAAAAAGGTTCTTAACGAAATAGGATACTACTGTTGTTTTGGATGCTGTGGATGATCACAGATCCATGGAATAATTAGTAGCTGATCCTGTGTGTCGCAAGTTAAAAAGCGCTGCAACGAACAGATTCGTTCGGAAAATGAAAAACCTGATATCAGACTCCAGATTGGACAGCTCTATCACAAATAATCTAACATCTCGAATACCTGTCTCTTCCAGAATGTATAGACTACCCAAAATACATAAAGCATCAATTCTTTAGAGACTTATTGCCAGTGGGATTAAGTCGCCGACTTATTTTTTTAGCAAGTCAATTATCTAGTAAACTGAGACATCTATATGGTAAAACAAATACTTTTGTCTAAGATTCAAAATATTTTTTTAGAAATTATTAGCACAGTGAAGATACCTGCAGGTGATATTCTTGTTAGCTTCGATGTGGCATCGTTATTTACTAACGTCCGAGTATCACATGCAATGGAGATCATAAGGCAAAAGTTGCTCCAGATTTTTGTGATTTAACTGAATTACATCTTCGTTATAGCTGTTTCAATACATGAATTCTATGAATAGGCTGACTTGGAGGTGAGAGTGAGGTCGGTCTCCCAAGCCTAGATGTGTTCATGTACAGAAGATCTGATAACACCCTCAGACACAGAGTGCATAGAACGGTGATCAACACTAGCAAGTATTTAGATGCCAGCTAGCGCAACCACTCAGCCCAGAGGCAACCAGTGCTCAACACTCTCTCTTCACGTGCCTTCCGTATCAGTAATGACGACAACCTGCAATCGGAGCTGGATTTTTAAAAAGGACAATGAAGGCAAATGTCTATGATAATTGTTGAATCGACCACCTTCTCAAGCCGTGAGGTTACCATTCCTTTCTGGGGTCACTGGCCGAATCAGCAGAATTCTACAGGAAAATGGTATCCAAACATCTTTCTTTACTCAAAACAAATTTAAAAAAAAGTTCCAGCGAAAAAAGGATGTACCTCATTGCCTCCACAATGAAAGAGTCAATCAAATGACACGTGGCTGCGGCAAAGTGTATATAGGCGAAACGGAAATAATTTTTAAAGAACACATTAAGGAATACGAACGGCACAAGCAGTTAAAACAAAGTCTAAAATTGACAGTAGCAGAACATCAATAGAACTGTGGCTCTGACATCGATTTTAATAACGTACGTGTGCTGGCTAAGGAAACCAACATCAATAGAAGAAATGTCCAAAAAGCAATTGGAATTTCCAAGAATACTCGTAATTTCAATAGAAAGGACTGCTATGTGCTTCCGGCATTGTAGCTCCCCGCCATGGAGAAAGTAAATATGCGGCCACGGTGCGCGAGCGGTATAAACAAAGCGTTGTAAATCACTTCGGCTGACAAATATTCCCTCTCTTGCACTGTCCGTTTTGCATCTAGCCAATGGTGGCCAATCAATAGTAGCAACAGGAATTTCAACTAAAAACCCTTCTCCAGCGTAAGTGAGGAATAGAGGCTTTTCTCCAATGACGATGGGCTACCAATACTATTCAGAAGAGTTTAGCCAGTAAAAGCCAATAACGTATCTTCTTCTGCATCAACGTGGGAATATTAGCCCATGACGATGGCCCACAAATGGTAGTCACAAGAATTTAGACCATTGTTCCCACTTCTTCAGCAGAAACGCGGGAAAACTCCCACTTATAGGAGTACGGAACGCGTCTGACAGTTTTCTAGCAATAGTGGGCACCGAAACATCCTGAAGATAAATGCTAGCAGAGGGGTCGAAACGTCGATTATTTTAGAAAGAAATATGACACGGCCTAATAACCCAGTAGATTTTAAATTTAGTGACAACGACCACGAAAGCCTGTGGACTTACATGTGACGTAATCAGGTGACGCATCTCGCCACAAGTATGGCGACTGGCCTTGTCGAATATTCCCTCTACGGTAGGGGGCAGTGTTACACACCACTCTGCTAGGCGGCTCTTTTACCGAACATCTTTTGTAATTGTTTTCTGTTGCAATTACAAAATTATTGTCCTCGCTGTTACCAACCAAAAGCTGTTCTTGTTTAGAATTTTTTTCAATTTGTCCCTTCTTGCTTTCTCCTGCTGACTTTATTTAGTAAAGAACACCCACGTCATTTACTGTTAGCGATGCTTTACAGAAGCTTTTACTGGTATTATACTCTACTTTGCAGTTAAAGAGTGGAAGCAGCGAGACTGATAAATATAACAGTGAACAATAGCTCAATATAAACAGATAACTGTTTAACCCAGTTTAAGAAAATAATGTCTGCCAAACGCAAGACTCGAACCCCCAGCGCTGAAGTCGCGTATGTGGGCCCGAACCCACAGCGACGTGAATACTGAACTAGTGCAGGGATAATCAGCTGTGACAGACGGATAGGCTAAAACGCTGCACGTGCGGTGAGGTACGTCATCTGCTGACGTTACACGTTCAACACCTTTTTTGGTATATTTTCCAATATCTACTGCCCCCATTTGTCTTGTATTAAATAAATTGTTTCAGCGTCATCTACTTCAGAGCTTCTTAGACGTTAATAAGAATGACTCTGTTTACACAGGGTGTTCAGAAATTCGCGTCACAAACTACTGTGAGTTGTAGATGGCATGAGTATGTAAGTTTTGAACAGGAACTCACGTCCGGAAACGTACTGTTTCTGTTCTACGATGGTGTCAATTCAGATGTGTAACGCGTCCACTTCTGCTGAAGGAAACTGAAAAATCTCAAGGTTGTTCGTTCTGGTATGTTCTAGGGCAGAAAGGATGGTGTGTACAACGTCAGACAGCGACCTGCTGCATTTGTACCTTTCTGTATCTATGGCGTGCTGGGTTCTTTCTGTTTCAGAGTAACGTGAAAAGTAATAAGTGTTAGCACAAACAAATATGCTTAAATGATAAATGGATGTTTCACTATGTTGCCTTTCGAACTGTTAGCTAATAATTGTATCATGACACGCATAATTCTGTTCCTCAAGCAGAGGTGGACGACCCATCTGAACTGAAAGCGTCATAGAACGAAAACGGTACGTATCCGGACATAGGTCCCCACTCAAAACATTATGTACTCACTGCCCTCTACAGTTCCAAGAATTTTGTCATTGGAATTTCCGAGTACCCTTTATACATGCGAATGCTTGTTCCTAGAAAGCCGTTCTGTATTCTAGAGTGAAACGAAGCCTGTTTGGCCATTATTGCAAGTTGTCTTCACTAGTGCATGAGTGTGCGGTATATCATTGGATGACATTTCACAACTGTGGTCGAATGGCCAAAATTTATTGTTCTCCATACGACCCCGTCAAACACTACATAAGGAATTTAATGTAAGTGACTCTGGAAGCCATAGTGAATTCAATACGTTTTTAATGGGGTGCTCAAAGTACAAGTCGTGCTTGGATATTTCATTCGGTGACCACATGACTATGAACGAAAAGGTCCAAAATTTGAGTTCCAATCTGGCACACAGGTTTAATGTAAAATAAATTTCAAATCATCGCAGACATCGTGGTGGTGAGAGAAATCATTGGCGGTTGTACAAGTAGCGCCATTCTTACTGTCTTGCTTGTGGACGACGAATTATAACAATGGTGCTGTTCGTAGAGCCCGCGCGGCATACGGTGGCCGATGGGGAGTGACAAATTTTCGCCCAAAGCTCTGGGCGAGTTCATTCGTTTGTTACTAAAGGGAGGCCGACATTGTTTGACCGCTTTCAGCTAGTCAGGCGACGCGCTGTGATGGCAGAATCGAGGTGCACTCTCTGAAACTTTTTTGAAACAATTTTATAGAAACTATTCGGGAAAACTTTTATTTTAGTAATACTTACAGCTTTATATGTCAGCGTCATGATGACGTGCCCGTCATTTCATTAATAGTCATATTTATTGTGAGCCGGCCGGAGTGGCCGTGCGGTTCTAGGTGCTACAGTTTGGAACCGAGCGACCGCTACGGTCGCAGGTTCGAATCCTGCTTCGGACAAGGATGTGTGTGATGCCCTTAGGTTAGTTAGGTATAATTCTAAGTTCTAGGCGACTGATGACGTCAGAAGGTAAGTCGCATAGTGCTCAGAGCCATTTGAACCATTTATTGTGATACTTGTTTTTAAGTAAGACACGATATGTTCCTCAGGATGAAATTTAGCTTACATATTCAAATTTTCTGTATACTTTGGTGGCAGTCTATATGTACTGTCTTGAGGAAACTGATATGATGTAGCACCATCATTTACGATTGCGCGCGCTAGCAGTAGAGACAGAATGAAATATGCACAACATTCCTCAAGTTTCATAAATGGTGTGACATATCGAAATGAGATTTTGGCAAATGATAACACTCTCAGAGAGTTACTTTGCTAAACTTTAGTTTTCCAGTAACTACAGACTTTTCCGGTGAAAGAATGTAATTTTTAAGAACAGTCGATAGCTGGTGAAATAAGAAATTCAGTAGGTTTTGGAACAGCATACGTTACGATATTATTCGTGTAATTTTTTATCTAGGATGTGCTGTTTCATAAGCTGCTGATCTCACTTTCCCTCAGTTTCTCGCTTTATAAACTTGATAAACTACTGTTTCGGACTTCTTTCACAGCTGCATCTGTACAACATGCTACCGAGGTGACATTGTGTAAATACCTATGTGCTTTGATGAGAAATACAGGATTTACTCAAAATTCACCAATCATGATACTTCTGTGAAAGTTACAAATGGTTAACAAACCAGGCGAAAATAAATCACTACTCTTGCAGAATTTTCAGTGGAATTCCTTCTAGACCTACAGAGAAGCATAGGTGACAGTAGATATTTTCGAATGGTCACTATGCAAGCGTTAAGAGTGGAGGAGCTCCACTTAACACTTACAAAACATACGAGCGGAGGCTTCAGTTTACAGCGGCACTTGCCCCTGTAGCGCAGGGTATGTCGATATCTCCCCTACAGTGGCTGTCCGCAACCACTCTCCCCACGCGTGTCCAAACGATTGCTCATCGGCCGGCCGCATTACTCTGCGCGCACTTCTAATTGGACATGGAAGACCGGTTATTCAACATGCAGACGGGAGGTGGGATGAGTAAACGTTGGCGCACTGCGTAATCCACACAGAGACAGCGAGGAAGTGGGAGCTAGAGAACGCAGCGAGCCACGGGCGCGTCATAACTTGAGCGGAGCGGTGCGCCACCGCGCACTAAATCTGGCGCCGCGACGCGGCGAGCGCGAAGAGGAAGCAGGCGTCGCGACGCGGTGCGAGCGACGCCCGCCGGCCGGAACTTTATGCGGAGCGTCCGTTGCGCCGCCTGTCCGCCGAACGGCTTTTGTGTAACGAGGACGCCCGGCGCGGCGGCCGCATTCCGGCCCGAAGCCAGCAGGTGCGCGGTGCCGCCGCGAAGCGAAAAAGCGGCGTAGCCGGCGGCGGGCGCGCCCTGTACATCAGCCGGCGTTAGCGGCGGATCCCAGCCACCGCAATATTTCTCAGATAGCGCCGGGGGACGCGGCGGCAAATCCTACACGGGAGCGGCTTTACGGCTGACAGCGCCGTCTGCGCTGGCGACGCTCCAGCAGCAGGTGGCGCAGCGGCGACACCTCTGTCCGACAGTTGTTCAAGTCGGCAGCGGCATTAGAGGATGAGAGGGGTATCCGTAATTTACTTTTCACAGAAATAAGTGGCCATGCAAACTGAAAATATGTGTCACAAACGGCTGTGACTATACAGATGGCAAACTATTATTAATGTAGAGTAATGAAATTTCGGCAATACATTTTTCTAGCTAAAAAATTAACATTGCAAGATCACAGGTCAATGTAAGCGCCGGATAAGATATTGCAAATGTAAAATATTGGTTCATTAATAACCCATGTGACTGCTAGAATGTTCAATGCAAGCCTGCAAACATGGATGCACTGAGTTGTTCAGGTGCCGGATAGAGTTCCCTGCTGCAATTGGTAGATCAACAGAGTGGCGGTTAATGCTGTTTTTTGATGACGCTGGAGTTGTCGTCAGATGAGGTGTCTTATGTGCTTGCTCGGAGACAGATCTGGTGATCGAGCAGGCCAAGACAACATGTAGGGCCTCTGAAGAGCGTGCTGGGCTACAAAAGCGCTATGTGGGCGAGCGTTCTCGTCGGAATGCTCTTCATGAATGGCAGCAGAATAGGTCAAATAACCAGATTAAAGTAGTCAGCGTGCGTGGGATAACTGCGAGTGTTCCTGCAATCGAAAGAAATGGCGCCCCAGACCATTACTCCAGATTTAGGTCCAGTGTGACTTACATGCAGACAGGTTAGGTGCAGGTTCCAGGGACCTCCTCAAATGGTTCAAATGGTTGTGGGCACTATGTAACGTAACATCTCAGGTCATCAGTCCACTAGAACTTAGAACTACTTAAACCTAACTAACATAAGGACATCACACACACATCCATTCCCGAGGCAGGATTCGAACCTGCGACTGTAGCAGTCGCGCGATTCTGGACTAAACCGCCTCCTCCTAATAGACTCACGGCCATCATTGGCACCGACAAAGAGCCAGCTTTCGTCAGAAAACGTAACAACTTCATCCAGTATTTCACCGCATTCCACCGCTTGACACCACTGAAGTAGCAAAGGCTGGTGGTTTGGGACCAGTGGGATGCATGACACAGGGCGTCAGCCTCGGAGATGTTCTTGAAGTAAACGATTCACAGCAGTTCGTTTTAACCCTGTGGCGCCCACTGCTACTCAGAGTCCTACTGCAGATGCAGTATGATGCGTCGGAGCCATACGGCGAACACGATAGTCTTCCTTATTGGTAGTGCCAGTTTACCGTCTGGAGACCAGTCTTCTTGTGACTGTACATTCTCGTGACCAACACCATCAACAATCACGTACAGTAGTTACATTCCTGCGAAGTCTTCTGCAATACTACAGAGGGCACATCCAGCTCTCCGTCGCCCTACTACTTGGCCTCGCCCGAACTGAGTGAGGTGTTGATAATGGCGTCCTTGTCCTCTTAAAAATTATGGCTAACATCATCTTACCATGTCCAGTCTCAAGGGTAACTAACGCTCACGACAATTACAGACTGTATTTGAAGCCCATGTATTTGGGTCGTCATAGTGGCGTTACTTCCGTCAGTATTACATGACTGGCGAGAAATCTGAACAGACGTTATCTTTCAGACGTAGAAACACGCCTGTGAAATTTCATTTATGTCGCACAACTCCTTCTTGGTGTTAAGATTTATTTCCGTCGGTGTACTGAATTCACAGTAAAAAGTAGATAAGAGTTACAGAGGATCTAAAAGAAAGATCAAAATATAGATCCTTGACCAAGTGCAATGAATCGGAACCCTGCTTATGTGCGATGATACATACGAGAAAATTTCCATGTTGTAAGAGAAATGGCGGTTCCATACAGAAGGTACTCAGCGTGTTATGGTTTAACATTCGTCCTTCTGCCATCACAGTGCATCGAAGACTTCGTCAGTAATACAATCCGACACATCCAAATGTCAACTACAGCCTCAGATGCCATCACGAGTTTGAACATAAGGATAGTTGTGCAAAACAGAACGGACCGGTCGGCCAGAGAACAGAGTCAACTACAGCCTCAGATGCCATCACGAGTTTGAACATAAAGGATTGTTGTGCAAAACAGAACGGACCGGTCGGCCAGAGAACAAACGTTTCATGTAAGTTGCATAGTTAACCGGCACAGTATCTGAATATTGAGTGTAGAAAAGCTGCTCCTCGTGGTGAGGTAGTGAAAGCTGACGTGTAAACGAAAAGATGTAGTGTCCAGTTTTTTAGTTTTGTCAACGAGGTAGGTGTTTCAACGAACATTATCCTGACATGCCTGACCAATCGCTGAGGCCAGAGCTTGATACGTACACTCCTGGAAATTGAAATAAGAACACCGTGAATTCATTGTCCCAGGAAGGGGAAACTTTATTGACACATTCCTGGGGTCAGATACATCACATGATCACACTGACAGAACCACAGGCACATAGACACAGGCAACAGAGAATGCACAATGTCGGCACTAGTACAGTGTATATCCACCTTTCGCAGCAATGCAGGCTGCTATTCTCCCATGGAGACGATCGTAGGGATGCTGGATGTAGTCCTGTGGAACGGCTTGCCATGCCATTTCCACCTGGCGCCTCAGTTGGACCAGCGTTCGTGCTGGACGTGCAGACCGCGTGAGACGACACTTCATCCAGTCCCAAACATGCTCAATGGGGGACATCCGGAGATCTTGCTGGCCAGGGTAGTTGACTTACACCTTCTAGAGCACGTTGGGTGGCACGGGATACATGCGGATGTGCATTGTCCTGTTGGAACAGCAAGTTCCCTTGCCGGTCTAGGAATGGTAGAACGATGGGTTCGATGACGGTTTGGATGTACCGTGCACTATTCAGTGTCCCCTCGACGATCACCAGTGGTGTACGGCCTGTGTAGGAGATCGCTCCCCACACCATGATGCCGGCTGTTGGCCCTGTGTGCCTCGGTCGTATGCAGTCCTGATTGTGGCGCTCACCTGCACGGCGCCAAACACGCATACGACCATCATTGGCACCAAGGCAGAAGCGACTCTCATCGCTGAAGACGACACGTCTCCATTCGTCCCTCCATTCACGCCTGTCGCGACACCACTGGAGGCGGGCTGCACGATGTTGGGGCGTGAGCGGAAGACGGCCTAACGGTGTGCGGGACCGTAGCCCAGCTTCATGGAGACGGTTGCGAATGGTCCTCGCCGATACCCCAGGAGCAACAGTGTCCCTAATTTGCTGGGAAGTGGCGGTGCGGTCCCCTACGGCACTGCGTAGGATCCTACGGTCTTGGCGTGCATCCGTGCGTCGCTGCGGTCCGGTCCCAGGTCGACGGGCACGTGCACCTTCCGCCGACCACTGGCGACAACATCGATGTACTGTGGAGACGTCACGCCCCACGTGTTGAGCAATTCGGCGGTACGTCCACCCGGCCTCCCGCATGCCCACTATACGCCCTCGCTCAAAGTCCGTCAACTGCACATACGGTTCACGTCCACGCTGTCGCGGCATGCTACCAGTGTTAAAGACTGCAATGGAGCTCCGTATGCCACGGCAAACTGGCTGACACTGACGGCGGCGGTGCACAAATGCTGCGCAGCTAGCGCCATTCGACGGCCAACACCGCGGTTCCTGGTGTGTCCGCTGTGCCGTGCGTGTGATCATTGCTTGTACAGCCCTCTCGCAGTGTCCGGAGCAAGTATGGTGGGTCTGACACACCGGTGTCAATGCGTTCTTTTTTCCATTTCCAGGAGTGTATTATTCAGATTACATCTTTCAGCAAGTTGTAGGACTTTTGCATTGTAGTATGGTGATTCCCAACTAAAATTCAAAATTAATTCCCTAACTATGAATTCTTTGAAATTAGCTGTATTAGATATTAATCTACAACTCAATACTAACATATGAAAATCTGAGCCGGAATGGGACTACAACCACATTTCTCACTTATTGCCAGCATTAGGTGATCAGTTTAGCGGATTACGATATGATACAGAGATGTCGACACTATCACATATGGAAGTTTGGGTCGGTCCGAGGAAGGTGTACCGATAGCCGAATTGGTTAACAGCTTCGCTCATGATAAGAGGGAAATTCATTGTGTAGTAGATCTATACGAAAAACAGCTCATGTCAAAGAATTTGCAGTCAGCAAAACTTGCCAGACAGGCCGCTAAAAATTCCTGGCTGAAACATCGGATTAAATTACTGTATACAAAGAAACACACATTAAACGAAGAATTATACGAAACTCACCTTCAGATAGCACAAAAATTAAATAATCGGGATATTTTTGCTTCCATTGTGGAAAAAGTCCAAGGCTGCACATGCAGAGCTATAAACAAAATGCGACTAAAGCACAACAAGAATATTGAAAACCTCAAATTGGGCCACACAAAAACCATAACAGCAGACACATTCACACACACTATTTCCATACTAGGGTGGCATAATAACAATGTCGTGTGACTAGGGCCTCGCGTCGGGTAGACCGTTCGCTGGGTGCAAGTCTTTCGATTTGACGCCACTTCGGCGACTTGCGCGTTGATGAGAATGAAATGATGATGATGAGGACAACACAACACCCAGCCCCTGAGCGGGCCGTTAGGATTGACATTCTGTCACGCTGACTACTCAGCTACCGGGGGCGGACTCCTAGGGTGGTCAACCTTACCGATGTGATACTAAACGAAAACGAAAAACAGCTCTTAGAAAAAGGTCTAAAACACAATATTGACTCACCAGAAAGTGAACAACAGAAACAAGATCTCATTATAGAATCTAAATATATTCTCACTGTAGAAGAAAACAATGAAAACAGCAGTGTAAACATAGGGCTAACTAGAAAGTTAATAAAAGAAGAAATTAAAAATATAGCAACACAGATTAAAAAAGAAAACAGCGAAATAAAAAATAATTGAGGTGTAACACAGCTTAAAAATCTAAATAAAAAAACTACAAACCGAAAATATCATTACAACAAAATCTGACAAAGGTAATAGAGTTGTCCTTATGAAAACAAACGAATACATAGAGAAAACGGAATAATACGTTAGCGAAAACAATATAAAAATGTTAAAATCGAACCTAACTAATAGATTTAAGAGATATGTTAAAACACATTCAAAAACAAAGAGTATACATTTACAGACAGAGAGAAACAGAAACTTATACAAAAGAAACCTCAAGCCCTTAACACAAGACGCCAATCAAAGGTCCATAAATAAAATCATCCAGTCCATCCAATAGCTAATTTCAGAGCAGCTCCTTCATACCTGTGACTGTATATTCTTGCTAGTAGTAACAAGAGAAATACAGTCACAGGTCACCCAGTATTATAAACTAGAAAATAATACTACAATCAGAAATACCTCTCAACTTGTAGAACACCAAAATCCCGTACACAGCAACATTGCCCTACTTTGATGAGAAAGTATGTAAAAATGGATCCCTGTTAATGGAACCATAAAAATAATTTAAGAAAATCTGAAAACACACAACCAGCTACCTCATGAACACACAGATGAAACCATACAATTATTACAGTTAATAACACAACAAAACTATTTTGAATTCAATCAAGAATACTACATACAAGAAGGAGCTTTACCAATGGGTTCATCTCTTTCAGGAACATTAGCCAACATTTTCATGAATCACATAGAAAAATTAATATTTGAAGACATAATAACAAAGAAAAGCTACAATGTCGTCTACTCGTGCATATATATGAATGACATAACATGCATGTTAGATGAACCTAAAAACATAATCCAACAACTACACAAAGACATAAATACTGTTCAAAAAAACAAGAAGAACAAGAAAAACTCAACTTTTTAGACATATCCATAAGAAAAGACAATAATAAACACGCATTTTACATACACAGAAAACCCACAGCAAATGACATCATCTGAAATGCAACCTCAAACCACCCACAGAAACACAACCACAAATAAGCAGCAATCAGATACATGTTAAACATGCTGAACGGTGTCCCACTAAACACTTCCAATTACCAGGAAGAGTTAGTCATTATAAAACAAATAGTGTTAAAAATGGACAAAGCAACAATGGTAGACGAACTAAACAAAAAAATAAAGAGACAAATAATGAAAAAATTAATCAAACCACACTAACTCATACAACTTGCACTAAAACAAAAAAGCATACGATGACCGACCACAATAAATTCACTCATAAAATAGTTAACATATTCAAAAAACAAGGCATAAACATTGCTTACAAAACAAACAATTCCATACAAAAACACATCCCAAAACTAAAATCAAAACCAGACGGATACCAACAATGTGGTATCTATCAGCTCATCTGCATAGATTGTGAGCAGATATACATTGGAATGACTGCCAGGACATCAGGCAGAAGATATAAGGAACACATCAGAGCATTTAAATACGATACAGGTCATTCAAGATTCGCGACCATCTAAGAGAAGAACCTCATAGACCAATCAATATTGAAAAATATATGACTATCATAAAAATCAGTAAAGACAAATACCTCCTCCCATTCCAAGAAAATTTCCACATACAAAAAGCATTAACACAAAATAAACAGTTTCTCAGTGACCAGATAAATATTGGAAACCAGACTCTATATAGAATAATTGATGCAATTACATGAAAAAGAAAAGAGCCTTTTCCATCCTTCACCCTCTCCCACTACCCCCTCCCCCTTCCACTCACAGTTTCGTTTCACTTCTTGGTCCCCACCTTCTCCTCTAACTACACTCCATCGCACTGCTATATACTTATGTCCATTCATCATGGTTTCCCCCTCCCCCCAAAAAAAATTCTTGTGCCGCTATTCCTTGTCTTCTCGTACACAGTAGATAAATACACAGAAACATAATTAAATAGAATTACACACATACAATACTCTAAAATAAAAAAAAATGTTGCAGGTCAAAGACGAAGTAGTGTAAAGTTTATGTTGGCAACACCACACAACAAACAACCACAAATACTTGAAGTACCAAAACAAAAAGAATACAGTCGTTTGCATAAAAGTGTGTTGTGAAAACCACAAGACATTCATAGTGCCGCAGAATATCTAAAAATTAGGCCAAAATTCCGTTGCAAAGCGAGACGCCTTTGTACCAATGACGTCCACCACAAATCCTGCATCATGACAGTGATATTCTCTCCCCTATTTCGCGATAACACAAGACGTGGTGGTCTTCTTTGAACTTGCTTGATGTACTCAGTTAATCCTATGTGATAAGGATCCCAGACCGCGCAGCTGTACTCAAAAAGAGGAAGGACAAGCGTAGTGTAGGCAGTCTCTTTAGTAGACCTGTTATATTTTCTAAGCGATCTGCCAATAGTTCGCAGTATTTGGTTTTCCTTCCTCACAACATTTTCTGTTTGTTGTTTCTAACTTAAAATGTTGGTAATTTTATTTCCTACGTATTTAGGTGAATTTTCGGGCTTCAGATTTGACTGATTTATCGTTTAAACAACATTTAAGGGACTCCTTTTGACACTTATGTGAATGACCTCACACTTCTCATTATTTACTGTAAATTGCCAGTTCTGGCACCATACATATATATTTTTAATTCGTTTTTGACTGATTTTGATCTTCTGAAGACTTTAGTAGACGATAAACGTCAGCGACATCTTCAAACAGCCTAAGATGGCTGCTCAGACTGTCTCCGAAATCGTTTATGTAGATAAGGAACAGCACAGGGCTTACAGCTCTACCTTGGGGAACGCTAAAAATCACTTTTACCCAATGACTTTTCGTCAGTTACCTCTAACTGTGACCTCTCTGGGAAGAAATCACTAACCCAGTCACACAATTAGGAGCACGCAATTTCATTACAGGCCTCGTGTGTGGTACAATATGAAAAGCCTTCTAGAAATCTAGAAATACGGAATCAATCTGAAATCCATCGTCACTAGCACTCCACACTTCGCGTAAGTAAAGAGCTAGTCGTGTTTCACAAGAATGATGTTTTATAAATCCGTATTGACTATGTGACAATAGATCGTTCTCTTCGAGGCAAATCATAATGTTCGAGCACAATATACGCTCCAGAATGCTGCTGCATATTGACGTTAATGATATGGGCCTGTAATTTAGTGGATTACTCCTAACACTTTTCTTGAATATTGATGTGACCAGTGCAACTATCCAGTCTTCGGGGACGGATCTTTCGTCAAGCGAGTGGTTGCATATGGTTATTAAGTAGGCGGCTATTCCATCAGCGTACTCTAAATGGAACCTAATTGGTATATAGACTGGATCGGAAAATTTGCTTTTATTAAGTGATTGAAGTTGCTTCACTACTCCCAGGATATATATTTCTAAGTTACTCATGCTGGCAGCTGTACTTGATTCGGATTCTTGTGTAACTACTTCGTCTTCTTTGGTGATGGAATTGCTGAAAGCGTGTAAGAGTATAGTAACTCTGCTTTGGCAGCATTGTCATTGATAGTATTTACATTGGCATCGTGCAAAGATGGTACTGGAAGTGTCTTGCCACTAGCATACTTTACATACGACTAGAATCTCATTGGCTTTTCTGACAGGTTTCGAGATAAAGTGCCTTTGTGGAAACTACTATAAACGTCTCACATTGAATTCAGCGCTAAATTTCGAGTTTCTATAAAAGATCGCCAGTATTGGAGATTTTGTGTTCGTTTAAATTTTGCATGATTTTTTCGTTGTTTCTGCAACAGTGTTCTGATCCGTTTTGTATACCAAGAGGGATCAGCTCCGTCGTTTCTTAATTTGTTTGGTACAGATCTCTCAATTGGTGTCGACACTATTTGTTTGAATTCAAACCCTACCTGGCCTACACTTACACTGTTAATTTGGAAGGAGTGGAAATTGTCTCTCAGGAATGCGTCAACGGAACTTTTATCTGCTTTTTTGAATATGTATAATTGTCGTTTCTTTTTGGGGCAATGGGGGGTTACAATATTCAATCTCGCTACAACAACCCTGTGTTAACGAATCCCTATGTCCGTTTTCACGCTCGTTATTAGCTCAGGATTACTTGTTGCTAAGAGGTCAAGTGTGTTTCGCAATCGTTTACATTCGCGTGGGCTCATGAATTGTATTCTGGTTGCCATGAATGACCTCTGCCCATACTAGCTCACAGGAACTATCTACTTCAATTTTGCTACAGCATAAATTACTTCTAACAGCAACAACCACGCCACGGCTAATTGTGTTTAGCCTGTCTTTTCCACCACCGTTCGATTCTTCGCAAAATATTCGGCTGAACTTATCCTTAGCCGGATTTCAGTGATTATAACTATTTGAGCATCAGTGCTTTCTGTCAGCGCTTGGAGCTCTGATTCTATCCCAACTCACCTACGACAATTTACAACTGTTATACCGATGGTTCCTGTATCTACGTTCTTACTCTCTTCGACGAGCACCCTTTGAGGCTGAAGCTCTTCTTGTGTTTCCCCGACACCCCTTTAACCTAAAAAAAATCACCAATTCCACGGCACAGCCCCCGCCACTCTACCAGAGGCCCGCTATCGGTCCTGTCGACTTTGCGGCAAATGGTGAGCTTCTTACAAGCAAGACTGCCAGCCATTACCACTTCTGTTAGCATCACGAAACCGGAGAGAATCTCTTGCGATCAAAAGCTACACACATCACTGGTACCGACGTGAGCCACCGCATGCATTTGGGTGCGCTCTGCGCTTTTTATGGCATCTTTAAGGACTTGTTCTTAGACTCGAATGACACCAACCGGTATGCACAGGATTGTACAATGAATTTCTTCCTCTCCTTAACAGCCCTGTCCGTAAGTGGCCCCTTAAGGCGGTTAAAGTTAGTGCTTTCAACTATCAATAATCTTATCCCCTGTGATTGCCCATATCTTGCAGGCTGAGACGTATTCTCTGAAACAGGCAAGCGACTGAATCTGGCTGAGGAACAGTGCCAGCCACAGATAGCACCTAGAATCTGATGTCAGACTAACTGGAAAGGCCTTACTCGTGCGACAGCCGCCTGCCACGCGCTGAGGCGATCTTCTACTTGACCGCCGGTGAGGGGTCAACCTCAGTGCGAACAGTAACTGAACTGGCCACCGGTGAGGATTGATCGGAGTATTGTGAAGTGCTGGACGTCCTTTGGATCCTCACATCCGGCCGACAATAGTGGTGCCCATCCACTGCTGCTTCAAGCTGTGTAGCCGAAGCCATCACAGCCTGGAGGTGAGAGCGAAGTGTAACCCACTCGTCTCGCGTCCGCATTTGGCCATTGCTCACACCCATCGAAAATTTATGGTACATAGTCGAGAAGTGGGTTTGTGCCTAAAATCCTGCATCGGCATCATTTTCGCCAAGATCGATGGCTACAGAGGCAGCAAGGCTCAATATTTCATCAACTTGTTGGGTCTGCACCACGTGGAGTTGCTCCACTACACCGAGAAAAAGCAGACCCGACCCAATTTCAACAGGTATCTCTTGACTTTTGTCACCTCAGTGTAAATGTAACGCCTGCAGTGTGAATTACAGACCGTATAATGCCTTGCGTGAATGACGAAGACGAATCTAATTTGGCAATGCTAGTTCTCCTCGGTGCATGCACTCATGGCTACGTTCGTCGTGGTACTGTATGCAGAACTGAGCGTCGTCCAAACAGTCGACGTAGTGCTGTCCTGTGTCTGTTGTTGCGCGCAACACTGTCAGATAGCATGTCTCTGTCGCTTCGTCAAGGAAAGCCGACGGTCACCATATTGACGACTGTGGTGCTCCAGACACTGACTCCAGATTGAGTTTTTTCCACAATTTTGGGTGAAATAGCTCTTTGGGGTAACAGTACAGCTGACGTATAATCGTATTCGCAATTTTCGAATACATTTCATGTAGTTTATACGGCTGTAAACCGTCAGCGGTATATGTTCCTGCGGATATCCATGCTTATCTGAAAGACGCCTGCATGGAACTACACAGGCACTATAAAATACAGTCACTCCCAGAACGGCATGTCACGCGAAAGCGAAGAAAAAAGGCGAACAAGAAACATAATCCCTTCCTGTGTGGGAATCAATGTGCGACCAGCAGGTCATGGAGACACTGGTACATGTGGAAGTTTGGATCGGTCCTGGAGACGTGCTCAGATAGGCGACGTGGTAGAGGCGTCCGCTCGTGATATACCGGAAATTCGGGTTCGAGCCCCAGCCCGACACAAATATACATGTGCTTGCAGTAAACGGTAGATCAGATGTACAGTAGTACGCAACAAAGCACTCAGGTTTTCAACGTGTTCTTCAGGTGGACGACCTCCTACAACAATATCATCCAAATAGTTTAAACAGTTTGGTACAGGAGCAGTCAGCTGCTCCAAATACCGTTGGAAAATGTCTGGCGCGGAAGCACTGCCAAAAGGCAAACTCAGATATTTAAACAAGCCCAAATGAGTGTAAACAACACACACGGTTCCAGATTCCTCATCTAGTGGTATTTGAAGGTACGCGTCGCGCAAATCAATTTTTGGAAAGTACCGACAAGCGCATAATCCGTCCATGAGATCCTCTGGACAAGGCAATGGAGAAGTATCAATCACAGTTCGTGGGTTGACCGCAGACTTATAGTCAACACAGAGGCGAATGACACCTGAAGGTTTGGGGAGCAAAACCAGTGGACTTGCCCAATGACTAGCTTGTATGGGTGCAATACCTCCGCTGTCTTGCAGTTTTTTAAGTTCAGCAGCCACTTTGTCCGATAATGCAATGGGAACAGTTCTGGCTGGGCAAAATTTCAGCTGATCAATGTCTTTCATAGTAACATGTGCAACAAAATTGTTAGTCTTGCCTAAAGCTTCAGAAAAGAGTTCAGAGGAATTCTTTCAGCAAGCTAGCTACACTGTTATTGACATTGAATACAGTCACTGACAACACATTGTCCTGAATTTGAAAAGTCAAGCAAATTAAACGAATCAATGCCAATAATGTTCCCACAGTCACGTGACTGGAGCACAGTGAAACTCACAGTGTCTCGTCCATAATAAGCCGTCAGGTACGTGCTAGTTTTAGACAGGTGTGGGGGAGCTTAACAGTCATATGTGTTACGATTCAGCAATGTAACAGTGGCACACGTTTCCAACTGAAATTTTACAAGTTTTCCATTAATATGCAAATGAACAAAGTATTTGTTGGACATCTGTAGCAATGAAGAAATTGTTCGCTTGTTAGTTTTGCTAATGCCTGCAGCCCGGTTGGAATACACTGCGTTGATTACATGAGCGTTCTGACTTGATTTTTTATGAGTGGGCATAATTATTATGCTTGTTCCGTTGCAAACATACATATTGTACGTGACGTTTCTTGCCACAAACGTAGCACTGTGCTTATCTGGACATACAATCGTGGCGTTAGTGCAATGAACAGCACTAACCGCATGACTTAATTCTGTTTGCCTATTTACAGAACTGTTGCTGCCTTTAGGGCTGGTCGTAAGCAAGGGATGACTCAACCGAACAGATTGGTGGCTGCTCAAATTTTACGGCCGCTACGGCACCTGGATCACACTGATGTAGAATTAGCACTACGTGCTGAAATGATGGATGTGACTGCTTCAAAATCCGTTTTCCAAGTATGTCAGTTACATGGTACATGACAACATCATGCAACGTAACATCTGAATATAAAGCACAATAAGCACATTTGAATTTGCATTTCCTCATCATACCCTGCAAATCTGTTACCCGTACACGATCCGTTTGTTCAAAAATGTTCAAATGTGTGTGAAATCTTATGGCACTTAACTGCTAACGTCATGAGTCCCTAATCTTACACGCTACTTAACCTAAATTATCCTAAGGACAAACATCCACACCCATGCCCGAGGGAGGACTCGAGCCTCCGCCGGGATCAGCCGCACAGTCCATGACTGCATCGCCCAAGACCGCTCGGCTAATCCCGCGCGGCGTAAGTTTGTTCTGAGCGTTTCTTGCAACGGAAGAATTGGTAACTAGCTGCCATCACATTCACTTGTTGGTCATAACAGTTAGCGAATGTACAACCTGATCATAGGAACGTTCACTAGGAGTGACGTTAGGTAACGGGTTCTCAATGAGGCGAGAAGCTGAACTTTCTACCGTTTACAGAAAGTAATGTAGTTTCACAGTACCTGATACGTTGTTGGCTTCATACTCTTGCAACTACTCGAGCGATTCCTCTTCTTTTTCACTCAACTATCGAAAAGGCGATATGGCACATGGAGCTATAATTGTATTTAGTATTGGTTAATAGCTGCTGTACCGTGTTTAGCAGCATGGCTATCTACTGCGTCTGAAACTGAAACATCTGTAATAGCTCTGTTGTATCCATCGCTTTTAGCTGAAGGACCTGAGCAGGGAGGCAGGAGGAGTGGATTGCTCCTTTTGGAATAGATAAACGCAATATCCAGACAATGCAAGCAATAAAAGTAAGCACACAAGCAAAGAAAGTTTCTGCAATGCCCACCTGAAAACACCGAATAGAGAAATAACTATTAAGACAAGTAAATACATCATGCAAAGAAAAGACAAGGTAGAATTAAGGCGCCAGCAAAACACAAAAGCCCACAACAAAAGAAAACTTCGTGGCAGTCAGGCTCTGAGTTGTCATAGTGAAAACTCCTCAATATTTCATCAGCGCAACTTGCCGACATCTTCAGGTGCGACGAACACACTGCTAAGGCAGGACCAGAGCCCCTATTTATGCCGGTGTTAGGCAGGAAGTGCACATACGTGGAGGTGCCAAATTCGATGGCCAATAGCGACGATATCAACCGATAGCTGGAAGGACAGCAACGCCACCTGCAGGAAGAAGAACCAAAGACTTCGGCGCACGCGCGGAGGCTGCCGCTGCTGCTCTGCGCTGCCATCGGCCACCCCAGCGACCCGTCGGAAGCCGCAAGCAAAAATACGCGTCCGCGTAGGGGCGTGACTACCCTCCCGTTGTCAACAAGATATTTATGTTGTTGGCGAATCGTCATCCGTCGTATAACCAATAGTACTCCTCTCTGCTCCAAGCGACTTCAATATGGCCAGTGCTGGATCCCAAGCTGTACTAAGCTGAAAGCCCGTGTCTCTGTTTACAAGATTCGTCGAGCTCCGTATTTCCACTGCTTCCTTAATAGCACTGTCCCAGTACGAACTCGTCGATGCGAGAATTTTGGTATGTTGATAATTCATAGAATGGCCTATACTGAGACAATGCTCGGCCACTGCAGACTTTTCTGGTTGCTCCAAACGAGTGTATCGTCGGTGTTAACTACATCTCTCTTCTACAGTGCGACAAGTTTGTCCGATGTACCACACGCCGCAGCTACAAGGAATCTCGTAAACACCGGGTCTTCTTAGGCCAAGACTGTACTTACATGACCCCAAGAGAGCTCTGAGTTTTGCCGACGGACGAAAGACACATTTAACTTTATGCCTCTTCAATAATCTTCCTATTTTTGAAGAGACACCGCGATGTATGGCAAGATGACCATTCCCCTTTGTTCTTCGCCTTCTTCCACTTCCTCACGGCCCGCATCTCGTGGTCGTGCGGTAGCGTTCTCGCTTCCCACGCCCGGGTTCCCGGGTTCGATTCCCGGCGGGGTCAGGGATTTTCTCTGCCTCGTGACGGCTGGGTGTTGTGTGATGTCCTTAGATTAGTTAGGTTTGAGTAGTTCTAAGTTCTAGGGGATTGATGACCATAGATGTTAAGTCCCATAGTGCTCAGAGCCATTTGAACCAACTTCCTCACATTGGGTAACCCGCTTCGGTTGTAAGGCACGGCGAATCTCCCGTTCGGAGTATCCATTTTGTTGGAAAGTGGTACGCAGATGGAGTAGCTCATTGGATAAGCTATCTGAGTCTCATATGGCTCGTGCTCTGTGAACCAACGTCCTCAGTACGCCACTTTGTTGCGAAGGATGGTGGCAGCTGGTGACCTGTAAGTATAAGTCCGTGTGTGTTGATGTACGGTACACTGCGTGACCTAATGTGCCATCTTCTTTTCTCCGTACCAACACGTCCCGGAACGGAAGTTCGCCGTTTTTCTTCATCTCCATGGTGAACTTGATGTTGGGATGAAGCGAGTTAAGATGCTCAAGAAAAACATTCAGCGATACAATGCCCTGAGGCCAGATAACAAAGGTGTCGTCCACATATCGCCAAAAACACGTAGGTTTCAAATCCGACGTCTGGAGTGCTCTCTCCTCGAAGTCTTCCATGAAAAGATTAGCCACAATGGGTGACAAGGGACTACCCATTGCGACACCGTCAGTCTGTTCAAAGTATTGTCCATGTTGGCATAAGTCTAAAAGTTCCCCATCCAGCTTCTCGCTAATGAGCAACAACAATTCCTGCAATGCTACTCGAGTAAAAAGGGAGACTACGTCAAAACTTATGAGTATATCTGATGGTGCGAGTCGTAAGTTCTTGAGCCGACGAATAAAGTCTTGTGACTTAAAGATATGATGCTCACACTTTCCTACTAAAGGGCTTAGGTGCGCTGCCAGATGTTTCGCGAGATTATACGTTGCTGCCCCAATATTACTCACAATAGGCCGCAGTGGCACATTATCCTTGTGAAATTTGGGCAATCCGTATAGCTTGGGAGGTACGGGCGCCTGTGTACGTAGTCTCTTAGCAACCACATATATACAATATGTCCGTCGGGAAAGCCTCAAGCAACACACGGAAATTGTACAGTAGTTTATGAGACATTTAAAAATACCTTCAGGCACTCGTTCCCAGAATTTTATAAAGTATAATTTCAAGCACAAAGTCCATTTGAAACTGAAAGCTAGAAGACTGCGAGGAGTATTGTCTATATTTTTCTTAAAATAAAATCCTGAAGAACTGGCTGCAGCTGATTATCTTCAGTTTCAAGTAATACGGTCCAATATGTGTTACATCTACCAGAACAGTTTCAGTAAATTTTTCATGTGACAAGAAAAATTTATGATTTTACACAGTACCCAGTCGATTTACTGCATCGTAAAGCAACTTCGCAGAACAGGCGTTTCTATCACATGATCCACACCATGTTACACACAGTAAATTACATTGTAGAAGCGCAGCCGTTCTTGAAGTACCATCGTAAATACTACTCGCTACTTTACAGCTGCGTAAAGTCGCTGCGTAAAGTCTCGTCCCATCAACATATTCTGCTCCCATATACTTGCAGTCCAGTATGAAGCGCTGTTCCCCCTTACAGAAACTCCGTGTGTCTGAGGAACGATGTAAAAGTTTCGAAGTTAGGAGAATGACAGAGAACTAGCCCACGTTCATCGATACTTTCTAACTTCCTTGCAAATCTTATGGAAGACGTGAGGCTACCTTCGCCGATATAAAAATGTGTATGGAGATAGGTAGTCGTTGACATGCTATAAAAATATAATAAAAATGCGTGTCTGACGATTAGCAATAGATAACCAAAAACTGTATAGAAGACGTGAAGCCACGTTAACCTACCTATTTGGAATTATATACCTAGTGACTCGTGTCCATAATCCTGTTGTACTTTGATCAAACTGACGGGAAGAAAATTTCGTGTCTCTAGCAATTTCTGACCAACACACACATACACACATCAAAAAGGAAATATACCTCTAGAACTGCATCCGGAAAAAGGAATATTTATGTTTCCATTTTCCTAAAACGTAATCTTTACAAAGCAACACATTATCAGACCTTCACATGGCGTACCTGTTACGAACATTGTTAAATAATTTGAGGTGCCTGTTGCTTAGCGCACGCTGCTTCGCTCATGTAGACTGTGTTGCCTGCAGAGATTTTTTTAAATATTTAAATAATAATTTTTGTGTTGTTCATAAACTGCAACACCTACCAAGCTTTACACGCTAATTAAGGACATTTAAGTATGGTATTTTTCGAATTAACTTCTGAGAAAAAAGCGATTTTGGTAGCTGTAATGAAAACTTTTTGCTAATAATTCCATCTGTGTTCTTATGGAAATATTCCCAGAGCAGACTTCATCACATAACACATATTTCATTGCATCTAACCGAGAAGCTAAAATACTAATTTTCTTAAATTTAGCTTTAAATTTTCTTATGTAACGAAATGTATTCTTAGAAATGTTCGCCCCCTATTACACTATAAAATAAAGATTCAGGAGTGGAATTAAAATTCAAGGTGAAAGGATATCAGTGATGCAATTCGCTGATGAGATTGCTATCCTGGGCGAAAGTGAAGAAGAATTACATAATCTGCTGAACGGAATGTACAGTCTAATGAGTACAGAGTATGGATTGACAGTATATCGAAGAGAGACGAAGGTAATGAGAAGCAGTAGAAATGAGAACAGTGAGAAACTTAGATCAGGATTGATGGTCACGTCGTAGACGAAGTTGAGCAATTCTGCAACCTAGGCAGTAACATAACGAATTGCGGACGGAGCAACGACGACATGAAAAGCACACTAGCAATGGCAAACAGGGCATTCCGGGCGAAGAGAAGTCTCTCAATATCAAAATATTGGCCTTAATTTGAGGAAGAAATTTATGAGAATGTACGTCTGGAGTACAGCATTGTATGGTACAGAAGGATATCGAAGCGTTTGAGATGTGGTGCTGCATACGAATTTTGAACATTAGATGGACTGATAAGGTAAGGAATGAGGTGGTTCTGTGGAGGTTCGGGGAGGAAAGGAATATGTAGAAGACACCGACATGGAGAAGGGGCAGGATGACAGGACGTCTGTTCAGATATGAGGGAATGGCTTCCATGGTACTGGAGGGAGCTGTAGAAGACAACAAATAATGGAGGGCGTACGTTGCAAGTGCTACTCTGGGGTTAGAACAAGAGAGGAATTCGTGGCGGACCGCATCAAACCACTCGGAAGACTGATGATCCAAAAAAGAAAAAAAAGAATAAAAAGAAAGAGAAAAGAAAAAACTGCTCTCCCTTAGGGGCTGAATTTCCAGAATCACTGAAACACATACTTTTTTTTTTTTTTTTTTTTTGTAACTGAGAAGTCAAACACCAGTCTTACACAAACTTTCACCTTTGTAGAATAGCCGTGGAGCAGTAAATTTTGTTCAGGGGAAATGTTTTGGATATTGGTCCAAAAACTCGATATTTCGAAAATATATTTTTTTGATTTACACAGTTTAATCTATGTTGTGTGTGAATTTTATCTTGATAGCAGCTTTAGAAATGCCTTTAAATTGTGAAACTGATTAACTCTGCACTGGCGGTCACTCCCGCTTTTTCCAACATTTGGAAAACTGCTTTTCATCAGCGGAATTTTTGTCAGTGTGAACGCTATTTTCTTTAAATGTATTTAGCTGTGATCTGCATCTTTGTCTGACATCTCTATCTTTGCTTGAAAACTTTCTTCGTGTGGTTTATTTACGTTTTGACAATACTGACACATATTAGTAGATGGAAGGTTGAATTCGCAAACCTTTACGTGGAAGTCAAGATTAATGCATAATGGGTGGCGGAAAAACTGTGTTTTGGAAACGAAGGTTTCATGGCAATCGGTTTACCAACAAAAAAGAGGAAGCGGCTCGAAATGAAGAACATAAGCACTCACCTTCAACATCGAAACCTGAGACAGGAGAATTGTACAGGTGCGTGAATGATGTTGATATGAATTCCGCTGGATTCAGACTTACTGATTTAGAGCGTCTCTGCCAGGCTACAAGGTTTTCATGTTCATGTGATAGCTGTAAAAACACGGGATGCATGATTTTTGTTGAAGAAAGAAGAGTGGGAATAGCTTGTGACTTTAATTAATTTGTAATTCGTGTGTCTATGAATGAAGGAGTTAATTTATTGTGTGGTTTTCTGAACATGCCTCCACCTTCTGAAAGGTTTGAAAAAATAAATATAGAATTGTCTCGTGCTGTATGCGATACTGCCACAGTTTCTATGAAGAAAGCAGTGGAGGATTTGGTGTAAATAAACCCAAAAGAAATAGATCCTTTGGTAGATATTCATGACAGTGAATCTCCTTCAAATTTTACTGACCTGTGTGTCTGAAGATGGGACGTGAATGAAAAGGGGTCACACAACTCTGTATGGAGTTGCATCTGTTTTTGGTATTGAATCTGATAAAGTTTTAGATGTAGAATTTATTTCTTAATACTACTACCAGTGTTCAAGAAGGTAAATGTCCAATAATGAAGACAGTGAGAAACTGTGGCAAGTGCAGTAGCATGCTCTAAAAATTGTAGTGGCACAGGAGGGGCACTGAGGCTTCTCCACTTGTGAGGATGTTCTCCAGATCTGAGGACCAGTACGGCGTTAGATATACTAAATACCTTTGTTCTGGGGACTCCTCTTCGTTCAAAGCAGTAACAGATATAAATCCGAAAAATACCACAATAGCGAAGTTGGAATGTGTTCACCACACCCAAAAGAGGGTTGGTGTTAGGCTTTATCACTTGCTGAAAGAGAAGAAAGGTAAAGTACTTGAGAGTGGAAAGCCAATAGGACAAAAAGGCAGGCTTACTCGGAAAGAAATTGATTCTCTTCAGTTATTTTATGGGAGAGCATTTAGGAAAAATACACATAATTTAGAGGCAGTGAGGCGTGCTGTGTGGGCAATTTTTTTCCGCAAACTATGCACTGACCAAACACCAGTGCACAATATGTGTCCGAAAGACGATTCGTGAAGGTTCAACAACAAAAATGAGACGTATTTACGTAAACACTCACTGTCAGAACGTGTTATGAATGCAGTTGAGCCTACATTGATGTTTCTTGCAAACCCTGATTTATTGAAGAAGTGTCTTCACAGAAAGACACAAAATGCAAATGAAAGCTTCAATAATTTAATTTTGATTAGATGCTCAAAAAGGATATTCTGTGGACTTGAAGTATTCAAAATAGGTGTCCATTATGCAGTTTTATGTTACAATAGCGGGAAGAATGGCAGAGGTGCAGAAGAGAGTTGGTATAGACCTGGTGTGTTTACAACTAAAGCGTTTTACACCATTGACGGGATCAGAGTCAAGAAAACTAACAGATCAGTGTGTTACCTGCAAATACAGGCCAGGCAGATTCGAACAGGAGAGAAGAGAAACCTGGAGGATGAGGAGCATCAACATGGAAGATTTTAAAGTTGAGGTAAGCTTATTACTTGTAGAAGTATGAGAAGAAAAGCTTTGAATCTCATTTTCTCTGCTTTTCAATTTTTACGTTATTAGAAGCCTTTTCTCAAAAAGCATGTGTGCCAATGCTATGAAATTTTCAAATTTCACGAAGGAGTTCGTAACGTGTTGCTGTCTCCCTGAAAATAAAAAATACGAGATCCTGCAATTACATTCTGCTTTTAGAGCAGAAAAAAAGTTAATCTTGGATTGCAAAATTAAGAACTCTGTTAATGATACAATTTATACCATAAATTAAAAAGTGTAGTTCAGTGGTCTATTAATCTTCTCAGGACACTACAATAACATTTTCATATTAACTGCATGATTAGAATTTGATTCATGACTTTTTATAAAAAAGAGAATAAAAAATTAAAAATTAAAATTTGTGGTAAAATATCAGTCCTGCATGTTTTATAATATTTTTCCATTATAACACAGCTCTTTTGCTTTACACATGCAAAATTTTATATGTCTACATTAATAAATATGGCTGTAACGATTTTTTAAATAAATGTGTACATTTTCCGTTACATACCCCCCTTAATCAGTATAACGAAAATCAGGCCAGAGTCGCAAATTTTGCTTATTTAGTCACTCGACGAATAGGTTCCTGCCGAGACCAATTTTCAAATTTTCGTAATACATGTTACGATGATTCGAAAATAAGTTTCGATGTTACGATAGTTTGTTTATTTTCAAAAAATGTTTTCATCCACTTGTGGCTAAATTCCCAGAAATGCTGAAACACGTATTTTTCGTTTCCTGACTGAGAAACCAAATAGTGTAGTTCCAGCTTCAGAATTTCCTTAATAGGAAGATACTTTCAAAAAAAAAACATTTCAATTCTTATTTCATCCCCTTTAATGTGTAATTTCAGACAATCTCTTCTTAAAAGATGTCTACGGTGTAAGATCCATACTGTCTCCTAACTTCAAATTTCTATCCCTAGCGGATTGTGCTGGGAGATGCTGAGTCAGTGAATGTCTGACCCTTTTACACACACCCCCTTAGGGGGTTAATTTCCGAAAACAGTGACAGGGAAGCAAAATACAAATCTTCATAGACTAAGCTTCAACAATGCTTGCACAATGAAATACATTTCAAAAAAAAATGGTTCAAATGGCTCTGAGCACTATGGGACTCAACTGCTGAGGTCATTAGTCCCCTAGAACTTAGAACTAGTTAAACCTAACTAACCTAAGGACATCACAAACATCCATGCCCGAGGCAGGATTCGAACCTGCGACCGTAGCGGTCTTGCGGTTCCAGACTGCAGCGCCTTTAACCGCACGGCCACTTCGGCCGGCCGAAATACATTTCCTTAAAGATTTTCATCCCCTGACTCACCCCCACTGGGGTGAATTTCCTAAAATAGTGAAACACAAATATTTTTATTTCTAATTGAGAAGCTAATTTTAAAATTTCATTGATTTAGCTTTAAGAATTCTTTCGTAATAAAATATTTTGGTAAAAATCTCATCCCTTATTTTCCCCCTTAGAGGTGTAGTTTTCAAAAACACTAAAACACGTACTTTGTTATTTGTAACCGAGAAGTCAAATACCAATGTTCTACATGTAGCTTTAAAAACAGTTTAGTAGTTCTGTCACAGTTACTTATTAAAAGGAAACATTACTCCACAATTTCTCCCTCACAGGGTTATTCTTTATTTCTGACCGAGAAACCAGACACCAATTTTCTTAGGATTACTTTCAAAATTGCCATAATAGCGACATTTTTCAAAAAACAAAGAAACCCTTCACGCCTTATTTCACCCCATTAACGTTGGAATTTCAAAAAATGCCTTCTTAAACGGCCTACGGTTTAAGATCCACACCTCCTCCAAACGTCAGTTTTCCATCCTTTGCGGTTTGAGCTGGGCGATGGTCAGTCGGTCAGTCAGTGAATCAGCACATTGCTTTTTGTATACAGAGACTATGCTGTATAACTTTTTTGGAATGGTGGTTCAGTATATGCTAGAGAGGAAATCCTTGAGCTCTGACTTATGGCATCTGCTTGTCTTATTCTTTCTTTCCACAAGTTAGCAGCACAAACTAACCAAGAAATGTGAGCTCGCGTTATAGGTACAGAGAGATATCAGCCCAATGAAACTGACTCATAGTTGACTATCGCCGCAGCGTGAGTTGCCATAAGCGGAGGTACATTCTATTGTTAGTCATCACAAAGCGTTCTAGTACAGAGGCCTCAGTATTACCGTACATCTTGCGGCATGACTGACGAATATGTTACTTTACAAGAAAAATGATGGTAATACACTTGACTGTTTTTATGACACAATTGGCTACCTGAAATTGAGTCTTTACGAGGGCTTTTCGGAATATAAGGAACGATCGGACGCGAAACGGAAACCACAGTGAAACTCAAAACTGTTTTATTTGCAACGGTTAGCTGCACCTTCCAGCTACTTCTCTATATTGCCACCGCTCCGACTTAACGCACCTGTCGCGGCGTTGTGTTAACTTTTCAACACCCTCGTCACGAGAGGCTGTCTCCCACGCTTTCCGATAATTTTCTACACTGGTCTACGGCTCGTTCTATGCGCCAGAATGTTGTCTTCATACCCAGTGGTTTATTCGAGCAGGCTGAAGCACTTCCTATCGAAAACGCTGCAGGAGCTTCCTCATCGCGACTGCTGTGTGCGGCCGAGAAACCTCATGGAGATGGAAACGCTTGACAGTTACGTTATGTGAGGTTGCATGAAATCAGCCGCAATCTCTTGGCAGAGACCCATACTTGGAAGGAGACACTATTCTTTAGGCATCTTCACCCTCTCACTGTGCGCCCGAAACTGAGAGGGGTGTCGTGACGCTATCTACAGTTATACTAGAGACACTGAGCAACATATCTGTGCAAAGCTTCTTCGGATTTTCACTGTGGTTTTCATTTCGCCACCGGTCGTAGCATGTCCTAATTAGCCTTGCAACGAATAGCTAACTACCACCTCGGATGGGCTCTATGGTGGAAGGGCGGGGAAGGAAGTGATTTATTTACCTTGCTTGGTTGTTTGCCTTTCTTTTTGCGTAATATTACGCAACTTCATGATTTAGTGAGGACGACGCCAATAAATATTATGTGACAGTTACCATGTGCAACTCTCTTACGTTTGGGAAATTATGAGTTAGAAATAGTTGTTGTGATAGGTGTAAGTTAATTATTAAATGCCTCCCCACCTAGTTAAGGGATTCAGGTAATAACAGCTGGCGCCGAAAATACTATTCAGCTTAATGACACGACATACTGAATCTCGTTCTCAGTTAGCGTACGATGCTGCAGTGTCTGATGCATTGTTCTATGTTCATGCATGCATGAACGCATACACACATGCATGTCATAAGGAGCACTGAATCACACTTCTGTACAACGCAGCCACTGCAATATCGAGTTCATCCGACACTGGGGAAGAAACTTTCAATTTAAATGTCTCCTCTGGGAATGTACATAATGGATGTGGGGGTGCAGGTTATAGACATGTGGAACTTGGGGTCTGGTCGTGAAGCGTGTCCCGACAGCCTAATGGTAAGGCGACCGCTCGCAGTAAGTGAGAAATCCGAGTTCTAGCCCTGGTCCAGCAGTAATTTTCATTCCCGTCTTGCCATTACAGAACCGATCGTTTACCACACTTGCAACTGGAAAAAATTTCACCTCCTTCTCAGTTGTCCCCCTAGAAAGACTGGCTTCCACCCGCAAAGCTGTCTGCAAGTGATGTACATCTTGGTAACTCTGTTTCTGGCTAAGATCAACACACAACATAAGTACATTTTCAGTACAGATTTAAATTTAATGTAGTATTTACAGCGATAAACAACTATAATAAAATCACTATCCCACTAACTTTGTGAGAATAACGGCCAATTTATATTTTAGTGTATAACATTGGAGGCTCTGTGGGGCTATTAGCGAATAATGTGGGTGTCTATAAGAGGGCAACAACACCAAACACTACAGCGAATCGCATACAGGCTTCCTGATGACCATTGATTGGTGCTTGGAGTGCAGGTGAATTCAGAAAGTAAATGAATGTAACAAATTGCCCATAATCTGGCAAAAAGATACACTACTATTCATTCCACTCCAGGCACGATTCATTGTAAACAGCAAGTACCGTAAAATACCTATCAGTAATCATATGCAGTGGCCTAAAGTGGAATGACCGCATAAAGCTAACACTTGGTAAAGCAAAAGCCACATTAAAATTCATTTGGGAGAATATTAAAGAAGTATTTGTCAGCCAAGAAAGAAATGGATTATAAAACACCCGTTGACCGATTCTTGATTACTGCCCATCATTCGTGGACTTTTACCGAGTAGGATTAGTTGAAAAGATGGAGATGAAACAAAGGGTGATCCATTTACTCACATATCACGAGAAAAATCACCTGAAATACGCCTAAATTGGTAGATATGTTATACATCTGCAAACAGTAAAATGATTACAATTTAAGAAAAAATTTAGTGATTTATTCTAGAGAAAGACGTTTGCAAATAGAGCAAGACAGTAACACCTTCATCCATTCTGGCAATTACGCCCTCAGCTATTCGGCTTGAGACTGATAGACTTACTGGATGTCCTGAGTGATATCTTGCCACGTTCTGTCCAACTGGCGCATTACATTCTCAAAATTCCGAGCTGATTGGAGAGTCCTCCCCATAATGGTTCAAATGGCTCTGAGCACTATGGGACTTAACATCTGAGGTCATCAGTTCCCTAGAACGTAGAAGTACTTAAACCTGACTAACCTAAGGACATCACACACATCCATGCCCGAGGCAGGATTCGAACCTGCGACCGTAGCAGTCGCGCGGTTCCGGACTGCAGCGCCTAGAACCGCGTGGCCACCACGGACGGCTCCCCATAATGCTCCGAACGTTCCCAGTTGGGGAGAGATCCGGCGACCTAGGGAAGGTTGGAGTAGCCAAGCACGAAGGAAAGCAGTAGAAACTCTTGCCGTCCGCGGGCTGGCATTATCTTGCTGAAAAATAATCCCAGGATGGGTTGTCATCCGCGACGTCCTTAAAGCACGGCGATATATTGACGATTTCCTACACCCCCTTTTCTTGCTTCTCATGGCAAGCCGTTCTGGGCTTTCATTTCATCACGATAATGCCAGTTCAAGCACAGCGAGAGTTTCTAGTGTTTTTCATCGTGCTTGGCAAACCCTGTCTCGGCTAGCATGGTCGACGAATGTCTCCCCAATAGAGAACCTTCCTACATTTCGGGAATTTGACTATCTAACGCGCCAGTTGGGCAAAACTTGACACGATAGCCCACAGAAGGACATCCCACACCTCTATCAATCAATGCCAATCCGAATAACTGACTGCATAAGGGCTGGAAACGGAGCAACGTGTTATTGACGTGCCTCGTTTGTGGAGCTCTTTCACTTAAATAATTCCCGCAATTTTTTCTCAAATTGCAATTATTTGCTTGTCTGTACATGAATATCACATCCCCCGATTTCAGTACCATTCGAAAAATTCCTTCGTGTTGCATCGTTTTTTTCCGTTTTGTCTCAGAGTGTACATGGCGGGAGAGAGTTTCGGAGATGCTCAACAGACTCCACTGGAAGACTTCAACACAGACGGTGTAAATGACGGAGAGGTTTACTGCACAAATTTCAAGAGATTTCTTTCGAAGAAAACTCAGGTAACACATTTCCTCCCATACAGGGTGTTCCAAAAAGGTACGGCCAAACTTTCAGGAAACATTCCTCGCACACAAATAAAGAAACGATGTTATGTGGGCATGTGTCCGGAAACGCTTAATTTCCATGTTAGAGCTCATTTCAGTTCGTCAGTATGTACTGTACTTCCTCGTTTCACCGCCAGTTGGCCCAATTGAAGGAAGGTAATGTTGACTTCGGTGCTTGTGTTGACATGCGACTCATTGTTCCACAGTACTAGCATCACGCACATCAGTACGTAGCATCAACAGGTTAGTGTTCATCACGAACGTGGTTTTGCAGTCAGTGCAATGTTTACAAATACGGGGTTGGCAGATGCCCATTTGATGTATGGATTAGCACGGGGCAATAGCCGTGGCGCGGTAGGTTTGTATCGAGACAGATTTGCAGAGCGACGGTGTCCCGACAGGAAGACGCTCGAAGCAATTGATCGGCGTCTTAGGGAGCACGGAACATTCCAGCATATGACTCGCGACTGGGGAAGACCTAGAACGACGAGGATACCTGCAATGGACGAGGCAATTCTTCGTGCAGTTGACGATAACCCTAATGTCAGCGTCAGAGAAGTTGCTGCTGTACAAGAAAACGTTGACCACGTCACTGTATGGAGAGTGCTACAGGAGAACCAGTTGTTTCCGTACCATGTACAGCGTGTGCAGGCACTATCAGCAGCTGATTGGCCTCCACTGGTACACTTCTGGGAATAGTTCATACAACAATGTGTCAATCCTCATTGCAGTGCAAATGTTCTCTTTACGGATGAGGCTTCATTCATACGTGATCAAATTGTAAATTTTCACAATCAACATGTGTGGGCTGACGAGAATCCGCACGCAATTGTGCAATTACGTCATCAACACTGATTTTCTATGAACGTTTGGGAGGCATTGTTGGTGATGACTTGATTGGGCCTCATGTACTTCCACCTACGCTCAATGGAGCACGTTATCATGATTTCATACGGGATACTCTACCTGTGCTGCTAGAATATGTGCCTTTACAAGTACGACACAACATGTGGTTCATGCACGATGGAGCTCCTGCACATTTCAGTCGAAGTGTTCGTACACATCTCAACAACGAATTCGGTGACCGATGGATTGGTAGAGGCGGACCAGTTCCATGGCCTCCACGCTCTCCTGACCTCAACCCTCTTGACTTTCATTTATGGGGGCATTTGAAAGTTGTTGTCTATCAACCCCGGTACCAAATGTAGAGACTCTTTGTGCTCGTACTGTGGACGGCTGTGATACAATACGCCGTTCTCCAGGGCTGCATCATCTCATCAGGGATTCCATGCGACGGAGGGTGGATGCTTGTATCCTCGCTAACGGAGGACATTTTGAACATTTCCTGTAACAAAGTATTTGAAGTCACGCTGGTACAGTCTGTTGCTGTGTGTTTCCACTCCATGATTAATGTGATTTGAAGAGAAGTAATAAAATGAGCTCTAACATGGAAAGTAAGCGTTTCCGCACACATGTCCACATAACATATTTTCTTTCTTTGTGTGTGAGGAATGTTTCCTGAAAGTTTGGCCGTATCTTTTTGTAACACCCTGTATAAGGGAAACACTCTCCTCGCCTTCTTGACTGATTTATTAACTTTCGTAGTCGTAGTTGCTGTAATGCTATCATGTTCGTTAATCCCCGTTTCTATACGGACGTTGTCTATAAGTTCCCGCCTATTTGTAAAAACAAGAGCTAGAATATTCCCATTGCGCGTGGGCTGCCGAGCTAGCTGCTCAAAATAATTTTTAAACAATGTGCTCGAAAGTTTTTCTCATCACTGTCAGTCTGCACCCCTCCGCAATGAATCCACAGACATCCCAGTGTATTCTTGGGAGGTTAAAGTCGTCTCCAACTACTACTGCACGATCTTGGTATGTACCCGCTACACAGCGTAGACTTTCTTTGAATGTCTCTATAAAACTTTTAGGTCACCTGTTTCTAACTGCATAAGTATTCCCTTTACCCATTTATATGGTTGATGAATTTAAGTTACTTCAGTTCAAAATAAGCAAATGAACTATGTACAGTTAGCAGTAATACTTTTAACCTTCTGTTTCTTTTTTTTATTTCTACCCCAAACTCATTAGATTTGTGTTATCTGTTGTTAATTCAGCCGAATATCCTGATACGTAGAATGGCAAAGTGACAGGATATTTCCGTTTGCGGCATTTCCTGACAGACAAGGGAAATGTCTCTGAAACCTTGATCGGACTTGAACTATTTAAATTTGTATCTGGGACATTGGTGTCCACTGTCCCAGGACTATTTAACTTTATATCTGGGACAGTGCTGTCAATTGCCCGAAATAATTTAAATTTGTGTAACTGTGTGTAAGTATATCTGTTTTGTTTTAACAAAAAATGGTTCAAATGGCGCTGAGCACTATGCAACTTAACTTCTGAGGTCATCAGTTTGCACTGAAATGAGGATTGACACATTGTTGGATGAACCATTCGCAGAGGTGTACCCATGGAGCCCAATCAGCTGCTGATAGTACCTGCACACGCTGTACATGGTACGGAAACACTGGTTCTCCATACAGTGACGTGGTCAACGTTACCTTGTACAGCAGCAACTTCTCTGACGCTGACATTAGGGTTATCGTCAACTGCACGAAGAATTGCCTCGTCCATTGCAGGTGTCCTCGTCGTTCTAGGTCTTCCCCAGTATCGAGTCATAGGCTGGAATGTTCCGTGCTCCCTAGGCCGCCGATCAATTGCTTCGAACGTCTTCCTGTCGGGACACCTTCGTTCTGGAAATCTGTCTCGATACAAACGTACCGCGCCACGGCTATTGCCCCGTGCTAATCCATACATCAAATGGGCATCTGCCAACCCCGCATTTGTAAACATTGCACTGACTGCAAAACCACGTTCGTGATGAACACTAACCTGTTGATGCTGCGTACTGATGTGCTTGATGCTAGTACTGTAGAGCAATGAGTCGTATGTCAAGACAAGCACCGAAGTCAACATTACCTTCCTTCAATTGGGCCAACTGGTGGTGAATCGAGGAAGTACAGTACATACTGACGAAACTGAAATGAGCTCTAACCTGGAAATTAAGCGTTTCCGGACACATGTCCACATAACATCTTTACTTTATTTGTGTGAGAGGAATGTTTCCTGAAAGTTTGGCCGTACCTTTTTGTAACCGCTCGTGCGAAACTACCTTGCTCTTTTCTCACATGATATACTGAGAACTATGGATGAAGCGCAACAGCCAGATTCCATATTTCTAGGTTTCCAGAAAGCAGTTAACACGGCACCTCAATTCAGGCTGTTAACGAAGGCACGAGTATATCGAATAAGTTAACAGTTTTGTGAGTGGCTCGAAGACTTCTCAAATAATAGAACCCAGTATGTTGTCTACGACGGCGATTGTTCGTAAGAGAGAAGGGTATCACCAGCAACGCCCCAGGGAATTGTGACAGAACCGCTGTTGTTCTCTATTTACAGAAATGATTAGGCAGACAGGGTTGGAAGCAGTCAGCGGTTATTTGCTGATTATATCATGGTTGTGGTACGTGTCGAAATTATGTGACTATAGGAAGAAACAAGAAGACTTAGACAAAATTTCCAGTTGGTGCCATGGATGACAGCTAGCCATAAATGTCGAAAAATGTAAAGATCGAACCTGTAAAGATCAGATACAGTGTTACTCGTGTCGTGCTTGACGCAATGAAGTCGTTTAAATGTTTGAGCGTAACGTTGCAAAGCGATGTGTTGTGGCATGAGCATGTGCGACTTATTGTAAAGAAGGCAAATAGTGGACCGGTTTATTGGGAGAATTTTAGGAACGAGTGGTTCACCTGTAAAGGAGACAGCATACAAGACGATGGTGTGACCTATTCTTGAGTACTACCTGAATGTTTGGAATCCGTACGAGGTCGAATTGAGGGAAGACGTCGAAGCAAAGCAGAGCTTGGCTGTTAGATTTGTTACCGTAAGGTTCGAACAACATATAAGTCTTACCGAGATGCTTCGGGAATTTAAATACGAATCCTGGAAAGAGCCGACTATGTTTCCGGAAAACACTATTGAGGAAATTTAGAGACCCAGCATTTGAACCTGACTGTCGAATGATTCTACTGCCGCCAACATGCACTCCGCGCAACGACCACGAAGATAGGATACGAGAAATTAGGCTCATACGGAGGCATACAGACAGTCGGTCATCCCCTCGCTCTATTGGCTAGTGGAACAGGAAAGGAATCGACCGGTAGTGGTACAGGGTACTCTCCGCGACACACAGTACGGTGGCTCGCGGAGTGTCTATATAGATGTAGCTGCAGAAAGACGAACGGTTTTGAAATGATAATTATAGGATGTCCTAACACGTTTTATTCGCTGTGCTGGTGCTCGTTGCATGTAGGCACAATTCTTGGAGTTCATTAGTAGCAGCGGTACACTTTTGTAGAATATGAAAGTGAAGGGCTTCTTTTCCATTCAGAGTTACCTTCTGTTTTAACTAGGCCGAATCACTACACACAAAATTTCGCAACCATAATGTAGAGAATTTAACGCGGAGACAATTACCTTTAATAAAATTATGACCGAGCGACGCGACGTAGTACAGGGGCTACCACACTGTCCTCGAATTCGGGAGGACGACGCATAGAGGGGTATTTGAAACCAAAAGATGGCGAAAATTATTTTCTTACATTTAATGCACTGTGAGGCCATATGCAACATATTTTTAGGATAATAATGGATTTGCATATTTGATAGAATGAAATGAAACAAAATTATGGTATGTTAATTACATTGTTTAATTTATAATTACAAGACTATTAGTTATTCAGATGTTGAGTCCCAGCCTTATTTATCTTAGCAGTCTGTTTCGCTTGAGACCTCCTATTCATCTTCATTTTCAGCTTGAGGGACGTGCCTAACGCTCTCTTCACTTGGGAGAAGCAAATGTAATGTCTCTGCTAAGAAAGGTTTGCTGGTTTTCCTTGGCATCTGTCTCATACGTGTTACCAATGGATCGGATGTCAGTAGTAGCCTGTTTAGTATATCCAAATTGTATGCTTCCCGTGCGAGTTTCCTGCAAAAACTTTGTCTGTGCAAACGGAAGTGTTTATTGCGGTCCTCGCCAGCTTCTTCTGATAAACTGCCTATGGGTAAGAGGCCATGTTCGATGACAGTTGGACCATGCACCAAATTATTGTGAACGGTGGGAGACATAGGATACCATGGATATAAATCAACATACGTTCTTGCAGTTTCAACAGTATAAGCAGAAATTTGCCTATGTCTATCTTATATCCACTGGAAATATTTTCTAGAATTAACTTGAATCGATAGATGAGTTGCAGATCGACACCTGTTATTTCCGCAGATGTTTCAAGGTCTGCAAAAAACCTTCCACTGGTGTTTCCATCACTGCTATTTCCATAGACCGGCTTGAGAACACCAACTATTAGTCCTAAACGATTTCTAAATTTATCTTGTACGACTTTCTTCTTCTCTTGAACTATTTTTTCTTCTTTTGAACGAATTTGCCATTTCTTGACGTTTATTTTGTATGACAAATGCAACAAAAATTCGGAAAATTTAATTCGGGCATGGAGTACAGACAGACTGAAGCGAAGAGATTCCGTGTTTACCTCTTTGATTTTTGACAAATCATCGGATATAACCTAGATTTTCATTAGTAACATCACTTGTTACACGAATAAATCTAATTCTTATTGGTCTGCAATAGCGAGGTGATGATAGTGTGGGATTTTTCCAAACAATGAGGTCTTTGTTCTTGCGACTAATAAGTTGAAGAGGCACTAAAGATGAGTGAAATATGTTCCAATCAGAATCATGGGTGTTTTCAAATTTTTGTTTAAATTGAACTTGCTGTGAACAATCACAACCCCATTTATAAATAAGTTCCAATGAATTTATGTCATTGTGGTGTCACCGCCAGACACCACACTTGCTAGGTGGTAGCTTTAAATAGGCCGCGGTCCATTAGTACATGTCGGACCCGCGTGTCGCCACTGTGTGATCGCAGACCGAGCGCCACCACAAGGCAGGTCTCGAGATACGGACTAGCACTCGCCCCAGTTGTACGGACGACGTAGCTAGCGATGCACACTGTCGAAGCCTCGCTCATTTGCAGAGCAGATAGTTAGAATAGCCTTCAGCTAAGTCAATGGCTACGACCTAGCAAGGCGCCATTAGTAACATTGCATGTATCTACAGAGTCTCACTTGTATCGTCAAGAGCGATGTACCACAAGTATGGATTAAAGTTAAGTATTCCAGAAGCTACGTACTTTTCTTTATAGCATTCATTACGTATCCTGTTTCAGACCTCAAGCCCATCTGCGTGAGCTTAGCGCGTGCCTTTCGGCTTCCTCTCATGGTGTCTAGGCTGTCTTGTCTAGACACAACAGTCATCATATGGAAAATTACTTAAAATCTCCTCTACATATAATGTTAATCTCTCTCTCGTGTTACTAAGCTAGGCTTGCACTTGAACCTCCGCACATGTGGCAGTCACGTGATAGGATTCAGTCACAGGGTAGCACTGCTTTTTAGCTTCTTGAATGACACTGTAACGGGGATAGACCTTTTTACCACCTGTTCGTATTATTTCGTATTTTCTCCTTGTCAGCGAGGCTTCCACAAAGATAGATAAGGCTTGGCTAGGTGAAAGTCAGGTTCTTTCTTGTAAGTCTCTTCTGCGAATGCGGTCTAATGCTTGTCTGTATTTAGCTCCTCGTGTAGGGGATGAAGTAATGTCTTTCACCACTTTGGAACCCTCAACATTTCCAGATTCTCGGAGCATTATTTGACTTCAAAAAGTTCTATCAAGTGCTGTGTCTTACGCCTTTTACTGCGTTCGCTTAACTCTACAAACCATTTTGTTGGTCTACCAACTCGAGTTTTGTTCCAAGGAATTTCAATGCTATTTTTTCAGCCAATTATATTTCTTTTTCAAGAAGTTACTTTCAACTTTATGTGAAGCAAGCCATCTTTTCTTTAATTGGGATTTTATGTATGACAGTTTATGTTTAAAATTTTTCTTCTCTTCGTCAGGGAAAGTAGGGTCTGGTAATATATAATTTTCCATAAAATCCAATTTGTTTACGAAATTGTGTCCAGTACATCTCTTCATAATGTCATAGAGACCATTTCTTGTTGTAATTTTGCGGCTCGAAGAACCTAGGATAACCACAAATTTAAAGTTAATAAATCGTATAAAATATATCGACGGTATTCTGCGGCTACGTTCTACAATGCCCAGTACACAAATGATTTTTCTATTATAATGCATTCAAATTTACGCAGGGAAACACCATGAACTATAAAAAAATCTCTACATTTTTATACTAAAAATATTTTTTCTTTGCTTCACTGGTTAACTTTAAATGAATTATTACTAATCAAAATACTAAATACTATAAATGACAACAATTGTAAGTAACAGTACATACCCTGATGGTTAGAATCCATATCGATTTTCACCACGTTTCAAGGAAGAACACACGTTAGAACAGCCACAAACACAGAGTTATGAAGCCATTGAGAGGTTTCACGTGCGCTAGCGGCGAGACGTAGATAAAGACGCACTTCATCCCCTATTAATGCACAATACACAAACACAATGCTGCGTCAACACTGCCCCATCTATTTGACTATCACAGAACATGGTGAATTCCGAACATTATTGGCATTGTGTGCTACGGTTCAAACTAGTGTCCGGCATCCTGATTTAGGTTTTGCACGATTTCTATAAATCGCTTCAGGCCAATGATGGGATGGTTCCTTCCCTAATTCGATGGGATCGATGACCTCGCTGTTTCGTCCCCACCCCCAAATCAACCAACCAACCAACAAAAGCATCATTCAGTGAAGCACTGTATCACTTTACTTCTCACAACTGTATAGCTGTTGACAGTTTTTAGCATGAAAGGTAGGTAAAATGTGCTGCAATATGGAGCCATTGTCCATTATTTTGTTTTAGTGACGAGTAGTGCAATTGCTTAGCAATGGCCGTTCAGTAGTGCCCACTTCAAAATTCTTTACTACAATCGTTTGTTTCGTGTCTTCAGCGTTCCTGAGCACAGCCCACTGGCCACCTACCTTAATGTCGCAGCACGTGTGTGGTGTTGGCTCAATAAGCATGACTGTGTAGCTCACATCCAAGTTCTGGCGAATTTACGTCATTAATATAGTGTTACAGTACTGTCAGCAAGCCACCATGTTTTGTGGAATCTATACGGAGCGTGGAAATATGAAATATATATTCCAGATATCCGCATACGCATCTGCACGGAGGAAAAAGCCATAGACAGGAGTTTTGTGCCAAAGGGTGAATGTTTTCAACCAACCCGAGTTGATCGGACTAATCAATGTAACAACACAGTATATGAAGGACGTTGCGACAATCGACTTAATCTGTCACCACCAGTTGCCTTTTCTACGATGGTAGTGTTTTCACCAGTTACAATATACATGTCTCTAGCAATAAAAATGCGTACCACCATGCTCGTCTCAGATATTTAGCACCAATGCACAGCGAACATGTGGCCTGGAAATGTGTTATACCAACTAATAGGAACTGAAATTCTTCATTTGTATAGCCATAGCGTTCCATTACGATTACTGAAGGTATTTTACATCTATTTGTACAATTACATGCCACCTGCACAGCCGCATTTAAAATGTCTTCAATAATAGGACCTTATCTGCTGCTACCCGATTGAATAGTTATATTTACGTTCTGATTTTCGAAATATACTGCCACAATTGTTAGGGACTGTACGTCTTGCTGTCTGCGAGATGATGTGGCTTCAGTCGACGGTTTACCACAGTGGAGATTCCTTCATCGCTGGAGTGGGTGGTCGTATTCCATACGCAGTGCAGTCGCCAAATCTTTTTTCTGCTGTTTGTTACTCTTCTTCTTATTTTTCTTCTTCGTCATCATCTCTTCCTCCTGCTCCTGTTCTTAGGTTGAGCTAGGACAAAGATTTAATTGCATAGATTTCCTCCTCTGTCTTGCTTAATCTCTTTTTTTCTTTGGAATACAGTCCACAGCTACTGTATGCGTCCCGGCATCATTTGTAAATTTTTGTACCGTCTTTGTTGTTTCTTCTTATTTCGCTGTAGAGTCGTTGCGTTTACCGGATGCTGTCTGCCATGAAAGTCTGACTGCGTGTAACAAGTATATTCTTAAAAAACTTAACTTGAACGGCAAGTGTGTTTTATTCTTGTACCCGATTTTTGTTGTGTAGTTATTCAGGTCTTTGTGAACATCGCCACAAATACTTCCACACTTCGGTATAGTATGCATCTGGGTCTGTGGTGTTCTCATGTGACGTATAGGTTACTAAATATTGAATAAAAGGCATGTCATGTTCCTTACCTTCAGTGTTACAGTCTTAAGAGCCATTGTCTTTGCTTTGTAGATACTTTTAACACATGGTGGTACTGTTGCTGTCTGGTTGAAACTGAAATTTCATACCGTAGTTGATCTTCATGATCATGAATAACGTCGTCAGGGTGAACCTGAACTCCACCGTCAAAAAAGATCAGGCTGTTCAGGTATATTGTTATTTTATATATCGTTATTTTATAGGTGTTTTCGTATAAGGGACATATGGTCTCTAGATGCACGTTATAGAGAAATGTCATTTCATAGTTTCTTGTATCACCGTTACACACAATTAACACTGGCAGTAAGTCAAACCCGAGACATAGACTGCGATACTGTATGCAATCTTGAGGGCGGAAAGACAAGTGGGCGTTACTGTTGTCAACAGTCAGTCCCGTGGTTGCATGGAAAAAGTTTTCTTCAAACAACTGACACAGCGCATATCGTCCACATGTGAATTTCTGTCCAGATATCTCCAATGTCAAAGAGTTTTAAAGCAAATTAGGAATTAGGAATCAAATTAAATGCGATTTTTCAGTAACGAGCAGGTAGGGACCTTGAGTCCCTCGTACCAAAATAATAGTACTTGCAAAATGTACGCTATTTTGTCGGTGGCGTTCGGAGTCAGAGTAGATCATCAACATATGGTGTTACACTTAAGGAAATATTTTCTCCAATAGTTATCTTTGGACTAACATTGGACTTCAATGTTCTAACCATGACATCAACGTATGCATTAAGTAGTATTGCTGAAAGGATTGATTATTATTTTACTATTTTGTTTTCGGGGAATGACTGGATTAATTTTCTGTTTATATCCATACAAACTATTGTATAGGCATAGTAGAATGTTATGGCTCTCACCATTTGATATATGTATACTCGTTCTATTAAAAATACACCATGACATTATCCTATCCGTGCTTGTTCGACATCAGTAACTGGAAAAACAGTTCCAAAGTTCATTCTGTGATTCTTCTTTTCAGTGTGAGAAGCGCATCCATACTTAAGTATTGTTAACCCAGTTTCTCTGAGGATATTTAGTCCTTGATTTAATTTCCTTATATCTATGTTACAAAGTGCTTGTAAATAACTTTTTCGTCAACTACTTATAGCTTTCCATAGTGGATTGCAGACGTTCCATCTTCTTGCCAGAACACAACTTTTGTTTCGTTCAATACCCAGTCACGTTTCACCACGGTTGTGACGACTTCAGTGGACTTTTTCTTGTATTATTTTGTACACATATAGTTTTTATATAAGTTGGGAATATGTTGAAGTTATATTGTGTTGTTGTTCACTTTATGTATGTAATTCTCAATTTTTTTTACAATATGTGACTACCAACAGACATAAACCACAAGTATAAATTAATAGAGTATTTCATCTGCTACACAGGTACGTTAGGGAAACATCTGAATTGAATTTTGGTTTGGAATATAACTTTTTAGGTTTGCTACTGCTGATTGCTGTTGGCCTGTTCTGAGCTGTATTTCCTTTTACCTGCTAAACATGTTATGGTCGTTTCTGTATTTAAATGACACCTGCACATCTGTAAAACATAGTGTTCATTGATGAATTCTGGATATTATATGTAGCTTGGGCTTAGATTCACTTTACACTCCATACTTACACCATGGGCAGTCGTTTGATTCGGTATTTTCTTTCGATTGGCGGCCTCGGTTTGAATGTGTTCCGATATGTTTTTAGTGTGCGCGCGCGCGCGTGTGTGTGTGTGTGTGTGTGTGTGTGTGTGTGTGTGGTGTGTGTGTGTGTGTGTGTGTGTGTGTGTGTGTGTATGAGAGAGAGAGAGAGAGAGAGAGAGAGAGAGAGAGAGAGAGAGAGAGAGAGGCAGAGAGAGTTTTATTGAGTGTTGTTTGATAGTCGCTTCAGTGTGGTGATTTTCTTATGCTGATAATGAACGAGTCAAGTAATTAATGTTTTTTAAACTTTTCATTTGTAAACTATCACATAAATAGAGATTACTTTTCTCTTGCAGCGTGATTTGGGATGTTACGATTTTTCAAGTTACATTTTAGCAATCCTTCAATGAACAATATATCTGCGTATTCAACTTATTCTCTGTTTATTTTGTTTATACTGAACGCTTTCCTATGTTTAATTACTATAGGTCATCTTGAAATATTCCGAGTCAAGTTTCCAAGCTCTGAAGTGGTTTCTCTGTGAAAGTGTTGCCATTCCTCCAAAATTCATATTTTGCTGCACTGCTAATCCAATCTTGTTTACCAGTGAGTAGATAGAAACATTTTTTCCCTTCTTGTTTCCATTCCTATCGAGTTCTTCTTACTGGTATACATGGTTCCTTTATTGTTAGAGATGATATCATTGGTGTAGGACATAGGAAAACGTAAAATGAACAGTTCCTATGAGAGTAAGGTGTTACTACCATGAGTAACTTGCTACTCTAATACCAAAACAAATATTCGTTTTCTGACATTAGTTCTTGATTTCAAAGGAGTCTGTGTAAGATCCCAGTAGTCCTGAATAATTTTCACCCTACAATTTTAGTTACCTGATAGCAGGCATGGTTTCGGTGCTCCAGGTATTGTGGTGTGAGAAAGCTTAATGTTGCAAGAGCCTACTGACCTTTTAGTCTCTGAACGCAGTTACTCTCACAGGTCAACGTTGCTGTAATATTGACATCCTTCCCTATGTGCGGGTTTTCAGGGGTTCACTCTATCCTTACTTTATTTTTGTGGATGTCAATACGATTCCGGGTCGAACAGTAGAGATGGAGGAGCTCTTTGGAACGATAGGGTATATGGCGAAAGGATTGGCCTGCCTGTTCACCCCTCTTAAATCCTTTCGAATACATCTGGAATTCGTTGGTTAGACGTACTGCAACACGCCCATATGCACCTGCGACCATCCAGTAATTTTCGACCACACTAGTGGAGGAATGGAATGCCTTACTACAAGAACTCCTGGCCAACCTTCTGCTCAGCATGGGAACACGTTGCGGAGCATTCATTTCCGTCCGTCGTGATGGCACACTCTCTTAAGAACTACTGAAACACGTATGTTGTGTGGCGGCGATGGCGAGACATTGCAGAGTCTCTGACCAGAGAGCCATTTATCGTGGCTAGTCTGCGCTTGACCGCGCGAGTGTTGCGAGCGGTAGTCTGTGGGCAGTCTGTGAGCAGTGCAGTCTATCGGTAGTAGCAGCCCAGTGCAGTTGTGTGATGTAGTCTGTCAGTAGCAGTAGGCCAGAGTAGGCGGTCCGCAGTAGTAGTCGAGTACAGTTGTGTGTGAGGAGTCGGCGGGCGTCGACATGGCACTCTGGTCAAGATTCAGGACGAGGTATATTATTTTTTAAACAAGGTAATGAATCAGCAATGCGCTCAGCTAATAATGTAAATTAACTGTAACTAATTTGTGCAACAATCGCCCCAATAATAATTTTGGTTTTCAAAGCAATTTTTTTAACAAAGAATCCTTTAATGAAAAAAAAAATATTCCCTTGATATTCCTTAAAGAAAAGTTTCCCTTAAATTCAAAATTTTTGCAATCAATTTCCTCCAAGCTATGGCAAAAAAAATAAGAGCAGATGCAGCTTTACTAAGGTAAGAATTTCAGTTTAATTAATGAACAGGGCCTAAGATCGACATTTCGATCTGTTTGTGTTTTCATTGTCACTCAGATTTTATTATCACTTAATTGACTTTCATTTTTTTGTGAGGAACTTATACTTGGGTCATTGTCAGTAGATTTCATTGCGGGAGGTTATACTTGGTTGCCATTTATTATTTTTTTTATTTAAATATTTCTGTGGGGACGATATTGCTTCGTGGCTCCATTATTATTTAACTTTGTCATACATAATTTTCGGTGGGGAGGTTACACTTGGCGACACCGAGTCCAGGATCGTATTTCGTTGAGAATCTTTTGAAAAACAGTCGGATATCTGCTCTTATTTGCTTAGATATAATTAGGATTTGGCGCAACGCTTTTACTAATCTTGTGACTTTCTTTCTACAGGTCAACGGCAATTCGTTGCTCTGTTGTATTTGTGTGTTGCTTTTGCATTGTGCTTATTTATTTTGTGAATAATTTTGACTATTGTAAAAATGCCGCGAAAGACTGTGAATAGTGTATCGCGAGGTATTATGAACGAAATTACCGACTTAAACAACGTGACCGATAGTAATTGTGACACGCAGTGTAATGATGACAATCCTGCGTTCACTGACAATCAGTGCGTTCCAACCATTAATAATGATGTAGACCTTAATGATGAACAAACGAACTCGATTGTGTCTTGTGTTGATTTGACGACAATTGATGACGCGGGGCGCACTATTGTAATGAGCGCTGCCCAGCTTAACACAACCGGTTTACTAAATTCACGTGACGAACAGACAAATTTGTCTAATGAAAATGGACAGTGTTCTGAAAGTACGACGGATCCATTTAATTCAGAAATAATGACCGACAGTGTACATTCGACTGACAAACCTTTTTGTAAATCTCAAAATAACCAAATGGTTACAGAAAGCGAAACAATTCCAGATCCACCATTAAACAGCACAGAGAATAGAAATGCTGACTTTGAGTCGAATCCAATTATGGCATTGTTGCTACAAATGACTAAGCAGTTTAATGAAATATTTGATAACAATTCCAAACAACAGAGTGAACAGGCCAAACACTTAAATGAAAAACTTGACAATAATGACGAAAATCTCAAACAACTTAGTGAACAGGTCAAACACGATAACGAAAAACTCAAACAACACTCCAATGAAAAATTAGACGACAATTCCAGACAGCTTAGTGAACAAATTAGAGCTGTTGCCGCGCAGTGCCATGACACTAAGGAACAGTTGCGCGAGGAAATTGAGGCTTGTTCAAGAAAAAGTAGCGAAGAAATTAAGTCTGTTGCGCAAGAATTAGGGGAAATGCAAACAGCCGCAACAGAAACACTTAGAGTGGAAATTAGTACAGTCGGTAAACAATGCTCTGAAAAAGCTACACAATTACGCGACGAGTTTAAAGCAATGACAGCAGAACTTTCGCGCACAATGGATGAAAAGATTGACGGGAAATTTGAACAACAGAACACTCAAATTGACGAGCGATTTAGTCACCACATACAAAACAGTGATACGCGTTTCCGCAAATTTATTCGGGATCAAAATAAAGTAAAACGTCAAGTCATGGAAACAATCACTGCTCAGAGACAAGAAGACAAACGTAAAATGTTCGCGAAAGCGAAGACATATGTAGACAACAATATTGCTACAGTGTCCGACGAAATTAATTCCATCAAACAGTCGAACACAGAATTATGTGACGAAAATTCAACAGAAATGGGAATTTCACCTACGGAATAAACGAAAGAAGATGCAATAACTTTATGAGGAAGAGTAAATGGATCAGGATTAACAAGCATTAACAAGAATATACTATACTCATCGTAGAATAGCAGTCTTAACTAATTTTTTCTTTCAGAATTCAAGATGATTGATGTAGGCTGTCAGACAGAACTACACATCTTAGTTTTAGTGATGATATATGCTAGAGATAAGGAATAGTTGTGTAATGAGTAATGAAGTGATTTTTTGCAGATGATAATGAATGCTGATGAATAATGATGAAGAATATGCTACTATGAATAATGAAGTTTTTCTTTACAGGTGATGATGATAATGGAGTTTTGATGATATGGATAATGAAGTTTTCTTTGCAGATGAGGATAATGTTGAAGTTATATTTAGGCTATGTAGTTATTTATGTATTTGTTGCAGTTCGTTTTGACAGCAGGTGTTATATTGCACAGTATAATGACTGAAGGTTTTGGAAAGGACAGCTATGGGACACATATTTTAATACACATTTCACTACCTGTTACTTCGAAGTTCACTACTTTTCAGCATAAAATGCATTTCTCTTTTCAGCTTAATAATCCATTTTTATATATTTTTTGCAGGAGAAATTATTTATGAGATTAATATGCTATAAGCATTTGTTCATTAAATTATGAATGTGGTTACATATACTCTACTTGTTTCATAATCTTGCCACAGCTGACTTATAACGGATGACGTTACACATTTTCATTTATATCAACAACCCAGAAGCAAATTCTTCTCTCTTGCTTTCCCCTATAATTACCCGACGCAATGCATTGCTAACAAAAAATTTATTAACAGACCAAAATAATGATACCAGTTTAAGAGAGTTCTGAGTAATGCTGATCAGCAATGAATAATATGTCACTTGGAAAATGATTAATTAATTATGCTATACTTTGTAACTGGAAAATAATGCGATTGTTTAATAATGCTTTGTAATTAGGAGATTATGCTTTGTAACTGGAAAAGAATGTGATTGTTTAATAATACTTTGTAATTAGAAGAAGGCTAATGATTCTTAATTATGCTTTGTAACTGGAAAAGAATGTGATTGTTTAATAATGATTTGTAATTAGGAAAAAGCTAATGATTATTACTATATTGGAATGACAAATGATTAATTAACTATGCTATACTTTGTAACTGGAAAAGTATGTGATTGTTTCATAATGCTTTGTAATTAGGAGAAGGCTAATGATTCTTACTATATTGAAATAACAAATGATTAATTATGCTTTGTAACTGGAAAAGAATGAAATTACTATTGGAATGACGAATGATTAATTAACTATGCCATACTTTGTAACTGGAAAAGAATGCGATTGTTTCATAATGCTTTGTAATTAGGAGAAGGCTAATGATTAATACTATATTGGAATGACAAATGATTAATTAACTATGCTATACTTTGTAACTGGAAAAGAATGCGATTATTTAATAATGCTTTGTAACTAGGAAAAGAAGGCTACTGATTCTATGTAAAACAATTAATGAACATTTTTCTGTAGTACTACATACATGGTACAGAAATGTTCAATAACTGGGCTATGAATGCCGCAAACTACTAATGTAATGGCTAATGAAGACTGGTATGTGACTTAATGTCCTTCACCTTATGAGCTAACTACCCTGAATTACTGCAATGTCCATTTGTCCTGTCCATCCTCATGATCATGGAGCACTATATTTGGTTTTTGCACTAATTCTACGTTGGTGTGCCTTGTAAGAGCGTGGTGTTGACACGACATGCTGTCCACCACCGTGAGCGATGGAGACATTATTATGGTCCCACTGTTTGGTGTACCTAATGTACTGCCAAAATGAAAACATGGAACATTACTACGACAGTTCAGTGTCTTGGCTACGCTGATAAATTCTGATGGGAAAAGAACTTCAAATTGTGTCACTTGGTGTTGTACTTCTGTGGAAAGATATGCACTTTCAGAACAGCTGTGTGCAATCTAAAGTGCTACAACCATGATGCAATCCTTTCCTTTCCTATCCTAATAGTGAAAATCATTTTTTTGCTAACATCATTTATGTTCATGGGCTATACATTTTTTTTTCGATTTGCTGGACTCCAGTGTGAGAACACTTATGTCACTTGTCGACATGATTTTTTTTTTTTTGCCATTATGTTTATTTGTTGTGAAAATGGTAAAGACATTTTTTCGATTTGTCCTGAAGTACAGTATATGTGCACTCTTGTCTTTTATATTGTATATACATTTTTATTTTGATGATATGTTCTGAACTACAGTGCATGTGCACTTATGTTATATGTTAATATGTTTTCTACTGAACTTCAGTGCCTGTGCACTTTTCTCATTTTTCAATATGATTTGTACTCATTCTGCATGTTCAATACTTCAGTGCGTATGCTCTTATGTCATTTGTTACTCATTGTATATACATTTCGTCATTTGCTGATATGTTCTCATCTGCAGTGCATGTGCACTCATGTCACTTGTCAACATGATTTTTTGCCATTCTGTTTATTTGTTCTGAAAATGCCAAAGAATTTTTTCAGTGCGTGTGCACTTTATCTGTCAAATAATTTGTATACACAGTTTTCTGATTTGCTACTATGTTTTGTACTCACATTTTGTCTTTGTCTGAAATGTTTTGTACTTGGTGCATGTGCACAACATTTAATTCATGTACTACATCTAAATATTCTGTAAATTGTAAAAGTTCATTAATTAAAGAAAAAGTTTTGCCGCGCTTGGCAAGTCCAAATGACTCACCATCACTGCCAAATTTTTGCCCCCCCCCCCCCCCCCCCCCCCCAGTGGAGGGTTATGAAACACGTATGTTGTGTGGCGGCGATGGCGAGACATTGCAGAGTCTCTGACCAGAGAGCCATTTATCGTGGCTAGTCTGCGCTTGACCGCGCGAGTGTTGCGAGCGGTAGTCTGTGGGCAGTCTGTGAGCAGTGCAGTCTGTCGGTAGTAGCAGCCCAGTGCAGTTGTGTGATGTAGTCTGTCAGTAGCAGTAGGCCAGAGTAGGCGGTCCGCAGTACCTCGTCCTGAATCTTGACCAGAGTGCCATGTCGACGCCCGCCGACTCCTCACACACAACTGTACTCGACTACTACTGCGGACCGCCTACTCTGGCCTACTGCTACTGACAGACTACATCACACAACTGCACTGGGCTGCTACTACCGATAGACTGCACTGCTCACAGACTGCCCACAGACTACCGCTCGCAACACTCGCGCGGTCAAGCGCAGACTAGCCACGATAAATGGCTCTCTGGTCAGAGACTCTGCAATGTCTCGCCATCGCCGCCACACAACATACGTGTTTCACTACTCCTCGACTTCTGTAAAGTAGGGACCATCGTAAATCGAATGACTTCAGTGACATTATTGCCTTTGAGTAAATGTGTCATTTGTATTGGTCTTACTGCGTATTCCTTTCAGCTGCTTTAGTTCTTTCAACGCGCAGTTCAAGTTTCATCGAGCCATGTTAGTTGGCAGTGCAACGTTATGTGCAAGTTACTTTCGTTCCGGTGTACTACACACCAGTGTAGACTTCAGGAAAGTGTACATTTATACAAGAAGCAGGATGTTAATGATGTGAAGCACAAGATAGAATCCAAGACCTTTTGCTTCTCCCTTTTAACAATACTAGGGTTGTTCTCATATAATTTAGGATTGCTCTTTTTATTTTTACTGGAACTGATGGTCTTTCTGTTATACCATGACAATTAAAATGATTGGAAAACTGAAAATCATTGCATCCTTAAAATAATCTTCCATTTGTTCAACTAGTAACCTAGATACCAAGAAAATTGAAAAGTAAGTAATTGTGCACTCTCAATTTTGATATACGCCCAAGTATGGATTAGAGTAACTAAGCACGAACACCAACACAAAACTTTCTACTATAAATTTAAACATTTTTATTAATAGCAATTAAATTTCCATCGACGATATGGTCATCAGAGTCGACACACCAGTTCGCTTCAGCCGTCAAACATATCCTTTCCAAAGATTCCTGCCCAGCTTTCGAGTTAACCGTACGTCTTTACCTGAACTTACTACAGACATATACTCTTTCGGGTCATAATGATCCTATGAGTATTTTAAGTTATAAACTCATAAATTGTTGAAAAATTTTTGGACCAGGGTTACATAGTTTCCAAAGTACTTCCACCCACTTTTCCCACAGCACTATTGTACGTGCTAACTAGTTTTTCTCTTCGTTCTCTTGCATAGTTATGTAAGTAAATCCTTTCCCTAAATCCTTTCTGTGACATTACAATGGGAAATATGACTCTCCTGTTTCAGGATCCCAAAGGCTTTTGTTGATTTATCATGCGATTCATACACACCAGTCAGCAATATGAAACCAACACGGCCTTCTAACGTTATCTGATCTAATTCTTCTCATGTGTTACCATAAAAAACCCGACCCTCATTTTTAGACATTTTCGACGCAATACTAAGTATACTATAGTTCATAAGAGCTGGAAAAGATAATTTTAATAAACTTATATTGAATGTAGCACACCCTGTTGAGGTAGGAGTCTATTTAATAAAGTTCAGTCCAACCCTGTTTCAGGTTATAGAAAAAGTTGTGAGCTAATTATGGCATTTTTGCCCTTTGACTGAACCACTTGCACCGCATACATGTTATCACTTGAGGTACCATAGCTGTCTCTTCTGATTCATATGTAGAACTGCTTTCGTCAGTGGTGTTATTTTCTTCTTGAGGTAATATATTCTCTTCACTGTCAGATGTATTTACTAGTCTTTCCATCTGCATATCAGAAAGAAATCTTACCATCGTGATGGCCACACATAAACTGTTAGGTATATGAACTTCATCCGCACCAAACAGTTGCTGTACTAATAATAGCGATGATGTTTTGGTAGTTTGGACTTAATAAGCGACCTGAATTGTTGTGTAACTTCAGACTTTTCAACAATAAGCCATCACAGACTTTAACTGTCATTAAATTACAATATTCATTTATTTCAGACGTGGAGAATAAATTTTACAACTGGGGTAATAGCAGGAAATTTAAGGGGGGGAGGCACTGCCATGAATGGTAAAATACCAGTGGTTACAGGTGTTGGAGCAGCACCTTTTTTAGGATAGGTAAGACAGAAAGACGTCAAGTTCTACGAGAGGTCAGGATTGAAACAAATCTTCAGTTTAGGAAAGAAATTCAACAGCACAATTCTAGCACATTGGATCACCAATCACAGCTATCAATTATAAATTTTCATCAATCACCAGAAATTTTATCTCCACCAAGTTGTATCTCAGTCCTAGGTAATTGCATTGATGAACTAAAGTCACCCAACCCAATTGACATAATCTGGCTCTCTGAACACCATGTGACCACTTGTATAGGAACTAGGCCTAAGCACAATGAGAAACTCAGACAGGAGAGTACTGCAAATGTTAGAATAAGGAAAGGTTCTCATAAAAGTATAATTAAAAATAATGTAAGTATATTTCATCAAAATATTGGGAGTTTAAAGAATAAAGTAGATGAGCTTCTGGTTTGTTTGGAAGATTTAGAAGCTGAGAATGAAATAGATATACTATGCCTGTCTAAGCATCACATTGTTAATGATATGGATAAGGTAAATGTAAGTGGTTATAAGCTCTCTGCACATGTAATGAGAGAAAATATGGAGAAAGGAGGAGTTGCCATATATGTCAAAAGTTATCATTGTGCAAAAAGTATAGAAACAAAAAAGTTTTGTGTAGAGAAACATATAGAAGGATGTGCCTGTGAGCTTAAATTAAATAAGGGCACATTTATAATTGTAACTGTATACAGGTCCCCATCAGGAAATTTTCATCTATTTCTGAAAAATTTGGACTCCTTGTTGTGCCATCTGTCAGACAGGGGAAGCAAATTATTATTTGTGGGGACTTCAATGTAGATTCTCTGAAAGAGGGTAATAGGAAAAATGACCTTGAAGTATTACTTGGTTCTTTCAATTTGACACCCGTTATTGATTTTCCTACTCGGGTGGTAAAGGATAGCAGCTCACTGATAGATAACTTCTTTATAGACCAAGATAAGTTTAACCAGATAAATGCTCAGCCTGTTGAGAATGGTCTTTCTGATCATGGTGCACAGCTAGTTACAATATATGACATAGCTCCATTCAGCAATACTAAACAGTCCTCCGAAGTAGTATGTTCAGTCAACAATTTAACAATTGCAAATTTCAGGGAAAGCCTACAGCAGCTAGACTGGGATGAGGTGTACCGTGAACCTGATGCCAATTTAAAATAAAATTTATTTCATGACATTTTTGTAAATGCATTTGAAAACTGCTTCCCCAAGAAAATAGTTAAATATACTCGTAAGAAACCTTGTAACAAACCATGGCTTACTAAGGGTATAAAAATATCTTGTAACCGGAAAAGGGAAATGTATCTGACAGCAAGAAAGAGTAGTGACCCAGAAACTATCAAAAATTATAAAAACTACTGTGTTATATTAAGAAAAGTTATTAAAAAATCCAGGAGTATGTGTATCATGTCTGAAATCAGCAACTCTGATAATAAAATTAAAACAATTTGGAATATTATTAAAAGAGAAACAGGTCAACCAAGAGCAGAGGAAGACAGTATTACCATCAAATTGAATGAAAACTTTACAAACAAAAAGTCAGAAGTTGAAAATATTTTTAATAATCATTTTCTAAATGTTGTGGATATAGGAGGATCCAGGTGTTCATTAGAAGATGCTAGGCTGTTAATGGAAGAGGCCATACCTATGCAATTTGATACAATTGAAATCTCACCCACTTCTCCCTCTGAAATTAGGAAAATAATAAACTTGCTTAAAAGCAAAAACTCACATGGAATTGATGGCATTTCCAGCAAAATACTAAAAGCTTGTTCTCAACAGATAAGTAAGATTCTCAGCCACGTGTGTAATAGCTCTCTGGAACAGGGAAGTTTCCCTGATAGACTGAAATATGCTATTGTTATACCTTTGCATAAAAAGGGGGATAGATCTGATGTCAACAATTACCGTCCAATCTCCCTTCTAACAGCTTTATCCAAAATTTTTGAGAAAGTAATGTATTCAAGAGTAGCTTCACATATCTGTAAAAATGAAGTACTAACAAAATGTCAGTTTGCTTTCCAGAAAGGTTTTTCAACAGAAAATGCCATATATGCTTTCACCAGTCAAATTTTGAATGATCTGAATAACCGAACACCACCCATTGGGATTTTTTGTGATCTCTCAAAGGCTTTTGATTCTGTAAATCATGAAATTCTGCTAGACAAGCTCAAGTATTGTTGCATGAGTGGGACAGTGCACAAATGGTTTAATTCGTACCTAACTGGAAGAGTGCAGAAAGTTGAAATAAGTAGTTCTCGTAACATGCAAAGATCAGCACATTCCTCAAACTGGGGAACTATCAAGAATGGGGTTCCACAAGGGTCAGTCTTGGGTCCTTTGTTGTTCTTATTATATATTAATGACTTGCCATTCTATATTCATGGAGAGGCAAAGTTAGTTCTCTTTGCTGATGATACAAGTATAGTTATCACACCTGAGAAACAAGAATTAACTGATGAAATTGTCAATACTGCCTTTCAGAAAATTACTAAGTGGTTCCTTGTAAACGGACTCTCACTGAATTTTGATAAGACACAGTACATACAGTTCCGTACAGTGAATGGTATGATGCCATTAATAAATATAGACCTTAATCAGAAGCATATAGCTAAGGTAGAATATTCCAAATTTTTAGGTATGTCCATTGATGAGAGATTAAATTGGAAGAAACACATTGATGATCTGCTGAAACGTTTGAGTTCAGCTACTTATGCAATAAGGGTCATTTCAAATTTTGGTGATAAACATCTTAGTAAATTAGCTTACTACGCCTATTTTCACTCATTGCTTTCATATGGCATCATATTTTGGGGTAATTCAACACTGAGGAAAAAGTATTTATTGCACAAAAGCGTGTAATCAGAATAATAGCTGGAGTCCACCCAAGATCATCCTGCAGACATTTATTTAAGGATCTAGGGATATTCACAGTAGCTTCTCAGTATATATACTCTCTTATGAAATTTGTTATTAACAACCAAACCCAATTCAAAAGTAATAGCAGTGTGCATAACTACAATACTAGGAGAAAGGACGATCTTCACTATTCAAGATTAAATCTAACTTTGGCACAGAAAGGGGTGACTTATACTGGCACTAAAGTCTTTGGTCACTTACCAAATAGTATCAAAAGTCTGACAGATAACCAACAAGTATTTAAGAAGAAATTAAAAGAATTTCTGAATGACAACTCCTTCTACTCCATAGAGGAATTTTTAGATATAAATTAAGAAAAAAAAATATTGAAAAAAATAAAAAAAATAAAAATAAAAAATAAAGAAAAACAAAAAAACACAAAAAAATAAAGTTGTTATATTAACTTAAGTATGTTGTTAAATTAACCTAATTATGTCATGTATTGGAAAATTCGACTCGTTCCACATCATTACGAAATATCGTATTCATGATCCATGGAACTAGTATTAATCTAATCTAATCTAATCTAATCTAATCTAGGTTTATATATGTTGTCAATTTTTAAACATCTGGGTTGTATAGAGCCTAGGGCACAGGTGTAACAAGCTGTAAGGGGCGATCAAAACTTATACGATTGAGGGCGTTGCTGCAGCTTATATGCAATGTAACGTGTCTCCGACTAGGTTATATAAGAGTCGACATATAGGCAAGGGAGTAATACGGCACTCGGTCCTTCGGACTTGCGTTCGGTGAATAGGGAACGTGATCAATGACGACGTTGTTAGCAAATGCATCCAAACATGACCAACGTATTGTTATTCTTTTCTTGGGTTCCGAAGGACAATCACCAGTAGACATCCATCAGAGAACGAAAAATGTAAATGAGGCAGCGTGTCTGTGGACCCCTGTCGTTGTGGAATGGTGTCTCAAGTTCCGTTGTGGTTACGACTCGACATCAGACGCCGGTCGATGTTGCGGCAGGCCTGATCGATTATAGACAAGTGAGTGACACCCGAGCAACGCCCCCCCCCCCCCCCCCCCCAATACAGGGCTGGCCTTTCATGTGATTATCACACCTTCGTTCCCTCAAAAAAGCCTTGAGGGGCCGACAAATCCTGTCGGATGAAGATGTACGAGGATGTACAACAGGACGTCATGGATGTCTTCATGCAACAGGGTATGATGTTTTACCACGCTGTGTTCAAACGGAAACTTTTTGATTGCGTCTTATACAAAATGTATGAGCCTGAAGCTATACAGAATGAGTTGAAAAATAGAGTCAAATTTTTTTCGCAGGTGTTTGAATATAAAAGCTGCATGCCAGAACAAAAAACTTTCCGGGTAATAGTTATACGAAGATAACAACAAGGGTACCAAATAAACAAAACTCCTAAATAAGAAAGGGCAGACATGGACTAGAATCGAGTTCCCCTCGAAAAGTAGTCCTTTTTTTAGCATAGTAGAGGAAATAGGAGAAATTTTGAAAAGACCTCTTTTAGTCTCGTATATATATGAATTACATGAAGGACATGATGAGCAGCGTTTTACAGCAGTTTGCTGATATTACATTTTGGTGTATGGAAGATGTCGTCGTTGATAGACTGTAGGAAAATACAAGGGGACATCGACATAAAATTTTGTTGGTGTCTTGGTGTGCTGATGGCACCTGGCACTAAATGCATAAAAATGTAAGTTAATGCGGATGAGTAGGAAAAGCAGAGTTGTATCGTTAGAATATAGCATTAGCAGGGTGCAGCATTACATAGTCACTTCCTATAAATATGTAAGCGTAAAGCTGTAAAGCGATATGAAATGCCGTCAGGTTTGTGGTAGGGAAGCTGAATTCTCGACTTCGTGTTACGAGGAGAATAGCTGGAAATGTAGTAAGAGAGACGGAGTGTAGAGAGCTAGTGCGACCTATTCCTTAATACTGTTTGAGTGTCTGGGATTCCCACCAGGTCGGATTAAAGGAAGACACCGAAGCAATTCACAGGCATGCTTCCCTGGAGGGAAGACGATGATCTTTCCGGAAGGCACTCTTGCGCAGATTTAGAGAACCGTCATTTGAGGGTGATAGCAGGATTGCACATGTAGGTGTCGATACGTTCGGCACGATTTTCGGTGACTTCTATGTCTTTATAGGCTGTCGCTGTTGCCTTTGAGTTCTTCCCTTTCCTTCCGAAGCAGCAAGTCCAATACAGGGAAGGGGTATCGAAAAAAAGAACACTCATTCAAATGCAGTCGCACATGGTGGAGCAATCAGTAGCAGTCAGGTTATTTGATACAACGTAACTGCGAGAACACGCATTCAGCTTAGCAGTTCGTGCACTCAAGTTGTGCACGAGGATAATATACAGAAGAATGGGAAACAAAGTGGAGTATCTTTTAGATGACTATCAGTTTGGCTCTCGGAAAGGTAAAGGAACCAGTGATGCAGTTCTGACGTAACTGTTGATAATGGAAGCTAATAGTAAGAACAATCGAGACACGTTCCTAGTATGTGTACGACGATGTAAGTTGGTGTAAGACTTCGAAATTCTGGGTTTAGTCATGCGGTATCGGGCGCCAGCCGGTCGACCGCATTTCAAATACGGGCGCCGTTAGTTAAGACGCCATGCTTCCTACAGCCGTTGCAGCGGCACGAGGACGCTGCCATAAACGATTACGTCGCTGCCAATATGATTCAACCATCCTCTCTCCGGAGTTCCGGCGCCGGGTGTACGTAAGTTCAAACATTCATCGACTGAACACATTTTTGTGTGTTTGTCAGTTGCATAACATTTACAGACTTTCTTAGTGGCCAGGGCTCTACGTCTTCTGAACAGTCAATGCACTGAACAGTGAGAGATTTAAAAATCTTTTGTATCTGTATATATTTCTGCACTCAGATTTACAGTTAGCAACTAACGCTGCGCAACCTCAACACAGGTATGTTTACTTTTACTATTTGATATTAGATACAGAATAAGTTAATGTTTGAATGCTCTGATCATGAACGACATCAATTCCTCGATTCTGTATCGGCTAAGGAACGAGTAGGAGTCAGCCATAACGAGTAGGAGTAAGCCACAGAGGAAAACGGATAATGCACAATATGTGACAGTATTACTGGAACAGTAAAACAGGAAGACCAAGAAACAACTGCTATGATTAAAATGAGAGTACGACGAGGATTTAGTCTTATGCTCCCATTGGTCAGTCTATTCTTGAAGAAGCATTTACGGAAATAAAAAAAAAATCAAGGGCGAAATTAAAATTCTAGGTGAAAAGATATCTCAGAAAATATCCGTGGATGACAGTACTATTCTCAGTGAAACTGAAGAAGCAGTACAGGAACTTTTGAATAGGATCAACATTTTAATTACAGAATATGGATTGCGAGAGAATAGAAGAAACTCAAAAATGGTAGAAATGAGAGTAGTAGAAACGAGAGTAGCGACGAAGTTAAGGAATTATGGTACCTTGGATGCAAGATAGCACGTTACCGATGAGACAATGTTGACATAAAAGGTATTCGATGATTAGCACAAGCAAATAGGAGTGTCCTGCTAAAAAAGTATCAAATATGGGCTAATATGCAGAAAAAATTTCTTAGAATATACCTTTGGACATTGCATTGTTTGGTAGTGAATCGCGGATCGTGGGAAATCCGTAAATGAAGAGAGTCTATGTGTGTGAGACGTGGTGTAACAGAAGGATATTGAAAATCAGTTGGACTGGTACGATGAGGAATTAAGAGGTTCCTCGCAGAATCGGTGAGAAAACGAACATACGGAAAGCACTGACAAGAAGAGAGGACAGGATGACAGGACATCTTTTAAGACTACAGGACGCCCGGGTTCCCGGGTTCGATTCCCGGCGGGGTCAGGGATTTTCTCTGCCTCGTGATGGCTGGGTGTTGTGTGCTGTCCTTAGGTTAGTTCGGTTTAAGTAGTTCTAAGTTCTAGGGGACTGATGACCATAGATGTTAAGTCCCATAGTGCTCAGAGCCAAGACTACAGGAAATAGCCTCCAAGGCAGCCATAGGGGGAAACATTCTATGGGAAGAAAGAGACTGGAACACCACTGAACAAAAAACTGAGAATGTAGAGTTGAAACGGTACTGTGAGATGAAATTGCCACAGGATGGGATTCTTGGCGGACAATATCAAACGTCTGATGACCGATGACAGATGTCTTTAAGAAAAGGCCGCTATACCCTAGGAACGTACGGAAACTGTAATTAAAAGCAAGCTGACTGATGTAAACTGGTTCTATTTCAAAAGTATACTCACACGGACCTCGGAGGCCGTTTTTCATTGCTTGAGAAGTATTTGTATAGGACTTGTAACGACAATTTCGTTTTACATGTAATTTCTGTCTGCTTGTTTCCTCATAAGCAGCTCCCAACCGTAGACGTTTAACTTTTGTATATTACTACTCTCACAATATTTTTCTGTGCGAATGGTAAAAGAGGTAACTGGCGTGTTGTGCAGTGTTACTGCCTTTCCTCTCGCAGGCTATTGCATTAGTGTGGCAGGGTTAGGAAGGACAAACTTGGATGTTTCTCTTTCTTTGTACGAGCGATACAGGAAAACGCGTCTCTGGAAGCATGAGGGTGACAAAGGAGGGGAGGGTGGGAGGGAAGGTCGTCGTCTCTTTGATGTGCGTGCCGCCAGTTTCCAGCCAAAGCGCTCCCAACTTGATCCGTACCGAAAAACTTTCTCATGGTTTGTTCTCGTCCGAGCAACCCTCCAAGGCACAAACCTGGCTTCTTTCAGCATCCTCTCGTAAATATGGGTAAACAGGAGAACTAGTTAAGCGGAGGACAAGGACTCAAATTATAAGACTGAGAAAATCTTTAAGTTCACCTTGCGTTCTGTTCTCCATCGAACGTCGTACGATCCTTTTGGCTTCAGTTGATGATTGTATACTACAAATACTAAACGAAACATTACAATGCAACGCCCACCTTTATTCACTCCATGTAAAGTTTCTCTTTGCAAAATTATGATCAGTGTTTCTGGAAACACCCCTGTAATCAGGAAAAGTAATGAAGACATTCTACTGTACACCGGTTGTTCTATTGCTAATATAACAGTCAGACTTTCATTCTAATTTGCCGTTATACACTGATGCGCCAAGGGAACTGGTACGGACAAGTTTATTGTAATACAGACATATGTAAACATCAGAATACGGCGCTGCGGTCGGCAACGCCTATGTAAGACAACATGTGTCTCGCGCAGTTATTAGATCGGTTAGTGTTGCTGCAATGGCAGTTTATCAAGATTTAAGTGAGTTTGAAGGGTTTGAACGTGGTGTTATACTCGGCGCACGAGCGATGGGACACAGAATCTCTGAGGTAGCGATGAAGTGGGGATTTTCCGGTACGACTATTTCACGAGTGTACGGTCAGTATCAGGAATCCGGTAAAACATCAGATCCCCGACACCGCTGCTGGTGGAAAGAGATCCTGCAATAACAGGACAAAAGACGACTGAAGAGAATCGTTTGACGTGACACAATTGGAACCCTTCCGCAAGTTGCTGCAGATTTCAATGCTGGGAAATCAACAAGTGTCAGGTTGCGAACCATTCAACGAAACATTATCGATATGGGCTTTCGGAGCCGAAGGCCCCCTCGTGTGCCCTTGATGACCGCACGACACGATGCTTTACACCTCGCTTGGGCGCGTCAACACTGACATTGGACTATTAATTACTGGAAACATGTTGCCTGGTCGGACGAGTCTCGTTTCAAATTGTATCCAGCGGATGGACGTGTACGTGTATGGAGACAACCTCACGAATCCATTGATCCTACATGTCATCAGGGGACTGTTCAAGCTGGGGGAGGCTGTGTAATGGTACGGGGCGCGTGCAGTTGGAGTGATATGGGACCCCTGATACATCTAGATACAACTTTGACAGGTGACGTACGCAAGCATCCTGTCTGATCACCTGCGTGCGTTCACGTCCATTGTGCGTTCCGACGGACTTGGGCAGTTTGAGAAGGCAAATGTGAGTCCCACACGTCCAGAATTGCTTCAGAGTGACTGCAGGAACACTCCTCAGAGTTTAAACACTTCCGTTGGTCACCAGTCTACCCAGACATGCCACGCGGAATGACCGCGCGGTTTGAGGCGACATGCACCGATTGTGCTGCCTCTCCGCCGGAGGTTCGAGTTCTCCCTCGGGCAGGGGTGTGTGTTGGTCTTATCATCAGTTAGTTTAGGTAGTGTGTGACTCTAGGGACCGATGACCTCAGCAGTTTGGTCCCTTAGGAATTCAAACACATATGATAATTTGAACGTCACCAGACATGGATATTTTTTAGCATATCTGCTATGCCTTGCAAAGTGCTGTTTAAAAGAGATCTCCACCCCCTCGTACTCTTACGGATTTATGGGCAGCCCTGCAGGATTCACGGTTTCAGTTCCCTTCAGCACTACCTCAGACATTAGTCGATTCCATGCCACGTCGTTCTGCGGCACTTCTGCTTGCTCGCGGGGGCCCTACGCGATATTAAGCAGGTGTACCAGTTTCTTTGGCTCATCAATGTATATTAGATATGACACCTCCCTGAATATACAGCTATCTACATGAGTACAGAGTACAGCTAACTGCAGAAGAATAGTGTAAGTTATGCGCTGATTATTTTTTACTTCGTTCTTTCAAATCCCACGTTTTTGTGACGACTTTTAGTGTAAATTGAACTAGCGTACAGTGCCTACTCGAGATGTGTCATCATCTCCTTTAACACCATGACTGACGTAATAATTCATCTTCGTTTGGTTAACCAGAGGGCAGTCACAGATATTAGGGACAAAATTAGTGATTTTTGAATTGCAATTATTTCCAAATTCTGTGTTCCAGGGCACGAATCCTCGAAATTGTCCGATGACATAATTCTATGTATTTTCCGTCTATAAGATCGTCAACAAACTATCTTCCTAGATAACAAGAATCTCGTAGCAGTTATAAAGAGGGTTTGAACATTCCGCATGAAACATGAGTGGAAGAAAGGAAGGAAGAAGGGGTTTGACATTTCTCCGACAGCGAGATAATAAGTGACGGAGCACAAGCTCGGATTCTTTCAAGGACGAGGGAGGAAATCGGTCTTGCCCTTTCAAAGGATCCATCCAGACATTTGCCTGGTGTGACTTAAAAAAATTACAGAAATTTTAAATCCGGATGCCCAGACGCGGGTTTGAACCGTCATCCTCCCGAATGCGTGTCCAGCATGCTAATCACTGAACAAATGAGTACACAGTACTTTCTGATATAACTTATTTGGGCAGTGCACACACTGATCTTCGCACAATACCTGCCAACAGACGCTGCTGACAATATCAGGATATCAATTCTACTTCATCGCCTAGCATCCGGTGGCTTTTATGCACTCGTCAGCCTTCTCAAAGGGAAGAGCATTCGTGATCCCTCTCGATTCCCTCTAAGCTTCGAATAGCATACTGAGTGATGTGGCACAGTGGTTAGCACACTGGATTCACATTCGGCAGGATGATGGTTCAGAGCCGCGTCTGGTCATCCTGATTTAGGTTTTCGTTATTTTCCTATATCGCTTCAGGCCAATGCCGGGATGATCCCTTTCAAAGGGGACGGTCGACTTCCTTCCTCATCGTTCACTAAACCGACAGGACCGAAGAATTCGCGCTTCGGTCCGCTCAACTCAACTCAACCAATCAAACAGCACATTGTCTATTTACCGTCACTCATTTATAGTCTTCATATGACATTCCTAAGAAAACTACGTATGCAGCGTTGCGTACTTCCATTGTCTTAATCCTGCTGCCATTCATCAAATGTTTCGTTTCCAAAGATCCGACTTTATTTATTCTTGGGTAATTAGTTAATTATACACTATCTATTTCATCGTAACTAATATGTTGTCGCAAGATATCTTACTGTGATGCCAGCCGTGAACGACGAAGAGAGCCTTTATGGGTACAGGACTGGATGCTCCTTTGATCTTCTCCTGGCTTATTAGCGTACGTCATAGGCTGGAGCCAATGTGCACAAGAGCTTGCTATTATGATTGCAATGTGGTATACGTATACAGAACATCAGGGGTACTTTGTACCTTGCTCTACTGGCGCTAGTAATTTTACAAATGAATTTAGCATCTTTTTGAGATTGTCCTGAGCTGTTTCGTTTTTCGTTAAAAGATACGCGTAAGTACATGCATCCAGAACTACGTATAACTGGGCTGTCATCTAGCTTAAGGACTAGATTCGGGTTTTAGGAAGTACTAGCACTTAACCAACTTAGACAAGGCGAAGCAAAATTCACTTTACAAACATTGGGACAGGTTCCTTAACCAAAACAAGACAAAGCAATATCTAGTAAATATAGTCTCTGACATTCATACCTCAAGAGCTATGAGCACTCGTCCATCTGTGTTATTCTTCTACTGTAAACTCTTCCCTTTCCATATTTTTGGAGGAGGTAGTATCGACCGAAACAAGAAAAAAATGTCCAGTAAATGTAGGCTCTAAAATGCTTACCTTAAGAGGTATGAGCGCATGTTCAGTAGAGATGGGTTTCAGAGTACTGAATATGAGCAAGTGCTCATAGCTTTTAAGGTATGCATTGTCGAGCCCATGATTTCTGCATAGTCTTTCCAGTTTTTGTTTTGTTTTGGCGGAAGGAACCTCTCCTTAGTGTCTGTAGGGAACCACGATTGTACCCAGGCGTGCACCTTCTGACGGAAGGAAATCGTCGGCCACTAATGTGCTTCTTTAGGGCAGCAAAAAGACGGAAATCGCGTAGGGAGAAATGGGTCTGAAGGATGCGCGAGTGTTCATAGCAAAGTTAGTTGGTTACCTGTTCCATTGATCAAAATCACGTTAAAGGTTATGATGTGGAACGGGTCAAGTGCATAAGACATGCACACTTGAATTAAGACTTTTTTCTTTTTCCCTTTCTTAAAAAAAGCTAAAAAATTTTATTACGTACCCCATTCGCTTAAATGGCACACAATGCATATCTCATACCTATAGATTTATGTATTCCTCTTCAGGAATTCATATATAGAATAGGAGTAGTTGCTGCTGTCTGTCAGACATTTTATTTCATCTGGTAATTTTTCGAAAAGTTTTACAGCAACTCTTTCTGAGGCAAAGTTGGGTTCAGTAGAGGATAGTGTAAGTCTTTCTTTCTTCTGGTTTTGTAATCATGAACGTCACTGTTGTTCTTAAACTGGTACATATTCTTGGGAACAAATTTCATTACTTAGTAAATGTACCATGAGACTGTTGTAAGAATTCCTAACCTTTTAAAGATATACCTACAAGAACTGCGACAATGGGAGCCACACATTTCTCTAACTACTTTCTTTTGAGCAGTATATACTTTTTGCCTGCCTGCAGTGGAGTCAAATCTATCCTGAAAAGAGATGTGCGATTACTTTTGAAATAATAAACAGTTTACTTCTTTTCTGCCCATTATACATACTGGTATTTGCTTCCAACTGTTGTTAATTTGTGTATCATGCATGATAGCTGCGACTCTTGGAGCACGTAGCATTTTCTTCACGCCTCCTTCTGGACTATCTAGAGCGTATGTTCATCATAAATGTAAGCCAGCACTCCATCCACTTCACCTGCCCATCCAATAACTCCTTGGTCCCAAAACACTAACTTATCGAGTCTTTGTCTTTTATTTAAATTGCACTCTACCCTCCAGCAAGCCATCCGACTGTGTGGGACACTTACCGCAGTCAACTGGTCTCAAATATATGTTTATTCATTTGCCTTCTCTCGTAACTTCATGAGGACAGAATAGTCTGAGGATGATAAAAAAAGATCGAAACTACTAACTGAATAAAAAAATTTTGGCGATCGGTGACTGATGTGGCATTTACAAAATTTCCTAACCCAGATCGCTGTCACCTTTACAGTGATAATGTCACCACCCAGGAAAATAAAAGACTTTTGAAGACTGGAGACATGTTAGGTGGTTGAACGTGACAGGCCCCCATTAATGGCGTGAACTGCGAGTGACGTCATAATTGCTGAACAATTTTTATTGTTAATTCTGTCTACCACGTCGAGAGCCCTGTGTGATAGCGTCATCTATTGGTTCGTCTTAGTGGAAGCCAGCCTCACAAGGACAAAGCTTCCTGAGCTCTCTGTATTTGCACAGTGACATCTGCTGACTGTCCGTCAGGGTATTTATTAGACATCGATATGCAGCACTTCGATTCTGGAGGATTTTGGTCTAGGCGTTCCTTTAAGCGCACAATACGTTCTGATTTCCAGTCACTGGTCCATGGTCTTGCCTCAGGCTCTCCTTCAATGGATGTGTTGGCACTATAATTAATCGTTCGCTCGACTAAAGATCCATACCTAAAGACTGGAAAGTTTCACAGGTCACACCAATATTCAAGAAATGTAGTAGAAGAAATCCACGTAATTACAGACCCATATCATTAAAGTCGGTATGCAGCAGGATTTTTGAACATATATTGTGTTCGAAGATTATGAACTGCCTTGAAGAAAACGGTCTATTGAAACACAGTCAACATGGGTTTACAAAACATCATTCTTTTGTAACACAACTAGCTCATTGTTTGAATGAAGTATTGAGTGCTATTGGCAAGGGATTTCAGATCGATTCTGTATTTCTTGATTTCTGGAAGGCTTTTGACACAGTATCACACAAGTGTCTTGTAGTGAAATTGCTTGCTTACAGAATACCGTCTCAGTTATGTGACTGGATTTGTGATTTCCTGTCAGAGAGATCAAAGTTCGTAGTAACTGACGGAATGTCATCGAATAAAAATCTGGCGTTCTCCAAGATAGTGTTATAGGTTCTTTGCTGTTCCTTATCTATATAATTAATTTGGGAGACAATCTGAGCAGACGTCTTAGGTTGTTAGCAGATGACGCTGTCGTTGTCGACTAATAAAGTCATCAAAAGATAAAAACAAGTTGCAAAACAATTTAGAAAAGATATCTGAATGGTGCGAAATACGGTAGTTGACCGTAAATGAGAGGTGGCAGAAGCCCCTCTCATATTTCTATCTAACTCTGAGTAATTCGATTTTTCTCTCTAATTGCATGCGGTGGAAAGCTGCTATTCCTTCACATGCGGACTTCCCACGCAGCGTCTCTCGTCACCCGGGTGGTCCGGTGACAGGCGGGCTCTGCTAATCTTGAAGGGTTTAAGCCGACGGGTCTGAGGAAGTCGAGTGAATGCTTTCCAGACGCCGACATTGTCATAATAGCGGCGGAGACACACCCGCAGGGGCCTGAAGGAGCGGCTGGGCTACGCAGAAACTTTGCGAAAACACTTTCTGGCGGGCTACCAGCGAGGCGTGGGAATGACTTGTGTTCCCATGTAGTCTCGGCGGGCAAATTCCCGCGTTTTCTGCAAAATCGTAACTGTGATTGGCTTGCTCAGGGCACAGATCCGTGACGTAGCAAAATCGGCGCGGAAATTGGCGCCAAGAATCTCCATTGGTGGAATGGTAGTGCTTCGGCAATAGAGTGGAATTTTCCGCCGGTTTTCGAGTTGCTGATTGGAACGTTTAACCACGGCCACTGTCGTGGGGACGGGAATGTTCTGTGTTCGGTTTGTACGGGTGCTCTTGTGGGAGTCGGTTCTCGCCTTTCGGTCGGAGTAGGTTACAAGACCGAGCTCTCACTGTTCTGGACAGCCTTCCTTCTGTTGGCTGTCTAACATACTTTTGATTGTAACTGTTAACGAAGTTGCTGAAGTTTCGACTTCAACGTAACTTTCCGAGTGCAGTCGGCAATTGAGCGTTCTGCGTACAAGCGGGCTATGTTGTCTGTCTTGGGCAGTTTTGGCTAAAGTTGACTGTATCGGAGTTACTGTGTGACTTCGCTTGTTAAAATCTTTCACTGAACCGTCAGTGATTGTGTGGCGAGCCTTCTTCATCTCCCTCAGAGGCGCATTTGTATTGATAGGAAGTCTTTAGTCTGGAACAACCACACCAGGACAATTTGTTTCGGGCTATACTCGCGACATTATCATTACCACGACGGGACGTCGAAGCAACCAGCCATCGCTTCCGGTACGCCAGATCGTGTCCTGTCAGTTAAGAAGACAGCTTGGTAACGTATGTCCGCAGCACTGGCAGACTAGGGAATTTGCACTGTGATAATCAGAGCTCAGCAGAGCGCGCCTGTTCGTCTTTTCTAACATTGTTCTGTCTTGGGTGTTCATTGTCTGAGTTATCACTACCGTAGCAGCAATTAATGTTAAGTTGGCTGGATGTTTCTCTTAAGATTTGAGTCGCAAGGAATTGGCTCCACATACCACTTCGTCATAAATGTCACAATCTAGTTTACGGACAACTTCACCTTCACAGCATTTATTTGAGTATCCAATTTGATCCAATTTTGAGGTATTGTAAATGTTTCATGTGTTTTGTTTATGATTTTGAGTTTAGTCATAATAAATCAAATTGTTATTTTGGACCGAACTTTCATTCTGTTAATCGGTAGAGCAACCCTTTCATTTCTCACTGCGTTACTGAAACTTTCCTTTATTTAATTAAAGTCTATCAAATTAAATTATTGCAGGTGCCAAAGTCTTTTCTACTCCACTTGCAGGGTCGATTACAGCCAGTTCGCGTTTGTTCTTAATCCATGTGCAACAGCAAAAGTAGGAGTTAGAAAAGGGGGGATTAGAGCATCATTTCCTTATGAAAATTCGAGAAGGATTTAGTGTTAAATGCACTGCTAGCCCCGGCACCTCGCATAAATAACGAAAAGTGTGAGGTCATCCATAGGAGTGCATGAAGGATTTCGTTAAACTTCGGTTACACGATAAATCAGTCAATTCTGAAATCCGTTAATTCAACTTAATACCTAGGCATTACAATTACTAATAACTTAGTTACGAACTTCTAATATATCACAAAATCAGTTTACTTTCCGCCGCAAACGAAAACGGGAGGACTGTATATGTCACATATTAAATCTGTATATGTCACATATTAAATTAACATGCAGCACTTAAGAAACTAAACTACCAAAGCACACAGATGGAACTATACAATTTTTTCCTGGTTAGGAACTCGTAAAACATCACAAAATCGTTTAGTTCCATATTGGTGCTTTTGTCTCGGCCGGCTGATGCAGCCTGAGTACGGTGTAGAATAGCGTTTTAAGTTTAGTCTTAACTAATCTGTTCAGAGTCCAGTCTCTTTTTCGGCATATAATTTGCTTGTACCCACCGAAGGATCTAGCTAAGAACATGTGCCCTGAACTGTGTAAGTTGAAAGAACCTTTTTCCGCAATAAATGCATCCTGGTTCTGCTTTTTCAGGTCTCAAACTTCAAATTCTTTTACCCCATTCCTTATTTCAGTGTTTTAGTCTATTGTCCTGATATTAAAACAGATAATAATCCGTTTACTTTCTGGGACATACATCTCTACTAAGCGTGTTCATCCTGCAATTGCAGACATTACTGATGGTTAAAACCGCTGAAGGCAGAGGTCGCCAACCACTATAATGGATTATAGCAGCGGATACAATAACTTTAGTACAGTCCTATCATTCAGACCTACCTCTTCAATTTACGCTATAAAAGGTCGTCAGAAGCAGTCTAAAAATATGTAAGAGTGTTGCAGGATAGTTTGTGCTAAGAAGTAATTTTTAAGAAAAAAAAATATATACACATTGTGCCATTTAGGACCGAATTAGCATTGAAGGCCATTGCACGAGCATATTCAAGCGATCTACTGATTACAGTTAGGGTCAGTTGTTCTTGTAACGTAGATGATAGCACAAGAGACTGCTCAGCCATTGGCTCGGTTTCGATCCTTACCACTGCCCCATGTCCAATTTTAGTATCGCTTTCTTGCTCGGTTCAGGAAACCAAACAAAGGACGTATTTGGCGACACCATCTCAGACGGTCCGCTCGAATTTGAAATTTCAGTGCTAATTAAGTCGGAAATAGCGCTATGTATCAAATTTCTTTCTTAATTATTTCTCAGCACAACCGAACCGGCAATTTCCTTATAAGATTTGCAGACTTTTTCCGACCACCACTCGTGAAACTCTGATATTCACATGACGCTAGACACAGACGTTAGTATGAAAACAGGATTGTCTCTGAACACTCGAAGCATGGTAAAAGAACACTGCCATTGGGTCCCTCGTGGGACACGTCACTACTGTCCGACGTCAGGGGCCGAGTAAGTCAAAACACACGTGAAGCGACGTATCTAAATTGCCAAGTCACCACTGAGGTATTTTCGTGTGGGGGTTGTTTTCATAGGATAAAATGGAGCCCTGATATTTGGCCATCGTCTCTGGCTGGCCAAAGTGCTCTGTACAATGGGCAAGGCAGTACATTGCCTTGTTAATTCCATGGTGTATTTCAACACTTCGTTTGAAAAATACTCTGAATTAGTCACAAAGTGAACACAGTCGCAGTACAGTAAGTCAAATGGTTCATAGCCCCAAAACAGAACATAACAATGCAGAATAAACAGAAAGTGCAAGGATCAGAAGCCAAGTCGCCCTACACAGATAACAATGTCCTCCAAAGCAAGAATCCAGTAAAGAACCAAGTCAGATTCCGACGGCAGGTTTTGACGATGTCAGCCTACGTCACAAGATGCAAAGTACTTTTAAATGAAATGGAATGACCAATTCTGGCTCCTAATTACTCGCCATGCCTCGTAATTGACAGCACCACTCCCCATGTTGCTAGGGCTGCGATGTACTGCATGTCAAATGGCTCAAAAGGTTCTGAGCTCTATGGGACTTAACTTCTCAGGTCATCAGTCCCCTAGAACTTAGAACTATTTAAACCTAACTAACCTAAGGACACCACACACATCCATTCCCGAGGCAGGATTCGAACCTGCGACCGGAGCGGTCACGCTGTTCCAGACTGTAACGCCTAGAACCGCTCGGCCGCCCCTACTGCATGTCAGCTTGTCTCTATAGCAGAGCAAGACTATGGGTCGCCCATAGTCCGGGACACAATTTCTCAGCTTTTGTCAAAATGATGTGCCACGTTTTGCATTGTAGTTTCGTTGGTTATACTCTCTGACAGTGATGAGTTGCCCTCTCTGACTGAAATGCGGCCTTATCTGTGGCAGTGTAGCGGTAGAAGACCAGAACTGACTCGGAACAGTGACGGCGAGTAAGCAACAAGTGCGCGCCCCGATGTATGCCCGGTAGGAGCAAACAATTTGTTTACTTTGTTCTAGACGGAAGACGCCGTGCTCGTGTCATACAGGATGTGGTCACTGTGTGTATTATTGACTAGTGTACCGAGCACTGAACACTGTGAACGATTAAGACATGCAGAAATTGTTTACATTAACGGTGTCGGGGACTCAGTATTTTCAGGTACTGTGTAATAAGCATTTTGTCTCCGGTTATGGCTCCATGCTGTCAAATACAGCAATTTTTGGTGAAGAATTTGCTAGATTTCTTGCCCCACGTGAGACCTTGATGTCCACTTGGTAAAAGACGCATTGTTTTACTTGTTGTTCTCTAGTTATAGACACCTCCAGACTTTGTTGCTAAACTGAGTGAAGCTGATGTACGCCGCGCAACTACTATTTGCGCATATGCCATTGGGTTCACCAATTCTACTGTGACACTTTTCCCCCTATTTATTCAGTGGTAGCTATTGCCTCATTGGCATTGAAAATATGTACAATATACTTGCTTTATTCTGCTGATGTACGATAACCTTGGGCTTGGCGCATGCACTAGTGCGTTGTTTCAGGTGTACTATGAGATATTTATATACTGTATGAAGGACACGGAAACCGATCAGACGAGTGTTAGCATTAAACGAGGGGAACCTGGGAATTGGACGAACATTGCAAAGGGCAGGGAAGCTTTGCTGATAATTGTGGTTGATAATAACAATTTTTAATGCTTATCTGACTGCCAGATGAAGTAGGCAGAATTTGATTGATATACGATTGTGCTCATTACTCATTGGTTTTATGAGTACAGTTTATGTAGTTACCAACCTGTTAAAAACTATCTGGTGATACCATTACTTACGCTTACGGTGTAGTTTCCTTTTAAAATTGCAGCCTCATTAGAATGAGCGGCCGCACAATTGCTTTACCCACAAAATTGGGACTTCCGAACATTCTGGTGTTTGCAGTGTAATTTCATTTCTGACATCTTAATTGATGCTCTCGGTAGTAACTTTTACTGCGTCCAATAGAGTTTTAATTCGTCAGCTTCTTTACTGTTGGATGAATAATTGTTTCAAGAGCAGTTTAATAATGTTCAGATACTGCTGGTTTGATAATTATCATGTATCGACATAAAACCTTGTTCCTAAGAGACGTTTGAAGATAAACACAATTGTTCAATTGAATACACAATTGTAATTTGTTGAGCTGTGAATTTTTTAAATAAAGATTTTTTGCATAAAATATCTGTCACTTAACCGTTTCCACCTTTTCCTAACCTTCTGTACGACGGTTTGTGGAATACCTTACAGATATGTGTGAGCTTATGCTGCTATCCAGACCACGTGATCTCATTAGTACTGACACGTCTAAAACGTATGGATAGAGTTCCGACAAATTTTCACGATTTGGAAACGACTACAGGCCCTTCACGGACGGAGATGGTACCCCATAGACTTCATTCGATACTTCATCGCTGCCTTCATTGAATCTAAAGGGAACAGAAGACAGCTCTTAATTTCACAGCTAATGAGTTTACTACTAAAGGCTGCGAAAATGTTACCCTACTCAATCTTCCACTACCTAGTAATACCACTATGTAATGCAAATTTGACATATATCCTTCAGCATAAGATCAAAACGAAAAGTACGGATGGGTAGATGAGGGAAGGGATTTGTGGTAACACAGGTTACATTCCTAAGCATTATTAACGCTATCACCTTCTAAAAGGAAGCTGTGTCGAAAGAGTGGGAGACAAAGGAATTATTAATACAGCTCTTCGGCGATTTCCATGCGCGAGCGATAAGTCACCCTTTTCGGAGTGAGCCTCCGTGGCGCACCGAAAGCCGGCCGACCCGTGACAGAGGATGGTACGACGCTTACCGGGGCCTTGTTAAAAGCGACTTAGTCGCCGGAATGATGTTATTTATGACGACGGCCGTACTGTCGTGTGCTTCCGCCCGCTGATGGGGATAAAAGGTTCGCAGCGCTGCGAAAACAGCGGCGCGGCCTCGCTGGAACAAAGCAATGAGGCGAAAAAAGCGGCCGGAATGCTGCCGTTCCGCCCGCGGCCGAGCGCGACAAGCCTGTAGGCTTCCAGTCCAGCGCCGCTGGAATATTGCCAGCCAAAGCTCATCGTTAAGGAAGGATCGGCTGGGAAATACTGCGTTTTTTGTTGCCAGGATTTGAATGTAGCGTTTCGAGTGACCTTTCGCTGCACCTTCACCCGTTATTCGGTCGATGTACCTGCCCGTCTGCTCTGTTGTTCATTTAGTTGATGCTGTTGCTTATGTGGTTATTTCTTCGATAATTAAGTCAGACGTTAGTTCCAGAGTAGTACACTACTGGCCATTAAAATTGCTACACCAAGAAGAAATGCAAATGATAAACGGGTATTCTTTGGACAAATATATTATACTAGAACTTACATGTGATTACATTTTCACTCAATTTGGGTGCATAGATCCTGAGAAATCAGTACCCAGAACAGTGGCCGTAATAATGGCCTTGATACGCCTGGGCATTGAGTCAAACAGAGCTTGGATGGCGCGTACGGGTACAGCTGCCCATGCAGCTTCAACACGATCCCACAGTTCATCAAGAGTAGTGACTGGCGTGTTGTGATGAGCCAGTTGCTCGGCCACGATTGACCAGACGTTTTCAGTTGGTGAGAGATCCGGAGAATGTGCTGGCCACGACAGCAGTCGAACATTTTCTGTGTCCAGAAATGCCCGTACAGGACTTGCAACATGCGGCCGTGCATTATCCTGCTGAAATGTGGGGTTTCGTAGGGATCGAATGAAGGGTAGAGCCACAAGTAACGTCCACTGTTCAAAGTGCCGTCAATGCGAACAACAGGTGACCGAGACGTGTAACCAATGGCACCCCATACCATCAAGTCAGGTGATACGCCAGTATGGCGATGGCGAATACACGCTTCCAATGTGCGTTCACCACGATGTCGCCACACACTGATGCGACCATCATGATGCTGTAAAGAGAACCTGCATTCGTCCGAAATAATGAAGTTTTGCCAGTCGTGCACCCATATTCGTCGTTGAGTACATCGTCGCAGGCGCTCCTGTCTCTGATGCAGCGTCAAGGGTAATCGAAGCCATGGTCTCCGAGCTGATAGTCCATGCTGCTGCAAACGTCGTCGAACTGTTCGTACAGATGGTTGTTGTCTTGCAAACGTCCCCAGCTGTTGACTCAGGGATCGAGACGTGGCTGCACGATCCGTTACAGCCACGCAGGTAAGATGCCTGTCATCTCGACTGTTAGTGATACGAAGCCGGTGGAATCCAGTACGGCGTTCCGTATTACCCTCCTGAACCCACCGATTCCATATTCTGCTAACAGTCATTGGATCTCGACCAACGCGAGCAGCAATGTCGCGATACGATAAACCGTAATCGCGATAGGCTACAATCCGACCTTCATCAAAGTCGGAATCGTGATGGTACGCATTTGTCCTCCCTACACGAGGCATCACAACAACGTTTCACCATTCAACGTCGGTCAAGTGGTGTTTGTGTATGAGAAATCGGATGGAAGCTCTCCTCGTGTCAGCACGTTGTAGTAGTCGCCACCGGCTGGTGATGCTTTGTCGTCACGTGCTGATACCAAGGTATTTTTTTTAACTGCAACATTTTTGAACAGAATGACGGAGTGGCTATGGGTAGTCATTTATAAACCATAGCCTCCAGTTTATTTGTGGAGGACTTCAGCTTTGCAACCAACGTGCTTCTGGATATATGTGGATAATACCTTTCTCTTCTGGCCGCATGGTCGTGATACTCTTCGTAGATTTCTGGCCCACTTAAATTGTCTTCATACTTGCATCAAATTTACAATGTAGGTTGAAAGTGATGGGATTCCTCAATTTTTAGACGTTATGGTTTATAAAAAACCAGATGGTACTTTGGGACACAGTGTCCACCTAAAGCCGACGCACACAGATCGGTATCTGCATTCTAGGAGTTGTCATCCACCACACCAACGCAGTGGCGTCCTTAGGACTTTAGTAGGCAGAGCATATGCCATTTCTGACTCGGACAGCTTAACCCAAGAACCTGCGCATTTGATGGCTGTTTTTAAGGAAAATAGATACTCCGAGAAGCAGATTCGTCGAGCTATGAAGTTTGGTCCATTTCTAGAGGTGCACGAAGAGGAACATAGATCGGTGGCCTTTCTTCCTTAAGCTGGAGGCATATCGTTTAAGATTGGACGAATTTTGAGGAACTTTAACATTAAAAGTGTGTTCCGTCCACCTTCTCAGATTAGGGCACTACCCGGCTCAGCGAAAGATGATTTGGGGCTTAGGAAACCCTGTGTATACAAAATTCTGTGTCAGTGTGGGAAGGCTTACATTGGCCGTTCGATTCACACAGTTCCTGTCAGGTGTGTGGAACAGTGGAACATCGCCGTTATACGAGGCTACAACAGCAGGAAAAATCGGCAGTAGCAGAACACTGCTTAAATGAGGGACACGGTATGAAATTTGATGAAACTGTGGTAGTTGCCAACATTTCCGGTTTTTGGAACAGTGTCTGCAAAGAGGCGATTGAAATTACGTTGGCGGCTAATTTAATCAGCAGAGACAAAGGGTTTCCTCTTAACAATACGTGGAATTCAGTACTATCTCACATCAAAATTGAACGTTCTTCGGTGGGGCTCTGAGTGCGATATATCGTTGCCACCAGTGTTCTATTAAGGGCGGCGCCACTTCCCTGTCTTGGAAGGCAGAAACAGTGATGGCCGGCGCATGCCCCGTGTACTGAGCGGTGGTCTATATATGACGTCGATTTGCAGCCTGGCGTCAGTTCTCAGTGGGACTCATCAACAGAAGCAGCATTATCCATGAAGATGGCGACCAATTGGGTCGCCGAAATATCGAGTCAAGTTGATTTCAGGATACAGCATCAAACCCGAAGAGACTTTCAAGACTTATTACGCCGGGAAAGAATACGTGGTCACACTTAGATCTTTACTCGATGTTAACTAATTTATCTTCTTCAGATACGCTTTCCTTGGTATCGCCAGTCTTCGTTTTATATACTTCTTTCATCCTTAGTTATTTTGCTGGCCAAATAGCAAAACTCATCTACTTCTTAAACTGTCTCATTTCCTAATCTAGTTTCCTCAGAATCATCTGATTTAATTCGACTACATTCCATTATCCTCGTTTTGCTTTTGTTCATGTTTACCTTATAGACTACTTTCAAGACACTGTCCATTCCATTCAACAGTCCTTCCAAGTCCTTTGCTGTCTCCGACAGAATTACAATGTCATCGGCAAAACCTCAAGGTTTTTGTTCTTCTCCCTGGATTTTAGTTCCTACACCAATTGTTTTCTTTCGCTTCCTTTACTGCTTGTTCAATGTACAGATTGAATAACAAAGGGTTATAGGCTACAACCCTGTCTCACTCCCTTCTCAACCACTGCTTCCCTTTCATGTCCCTCGACTCTTGAAACTGCCTTCTGGTTTCTGATCAAATTATAAATAGCCATTCGTTCCCTGTGTTTTATCCCTGCCACCTTCAAAATTTGAAGGATATTATTCCAGTCAACATTGTCAAAAGCTTTTCTAAGTCTACAAATTCTAGAACCGCAAGTTTGCCTTTCCTTAACTTAGCCTCTAAGACAAGTCGTAGTGTCAGTATTGCTCCGCGTGTTCCTACATTTCTGTGGAATCGAGGCTGATCTTCACAGAGATCGGCTTCTACCAGTTTTTCCATTCATCTGTAAAGAAATCGTGTTAGTATTTTACAATTAAACTGATACTTCGGTAATTTTTACCCCTATCAGCATCTGCTTTCTTTGGAATTGGACTGCTTCTTATTTTTTTCTAAATTCTCGCTCGCTTCTGTCTCAAATGAAATCTTTTACTGTTTTGATGCTCTCCTTCATTCTTCCTGTTGTCCGTTAATTTCATCTTACATTCAACATGTCCCATAATCTGTTTAGCACATAACTAGAAATTCGGACGTATTGGTACTACTGTACCAAGAGTTGTTTGAACAATTCGAAGACTCGTTAATTTCTATACAAGCTAGCTTCTGGGGATATGAACATTGTATGAAGTCAACGCTATAATTATTATATCGCTGGTCAGTAAATTACAACTGGACATGAATCAGACATCACGAGGGGAGCAGATGAAGCTCTTCTGTAGAATGATTGATGTACTCAAATACCTTAAATGTTACAATTATTAACGTAATAAGTTTATCCATGGAACCCAGATGAACTTCTAAATCTCACCAACTTTGACTGTACTTTTGTACTTAATCGAATCATGTCGTGCTCCTGTCAGAAGAACTAGCCGGCTGGCCAATCCTGTCTCTAGATGATGTCTTTCTCTGTCTTCCAAGAAATGAGAAACAAACTGGCCAATCAAGAGAGATCATTTCTTTCGCTTTCTGTCGTTTTGATAATTATTACTAATTTCACGATTCTTTTAAGGTACTTACCGTAACACCCGAAATTAACATGTGACAACAGCAACGCGTCTGTCATATTTTATCGATTTGATAAGCAATGGCTTTACTTTCTCTCGTAGCCTCGACCTCGCAGAGAGGCTGCTCAGGTCACTGGCGTCTACTGTTTACTGAATCTGATGTTTTTCTCAATTGCTGCTAGAAAGCTTCACAGTTGCTGTTCTACCGTTATAAATATGAAACCGTGTGCCAACCTCATCCCTCTGTCCGAAGAGCACTTTCTGCTTCCCTTTGACGGTCTTAGACTGCTTTCTCCACTTCCATAGGCTAAAATCTTCAATAAATAGAATGTACACCCTGTTGCTGTCGAATACGTCATAATATTCAGGTCAGTTTTGCACTTTGACCATAAGCTTTCTGATCTTCCCAGTCCCAAGTATACATTACTGAATGCAATACCAGTATTCCATCTAACTTTTCCTTATAGTGGAAGGAAGTTCCATGTTTCAGAAACATAGATGTCGGAATTCCACGCGGACAATTTCCACAATATCATGTCAAACTTTACTGACTTTTACTTTGTTGACTTCAATCAGCTTGTGACATCTTCCTTGCAACAGACACGTCGGAGAATGATTTACATAAATCCTATATTTCATTCTTAATTTTTATATTAAGCAAGTCACTAACCAAGTCATTAAGTTTCTCTGCACTATTTCTTATCATTTTCTTCTAACTTTTGTTTATGTAAAATGTCATGCAAAGTATTTCTGACATTATATTCAAAACAGTCGTCTAATTCATTGTTATTTTCGCCTATAAGATACATGACGTCTGTGTTTGTGTCCCCTGAACAGTAAATAATTACTTATTAAAAATTATATTTACAAAGTGAAATGTTTTGCCTTACAGCTGACTACAGAAACACATCCTAAGGAAATTCGTCGCATGTCTTGACATCCCCTTAACATCAACTACATACATCTAAAAATTCAATTTATAAGAACAAAATAAGCATCCCGCCTCATACGCGACGTCATGGCCACACACTAAATAGATATTCCATCCATTCTGGTTCTCCCCTGTTATCCTCCCGTAACCACTCTAAGCACAAAATTTTCACAAATTCATTTACCGCAAACAAATTAAAGGTGTACAGACTGGTAACCTGAGCACGCTTCATTATGCATACAGCACTTTTAAGCGATTATTTAACTGTCTACAATACAAAAAAACACTATAAATTTGAAGAGATTTAAGACCAGGCACTATCGAAGGACATCAAGATCTCATCCTGAATACTTTCTTCAGAAGCTGATAGAAATATATTTACATTCGTCACTGGTCCCAACCGCCCGTCCAGCGAATTTAATGGGACAATAGGACGATTAAGATTTACAATCATAAAACTAAAGGAAAAAGACAATATTAACAGCATACTATAGCATCTAAAAATAAGTACATAAAATTTAAGAGCACGTGTCGGTTTTGCATCTCTTCTCTTTCGTGAATAATTAAATATTACTTGTTTTATGTGATCAGCATTAAGAGAAGACGGTATTGTCTTATTCGCGGGAGCGGCGTTAAAGCCCGGTACAGGCAATAATTGTTGGTTAGCTGGTAATATAGTGATGCGTGATCATGGAAATAAATATATTTCTACGCTGGTAACTGCGTTGCACAGCGATGTGTCTCTTAAATAGATCGGACTTCGTAAAACCGATGTTGGACAGGGGCAGGTTCTTTTGTTGGTTATGCAGTATGCTTTTAAAACTGCATCCATGGTGTCCAACCAATAACATCGTCATTTTTCGCTCACCGATTATAATCGACAAAACCACATTTAAGAACAAGGTTAGGACAGAGAATCTTAGTAATTGCAGAAAAAAGTAATTCAGATTTGGATCATATGTAATTAATTTAAGTTGTACGTCGAATAACGGTATCACCTTCTGCTTTTTCTGCAGACAGGAGAGGCGCCAGGAAGTAAGAGATACAAGAAGAATTGAGCTCTAGACCCATCGGTTGCTTTAAGACAAAAACATAACGTAAATGTTAAACACAGGTTATAATTCCTATATCATCTTGGTGTTCTGAGGCTGTGGATTGGTTTTCATAAGCTTCTTTAAGCACACTTTAACAGCACAAATACATTAACGAAAATGAAATCAGTGCTGCTGTACTTAGTTAACTACACTGGTCCTGTGACCGAGACACACCCATTTAAACTAAGTGTCAGCTCAGGCATCTTAACAAAAAAGAGAAGGTAATATACTACGCAGGCGGTCCAATAGTTACAGATAAATTTAAACCACTAAAACAGGCACAACTTATAACTTGCACTCCATTTGGAATTTAAATAAAGGAACAAACGAATGACAGGGCTGTCGAGTTCTCATCATGAGGACTCCGAAGATTGGTGCACATCAATTCCGTGCTTACCTACCTTTAGGTCAACTAAACAATGTAACAGGTGAGGGCTCACCGTTAATATCCATTGTGTGATGGTAACAGCTGCCACAATAGTCCCGCAACAGTTAACAATCAGTGAAGTACTTTCGTGGCGAAGTTTTACATGGAAATGCTCGAAACCAGTAATGGATACAAGTATGCCACGAAGGAACTCACGACTTTATATGCTACCATGCATCACTCAGTCACCTCCAGACAAGAAAGCCTGCCACCTTCCAAAGTTAGCCCTCGTCACTGTCCCGGGCCACCTTTGCGTGGTCCCAGCTGCTTGCAGACCTTCTAGGCCCAATGTATTACTTGAGTGCCCTCGCTTCGTACCACGCGTGCACACGGTGCACACGTGGAAGTCGCATCCTCTCGTGATGCGCCAAGGAGGTGGGAAGTGAAAGCCCCGCAGATAGCTTACCCAAAAATATCGATACAGATGTTCCAATTACATCTAAAATAAAATTTTCAAATGACTGAGTGATCTGGCAAGCTCATACACAATGTGACAAATGTTTACCAATGTAGCGGCGCGTGATATAGAGCTAGCTAGTTCGTATCTTGTTGGCGAGAGTAGTTATCATCACCACAATACATGTCAGGACTTCTGAAACAAGTCTGAAGTATCTACAATTCTATTACTCACGGCAAGAAAAAGGAATAAAAGTGAGATAGTCTTAATACTATCATCCTTCTTTACCTCCTCTGCATTACTGAAGATGACGTGTCACTGAGCACATTTGTACTGTGCATGCAGTACACGTGAGATGCCTAGTTGTTTCCACTGCCCTGTGCGGAATACACACTTGTACACACTTGTACACTTCACTAACCCGCTGTCTTCATGATGATGATGATGACCTAGCGCAGAGAACAGCACGCAGGTCGTGGATTCTTTTTCTTGAGGCTGAAATTAACTTAGCAAGGAACTGCTGCTACGAATAAACTATAACTCATTTGGGATGCCACTCGTGTTTTTATTGATATAGACACGAGAAACTATTCTTGATCACAACGTATTGAACATATCTTTCCACAGTCATCTGGCTAAAATATCATGAAATAAATCCTGCCACAGACAACATGTCTGTCTACTGGAACCGTCAGAACTGGAGAATATACATGAATCAAATACTACTATTACAGACAACATGTCTGTACCTAGCGACGGTCGGAACTGTAGTAAATAAAATTGCATGAAACAAATACTGCTATAACAGACAACATGTCTGTCTACTGGAACGGTCAGAACTGGAGAGCCGGACTGCCCGAGACGTTTCGCGCGCCAAGCCAGCAAGGCGTGACCCGAACGCCACCGAAGTGCATCGGCAGTAATATCGTCAGTCTTTTGTTTTAGCAATACTTTGATTTTAATAATTTTGAAATGACTGATTGATAGCTGGCTGTTGAGAGATGTTTATTTAAAAAAAAATAAGTAATTTGGATGACAGGTTTAATTAAGAGCAACTAAAGTTTAACGTTTTGGCGCCCTACCGCCGAACACAGCAGTCAATCACAGAGCAGCAGCATCATGCAGGCGGTCTTTCTTACGGGAATGGTACCGAATCTGTCACCGGTACCTCATCCCACAATGCGTCATCTCTATGCTTCTTGCACCTCCACTGCACTGTGAATAGCTTCCTGGAGCCTAATATGATGGCTGAATAAGCCAGAAATATTACATACCTTAATGGCTGCACCATATGAGATGGAGTAGTGCTTAAAACTCAGAACGTGTATTCGAGATGTGCCGAGTTCACATTTTGTTCAGAGAGTCAGATTTACTGTATGAACCGTTTTTCTAAATCAGCCTTAAATTAGACCTCATCCGTGTCCATTTTCTGTGTACTTCACAAATTTTTCGCACTCCTTTCTCTCTGGCTTTGAAACCACCTGTCATGGTCTGTGACATGGCAGCTGCACACTAATACGTGGGTCGCTCGACGTTCTAAAGTCGTCTGTAGCCTTTCAGAAGAATAGTTCCGAAAAGCTCGGAAACTGAAAGACATGACTCATCCCAACTGCCATTGGCCTGTATTTCATGTTGTCGTTGGTCACGACCGTTTTCTGCACTGAGAAAACTGGATAACTTTTTATTTCGTGAGTTTCAGCTGCTTTGATATAAAATTCAGCTGTAATGGTTACCGGTTTCGGGCTGATACGCTCACTTCCAAACAACACAACTCGCTATTAACCGTATTTACTCATACAGTTTGGTGCCAAATGCACAGCAAAGCTACATGTCCCCTCACTGATGTTAGGCTTTGGATCCGTTGCTGCTGACTGACACAGGCAAACTGTCAATATAGCTCAATGTTAAAAATCCAGGGGGCCACGCGACCCATGCGTATCATAGCTTGCGGAAACACTTGTTCAGATGTCTTCTATCACTCGTGAAATATTGGGTGTTTTCAGTATACATTGAGAATTCTACGTCCTACGTACGGAACGAGCAAAAAAGAAATTACCATGAAATATCTACAGAAACATGTGAACAACATGTCTAACAAGAGACAGAACGAGAAGACACGATTGTTTTTCTGTATTGTCAATACCTTTAACTTATTTATATCCTGAAAACGGAAATCTGAAAAGTATTACCTAAATGGAACTTAATATACACCTTTTACCTTCAGTGAACCAAGGCTCTTCCCATGAGTTTTTATACTGATGTGATGCTTCTGACTTTAGGGAGTGACACATATCGTAAAGAGGGATACTGCATGTGCTATGTGTGAAGATTATAAGTTCTATCAGGAAATATCAGGCGATGCCTCATCATAGCAAAACATACATGCAAGAGAATACGAGAGTACCTGTGGTTACATATGAGTAAATGTGAAACTAATAAAATACACAATAGCACGAGCTATGGACCAATGTTGCAGTGTTTGTGGACTTCAGGAACACATTTCATCCAGTTTAAATATATTATTGAATTTAAATTTTGTAACAGTCTGTTGTGGATAAGAGTATAAGAAACATAACTGGACCATGCTTACGAAAAATAAAATGTAGAGTTAAATATTGAAATACCTCAGGACTCTGATCATAGGTGAAAAGAATTTAGTTTATTCGAATTTTTTCAGTCATATAATTGAATGTCTATTTCTATCATAGAAGGGACAACACAATATCTGTTGAGTCAGTGCCCAGGTGACTAGGTTAAATGGAAGAAAACAGTATTGGACCTCATAATTTTTCTTAAAGATAACCAGAGACATACAAATTAAAAAAAAAATGTTCTCATGAAATGAAATAATAGAAAAAATTATTCTAAGGTTCAGGATCAAAAATACGTCATGTCAGAAGAGTAAATACGGATTTAATAAGAGGTGTACGTCCTGCCGATCTAAGATACAAAGGAATAAAACCACGATCCATATGTTCAGATTAGTGCATAAACTTAAAATATGGAAAGCAATGTTGAGAAATCCGGAAATACGTAATCTTTAAAAGAGAGTGGACAATGAAGAAGAATCTGTATCCGTGTAAGAGTACTAGGTCGAGGAGTCGAAAGTTGATCCCGTGGAATAAAAGACTACGGTGTAAGAGGATCTTTGAACATGTTATGCAAAAAAAAAAAAAAAATCACCGTCGTGCTAGTATATATAGGTAATTAAAATGGTTCCTTATTTCTGTCTTCGTGAAAAATGTTAGACATAGATATACTATGAAAGAAATTTCCCGAATTTAATTCTGCTGAAATCGATAGTTAAATCACATGTAAAAGGTATGAATCAATATAAAGGAGAACACCTCCCCAGTACAAATCAGGAACGGTTTGTAATAAAGTATCATACCCGGAACACGAACGCCGTTTAATTCTGCTGAAATCGATAGTTAAATCACATGTCAAAGGTATGAATCAATATAAAGGAGAACAACTTCCCAGTACAAATCAGGAACGGTTTGTAATAAAGTATCATACCCGGAACACGAACGCCGTTTCGTTTTATAATGAGATGCAAGTTACTATCCATTACCTTTAAAATATTTCTGATGCTTTTCAATGTAGTGATTCTTTTTGGGTCCCTTCTTCGACTGTGAAGGTGTCTCTTCAAAAGTAAATGCACGTTAGGTGAACTTACATTGGTATGGGCAGAGAATTTAGAATATTCAAATTCAGGACAGTGCTATAACAGGAAATTCACTCTTGAACCCCCTCCAGTCACCTACTTTCTTATTAGAGCTACGGCATAGAGCTTAATAACGCAAAGGAAGGTTGTAACATGCCACTGTTTCTCTCTAACTTTTGAAAAGCTCTGTCAGTTAATAACCAGCAACTTAAACATTTCAGCGATGTTGACGTGTTATTGTCACAAACCATCACCTTTAAAAATCTGAATTAATGTTAGTAATTTTCCCATTAACGAAGATTATCTTTTGGAGATTATTTCTGGGGGTTTTGCTTTAATTTCTCTGATCAACAGCGCGTACTGATTGATATTAACTTTACAACAAGTACTTTGTGCCACAAAGCTTTGACGTAACGCAAGTTTTGTGAAAGTGCTTTCCATGTTCTCCTGTTTAGCTGGGAACTCACACGCCAGTCGACTTTCGCCACACTAGATGGAAAGTTTGGACCCTGCAGCGCAGAGTGAGCGCAATATGCACACTAAAATCTCAGAAACAGCCACTCCAAAGAGCTCTACAAGCAGCGACGTAATATGGAGAGCAAAGGGAGCAGCGGCGCAGGTTTAGTAAAATTAGAGCGAAAAATGGATTACCGCTTAATTTACATTCACACGCACACACACACACACACACACACACACACACACACACACACACACTTATTTACATATATTTATATTCCCTCTAGAACCTGTACATTGAAAGGTAGGGAGTACTTTCTCACTCCTTGTCCATTTACGTAGATTCCAGTAATAAATTTGCACCAGAGGCCTCAAAGCACACGTATTGCATTATTATGTCACATAGGCGAAATAAACGATGGCAGCACAGCAATAACCGTGAAGTACTTCTGAAGTACGGCTCTTGTAACCTGATATAATTATTTGTCACGGGAGAAACGATGCCCTGATTGCTCTAATTGTAAAATGACTGTCCTAAGGCAGTTCAGTAGCACTTTCGCAGGTACTCCGCCAAGTAATTACAGTTGTAGCAGCACCTTTTGTAAGTCCGTTGATCTCAGCATTCAGCGTTGCTAAAGGCCACACAAGATAATTGTGTGTCATCTGTATCCTCGATGATCAACATATTCTTTCTTCCTACCCACAGTTTAAAATGTTCGTCTCACGTTATATCTCACAAGTGTTAACGACTGATATTTAATCGGTGTAATGAGGTCCAGGCAGTTGCTATCAATATCGGAATCAACATTTTGGGATTTCTCCTCTCAAAGTTACATTTTAGGTGTCTGAGACCAAATACGGCAGTGTATTGCTTAATTTTATAGATTTTAATTATAAATTGATCGCAGCACTGTCTGTGTTATCGGATTCGACTTGTCAAACAGTTGTTGTAAAATTATGGAAAGACAGAGAACTTTATTCGCAAACTATCTGTAATGCAATGGCAGTCAAATGAAACGAGACAGATGGAAAAAGGTAATAAACTGTTTATTATTTCAAAAGTAATTACCAAAAATATTAATATATTTATAGCAGTGAGCAACAAGACGGTCAGTGCTCCATTTCGTCTGAAGCAAATCGACGACCACCAGTGTCTTTCTTCAGGATTCCGAAAATTGGGAACCGCATAAAGGGAGGTCGAGACTGGGTGGAGGAAGTGGAAGAATTTCCCAACGAAACTTCTGTAACGTATAGGAAACTAACTGGGCAAAATGTGAGCGGGGGCTATCCTGCAGCAAAATAAAGCCGTGCGTCAACATCCTTGGTCGTCTGGACTCGACGGCGCACTTTGGTCAAGTTTCAATGAAAATTCCTTACACAGACTCCATACAGCCGAATCAATTCCCATGAGATATCCATATCTTTGGAGCTCTGAACATAGACATTCGGAGCCATCGACTAGCTTCGGTCGAACAGGTACAGTCCTGGGTACAATCATTTCCCCATGAAAATATTGACCGCCTTGCCTCACAGTGCGATAAATGAATTGACAGCTACGGCGATTACTTTTGGAATAATGTACCTGCTTGTTCCATATGTCTCGTTTCCCATTCATAAAGTACACAGTATGTAAAATAATTAAAAGTGAATATACAGTGAATAAACTCCAGATGTTAAGATCGTTAAAATCGATATGAATAAATGCTTTTAAGGATCTTGACAAACCAAAGTTTATCCACTTTTCACAATGTAACAGATCATCCCCATGCTGATGATGTCAGAAGTGTATAAACGTGAAAGTACGAAGCAAAAGCTTACTTGCAATTCGTGAAATGTCAAAACTAATGTATACAGGGTGTTACAAAAAGGTACGGCCAAACTTTCAGGAAACCTTCCTCACACACAAATAAAGAAAAGATGTTTTGTGGACATGTGTCCGGAAACGCTTAATTTCCATGTTAGAGCTCATTTTAGTTTCGTCAGTATGTACCGTACTTCTTCGATCACCGCCCGTTGGCCCAATTGAAGGAAGGTAATGTTGACTTCGGTGCTTGTGTTGACATGCGACTCATTGCTCTACAGTACTGGCATCAAGCACATCAGTACGTAGCATCAACAGGTTAGTGTTCATCACGAACGTGGTTTTGCAGTCAGTGCAATGTTTACAAATGCGGGGTTGGCAGATGCCCATTTGATGTATGGATTAGCACGTGACAATAGCCGTGGCGCGGTACGTTTGTATCGAGACAGATTTACAGAACGAAGGTGTCCCAACAGGAAGACGCTCGAAGCAATTGATCGGCGTCTTAGGGAGCACGGAACATTCCAGCCTATGACTCGCGACTGAGGAAGACCTAGAACGACGAGGACACCTGCAATGGACGAGGCAATTCTTCGTGCAGTTGACGATAACCCTAAAGTCAGAGTCAGAGAAGTTGCTGCTGTACAAGGTAACGTTGACCACGTCACTGTATGCAGAGAGCTACGGGATTACCAGTTGTTTCCGTACCATGTACAGCGTGTGCAGGCATCATCAGCAGCTGATTGGCCTCCACGGGTACACTTCTGCGAATTGTTCATCCAACAATGTGTCAATCCTCATTTCAGTGCAAATGTTCTCTTTACGGATGAGGCTTCATTCCAACGCGATCAAATTATAAATCTTCACAGTCAACATGTGTGGGCTAACGAGAATCCGCACGCAATTGCGCAATCACGTCACCAACACAGATTTTCTGTGAACGTTTGGGCAGGCATTGTTGGTGATGTCTTGATTGGGCCCCATGTTCTTCCACCTACGCTCAGTGGAGCACGTTATCATGATTTCATAGGGGATACTCTACCTGTGCTGCTAGAACATGTGCCTTTACAAGTACGACACAACATGTGGATCATGCACGATGGAGCTCCTGCACATTTCAGTCGAAGTGTTCGTACGCTTCTCAACAACAGATTCGGTGACCGATGGATTGGTAGAGGCGGACCAATTCCACGCTCTCCTGACCTCAACCCTCTTGACTTTCATTTATTGGGGCATTTGATAGCTGTTGTCTTCGCAACCCCTGTACCAAATGCAGAGACTCTTCGTGCTCGTATTGTGGACGTCTGTGATACAATACGCCGTTCTCCAGGGCTGCATCAGCGCATCAGGGATTCCATGCAACGGAGGTTGGATGCATGTATCCTCACTAACGGAGGATGGTTTGAACATTTCCTGCAACAAAGTGTTTGAAGTCACACTGGTACGTTCTGTTGCTGTATGTTTCCATTCCATGATGAATGTGATTTGAAGAGAAGTAATAAAATGAGCTCTAACATGGAAAGTAAGCGTTTCCGGACTCGCGTCCACATAACATATTTTCTTTCTTTGTGTGTGAGGAATGTTTCCTGAAAGTTTGGCCGTACCTTTTTGTAGCACCCTGTATATGCACTATGTCACTATGGCTTCTGTGCATGCCTCTATGCTACATTTGAAAGGAAGCAATCTTTCGTTCAATAGACGGCAGAAATTGCAAATTTTTGGTCATGCAATGCAGTAGTTGGGTGTTGCTTTCAACGCTCTGCTGGCAGCGGTTGACTACGTTGTTACATGGTGTTGCACAAAATGGTTCAAATGGCTCTGGGCCCTATGGGACTTAACATCTGAGGTCATCAGTCCCCTAGACTTAGAACTACGTAAACCTAACTAACCTAAGGACATCACACACATCCATGCCCGCGGCAGGATTCGAACCTGCGACCGTAGCGTCAGGTGTTGCAGAATGCAGTGTTTCAGTGTAAATGTAGCCTACCGAATGTCATAGGAGAACGGCCTGTGGGAAATATATATTCTCCCAGCTCAAACAGTAGCATCATACCTTCCGCGCCGTAAATTCGAAGTGTACACTAATCCCACCAGTCGTTTGGACGGATGCACGCTACTGCAGCCTCATCGAGAGGCGTCACGAACTGTGAAGCCACTGAACTATGAACTGTCAACTAGCCCTGATGGTTCTGGGCTTCGAAATGGAATTTTCGAGGCACGATAGTTCATTGGGTGCCATTTCCTCACTCCAGTGAGTCTCTGATTACACTGAGTTCCATGAGGAGCATGCGCACAACCCACAAGCGTCACAGATCGCCGGTAGTACTCGACTGAGCCTGCTTGCCGTTATCATGTCGGACCTCCATTTGATCCTCGTAGTGCAGTAACGCTGAGTGGCATAGGCTCAACAAGTAGTCAGACGTGATCTGCGGATACACTAAGCCTCTATAGCCGTCCACAATGGCGAATGTGAGCCTGTGCAGGATTTTTTTTGGATGAACTAACCGTTCGATTACATCTCACACATATTCGGTAGGACTCATGTTTGGAGGTGTAGGGGGCCAAATCATTCACTCGAAATGACCAGAATATTTTCGAAACCAATCCCGAACAGTGTAGACCTGCTGACATGGAGTAGTGTCATCCGTAAATAGTCCAACCCACACAACTATGGAGCCATCATCAGTTTGGACAGTCCCATGTTTCACAACCTAGGTGGAATCATGCCACACTCGAACCCTACTATCAGCTTTTACCAACTTAAATTTGGTCTCATCTGACCACACAATGGTCTTCCAGTCGTCTGGTGTCCAACCGATATGGTCAAGAGCCCAGACGAGACGCTGCAGGCAGAACACGAACTCCGTTAATGGCTGCAGATGGTCAGAAGCACCCAAACATAGAAATTTCCTGTGAATACTTGTGGAATTGGATCAGAAGACTCAGTCCATTACATGTAAACACAGCCCACACAATTATGGAGCTATCACAAGCTTGCACAGCCCCTTGTTTCACAACCTAGGTGGAGTCGTGCCACACTCGAACCCTACCATCAGTTCTTACCAACTTCAATCGGGACTCATCTGACCAGCCCTTGGTCTTCCAGTCGTGTCCAACCGATATGGTCAAGAGCCCAGAAGAGTTGCTGCAGGCAATACGTGCTGTTACAAAGGCGCTGACGTCTGTACTCTGCTGACATAGCTAGAATGGCAGTGCAACTACATTCGACTCACTGTGTCATCTCCTCCAACATCCAAGCTTACAGGAGACAAAGTATTAGAGAGCAACTAATTACGGAGTTGGTCCTCCCAAAAAACGTGAAGGATCTTCTGTAGACATCAGGGTTTGCAGAGCGGCTTTCATGCGGATTTTGCAGATCAAAAAAATGAGACTCAACAAAATTTGTCTGACTGTAGTGAACGATTCTTCACCTGCAACCACTGAAAGAAGAGGAGGTAACAGAAGAACGAAGTTGTACAAAGATAGGAAAAATGCAGTTGTCAGGCACATTGAGCAATTCAAGCCGATCGAAAGCCACTATTGACGAGTAGAAATGCTACACCGCCAATATTTTTCCAGTGAAGTAAATGTAAAAATAATGTGGGAAATGGTCTGTGACAAACATCCTGATCTGGACGTAAAGTATGACTACTACCGGACAATATTCTGCAATAATTTTAATATTGACTTCGGAGCACCTTACATTGATACATGCTCTACATTATCGTCCCTACAAAGCACAATTTCCTAGAAAAATCGGCCAATGGAAAAGAAAAATTTGGAACATCAACTTGCAGCTCACAAAGTTCGAAGCTATGTTTTCTATGAAAGACTGAAGGAAGACATCGAAGGTCAACTAATTTTATGACTACCAGAAAAATTTAGTTCTTCCAAAAGTCCCAGATCAGGCGGCTTATTATTCCAGATATATGTACTGGTTCCTGGACGCTGCTCCAGTACACGTAGAGATCGTTGAAGTGTGGATCCCAATCGCCGGTCATTCTATCATACTCCCTTATAGAGTTTACGGAAACATGGAGAGAAAATTATCAAAATTGAGCGTAATAGAAAACCTGCAGTGTACGTCGGCATAATGGAAAAATTCGCCAGAGTGGTGCATTTGGGGTCGGACGACTGCAAACTGAGAGACTGGAAGAAGATCGCCAACTGAGGCGATCCAAGCTCCTCAATCCTGGCACTTCCAGTTTCAAAAGTCGAAGAGAATTATCACGAAGACAGCAAACAGAAAATTATGTCTTGTGCAAGGAGAAGCATTCTTCAATTTTGAAAGTGGAGAGCCGAAATCTATTCTTAAAAGACGCAAACGTATCACGAAAGATTTCCTCCTGAGAAGTTTCCAGAAGGCGTCCCACGGAAGAAAGCTAAAATTATGGACGTCAGGCGGCTCTTAGAACTACACCGGGGAGACAAAAGTCACAGTTCTACACTGATATTTTTGGATTGCAGAAAATCATGGAAACTGACGAATGTCATAGCGGCGAGGATGAAGGACCCGATTTTGAGCTCTTAGATGACGATTCCCAAACATAGCTTAAACGCTGTATACCTTGTGATCATTTCTTTGCAATATTTCATTTTCCCAAGATTTGTTTCCAAAGATTTCTCGCTTTCATGACAGGGGTTAAGACTGAATTCATTGATTAATTTGGAGTAAAAAGATATTGTACCTTGTAGTAGTTCATGTTTAGTTTTTTATGTAAAGGTTTCAATCTTTTCAAATATTTAAAATAAAACAGTATTTCAGCACTTCGTTTAGTTTCTTCCTTTCACATTATTTTTGTATACTATTGTAGTCTACCATTCTTCCCGACGTAGCCAGATAAACACGGGAATTAATTTTTCGGCCGGTTTTGCAACCGACTACATTTCATCATGGCCGCCGATGTGGTTGCAGAAGTGACTAATTGGCCCATTCAGTTGCAAAACGGGCTAAGTTCACATTTTTACATAAAAATACTAATAAGGGTTTCACGTAGGATTGTAGAGACATGTATGATTTGGTCGCTATGCTTTTTCCCTTTTTTTCGAGACATTAACCACCGTTGTAATATTACTGTGAGAGCAAGTCTATGTTTCTCGGCTCTTCCCAAAAACTTTTAAAACTGACTTAGCGGCTTGTGCAACTGGGCTAGTCAAATAAGAGTGTAAGATGATACGAGATAATCTGAATGGCTGACTTCCTAAATAATATACATTTGAAGGCATAAGCTGTAAACCTGGAAGGTACATTAAAATACAAGGTAGAAACATTTCTTTCTCTTTTATATTTTTAGAGTTTTATGTCTAATATTTTATTGTTTTGAGTACCAAACACAAGCATCATCTTAATCACTTAAACTATCTTGCATGTAATTTTTCATGTTTTTTAAAGTTAATGTATTGTTTTACCCTTCTTCCAGCATTAGGCCTTATGACCTTTACCGGCCTCAGGATGTTGTTTTATTCTCTACCTATACTTAGATTTTTACCATCCTCATCTTTTTGTACTTAAATAAATACCATCACGTTGTAACACATGAATTTTTTTGTTTTAGAACGAGCTTTTAAGTTTTTCTCTTAACTCTTATGTTAAGCCAGGAAGTGAAATTTTAAGCGAATGGTTTTGCTATTTTTTTAAACGAGAATTTAATTGCCATCGTCGCGATTTTGCACTCGCGTGAAATAATTATATTTATCTAATGCTAACCGCTCAGCAGCTCTGCATAAGAAATAGTTAATATCACAACAAATAGACACAGAGAAACGTGAAATTTCCTGACAGATTAAAACTGTGTGCCGGACCGAGAATCGAACTCGGGACCTTTGCCTATCGCGGGCAAGTGCTCTACCAACTTAGCTACCCAAGCGCCCGCGAAAGGCAAAGGTACCGAGTTCGAGTCTCGATCCGGCACACAGTTTTAATCTGCCAGCAAGTTTCATATCAGCGCACCCACCGCTGTAGAGTGAAAATTTCATTCTACAGAGAAACGTTATTTCTAATGAACTTTTTAGTGGCATTAGATTAAGACACCTCTAATCGTAGCCCAATACAGTTTGGATACTTATTAGGGCAACAGTAATATTGCGAAGGATGTGGTGGCTGTTAACATGTGTACGTTTATTTAATCACTTTTCACGTAAGTGCCCTTCTTACTGTAGTTAGTGCTGTAATGAATTCCAGACATCCACTGAACCACAATGCTTACATTCAGCAACGGGACAAGAAAACAGTAAAAAATTGTCATTCGACTTTTCCGCCTGGAAAGAATTTGGTCGTCAGCCTTACAGGGACAAAAACTGAGACTGTGCCTGTATATTCAAGAACATTTAAGGGATATTACTTTAAACGTAACTACTTCACAATAAGAACAAAACTGAAGCAAGCAAATACAATTACATTTTTCAGCTTCCGCATGTAATGTCGCCAAATTATTAAAAAACGAGAATAATTTTTAATTTCGCTGTTTTTCGTAAATCTTGAAAGCTACTGAAAATCAATTTACCCGCGAACAGTGCCACAGCGACCGTGCCAGTAAAGGGACAAAACTGTTGTTTATCTTTGAACTATGACTCTTTTAGCTAATTTTCAGAATCATAATAACGCATTTAACAAGCCATCTTGATAGCCGTGCATGTGAAAGCGCCACCGCCAGAAGAAAGAATTACGCCGTCCCTGGGCCGAATAAACTTCCCGATATAACGAGAGTCGGTGTTTGCCGACCATTCACTAGGTGAATACCGAGCTGGTACCCGTGTGCCATCTCACTTACACGATTCACAAACATTTAGGAAGTATCGCCCACATTCACACGAATAGAACTGCAAGCACACAGTTGGGGGGCACGTATTCAGTCCCATAGGCAAGAGGGGGTGATGGGGTAACGAGGTGGCGACAGGAAGGCCATCCGGCTACCCTTTAAACCACGCCAAATCTGTTAAATAATCTTGTCGACCCTACGCTAATTAGAACCAAAAAAGAAGATGATAATTGGATTACAAGTAATAAATTAACTAACCACAAAGTCAGTGTGTTGAAGAAATTTCATTAATACCGTTATTACATAGCAGTAATATTACTCCACAAACATTTTCATTGTATATAATTTGTCTTTGATTAACAATATGGATTTGGAAAATGATAGTAAAAAAGGGAAGTCATAGGTTTCAAGAGATATTAATGTACATTGTTACAAATCGATACGTTTTAATTTTTTCCATACTTCGCAGCCTCAAACGTGACTGTATTCAATACACTGGAGGTACGAATTAAGAAAGGCCTTCAATCACAACGTTTCGTGTTTTATTAAGAGCACGATGAATTTCGGACCCTGTGGCTCTATCATCACGTGTAACTTGTTTTAATATCTGATTTATTTATTCTTCATATCTGTGTCCATGGTGTATGTAGTTCCTTTATAAATCTTGAGGATATTTTTGTTCTGTCGTTGCAACTACAAAAATGCGTGGTATTTATCACCAGACGCGTTTCCGCTTTATTGAGGTAAAGCATCATCAGTGGTCTGTAATTAAGTTATTTACATTTTGAGTTTGCTTTTAGATCGAAAACCACTTCCCTAAGAATAAGTTGATTAGTACTTACGGTGATTTTCCGCTGAATTCTCGCTTACATCAGGAAACGCCGTCTGCTAGCACATCGTTGTTTTTCGGCGTTGGACACTCATAATTTTCGTCCAATTTTTGGTTTCCCGCACTGCTATGCATTTTCTATGTTTTTCACAACACACTTTTAGGCACACCACTGTATTCTGCTTGTTTTTGTGGTTCTTTGTTGTGGTGTGTGTTTTGTAGTGTTTCCCATATAACGTTTCCACTACTTTGTTTTTGACCTACAAACTTTTCTTTTTATATAAGATTGTTGTTTGTGTTTAATTCTATTTAATTATGTTTCTCTGTATTTAGGTACTGTGTAAAAGTAGGGAAGGAATAGCGATGTAGGGATTTTTTTGTGTAGGAGATGGAGAAACCATGATGAGTGGACATAAGTGTATAGCAGTGTGTTGGAGTGTGAGTTAAAGGAGAAGGTGAGGAGCGAGAAGTGAAACGTAACTGTGCGTGGGGACGGGGTTGAGGGAGAGGGGGGGGGGGGGGGGAGGGGAGGTGGCGAGTGGAAAAGGTCCTTTTCTTTTTCATGTCATTTCATCAATTTTTCTATATAGAGTCTGGTTTACAATATTTATTTGGTCATCGAGCATTTATTTATTTTGTGTTAATGCCTTGTGTATGTGGCAATTTTCTTGGGAAGGGAAGAGGCGTCTGTCTTTACTGATTTTTATGATATTCATATCGTTTTCAATATTGCTTGGCCCATGGTGTTCTTCCTTTAAATGATCCGCAAATGCCGGCCGGAGTGGCCGAGCGGTTCTAGGCGCTACAGTCTGGAACCGCACGACCGCTACTATAGCAGGTTCGAATCCTGCCTCGGGCATGGATGTGTGTGATGTCCTTAGGGACTGATGACCTCAGAAGTTAAGTCCCATAGTGCTCAGAACCATTTGAACCTTTTTTTTTTTTTTTGATCTGCAAATGTTGAATGATTTGTTTGTACCGTATTTAAATGCTCTCACGTGTTCTTTATATCTTGTGTCAAATGACGTGCCAGTCATTATGATGTATATCTTCTCACAATCTCTGCAACTGAGCTGATCGATACCACATTGTTGATATCTGTCTGGTTTTGATTTTCTCCCTCCCCTACACAAAAAATTCCGACATCTTTATTCCTTCTCTACTCTTACACAGTGCATAAATACACAGAAACATAATTAAATAGAATTACACACAAACAACAATCTCATATAAAAAGAAAAGGTCGTAGGTCAAACACAAAGTAGTGGAAGGGCTATGTTGGTTACACTACAAAACACAAACCACATCAAATACTTATAAGTAAAAAAACAAGCAGAATACAGTAGTGTGCATAAAAGTATATTGTGAAACACATAGGAAATGCATAGCACTGCGGAGAAACTAAAAATTTGACCAAAATTATCAGTGTCTAACGCCGAAAAACAACGATGTGCTAGCAGACGGCATTTCCCGATGTAAGTACTAATCAACTTATTCTTAAGGAACTGGTTTTTGATCTAAAAGCAAACTCAAAATGTAAATAACTTAGTTACAGACTACTGATGATGCTGTATCTGAATAAAGCGGAAACGCGTCTGGTGATAAATATCACGCATTTTTGAAGTTGCAGCGACAGAGCAAAAATATCCTCAAGAATTATTAAGGAACTACAGAAACCATGGCCACACGAATGAAGAAAAAATAATCAGATATAAAACAAATTACACGTGATGATGGAGCCACAAGGTCCGAAATTCATCGTGCCCTTAATAAAACACGGACGTTTGTGACTGAAGGCATAGTTTAGTTCATACCTCCGGTGTACAAATCGATACATTGCCCAGAAGTAATTAACATCAACTTTGCTCAACCCAGCTAACATACTCCCCACAAATTGAAGTAGAAAAAAGAAATATTGTTACATTTTTAGCTGAATCATAAGCATGTGAGCAATAAGGAAGCACGACATTATGCTTTCTTCCAACCTTATATTAAACAAGTAGCTGCTCCTAGCTGTATTGAATTCTTTAGCTAGAATGCTTGCTGGATGTGTGGCGTGGGCAACTACGACATATATTCAAGTTCGCAAAATCAAGAAGCAGATACATAATTGTGGTTACTTGCTACCGGAAATGCACCAAGGCGATGTGTCCACTCACATTTACGTAGTACTTTAGTGGGATATGTGATAAACCGGTCTGCCGAGCGCTGTTGCCAAGCGGGGTGCTCTCAGCCATTGTGAAGCAAACTGAGGAGCTACTTGATTGAGAAGTAGGGGCTCCGGTCTCATAAAGTGTTATACGGCCGAAAGAGCGGTGAGCTGACGACACATCCCTTTCCTTCATATCCGCATCCAGTGACGGCTGTGAAGTGAGGATGGCACGGCTGTCGGTCGGTACCCTTGGGCCTTCATGGCCTATTCTGACGGAGTTTAATTTTAGTTTTATTATTCAGTACTTTACTCCACAAAACTAACTGCTAGTTCTGCACAGTAGCTGTCGACTGCAGTGCATCACTATTTAGGACTAGTGATCTTACGTATCTTTGCGTGTTGGAAGATAACGCTAAAAAAAGGCGCCCAGCTTTGAAGACGAAGTAGTTACTTTAGTTTCATGATTAGTGGCACATTGATAATTTTTTCAGGAAATCATTCCCGCAGGAAGACATCAGTTATTTATGAATAATACGAAAAGTAAATTGAAGTGCAACGTAGCTTCAATAAACAAATTATTTAGCCCATATTGTGTAAACTGCCAGAGTTAATCCTGGGGGACAGTTAAAAAGTCAACATAAAGTTGAAAGAATTTGTGGCACACTGAAAATACATTGGAGTCAAACACAAGTTAAGAGTCAGCAACAGTATAAAAATAACAGGGAGCGAGACATTTAAGAAAAAAAAGAAAGCTCTGGAAACGATGCAGCACTCAGGAAGAATATAAACTGCTGGTAGGGGCCTGCCGAGGGACTGGGAAATGTGATACTGCGTGAAGAATTTGGCAGTTCACTGAAAGACCTACATCGAAACAAGGCCCCAGGAGGAGACAAAATTTCATATAGAACTACTGATAGCCTTGGGAGAGCCAGCCCTGGCAAACCTCTACCATCTGGTGTGCAAAATGCATGAGACAGGCGAAATATTCTCAGACTTCAAGAAGAATGTAGTAATTGCAACTCCAAAGAAAAGCAGATCCTGACACATGTAAAAATTACCGAACTATCTGTTTAATAAGTCATGTTTGCAAAATACTAACACGAATTTCTTACAAACTAAGGAAAAAACTGATAAAGTCAACCTCTGGGAAGATCAGTTTGGACTCCATAGAAATGTAGGAACACGGCAAGCAATATTGACTTCACTACTTATAACAGGAGATAAGGAAAGACAAACCTATATTTATAGTAGACTTAGAGCAAGCTTTTGACAACGTACACAGGAATATCATCATCGAAATTCTGCCCGTAGCAGGGGTTAAATACAGGGAGCGAAAGGATATTTTCAACTTGTACAGATATCAGACAGCAGTGATAAGAGTCGAAGGGCATGAAAGGTAGGCAGTAGTTGGAAAAGGAGATAGACAGCCGTGCAGCCTATCGACGACATTATTCAATATGTACAATGAACAGGCATTCAAGGAAACTAGATAATAATTTTGAGCAGGAACTAAAGTTCAGGGAGAGGAAATAAAAAATTTGTGGTTTGCCGATGACGTTATAATTCTGTCAGAGACAGCCAAGGACTTGGAGAAGCAGATGAACGGAATTAACAGTGAGTGTAAGGAGGACATAAGATAATCAACGAAAGGAAAACAAAGAGAACTGAATGCAGTCGAATCAAAACAGGTGACCCTAAGGGAATCAGCTTAGGATACGAGACGCTTGATGTAGTAGATGAGTCTTGCTATTTGGGCAGCAAAATAACTAATGATGGCCGAAGGAGCTAAGATGTAAAACGCAAACTGGCAACAGCAAGAAAAACATTTCTGAAGAACAGAAATTTGTTAACATCTATAGAGATTTAAGTGTCAGCAAGTCTTTACTGAAAGTATTTATCTGTTGTGAAGTCGTTGTAGAAGTGAAACATAGACGATAAACAGAATATGCACAAAGTGAGTAGAAGCTTTTGAAATTTGGCGCTAAAGAAGAAATGGGTCTATCACTTTAGTAATGGTGAAGTATTGAACAGCATTGGCAAGACAGAAAGTCTGTGGGACAACTTGGCCAAAGGTGGTCGGTTGATAGAGCACATTCTGAGACATCAAGGCATCACCAGTTTTGTACTGGAGGGAAGTATGGTAGATAAAAATCGTAGAGGGAGAGCAAGGGAAAAATGCAGTGCGCAGATTCAGAACGATATACGTTGCAGTAGTTATTCGGAGATGAGGACAGCGGGATAAAGTAGAATTGAGAGCTGCATAAAACCAATCTTCGAAATGAAGACCGCGGAGCGGTTCTAGGCGCTACAACCTGGAACCGCGCGACCGCTACGGTCGAAGGTTCGAATCCTGCCTCGGGCATGGATGTGTATGATGTCCTTAGGTTAGTTAGGTTTAAGTAGTTCTAAGTTCTAGGGGACTGATGACCTCAGAAGTCAAGTCGCATGTTGCTCAGAGCCAATGAAGACCACAACAACAAAAACAAGTTGTCAAGCCGCTGCAGTCTCATCCCCAGGTGGAGTTGTTACCGGAACATTATCTGGACGGTGTGCAGCTAGATGCCGTGCTCTAGTTGCTTCCGCAAATGAATCACAGCTGCTGTTTGCAATCCACAAAGGATATACTGATTTCATGTATCTTGGTCTATCTTTTTCCTGCTCGCAGATTAGTTTACGTTTGGATCAACAACTTTGTGTTTCTATACCAGGAGGATAAATCTCTCCTGCATATGCCAATGGCAATAATGGTATAAGGAAAATACTACGAGAGGCCAGAAGACAGTGGAAGGCTCCGGAAATCATGTTAATGGCGCGTTGTTCCTCAGCTGTTAACGGATACGTGTAATGCCCATCAATTTGAGTCTTGGTTGAAACGGGTTCCCGACAACATTCAAATCGGCGGCGTTTTGGCTCAGAGCAGACTGCGTATCACACCATAATACTCTCTGGAGGAAACCAGAGGTTCTTTTCTCAAAGACTTGTTGCCTTACTGTGGAGTGGTTTACTCGTGAGCAAGATTTGTGTCTGTCATAATTCACCTCACGTCGCGTGCACTTTTGGCATACCCCGCTGACATAGAAAATCCAAATTAATTTGTGATTTCTTACGAGGACTGCTCACGTGCCGTGATCCATACCTCCCGCACCGATTGTTATCAGACTTTCTAAGTCGCTTAACTCAAGACATACCTGTCTGTAACGGGCCACTAATGCTTCGAGTCTACACTCGTGCCACCCGCCAGACTTTTCGGCAACATTAGAGTGGCTCTTATTTTTACTTGTTTTTACTAATTATTCTGAAATATACGAAAAGTACATCAGATGACAAACTCCTTATTCTGAATTAATTTTTAGATAAAAATCATTATTCTGAAGTCACTAATTACTGTGCTTGACAACTGCTGAGGAACAACTGATACTTGCAGAGGAACATTTCCCATTTCCTACGGAACAACCAACAATTGTTACAGAGCGCCCGATCAACAGTTCATGCAGACGAAGGTGGTACGGCAACATCTCTGCAAGACATCATTTGAGAGCGAGTGCTTACGATCATGGATCGGCAATTAACTGGCTCGAAGCCAGTTAGTGTCACTACAGTGGCCACAGTAATTGCTGTACCAAAATGTGCCATCGAGCGATTAAAAAACTCCGTTGAAGGCGGGGGATGCTATATGAAAGCCTGCCGGTGGTTGTAGATCCATCAAAGCCCTGCAGAAGAATCGATACGTAGTCCTAGTGGCGTAAAATAAAGGACTGCTCACTCCTAGGCGGATCGCTGCAGATCTTGAGCTACAGGATACGTGTCTCCGGCAAAACCATTGCGCGGCGATTAAATCAGGCTGGTGTGTATCCTTAGAAGCCTGTAATACGTATTCCACTTCAACCACGTCATAATCGAGGAAGAGTTCGGAGTTGTTGGGAGCATGATATTTGCGGCAACCAACAGTCGTTCAGAGTGATGTTCTCCAACGAATCCCGCTTCATTGTGATAAGTGACTCTAGTTTCTGCCCACTAGTTAGTGAGGAGAGAGAGGGGAACACGCTGCACACGACAGAATGTTCATGAATGCCACCGGTAGGGCTAGGCGTTGTGATGTGGGTAGGCATTATGCACAATGGCTGAACACTGCTGCATATCTTTGCTCAAGATACCGTTACGGCATAGCGGTATTGCGGGAAGAGTACTCTGGATCATGTGCGTCTGTTTAGGGATGTGTTAGATACCGCTTTTTGTTTATGGGTGACCACTTCCGCCCACACAGGACCGCCGAAGTGTCGGTCACAATGGAGCGTGAAGTTACTGAGGATAGACAATGGTCTCCACACTCTGCGCACCTAAATCCTATACAGAATGCCTGTGATGCTCTTGGCAGATGTATTTCTTAATGAGGATCCCCTTCGCAAAACGAACTGAAGAACTGAAAACCACTTTGAAAGAGGAGTGGAATGATATCTCGCAAGGACAGTTTGGCAGTCAGCATGAAAGAGAGGTGCAAAACGTATATTAGTAACCGCAGGAGGTATATTCCTTACTGAGAGACCGACATTGGTCTTTACGTTGGGAGCCTGACCTGTGTCAAAAATGAATGTTACTTACGTCTGTTATACTGGTTTCCCATTTAGTGAAAGTTGCATCATTTTTTGTTCGAAATATATCACCTCAACTTTGCTGTGTAAGTAATGTGTTCCATTTCCCCCATCATTCACTGTGATTATTCCTGTACCAACAATGCCTCTGTTTCTTAGCTATTCTCAAGCTGTGTAGTTTCAAATTAATGTTCAAAATGTTGCATCAGCTTGTGTAATTCAATCTATAACACTACCAAGAACAACGTTTGTGTGATAAATACGGCAAGGAAATCAAATTTCCTTTTCAAATCCTTATTACACCACTGGCCATTAAAATTGCTACACCAAGAAGAAATGCAGATGACAAACGGGTATTCATTGGACAAATATACTATACTATAACTGACATGTCATTACATTTTCACGCAGTTTGGGTGCATAGATCCCGAGAAATCAGTACCCAGAACAAACACCTCTGGCCCTAATAACGGCCGTGATACGCCTGGGCATTGAGTCAGACATAGCTTGGATGGCGTGTACAGGTACAGCTGCCCATGCAGTGACTGGCGTGTTGTGACGAGCCAGTTGCTCGGCCTACATCGACCAGATGTTTTCAATTGGTGAGAGATCTGGAGAATGTGCTGGCCAGGGCAGCAGTCGAACATTTTCTGTATCCAGAAAGGCCCGTGTAGGACCTGCAACATGCGGTCGTGCATTATCCTACTGAAATGTAGGGTTTCGCAGGGATCGAATGAAGGGTAGAGCCACAGGTCGTTTCACATCTGAAATGTAAAGTCCACTGTTAAAAGTGCCGTCAATGCGAATGAGAGGTGACCGAGACGTGTAACCAACGGCTCCCCATACCATCACGCCGAGTGATACGCCAGTATGGCGATGGCGAATACACGTTTCCAATGTGCGTTCACCGCGACGTCGCCAAACACGGATGCGACCATCACAATGCTGTACACACAACCTGGATTCATCGAGAAAACAGACGTTTTGACATTCGTGCACCCAGGTTCGTCGTTGAGTACACCATCACAGGCGCCACTGTCTGTGATGCAGAGTCAAGGGTAACCGCAGCCATGGTCTCCGAGCTGATAGTCCACGCTGATGCAAACGTCGTCGAACTGTTCGTGCAGATGGTTGTTGTCTTGCAAACGTCCCCATCTGTTGACTCAGGGATCCAGATGTGGCTGCACGATCCGTTACAGCCATGAGGATAAGATGCTTGTCATCTCGACTGCTAGTGATACGAGGCCGTTGGGATCCAGCACGGCGTTCCGTATTACCCTCTTGAACCCACAGATTCTATATCCTGCCAACAGTCATTGGATCTCGACCAACGCGAGCAGCAATGTCGCGATACGATAAACCGCAATCGCGATACGCTACAATCCGCCGTTTATCAAAGTCGGAAACGTGATGGTACGCATTTCTCCTCCTTACACGAGGCATCACAACAACGTTTCACCAGGCAACGCCGGTGAACTGCTGTTGGAAACTTTCCTCATGTCATCACGTTGTTGGTGTCGCCACCGGCGCCAACCTTGTGTGAATGCTCAGAAAAGCTAATAATTTGTATATGACAGCATCTTTTTCCTGTCAGTTAAATTTGGCGTCTGTAGCACCTCATCTTCGTGGTGTAGCAATTTTAATGGCCAGTATTGTAGTTGACAAAATCCATTATTTGATGCCATGGAAACTTTAAGTGATACTATGATGTATCCTGAAGCACATATTAATTCTGTTTAGGTTTTTTGTAGATAACTTGTTGTAATCCTCCATACGTCCGAAAACTCTTTAGCCCGGAGCATTTAATAGTTTCACTTTATTGACCAGGTGTGATACAATAGTCACTTTAATGCCACTGCGAAATATCCTTTTCAAGCATTTCGTGTCTCACGGTAGATCTGGTAAAAAGGTCTCATGTTTTAAAACTGCATGGTGCACCCCTGCCACAGATGATTTTGAGGATTTGACCGCATATTAAAAAAAGGAAATATATGTTGGTCTGATTGTCCCGATTCGTAGCTTCATTCGTTCAGCATTTTACGATTTGAATCAGAAGGCAAACTGGCTTCAAAATCTGCAAGGTCGACAGTCTCGGAAGGCAAATCGCATGCAATATAAAGGTAAAACAACACGAGAGGTATCACAACCGACAACTAGAAATTTATAAAGCTCTAAAAGAGTGCTAAAATGCACATCCGATGCTTTGGCTGCAGAGAGACCAGAGGATCACGCTTCGACGTAGAAACTGTCAAGGAAATCACGAGTATGACAGATGCCTTCTGTAGAGGTAAATTCGTTGCGGGACACAGATGTTCTCAAGCAATAAACTGGTTTCGTCATCCAGCTTGCATAGTGGATAACTGTTGTAGCAGGAAAACGTACTACAGGAAATTGCATTAAGCAAAACAGATTGTAGTTATCTCCACACATTTCTTGTAATCATATATAGGTTGCTGTTCCCTCAAAGTATCTCGAACTAAACAGAGTATTCGAGGCACATAGATGTTTTCCAAGTGACCCTTCTCCGTACCGTATTCTAACCCGGAATTTACTACCGTCGATTCTTTCTGAGATATCTGAGGTTGGATCTCTGCTTCTACAGCCGTATTTTCCTCAAAAACACTTTTGAGGATGGTTCGATGTATGTGATGCATGCACGGTAAACAACAGAGGCATTTTAGAAAAGAAATCCCAACCAAAACACAAGCACTTCCTATACTCGACACTACAAAGCGACAGCTAACGCCTTAACGTAGGACCGAAGACATTCAGTGAGGCTTGATAAAACAACTGCACATTGCTCCTTTCCAGATACAGATCTCAATAAAGACAGTTACTCAATCTCGCAACTTGAACGAACCATAAAATATACTGTTGCCTTACGGCTACCAGTTATTGCTGCCAGTAATTTATCAAAGCAATGGGCGACAGCAGCCTGAAATTTACCATCCATAATTTTTTTATTTATTTCAGTAATATTTTTCTCGCCGGGTGTCTTTCGGGATTTATGAAAAAAACTTTTGTTTACTGCAGAATCGTACATACAGGGTGTTTCGCGAAGATATGCAAATATTTTAATATGTTATTCTATAACTAAAGAAAAAGATACATATAAACATAGATCCGCAAATGTTTAGTCACGGGGTTACGGCTAATAAAAGATTTTGCCTGAAATTTAGCAACTTCGCTAATATGAAGCCATTGCTAAACTGTACGAGGGTAAAGTAAAGCACGATTTCCGTTTATTTTGGGTTTATTGGCCTGGTGAATCTCACAAAACATCTCCCAGACGTGTATCTGCAGTAGTTCTCCAGAACATCCGGAGAAATAAAGAAGTAATTTAACATGAATGTGTGGTGTGGTGTAATCAATACACACTTTATTGGACCATTCATTTTCCCAGGACGTACTTACAGTTCCTTCAAGAAGAAATGCCCCGCTAGCTCGAAGATTTTATACTTGCTACGCGATTGCACCTGTATTTTCAACAAGACGGCGCGCCTCTACATTTCACCAACGCCGTTACTACACATTTAAATGAACAATTTCCCCAGAAATGGATGGTTCGTGGTGCTACATATCTGTAGGTACCTAGTACGTCCGATTTAACACCAATGGAATTTTGTGTATGGGGATGGATGAAAGACAAAGTTTATGAGGACAAAGTCAATACACTTGAGGCTTACTTGCTCGCGTTATGAATGCAATAGACGAAATTAAGAACAACCATTTGAAACTGAAACGAGCAACAAAATCTGTTCATACACTTGCAGCTAAATGCATTGAACACGGTACAGACGTTTATAAACGTTTATTGTGAATGTATTGTGAAATTGCATGTACACTTATATCTTCTTTAACACTGGGCTACGTTTTTTTCCGGTTGAACATGAATTCATGTGTGCTATGGTATTAATAAAAGCATATTATCTGACAAATTCATACAGTTTCAGCTAACGTTATTAACACCATTTTTTACAAAATTAAATCCTCTAGAACTTCTATTGAAAACTGCGCAATTGTATGGAACTAAAAAAAATGGGCCAAGTAGTTAACAAATCAAAAAATTTACGAAATTACTTCTTTGTTTTTCTGGAACGTCCAAATGGCTCTGAGCACTATGGGACTTAACATCTGAGGTCATCAGTCCCCTAGAACTTAGAACTACTTAAACCTAACAAACCTAAGGACAGCACACATATCCATGCCCGAGGCAGAACTCGAACCTGCGACCGTAGCGGTCGCGCGGTTCCAGACTGGAGCGCCTAGAACCGCTCGGCCACAACGGCCGGCGCTTCTCTGGATGTTCAGGAAAACGACTACAGATACACGACTGGGACATGTTTTATTAGAGTCACCAAATCATTAACAACGATATAATGGAAATCGTGGTTTACTTTTACCTCGTACAGTTTTGCGATGGCTTCATATTAACGAAGTTTCTAAATATCAGGCAAAATCATTTATTTGCCGTAACTACACATTTGCGGACTTATGCTCATATGAACTTTTTTCTCTATTTTTACATGTACAATAACATGTTAAAATATTTGCATATCTTCGTAAACTAACGCTTCGACTCTGGTTATCGGGATGTGAACTGCTTGTGTGTCACTGGTCCAACACTTAGATAGCAGCAAGCGTTGGAAGTTCACTTCCCTTTCTTAGTTGTGGTGATGGAATTTTAAGAGATTCTTAACATTCGATGTTCGTAAAGCTTCTTCTATATCAGGTACCTCTGATCCCACTACCTGACGTTCCCAGTACGGGAAGTTGGTCTGAGACAACTGCTTAGAAACACGTAAGCGGTAAAAAGGTATTCGGACGAAATGTAAGTATAGTGCATTTTCTTTTATTTTATTCTCGAATATATTTCTGTGTAAAATGTATTGTATAAATTATTAAACAAGTGACAAACTGCTGAATTTTATATTCATTTTTTCTCGCATTTTCCAGGTTCTTCTGTTCATTCAGGTGTCTTCTCACTTTCTTAAGTATCGAATGACTGATTCCATGCATGAGTCCAAACGGTCCTTTCAACCATTGATTGATTAAAAGATGTTTGTCGTCTTCAATATAAGGACACTGAAGCATTAGCATCGACTATGTCAAAATTATCATCCAGTTGTTGAATAATGTTTCTGTTTGGTTTTGGACATCCGACGATCCTCCACTATGCTTATGTAGCTGCTTACAGTGTAGATTTCGTGCTTGTTCCCAATGAATCATTATCTTCTGCAAAGCTAAAGAGCCACTTTCACAAAAAATTAATTTACATACTCGAAAATCATGAAAGAAGAACTCTGAAGTGTGTTTGACAGATGGTAGTTTGCTCCCCGTTATCTCATACGAGTAACACCAAAGTAATAATTTTTCTTTCGTAAACGACCTGAAGCCGAAGACATTTTACTTGCTAAGCCTGCTGCCTTCATTCGAAGGTAAAATACGTCCTGAGTGATCCACACTGGGACGATTAAGGGAAAGGTACAGTTGAGATCAAAAGTGATGTGCTACAAGGTACCGCATTCAGTTAAAGAGACAGAGGTAAATAATTATCTATATTTGGTAATGGATAAATTTTTCGTGCAAGAGTAATATTTTGCAAAGTTGATTGCTTTATTTTTATGTATTTTCCTACTTCAGTCAAAATTTCATAAACCTACACTACTGGCCATTAAAATTGCTGCACCACGAAGATTACGTGCTACAGACGCGAAATTTAGCCGCCAGGAAGAAGATGCTGTGATATGCAAATGGTTTGCTTTTCAGAGCATTCACACAAGGTTGGCGCCGGTGGTGACACCTACCACGTGTTGACATGAGGAAAGTTTCCAACCGATTTCTCATACACAAACAGCAGTTCACCGGCGTTGCCTGGTGAAACGTTGTCATGATGCCTCGTGTAAGGAGGAGAAATGCGTACCATCACGTTACCGACTTTGATAAACGTCGTATTGTAGCGTATCGCGATTGCGGTTTATCGTATCGCGACATTTCTGCTCGCGTTGGTCGAGATCCAATGACTGTTAGCAGAATATAGAATCTGTGGGTTCAGGAGGGTAATACGGAACGCCGTGCTGGATCCCAACGGCCTCGTATCACTAGCAGTCGAGATGACAGGCATCTTATCAGCATGGCGGTAACGCATCGTGCAGCCACGTCTCGATTGCTAAGTCAACAGATGGGGACGTTTGCAATACAACAACCATCTTCACGAACAGTTCGACGACGTGTGCAGCAACATGGACTATCAGCTCGGAGACCGTGGCTGCAGTTACCTTTGACGCTGATTCACAGACAGGAGCTCCTGCAATGGTGTACTCAATGACGAACCTGGGTGCACGAATGGCAAAAGTCATTTTTTCGGATGAATCCAGGTTCTGTTTACAGCATCATGATGGTCTCATCCGTGTTTGGCGACATCGCGGTGAACGCACGTTGGAAGCGTGTATTCGTCATCGCCTTACTCGCGTATCACCCGGCGTGATGGTATGGGGTGCCACTGCTTACACGGTCGCCTCTTGTTCGCATTGACGGCACTTTGAACAGTGGACGTTACATTTCAGATGTGTTACGACCTGTGGCTCCACCCTTCATTCGGTCCCTGCGACACCCTACATTTAAGTAGGATAATGCACGATCGCATGTTGCAGGTCTTGTACGGGCCTTTCTGGATATAGAAACTGTTCGACTGCTGCCCTGGCCAGCACATTCTCGAGATCTCTCACCAACTGAAAACTTCCGATCAATGGTGGCAGAGCAACTGGCTCGTCACAACAAGCCAGCCACTACTCTTGTAGAACTGTGGTATCGTGTTGAAGCTGCATGGTCAGCTGTACCTGTACACGCCATCCAAGCTCTGTTTGACTCAATGCCCAGGCGTATCAACGTTGTTATTACGGCCAGAGGTGGTTGTTCTGAGTACTGAATTCTTAGGATCTATGCTCCGAAATTGCGTGAAAATGTGATCACATGTCAGTTCTAGTATAATATATTTGTCCAAGGAATACCCGTTTATCATCTGCATTTCTTCTTGGTGTAGCAATTGTAATGGCCGATAATGTAATTTCTACATGTACTGATGGACCCAAGCTTGGAGTGAGGTAGCCTAGCTAGAGATAACGTTGATATACAGTTATTACTTATCCTAAAGAAAGTCTGCCGTCACCTGTACAACCTGTGAAGGACAAAGAATCCCTTTCACAGTACGAATTATCACAATTTCTGATACAGGGTGAGGCAGTGAAACGGCACGATTTTGTAAAACCACCAAAGATTTATTTACAAGTAAAATCATAATAGTTGAACATGGATCTCAAGTACAAGAGTGAAAATTAAAGATTTAACTTAAAAACAATCATTTTTTAAATATGGCGTCAGTGAGGTGTCGTCCTTGGTTTTGCACACATTGTCTAAGCCTGAGATGAAATTGTCCCATGACGCTTCGTAGCATCTGTACTGGAATGTTGTTAATTTCCTGTCGAATTCGCTCCTTCAGGTCTTCTTTTGTTCTTGGTGGATTTTCCTGGAAGACTTTGCACTTGAGGTAGCCCCAAAGAAAAAAGTCTGGTGCCGTCAGATCTGGTGAACGGGCAGGCCAGGGGAAATCGCCATTCCTGCTGATTAGACGTCGTGGAAATGCAAGTCTGAGCAATTCCATTGAGACATTAGCAGTATGGCTTGTTGCACCATCTTGCTGGAAGAGTGTTTCAGCATCTGGATCATGTCGATCAATTCCAGGCAGACCAAAAATGGTCAACATGTCAGCATAACGTCCAGAGGTTACCGTCACTGTGTTGCCATCTTCATCTTCAAAAAAATAGGGCCCCACGATTCCACGAGATGACATTGCGCACCAAACTGTTACTTTTTCAGAATGGAGAGGTTTTTCATGAAGTTCGTGCGGGTTATCTGAGGACCAATATCTGAAGTTTTGCTTATTTATGTACCCACTAAGATGAAGGCTTCATCACTCATCCATAAGTTATGCACTCTTTCTTCATTTCGTTCAATAACGTTAAGCATTGACTGGCAAAAGCGTATACGGTTATTGTAGTCATTAGGTTTAAGGGTTTGCACTACCTGAATTTTGTATGGATGATAGTGAAGGTCACTCTTCAAAATCCGTCTTACTGATCGATTGCTGAGACCAAGTTCTGCGCTGTGCCGTCTCGCGGATTTTCGTGGACTTTGTCCCAACGCTTCGCGCACACGATTAATGTTCTCGGGTGTCCGGATTGTTTTTGTGCTGCCGCCTCTTTTCTTTGTTGTGCTAGCAGTAGCTTCAAAGGTTTTAACCCAAAGGAGAATGGCTTTCCTTGATGGCACGGGAGCCCGTGGCGGCAGGTTGAATTCACGACGAAAGGCGCGTTGAGCACCAACCACACTATCCGCGTTTTTGTAATATGCCTTTACGGCATATGCACGTTGCACACTCGACCAAGGCTCCATGGCTACTGAAACTTCCACCACTCTAGATGCCCAAGGTCACTTCCCCCACTCTCGCAACCCCCCTCCGCGCCCGACAACCACTATCGAAATCGTGCCGTTTCACTGCCTCACCCTGTACTAGACACACCTTAGTGTTTCCCATCCTAACACAGATCATTGGGTTAGGACCTGAAACGCTATCAACAGCTGTCGATATTATAGCAAGTACATGTAGCACGAGTTATACAGTACTTATACTGTGTAGAAATCCCTAGTCGCTCGGCTACTTATTTATCTGTATTTATTGATTTATACTTTTCTACTGTGCAGTTCTGAGATATAAGAATAAGGGTATCTATCAGTGTACTTTTACGCAATGGAATTCTTTAAGACGGTTGCACTGTCATTAACAAATACCCCTCTGGAAGAGGTATTTAGAGCACAAATCACAGACAACAATAACTGTTGTCCAGTTAGGGTACCCAACATGAACTTATATAGAGGATTGTTCCAATTAAAGTTAGTTTAATCAAATATTCACTCTCGTGCCCTGCGGTCTCATATTCAATAAATGTGCAATATATGTAGAAATTAAATAATGGAAGGTGAGCTATACTTCCATTGAAAGGATAAATTCTAATTTTGTCAAAACAATTTCTTTAGTGGAAAATGAATATGATGAAGATGAACCATGAATATGTTACAGAACGTCCAGTGGACACATGGGACCATAAAATGAGACTGAAAACTAATACTGGCTGTCTTATCGCTAATTCTGCCCAGCTTTGAATAACACAGTCTGCGAATCTCTACACGGAATATCTAACTTCGCTTATGTGGAAGAAACTGAAAGAATATATTCCCTTCAACTGACGTAAGGCATCGGTGGGAAAACTTTTACAACTGTTCCCACCAATTTCCACTGTCATCCCGGAATGCTTGGCCGCGTGTTTATTTCACAGACTCAAATAGCGTGCTGGTGGAGTGCAGTGACGACTTTCGACGTATCGTGCATTGCTAGCAAAGATTTTCGGTGCTGAAAACTGAACTCACAGACGCCAGACTAGTGTCTAGAAACTACTAAGTACAGCTCTGTTACAACTGCTTCACTACCAACAGCCAATGTAAGACATGAACGCCGGCCGAAGTGGTCGTGCGGTTAAAGGCGCTGCAGTCTGGAACCGCAAGACCGCTACGGTCGCAGGTTCGAATCCTGCCTCGGGCATGGATGTTTGTGATGTCCTTACGTTAGTTAGGTTTAACTAGTTCTAAGTTCTAGGGGACTAATGACCTCAGCAGTTGAGTCCCATAGTGCTCAGAGCCATTTGAACCATTTTTTAAGACATGAACCCCCAGGCAAAGACGTGAAATTCAGAAACGTCTCCACCGTAAGTGTATAACACAGAGAGAGCCCATCAGATAACTGTATGCCAGACGCAAGAAGAGACCTCACAGCCAAGAGGTGAAGTGGAGAATCATCTGAAATGAATAGCAGAGCTCTCTACGCGAGCTGCCGCCAGTAACACTTCTATCCAGCTCGTGGGGCAGGAAGTCTGCCCAGCCTCGTGGCTCAACAGTGCTCCCTTTATAAAAACTGCTAGCTCTCCAGCTCGCCACTGGTTCCGTGTCCCCTCATTAGGAGCGGGCAAGTCCTAGTCCTCGTAGAGTCCGCGCAGGTTACGGTGGCCGAAGCGCAGTGACCAAAGCGGTGAGCGATTCCGTTCAGTTGTCCGAAAGGGGAGGCCGTCAGTGATTGCCAACTTTTGGCCTGTCGGCGATAAGAGAATAGAGGCCCACTCACCACAATCTTTCTAAAACGATTTTACCGACACTATTAGGTAAAAAAATTTCATATAGCTTTATACATGAGGCTCATGATAATGTGCCCATCATTTCGTTAACGGTCATAGTTATTGTGATATTTGTATGGAAGTAAAACACTGCGCAAAATTCAAATAAATTAGTAACGAAAAATAAAGGTCATTATGATTTTATGTCTGCTACAAATTAGACAGTGCGTTGCTGTTTATTAAAATGTAGCTAACATATAGAATTTTTCTTCAGACATGGGTGGAGGTCTCTTTCAGTCAGCAATCTCGAGAAAATTGATCTGACAGAGCACACTCATTTGCAATTGTGCCGAACCAGCGACGAAGCCAGAGTGAAATATGAACATCATTCGTCATATTTAATTCAAGTAGTACAAATGGCTCTGAGCACTATGAGACTTAACATCTGATGTCATCAGTCCCCTAGAACTTAGAACTACTTAAATGTAACTAACCTAAGGACAGCACTCACATCCATGCCCGAGGCAGGTTTCGAACCGGCGACCGTAGCAGCTGCGCGGTTCCAGACTATGGCGCCTAGAACCACTCGGCCACTCCGGCCGGCCCATAGAACTTAGAAGTACTTAAACCTATCTAACCTAAGGACATTAGACACATCCATTCCCTAGGCAGGATTCGAACCTGTGACCGTAGCAGTTGCGCGGTTCCGGACTGAAGCGCCTAGAACCGCTCGGCCACCGGGGCCGGCTCATACACTCCTGGAAATGGAAAAAAGAACACATTGACACCGGTGTGTCAGACCCACCATACTTGCTCCGGACACTGCGAGAGGGCTGTACAAGCAATGATCACACGCACGGCACAGCGGACACACCAGGAAACGCGGTGTTGGCCGTCGAATGGCGCTAGCTGCGCAGCATTTGTGCACCACCGCCGTCAGTGTCAGCCAGTTTGCCGTGGCATACGGAGCTCCATCGCAGTCTTTAACACTGGTAGCATGCCGCGACAGCGTGGACGTGAACCGTATGTGCAGTTGACGGACTTTGAGCGAGGGCGTATAGTGGGCATGCGGGAGACCGGGTGGACGTACCGCCGAATTGCTCAACACGTGGGGCGTGAGGTCTCCACAGTACATCGATGTTGTCGCCAGTGGTCGGCGGAATGTTCACGTGCCCATCGACCTGGGACCGGACCGCAGCGACGCACGGATGCACGCCAAGACCGTAGGATCTTACGCAGTCCCGTAGGGGACCGCACCGCCACTTCCCAGCAAATTAGGGACACTGTTGCTCCTGGGGTATCGGCGAGGACCATTCGCAACCGTCTCCATGAAGCTGGGCTACGGTCCCGCACACCGTTAGGCCGTCTTCCGCTCACGCCCCAACATCGTGCAGCCCGCCTCCAGTGGTGTTGCGACAGGCGTGAATGGAGGGACGAATGGAGACGTGTCGTCTTCAGCGATGAGAGTCGCTTCTGCCTTGGTGCCAATGACGGTCGTATGCGTGTTTGGCGCCGTGCAGGTGAGCGCCACCATCAGGACTGCATACGACCGAGGCACACAGGGCCAACACCCGGCATCATGGTGTGGTGAGCGATCTCCTACACTGGCCGTACACCACTGGTGATCGCCGAGGGGACACTGAATAGTGCACGGTACATCCAAACCGTCATCGAACCCATCGTTCTACCATTCCTAGACCGGCAAGGGAACTTGCTGTTCCAACAGGACAATGCACGTCCGCATGTATCCCGTGCCACCCAACGTGCTCTAGAAGGTGTAAGTCAACTACCCTGGCCAGCAAGATCTCCGGATCTGTCCCCCATTGAGCGTGTTTGGGACTGGATGAAGCGTCGTCTCACGCGGTCTGCACGTCCAGCACGAACGCTGGTCCAACTGAGGCACCAGGTGGAAATGGCATGGCAAGCCGTTCCACAGGACTACATCCAGCATCTCTACGATCGTCTCCATGGGAGAATAGCAGCCTGCATTGCTGCGAAAGGTGGATATACACTGTACTAGTGCCGACATTGTGCATGCTCTGTTGCCTGTGTCTATGTGCCTGTGGTTCTGTCGGTGTGATCATGTGATGTATCTGACCCCAGGAATGTGTCAATAAAGTTTCCCCTTCCTGGGACAATGAATTCACGGTGTTCTTATTTCAATTTCCAGGAGTGTATTTAGCGACGGATCTGAGATACCAAAGCGGTATTTTGGCAAAATGTAGCACGGCAAGAGGACAGCATTTTTCCTAGTGGCTATTATGCAAAGCCTCGTTATTTACCGTGTTATTCCACTAGTTACAGATATTTTGAAGAAATAATGTTATTTTTAAGGGACATTGATAGTTAGTGAAATGACAAATGCTGTGGGATTTGGAATAACATAAGTGTAGACATTACACGTTTACTTTGCACCGACGATGTGCATTTCTCATGAGCTACTGCTCTTACTTATCCTCAGTTCCTCACTAATTAAAATTAGTCGACCAATGTGTCAGAAATCTCTCGCAGTAGCGCCTGCGTAACTTGTTAGTGAGGCGAGGCTGTGTAAACTGCGCCGGTTTTTGGTAAAAGAAGCAAATTTTAACATGGCGACAGGAGAAATGTGTAAGTCGTACTCAAAATTCGCCATTCATAACACTTATATGAAAGTTACAAATGGTTAACAAGCCTGGCGAAAATAAGTCGCTGCATTTTCAGCGGAATTCTTTTTCAGATACTAACCAAAGATGAGGCGCCACCACGCAAGTTCTTACAAAAAGTGTGAACACAGGCTTCAGTTTAGAACGGTACTTCCCTCCAGCGCTCGGTATTTCACATGCAGATCCTAACCCTAACTGCCTTCACTACCGCTCTCGATCTCCCCACACGTGCCCTGCCATCAGCGCATCAACCGGCTACAGTACGCGTATTCCGCGTGGACTCTCAGCTCTGTTCGTACTCCCACTGTCCTCACTAAAAGAGCTCTGGCCAATCAGGAACTCAAGTTTGGTGTTTCCCGTGGAACCCTCTAGAAACAAATTTCCTCTCCCTTCACATCACACAGATCTAACAGTAGGATACTTCAGCGTTAAAATTTGCGGGAAATAGACTGCCGGACGTTACTCCGTGCTAACGGCTGGCGGCGCCGGCCGGCTACCCGACGCAAGACTTCTGTATTTCCTAAAATAGTTTGCCGCTGATCATCGTACGCCACATGCTATTGCATTCCGTTCTGACCGCATTCTCGTGAAAGCTGGCGCCATCGGTGTCTGCGGATCGGCGACCACTCGCTTTCGACCGCCCTGCCACTGTTGCATGCCTAGACACGTCCTGGTGTTGAGTGCCGCCGCAGAAAGGGCCAATGTGTGCGTAGCTGCCGGCCGACTCCCCGCCGCCTTTCCTCTTCGCTCGCTTCTGGCAGCACTCTGGCCGCGATGCACTTGCCCCATTCCCCTTCCGAGCAGGCCGGGGTGGCACGGCGGTTCTAGGCGCTACAGCCTGGAACCGCTCGACCGCTACGGTCGCCGGTTCGAATCCTGCCTCGCGCTTGGATGTGTGTGATGTCCATAGGTTAGTTAAGTTTAAGTAGCTCTAAGTTCTAGGGGACTGATGACCTCAGACGTTTAGTCCCATAGTGCTCAGAACAATTTTTTCCCCTTCCGAGCGTTTCACAACAACGCTGTATTTATACCTGATCACGAAATATACGAGTGAGATTCGGTTGTTAGTGCCAAGGTGTACCTCTATTGATAACAAAATGGCCCTGCTCCTATTAAATGATTTCAAAACACCATCTAATTCCATAGATAGTGTTGCTCGAAAGCAGGGTAAGGTGCAAAAATTTTGCTACCTCACAGCTATTCTGATAGTACACTGTAGCGCCAAATGAATTGGTACAGGCACGCATATTCAAATACAGAGATACGTAAACAAGCACGATACGGCGCTGAGGCCGGCAAAGCCTATGTAAGACAACAAGTGTCTGGCGCAGTTGTTAGATCGGTTTAATGCTGCTACAGTGGCAGGTAACCAAAATTCATATAGGTTTCAACGTGGCGTTATAGTCAGCGCACTGACGGTGGGACACAGCATTTGCGAGGTAACGTTGAAGTGGAGATTTTTTCGTACAAAGATTTCACGAGTATACCGTGAATATACCGTGGATTGGGGGGAAGAAATGAAAGAGGAAGCCGCCTTGTAGAATTTTGCACAGAGCATAACTTAATCATAACTAACACTTGGTTCAAGAATCATAAAAGAAGGTTCTATACCTGGAAGAATCCTGAAGATACTAAAAGGTATCAGGTAGATTATATAATGGTAAGACAGAGTTTAGGAACCAGGTTTTAAATTGTAAGACATTTCCAGGGGCAGATGTGGATTCTGACCACAATCTATTGGCTATGAACTGCACATTGAAACTGAAGAAACTGCAAAAAGGTGGAAATTTAAGGGGATGGGACCTGGATAAACTGAAAGTACCAGAGGTTGTAGAGAGTTTCAGGGAGAGCATAAGGGAACAATTGACAGGAATGGGGGAAAGAAATACAGTAGAAAAAGAATGGGTAGCTCTGAGGGATGAAGTAGTGAAGGCAGCAGACGATCAAGTAGGTAAAAAGACGAGGGCTAATAGAAATCCTTGGGTAACAGAAGAAATATAGAATTTAATTGATGAAAGGAGAAAACATAAAAATGCAGTAAATGAAGCAGGCAAAAAGGAATACAAACGTCTCAAAAATGAGATCGACAGGAAGTGCAAAATGGCTAAGCAGGGATGGCTAGAGGACAAATGTAAGGATGTAGAGGCTTGTCTCACTAGGGGTAAGATAGATACTGCCTACAGGAAAATTAAAGAGACCTTTGGAGAGAAGAGAACCACTTGTATGAATATCAAGAGCTCAGATGGCAACCCAGTTCTAAGCAAGGAAGTGAAGGCAGAAAGGTGGAAGGAGTATATAGAGGGTTTATACAAGGGCAATGTACTTGAGGACAATATTATGGAAATGGAAGAGGATGTAGATGAAGACGAAATGGGAGATACGATACTGCGTGAAGAGTCTGACAGAGCAGTGAAAGACCTGAGTCGAAACAAGGCCCCGGGAGTACACAACATTCCATTAGAACTACTGATGGCCTTGGGAGAGCCAGTCATGTCAAAACGCTACCATCTGGTGTGCAAGATGTATGAGACAGGCGAAATACCCTCAGACTTCAAGAAGAATATAATAATTCCAATCCCAAAGAAAGCAGGTGTTGACAGATGTGAAAATTACCGAACTATCAGTTTAATAAGTCACAGCTGCAAAATACTAACGCGAATTCTTTACAGACGAATGGAAAAACTGGTAGAAGCGGACCTCGGGGAAGATCAGTTTGGATTCCGTAGAAATGTTGGAACACGTGAGGCAATACTAACCTTACGACGTATCTTAGAAGAAAGATTAAGAAAAGGCAAATCTACGTTTCTAGCATTTGTAGACTTAGAGAAAGCTTTTGACAATGTTAACAGGAATACTCTCTTTCAAATTCTGAAGGTGGCAGGGGTAAAATATAGGGAGCGAAAGGCTATTTACAATTTGTACAGAAACCAGATGGCAGTTATAAGAGTCGAGGGGCATGAAAGGGAAGCAGTGATTGGGAAAGGAGTGAGACAGGGTTGTAGCCTCTCCCTGATGTTATTCAATCTATATATTGAGCAAGCAGTAAAGGAAACAAAAGAAAAATTCGGAGTAGGTATTAAAATTCATGGAGAAGAAGTAAAAACTTTGAGGTTCGCTGATGACATTGTAATTCTGTCAGAGACAGCAAAGGACTTGGAAGAGCTGTTGAACGGAATGGACAATGTCTTGAAAGGAGGATATAAGATGAATATCAACAAAAGCAAAACGAGGATAATGGAATGTAGTCAAATTAAATCGGGTGATGCTGAGGGAATTAGATTAGGAAATGAGACACTTAAAGTTGTAAAGGAGTTGTGCTATTTAGGGAGTAAAATAACTGATGATGGTCGAAGTAGAGAGGATACAAAATGTAGACTGGCAATGGCAAGGAAATCGTTTCTGAAGAACAGAAATTTGTTAACATCGAGTATTGATTTAAGTGTCAGGAAGTCATTTCTGAAAGTATTTGTATGGAGTGTAGCCATGTATGGAAGTGAAACATGGACGATAACTAGTTTGGACAAGAAGAGAATAGAAGCTTTCGAAATGCGGTGCTACAGAAGAATGCTGAAGATAAGGTGGGTAGATCACGTAACTAATGAGGAGGTATTGAATAGGATTGGGGAGAAGAGAAGTTTGTGGCACTACTTGACTAGAAGAAGGGATCGGTTGGTTGGACATGTTTTGAGGCATCAAGGAACCACAAATTTAGCATTGGAGGGCAGCGTGGAGGGTAAAAATCGTAGAGGGAGACCAAGAGATGAATACACTAAGCAGATTCAGAAGGATGTAGGTTGCAGTACGTACTGGGAGATGAAGAAGCTTGCACAGGATAGAGTAGCATGGAGAGCTGCATCAAACCAGTCTCAGGACTGAAGACCACAACAACAACAACCGTGAATATCAGGAATCCTGTAAAACATCAAATCTCCAACATCGTTGCTGCGGGGAAGGTTCCTGCAAGAACGGGACCAACGATGACTGAAGAGAATCGTTCAGCGTGACAGAAGTGGAGTCCTTCCGCAAATTGCTGCATATTTCAGTGTTGGGCCATCAACAAGTGTCAGCGTGCAACCCATTCAGCGAAACATCTTCTATATGGGCTTTCGGAGCCGAAGGCTCACTCGTGTACCCTTGACGACAGCACGACACAAAGCCTTACGCCTCGCCTGGGCGGGTCAACACCGACATTGGACTATTAATGACTGGAAACATGATGCCTGGTCGGACGTGTCTCGTTGCAAATTGTTTCGAGAGGATGGACGTGTACGAGTATGGAGACAACCCCATGAATCCATGGACTCAACATGTCAACAGGGGTATGTTAAAGCTGGAGGAGGCTGTGTAATGGTGTGCAGCGTGTGCAGTTGGAGTGATATGGGACCCCTGAGATGTCTAGATTTCACAGGTGAATCTCTAATCACCTGCACGCATTCACGTCAATTGTGCGGTCCGATGGACTTGGGCAATTACAGCAGGACAATGCGCTACCAAACACGTCCAGAATTGATGCAGAGTGACTCCAGGAACTCTCTTGTCATTTTAAACACTTCCGCTGGCCACCAAACTCCCCAGACATTACTGAGCATTCCTGGGATGCCATGCAATGTACTGTTCTGAAGATATCTCCATCCCCTCGTACTGTTATGGATAGCATCAAAATATTAAATTAAATAGGTAAATAAAAGAAAGTCCGATCACCATTCGAGCTTTCCTAGGAAAGTGATAAGAGGTTGAATAGTTCAAAAAATTACCAATAATCTCCTAATGATTTCAATTATTTGAAACTCTGCTTAAAAAATTGTCTTCTATTCGATGGTCATAACACTAACTGGGCATTACGAACAGTCAGTTCTAAAGGATGAAAATTGAGATTGAAGAATATTTTTGTGTTAATTTGTCTGTTATCAAGGGCTACAAGCAGGTAAAGGCATATTACGTAGATACAGGCAACAGATCTGCTACTTTCTACACTTATTCTAAGTTATGAATGAATTTTTAAGTTTCCTTTTTATATAAAGTCGCTAGTTTGTTGTGGCTTCACCGGTTCTTAATGTTTTAAAGCAAATGGAGGATTGTACTTCAATGATTCCGTACTTTATAAAACGCTTCCAGGCTAGGGTTGGTGCCATTCTGTAATACAACTAACGACCGACGACGGTAGCTATAAACTAGCATGCAGACCAGATGGGGCAAGTCTTGTACAGCAGGCAACACCACAAGGTAATAGGCATATTATAGTCTTAGCAATGCTCTATCAGTTCTTGTGCCATTTTTGTGTTGCTCGTTTCTGTCGCCATTGTTATTAAAACGCTTTTTATCGCTTTTCCCATTTCTAATAATAAAGCAATATTTCAAACCAATGTATGTTTTACGAATAAAAATTACTCGTTTTTTTAAAAAAAGAAAGCTATGTTTGAAAACCAAAGATTTTAGTATTGCTGCAATGGCTAAAGGATAAAATCAATTTTGTATGCGGTCATCAGCAGAAAATGAAAAAAAAGCACCAAGCCGGCACCAAAGAAATATCAAAAAGAACCGGTTACTCAGAATTAAATTCTCGTCATGCCTACAGCGACTTTACACTGAATAGTGGCAGGACCATGACGTGGACAATTCTACTTAATATCCACTGCCAGTGTTACTGTTTGTCGCAAGAGCTTCTGTGACAAACTTTGCCTGACGTAAACATTTAAGGATTTGCTTTGGCAGTTTGCAAGAGACATGAGGCCGTCACTCTGGTTAACAATACAAACAACATGGGGCAAATTATCAGATGACTGTTCCTAATGCATTGTGATAGTAAATATGCTGCCTACTAGAGTTCGTACTTAATTGTTGTATTAGCCTGCTAAGCAAAACGAATCAACACGTTCAGTTTGTGATGAACAAATCATTGACCCTCAGTGATAACTTACGATGTTTACTATCACCAGTCAATGTGGGTAACTTTGTGATCACTCATTTCAATACTTCTTACACATTATTGTGACGAAGGAGCAATTTTTTGTGCACCACCACCTGTGCTATATTTGCATAAACTGGCCTGTACATTTTCTACTTCACCACTCATTGTATTTGATCAGTGATAATTAAGCTGAAGAATTAGTACAAGGTATCTAACTTCTTTTCAGTTGCCACTGGAATAAGTAAGACAGCGCGTTATATTTACTTCTCAAAGTGTAAGTAGTTTGTATGGAGTAATGGACTTAAAATTACAACGAGGTGCGAGTAGGTTTAAACAAGCATACACGATCTGTTCACATAAACAGTGAAAGTGAAACAAACGGTCTCCAGATAAATTTAGACAGGCTAATGTTATACAGTTGGTTGCTTTGTATTACGTAAGCAGTGCGAACCCAAATATAAACCTGTTTACTCTTTTAATAATGCCAATGAACGTGACTATACTGTGGCTGACTTCGATGAAATGGTCTTTTCTGGAAAATTTGATCTGATAATGGAAATATTAATTACTGGTATTCTGGTAGCAATGTGTAGTTATAGTATACATTAATTTCCCTGGCATATACACATATCTTCCACACCCTCTATACGCCATGGTAACAGAACAACACCAAAGCCAACGTAATGAAGATACACTCATAATGAGGGACCAAATTAAACACAGAAATATACCTTAAGTTCATACACAAAACTCTTAAGGCTACGTGTTCCTTTTTCAATTTTGAAACTTAATACTGACCTGATATGAATGTAGACCTAAGAGCACTGCTTAACACACTTTGAAATGATAGGTATCAAGTGACGAAAGAATGGGACTCGTTTGTGAGGTAGCTGGAGCTATTATCTACCTCACGAAACACAAACACTTATGAGATATGAACTGCAGTCGTGACGCATATGTTCTTACTGTACGGGGTGATTCGGCTCAGTTGTTCACCTCAAATATTTCCGAAGCCCTTTAAGAGGTCGTAATTCTATTTTCACTTACGTGAACTGTAAGACACTCTCCACTACACGACGTACAGACTCTTTCCTTTGCGATGCTAATTACAGATACATCGGTATACACTCCCCTTATTCAGATGGAGCCATGAGACCTTATTCGTAAATATACGTCTTGACCAGTGTATCCCGCGAAGCAGATGCGTTACATTTCAATTATATTATGCGTAAGCAGAAAGAGCGGTAGAAAGATACAGACACATTTTGCATTTGCTCAAAACGAAGTAAATTATTAGAAACAGTTTATTCAGCAATGGAACAAACGTTGTTAATAGGAGATATACGTGTATCATATGTTAGTGGAAATCCTTTGTTTAAGGCAAATTAAATAAGTAAATGTTTCTGCCCATCCAGCATTGTTCTGAGGTTACCAGGGCAGGTGCGCTCATGATGCAGCAGTCATTTATACGAATATCAGTCTTAACATTCTGAAGGACTGGCTTCGATTACACTTAAATTTTGGTGTTTACTAAATCGTATTCCAGTAAGTTACACTAACTATGATATTTGAAGTCACGTGAACAACCCTACTCTCTGCACGCTTCATCGATACTTATTTGTGGCCAACACGTTTGTCTCTAGGTGACCACAAATTATATATTATGCAAATTTCTTCGCACAGCACGGTATGACGCATTGTGGATTTGGTTAGTTCACTAGTCCGTTATTTATGACTTTAGACAGGCACTAACGGATGTCTTTGTAGCTGCGAACGTCATTCTTCGTTTTTACACTCATCATCTCGGTCTGGGAGTTGACAAGCCAGTCAGTGGAATGGAAAAATTAAGATGGGATACTGTACAGATACTCCAAGAAAAGTTAATAATTGTTACGATAACCAGTATTTGTGTGTCTTCTTAATACTTTATTACAGTTCTAATTGTGAATCATTCTAAAATGCAAAATTGCTTACAACTAAGTTCAATATATGTATTATATGTAGAAAAAACGGACAATATAGTTTAATTTTAATAATGACAGATACTTAGCTGTTGCTCGTTTATTTATGTTGATACACCAGAATGGCAATTAATAAAAAACTCTTTTACAGTGTCTACGTCATATATAGTGTGTCACAATTAATTGTCATGAAAACTTAAGACAGACAGAGATATGTTAAAAATGTTTGTGACTCAACTTCAGTTACCTAAAGAAATATTACATTTAAGGGAGGATGGCTGAGCATGTATGAGGACAGACATGAAATGGTGCGTCTGCAGGAACAACAGATTACGGTTGCATAGTTTCAGAATTATGATCAATGAGAAAGTATTAAATCCAAATATGTTTATATTTCGGGATTGCTCCACTAACAGATTTAGATAAATTTCACTGTAATTCAGATAATACATAGTAAGAGTTCATAATCTCTCTCACACAGTTAATTTTTACAGATTTAACGACGTTACACTTATAAGTTTTGTGAGTCGGCTTACTTCTTAGACTTTTGAATTCCTTGATTTTAGGGCATGCAACAAAAGTCGTTGAACTGCAGCTGTATCGAGCGATGAATTTCCCAATCGCGTTTGGTCATGTTACGAAATTATCTGTGATTTAAAAACAATACGATTCTATCTCAGAAGTCCAACCCATCGCCCAGGTCGTGGGAGATGGGCAGCGACATGAAGTAGGGGATTGCCTGTAGGAGCGATGTACACTGAGGACTTTGTCTGCCCCGAGACCGCTGAGATAGCTGTGAAGGTCCTAGACGAACCCTGAAAAGTGACAGCTAACGGGACACTGGTGAGGCAACGATAGGCCGAACAAGCCAGTAGTGGATTATTATTTCGGCTTTCAAAAATAGAAAAGGACGAATTTAATCAATGACGACCTGGATGTACACAAGCACTAAGATTTGGGACATTAAATATACAAACATTGGTTGGAAAGGTGGAGGAGGTGGTAGACATCATAGAAAGAAGGAAGTTAGACATATTGGGGTTACCTGAAAAGAGATGGAATAGAAAAGGAAGGAGAGAACTGAGGAAAGGCTACCGACTGTACTGCAGTGAAAATGAGAAGGACAGCAGAAATGGAGTGGTAATAGTAACAAGAGATGGATTAAAAGAGTAAGTGAAGAGAACAAGTGATAGGATGATTAAGGTCAATACATCACTCAAGGCGAAGACCATACAGGTAATACACCGCAGGTCGGTTGAACGTCTAAGGAGAAGGAAGAGTTTGAAGAGGAATTGCAGAAGCACATGGGAAAGAAGAATGTGATAGTAACGGGGGATTTAAACGTACACGTTGAAAGAGAAAAACAAGACTGCGAAAGTGTGCTTTGGACCAGAGGGTTGGGACTGCCGAAATGAGGAAACAAAAAAATTCATATAGCTCTAAGCGCTAAGGGACTTAACATCTGAGGTCATCAGTCCCCTAGACTTAGAACTACTTAAACCTAACTAACCTAGTGACATCACACACATCCACGACCGAGGCAGGATTCGAACCTGCGACTGTAGCTACAGAGTGGTTCCGCATTGAAGCGCCTAGAACCGCTCGGCCACAACGACCGGAAAATGAGGAAACAGAAAGACTATTAGAGTTCTGTCAAAGGAATGACTTATTGGTTGGGAACTCTTGGTTCAGCAAAAGAGAGAGCCTGGTACAGTCAAGACTTAAAGTCGATTATTGACAACTTCCTGTATGATAGTGAGATGAATAGGAACATCATTGACATCGAGGTAATACCATCAAGTGCCTTGGATAGCGACCACTGTTTGCTGGTAATGAACCTGAGAAGGACTAAAGATAATAAAGGGGGGAAAACAAGTAAGACGTATAAGGGTATGGAAGTTGAAGGATGAAGAAAACGGGCTACAGTAAGTAGTAAAGGAAAGCATCCCAAAGTATGAACCAATAACGGTAGAAGAGTAATGGGGTAGATTCAAGAAAACATTAGTAAGCACAGTGGAAGGAATAAGTGGTGGGAGGACAAGAAACATTCCCTGGTGGAATGATAAAACAAAAGACATAGTACAGAAGAAGAATAGAGCCTTTTCGGTATAGTTCCGGAAGAGAACAGTAGAGACCAGAGAAGAGTATCAATCAAGGAGGAAAGAAGCAAAAGAGTGGTGGCGGAAGAGGTAAGAAAGTGGATGGAACAGTGAACGAAAAATATGGACGAGGAAAGTGAAGGTTCGAAACAGGTATTTTATTTATTTCTTTACTCCTATGGGACCAAACTGCTGAGGTCATCGGTCCCTAGACTTACACACTACTTAAACTAACTTACGCTAAAGACAACACACACACCCATGCCTGATGGAGGACTCGAACCTCCGGCGGGAGTGGCCGCACAATCCGTGACATGGCACCTCTAACCGCGCGGCCACTCAGCGCGGCTGTAGGTGTTATATGGGATGATTAAAAGTAAGAGGAAGAATGGTACGACGGATTATGCCCGAATGGTGAATAAAAATGGACAATACGCAGAGAATAAGGAGGAACTCAAGAATACGTGGAAGGAGTATTTTGAAGAAATTCGTAACCCGAATGGATACCTGGATGAGTAGGGCCAAGATGAGGAGAGAAAAGAGGAGGAACAGCAAATAGAAAGAGACCTTACGTAGGGAGAAGTCGAAGAGGCATTGGGCAAGATGTAGGGAGGGAAGTCACCAGGTCTGGATGAGCTAAGCGCAGAAATGGTGAGAGCAGCAGGAAAGGTGGGGATACAATGGCTATATCGAGTAACGAAAATTGTATGGAGACAGAAGATGATCCCAGAAGACGGGAAGAAGGGAATAATTATCCCGATCTTTAGGAACGAAAACAGAAAAGAGTACAAGAACTATCTCAGGATATCATTGTGGGTCCTTGTGCAAAGATTTTTGAGAAAATTTTGGAAGCATGAATTCGGGCAAAATTAGGAGGGATAAAAGATGAGGAACATGGCTTCAGAACAGGAAGGTACGCGGTGGATATAATTTTTGCTGTAAGACAACTATAGGAACAGCACTACGAATATGGAATAGGTCTACTAAAAACCTTCCTGAACTCTGAAAAAGCGTATGATAGTGTACGTAGAAGCAAAGTGTGGAAAGCCCTAGAGGACGAGGAGTAGCAAAATAGATTATTTGGAGGATAAGGGAAATGTACCATGGAAGTGTGAGGGGTGTGAAAATGGGAGGAGAGAGCTCATCTTAGATTGAACAGAAGAAAGGCTTGAGGCGGGGAAGTGCACTTTCACCGTTATTCTTCATTTTAGTGATGGAAGATATAATGAGTACAGTACCACAAGTAATTGGTGAAGGAAAGATTAAAGTTATAGTGTTTGCAGATAATCTGGTGATTTGGGGGGGTAAGAGGAAGAAGTACAAGAGCAGTTGGACGTATGGTAACGAAAAGTGCAAGAATATTGCATGAAATTAAGTTTAGGTAAGAGTGAGATGATTATCACAACAAGAACTAAGGAGAGAGGTACAACGGGAATAACTATTGGTGGTCAGACATTGAGGAGAGTGGACAGTTTCGTGTACATGAGAAGTCTGATACAGGAAGAGGGAAAAAACGACAGAGAAATAAACGAGCGGGGGGAAAAGCAGAAGCATTTCGGAAGAGTGTCATAAGCCTGATACGGAGCAAGGATGTACCCCAAAACAACAAAAAGATTATACACCAGTCATACTATGTCCCGATCCTGACATATGCTTCCGAAACCTGGGTTATGAAGGGAAGAGAGGAAAGGAAAGTACAAGCTAGTGGGATAAAATTTTTTAGGGACAGTATAAGAATGACAAATATAGACAGGTGAACAACTGAGAGGATCAGAGAGTTAATGAAGGTGGAACCATTTGCAGGAGGTGATAGAGAAATCAAGACTGAGATTGTATGGGCATGTTAAGCGAATGGAGGAGAAGAGGATACCTAGAGGAATGCACGAGATGAAATTGGGAGGAAAGAGACCAAGAGGATGGCCGAGAGACAGATGGCTGAACCGGTGGAGAATTGCGTCCAGAAGAAAGCAGTGACTGGACCAAGGTGAAGACGGAGAGATAGTGGCAAGACAGAAGACGATGAAGAGACCTATGTTCCAAACACACCCGGCCAGAGGCTTGAAACTGTCCAAAATGATGATGACTATTGGATTTTTTACGGAAACTTGTAACCTCAAGCGTCATATCTGTGCGTGTCAGAAGTTCAGTCAGTACTTGGTCTTGCATGCCATGATAGTTTTGCATGTGTTATGACTTGTAGACATCAAAATCCAAGACACATCTCGTCGTGAACATTAACTAGTATCAAACACCCACGACCGTATTTTATTAATCAGTTATCTGCAAAAATCCAGTAGAGACATGACGTTTCAGTGTATTTCTCATTTTGTAATTTAATAGATAAACATTTTCGCGTTATGTAGTGTCTCTTGCGACTTGAACGGGGGCAAGTAAATTTGTAGGCCAGGTATTTTACCACTTCCAGCAAAGAAACACCGTAATACATTTTAGTTAAGTTACGTCAGCAGTTCTCCTCAACTTTGACGATAACTGTGATATTTGTACTTCTCCATTTGCCATTTGAAATGACTCAGCTTCAGTATGAACGATCAGATGTTACGTCCCGTCTCGTAGACACGGAATGTAACCAAAGCCTAGATAAGGGTGGAGCAGACACAACCACATGCACTATAGGCGTACGCCCATTGCGCATATCACTCCGATAGTTTGAATGTAGTTGTCGTACGTGAGAGATACGGTGAATTTTAAGACTTACGCGTTACCAAACGCGTTAGAAACTTGTGCGCAGTTAACAGTGAAGTCGTACCCAGACAACAGTAAACAGGGTGAAGGACGTCATAGTGAGTTTTCTAGTACATGTGTTGGTCCAGGAATAACGGTATCAATAGTTACACAGGGTACAAGTGCAGGTATTGCGATCATTGGTACTTTAGTATGTACCCACTTCATTGCGTTAGTTGTTATTTCTCTGCGTCTAACACTCTTTCAGCAAACGCATCACATACTTTACTACCTGACGTTCACTGCACACTCGCTAATTATAGAGAGACCTTTTTGCTTCCACGTGTGCACATTTCATCACCTGACCTGCTGCCTAGAGTAAATACGTATTATTGGCTTGCTCTTTCTACATTTCCCGATGTGGTTTTTGTAAACCACATTGAACAGATCATTTTCCCAAAAATATTAGCAAAAGAATACAACATATAATATTGGTTCAGGTATATGGATGACTTCCTTTACTTAATAGATGAGCGACAAACAAAAATTGACAAACGACGTACTAACATCAACAATATGCATAAAAATATAAAATTCACAATTGAAAGAGAACAGAACAACCAAATTACTTTCTGTATGTAACAATCAGAAAAGAAAACAATAAGCATATGTTTGAAATTTGCCGTAAACCCACAGCAACGGACATCATCATTCCCCAATCCTCGAACCACCCACACGCACAAAAGCAAGCAGCACTTCAACACATGCTCCAAAGACTTAACACAGTACCACTCACCAAAGAAAACTACCAAAAGGATCTGCACATAATAGTGCAGATGCCACAAAATACTGGTTACAATAATAACACAGTCACAAAGCTAAACAACCAAATTAAAAGTAAAATAAAAGCAGAAATCTCCAAACCACAGACAACAACGCAACAGAACCAAACACAAACACGCAGTCCCATAACAACTACACAGGATAATCAGGAAAAGATGATAGAAAACACAATATGGTACACAATGACATACAAACACAAACTCACCCATAAAATCACCAACATTTTCAAAAGACAGGGAATAAACATAGCATGCACAACAGACAATTCTATACAAAAATACACCCCAAAACTGACAAAAAACAGACATATACAAGAAATCAGGTGTATATCAGTTACAGTGTAACACTTGTGAAGGCACATACATAGGGCAAAGATGGAGAAAATTTGATGTCAAGTACAAAGAACACATGAGAGCCTGGAAATATAAGACATACCACTCCACATTCGGAGAACACCTAAAAGAAAAGACCACAAACCAACCACTAGACAAGATGACATGAAAATAATTAGAAGCAACAATAAAAAACACCTCCTAACCATGCAAAAATAAAGACCTCGTTGGGTCTGTCCCCCTGTCTCTCTCACTCATACACACACACACACACGGTATAACCATAATAAATAGAAGTAAGTCTCGAACATATACTTCGTTAGATTGGCAACAAGTAGGCAAACATACCAAAGAAGATGAAACACGTAATGGAGTCGCAATATTTACGTTGTGAAAAACAGTGCACGACGAAATAGTTGTATCGAGTGACAAAAGAACAATAGTCCACCACAAAAAATAGTAAGAAACTTGGCGAACAGTGTGTGGAAGGCGAGAACAGAAAGATGTGTTTATATGGCAGTGATAAAGGTTGAAGTGTGACTTCCAGACCTGATGTGAGGAAACGCAGATCAGTAAACAGTAAGTAATTACTTTTTTTACAAAAAAATCGTGAACTGAACTGTTTAATATTCTAAAACTAACAAAACTGTATCGTTATAGATCCCACTGATGATGCCTTAGAACAAGAGAGGGCGAAACGCGTATGGGATAAATAAAGTAACTAACAGCAGGATAAGGCAGTTTTATTTACAAAACAAGTATTTACATGCTTGCTGCGGAGCATGGCCACGCAAACAAACTTGTGAAGTAATGTTGTTTAGTACACTGTTTTCAGTCACCAGTAAAAGTATCTGCACTTGTATCTCGATCACATTTCGAATACGTGTGCCGTGTAGTGGAGTTTAATAACGACGTGCCCGGAACAGTTTTGGGAAGCGTCGAGCTCGCTTGGACTTGTAATACCAGTAATTTTCGCCTCACAAACATTAATATACGCTCAATAGTAATTGCCTGATGACCTTAAGTTATAGAACAATTGTAAAGTAAAGGAAATGAACCATCGCATAGCAGCGACAGAGTCTATTATTCTTTATCTTTGCCGTTCTTGCGCCGTGCCTGTAAATCTCGATGTACATGTATCGATTAATGTTATAAAAAAGAATTCTGTTGTTTCAAGACAAATGAGGCTTTTGGCGCCTCACCTTTTACTGTTTGCATTCTATGAAAGGCGGACTTGCTGCGTTCCGCAACTGTATTTCATTTTCTATGTGAAAGTATTGAGTGAATATGCTAAATGTTATTTTTTTTTTCAATCAGAAAACATGTAGTTTCTTGTAACTGATTACGAACAGACAGCATCGAGATGACATTTTGACTGTTATGTATAAAGTATTTAACCACAACGGTCATCTATTGTAATTTAATATGAAAAGGTACGTAGCATTTAAAAAAAATGTGTGTTACAGATAAGTGTGCTTATTTTAGTAAATTAACCTTGATGATTTCAATCTCCTCATTTACTTGAATTATAATTATTTTGTGTTACTTCATCACCAGAAATTACGATCACGCTGATGGGTCGAACGCAGCATGAGGCAGAAGGAACATTATCGTTTTCCTGTTATTTCTGAACCAACTTTTTTGTGAAGTGTTGCATTTCTTTTAAAGTCTATAAATCTTCTGGTCCCTTATTGTTGATCCGGGTATGACTACATCGCGACTATAAAAATGCACAGAAATGATAATGTTTCTTCTGAACGATCTCAAATATGTATATATATGCTGCTCTTATTCAGGTATTTAATGCTCAACGTATGTTATTATAATAGTGTAATCAATCCCTGATTCTGTTGCCAAGTGCCCCACCAAAATATTCACTTTTTCGACATTTAAAAAAAAAATAACAATTCTTTTTCTTTTCGTCCCCCAAGAGCAACGCTACACTTGGCGCCCGAACAGGGACCTGATCAAAAAATCATTTCATGTATGTGTTTCAAAATTTTTCGGTGATTGTTCTAATAATTGTTTCATTTTTTCATGTGGATGCAATGCAACCGAGAAAGAGAAGTGGGAAAACCTTTCAATTAATTCAGAAGAACGATTGATGAAATTACCAAAAGACGCGAGTATCCAGCCGTATCACCATCAAGACAGCCATAGTAAGTCAAATTTTTATACGCAGTAGCCAAGCTTTCGTAGTGACGTTGCATCTTTCGAGTTGATCAGAACGTAAACCTGTCTTTCCTTGCCTTGAAACGGCTTTATTTCAATTTGTCCATAGTCCATTCTTATGTAGTTAAATTCAGTGAAAGTGTACCATTGTTGTCAGTGCATAAAAAAAATTACGATATGGCGGATAACTACGCTCAAAACTGGTAAAACGTGTGATATTTCATTTGTTTGTAATTAGTAGGAACCATCTTGTCTTCTTGGCGTACATGAACGTCAGTTGTTACCCAGAGTTAAAATTTCATCTTAGGTCCCAGTAAGCCATAGCACTACGTCACAGACAAACGACTGACGGCAGTGATAAACAATATCTGTAGCATTTTGACGTTTGACAAATAATTCATGATCATGGCTGACGGTAAACAGCGGACACAAACAAATGCAGACGACAGCGGTGATGCGAATGGACCTCACTATCCATTACGATCACGCGCGATAGGTACACGAGCGGAGGCAGAAGCAGCCTCGACCGAAGTTTTAGAAGCCGGTCCTAGAGTGCAAACTATTCCCGCTTTTGAAATAAATGACTTGGCCGCAATGATCGAAGCAATAATGGAACGCAAGTTCGAAAGTCAAAGACAGAGAGAAGCGCAAAGACAGGAACGTGAAAAGCAGGAAAAATTAGATGAAAAGGCCCGCGAAGAAAAAGATAAGGCCGAAAGACGGCATAATAAAAATCAGGTCTTTACAAGTCTGTGCAATTCAGTAAAAGCAGACATAAATTCAGTAAAAACAAATCTGCAAACGGAGATAAATGACCTAAATACACGGTTAAATTTGGTAAAGGCCGAACTAAAGGCAGACATAACAGCTGATTTAAATACCCTGTTGGGTAATGTCCAAAGCCAAATCAGTAGTCCGATCACGACCATGAGGCTAGAAATTGACACACAAGTAGAGTCAAAAATAGAGGATATTTCAAAACGGTTAGATGAAAAAATCGAAGCAGCCAAGGGAGAGATCAATTCAAAAGTGATGGAATATCAAAAACTAGCAGCGACCTTAAAAGAAGATTATACTGCAATCTCTGATGAGGTCAAAGGAGTTAAAACCGCAGTAGACACGATCGAGAATGTTGTTAATGATTTTTTCAAACAGATTGAGACTCTTAATGTAGAGGATCAAATAAAGAATACTGTTAAGGCACATGCTGAGGCATTGTCCGACCACTACCAAGAGTGGATTAAAAACAAAGACGGATTCATAGAAAACAAGGTCAAGAACGAACTCAGGGAAACTGTCAAAAACGTGACCTTTGAAATATTGGCAGCCCCTGGAAAAACAGGAGACACCGTGATGTCAGAATTAGGCCAGATAAGACGAACGTTAGCTGAAGATTTAGCTGAATGGCGTCAACAGATAGGTGATGAAGCTCGTACACTAAAATGTCAAGTTAAAAATTCCCCACCTCCCGTGTCAGGAGAGTGGAATAATTCACCACGATGTAATGAACAACAGCAGGTACATTACCGTTCACCATTTGATAACGCTCAAACTCATAGTTCTATAGAAGCACAATTTAACCAGAGTACCAGCCCACCCACTTTTGTCAGTTTGATGCCGGAGGAAAGCGTGATCAAACATCGTGTTTTTCCGACTTTTCACCCACAGAAAAGAGAAATTATTTTCCCGAATAGCTGGAGTGACCGCCAGCGAATTCAATTCGTTACTGGATTTATCGTAGGCGAAGCTGCCTTATGGGGAACCGAAATGGTCGACTCTTGGAAAAGTTACAAGGAGTTTGAACAGATGTTTTTAGCTAAATTCTGGAGTCCTGGTGTGCTGCAGCGCCTGAGAAAAGAGGTTTACAACGCCGAAGTGTTTAACAGTAAGCGCGATAGTTTGAGAAGATATTTTGAAAAGTATTTTGCGAAAATCAAGTTCTGGGATTCGCCGATCACTGCCGAAGACTTTATTATGATTCAAAAAACTAAGCTACCGATTGCGATCAGAGAAAAGTTAGTAAACGTGTCTGAGGATGATTCGGACACTTTCCTATCTGTGTTAGAATCGTTAGATCTGATTTACGAGGACGCTAGAGTTGATGTTGGCAACGCCCACTTCAGTGCAGACGGCCAGCACAATACAGAATACGCAGGCAACAATGGTGGCCGAGCGAAAGCGCGTCACAGCGACGGCCAGTACCAACCCCACAACGGTTTAAAAATTAACACACTACGTACTCCAACAGTAAATACAAAAATAAGTACAATAACGGCCAGAGATACAATCCAACATATAATTCGTCACCACCTCAGTACGTAAATGCACTTTATAATACACAGCCCCAGCAATATGGAAACACGCAACCGATCAACGGTAATTATCAAAACGATCAGTCTTACGATTCAAATCGTCAGTGGAAAGGAAATAAATGGCATAATCAAGGTGGAGTGGAGACCAACATACACCTTTCAGTAACGGTTACAGTCAACACAAGCCACAGCAAAATACCTTTCAGCCACATAATATACACTTCACGCAACAAGCGAACGGACCTTCGGGAAGTCTGAAGCCTAAACGCCCGCATAATACGCAAATTTATTATGCGCAAGCGAATACGCCAGGACTACAAGATCCATTTCCAACAGAGTTCGTACCACAAAACCAACACCAGTTCCAGACGGAAGAAACTTTAAGAAATATAAATCAGCAGGAAAATAAGCGTCGATCGGAAAATTATAAGCAGCATTTTTGAGCCTCCTTGAGGATGCTGCAAGTATGAATGGGGGCACCCTGTCCCTTAGTCCACACGAATTTAAAGCAATTAGGTATGACAAAGAGACAAACTTACGGGATGATCTAGTAGCAGACACTGAGACGAAAGACAATGATGACGTATGGGACGAACAAGTTCAAGCTTGCATAAGAGTATCAATTGCCAACATACCAGTAACAGCCACTGTAGATACAGGAGCTAATATAAATGTATTATCTTTATGTTTATTTAAGCAAATATCCTCTGTATGCAAAGTTTTATCACTTCCAATTCAAGGTTGCACCGTTTCGGGAGCAATTGGTCCACTAACACAACGTGTAAATCTTCAGACTCAGCTTCAAACCCAGATAGAGTCTATTTCAGTAACGTGCATTTTTCTTATTGTTAAAAACCTATCAGTGCCATGTATCCTGAGTATGGAATTCTTGAGGCAGACGAAAGCTAAAATTGACATCGAGTGTGGAATCTGTACTCTAGTAGCCAGTCAGCAACAAGTAACTGTAAATTTGTTAAGAAGTAAGGTGAAGACAAACTTTGGGGTTCTTCAAATAGCAGTACGGCCATGGACTAAAAGACAACAGTACAGTCAGACAGAAGACATGACAGATCTTGAAAGTGTTAATGACGATGAGTAGAAAAACCTAATTCCCGGTCAGAATGAATTATACGGTATAGCTAGTGAGTCCACTGAATTATCCAAACAATAGAAGAATGAGCTTTACAATTTGTTAACAGATTACGTTCAAGTATTTTCTAAGAAACCTGGACTAATAAAAGGCTTTGAATATCGATTGGATGTCCTGCCCCATTCAACCTACTGTAGAACAAGCTATTCCATACCATATGCGAGACGTGAAGCTGTCAAGTGCGAGATCAGGAAAATGTTACGCTGGAATGTGATAGAAGTATCTCATTCACCTTATTCGAGTCCTTTATTGTCTGTACTAAAATCAGATGGTAGCGTAAGGCTAGTCCTAGATGCAAGATTAATCAATAAAATTATAGTACCCATAAGAACGAGACCAGAGGCTCTTGAACAGCATGTGCAGAACTTTCATGGAGTTAAGTATTTGAGCACCCTTGAATTGAAAAGCAGTTACTGGCAAGTTAAACTTGCGCAGGAGTCTAGGAAGTACACTGCGTTTATATTTGCAGGTAGATCTTACCATTTCAAAGTTGTACCGTTTGGACTAAATGTGAGTTCCGGAATTTTTATTTCTGCCCTTGACTATGTACTAGGTCCTGAACTTTAGATGAGGTAACAGTCTATGTGGATGACGTTCATGTAGCATCGAAAAATTGGGAAGATCATGTGGCCCTTCTGCAAAAGGTATTTCAACGATTGTTACAGCAAATCTTAAGAAATCCAAGTTTGGAAAAAGTGAAATTAAATTTTGAGGACACATCATCACCCCTGAAGGAATTAAATCTGACCCGGAAAAATTGACTGCTATAAAAAAATTTCCAACCCCTGCTACAAAAAGGCAACTGAAAGGATTTATCGGTCTTCCGTCATTTTTCAGACGTTTTGTTCCCAATCAGGTACTGAACAATCCCACTCTTCACAACCTTTTAAAAAAGAATTCACATTGGAATTGGACGCCGGAATGCCAAGACGGATTTCAGAAAATTAAAGACAGTCTGGTTAGCAGTAACATTCTCCATCATCCTCAGATGGATAAGGAATTTTGCATTACTGCAGACGCTTCCTTTGTGGGTATCGGCGCTTGTCTTTTCCAGATTCAATTAGTAAATGGACACGAGCAAATCCAAGTGATCAGCTTTGCGAGTCGAGTGTTATCTGAGTGAGAAAAGTCTTATTCGGTTACGGAGTTGGAGGCACTCGCCGTAGTATGGGCTTTTAGGCGATTTAACTATTATATCTATGGAAGAAAAATTAAAGTCTATTCAGACCATCAAGCCTTATCATTCCTCCTTTCATGCAAGTTCCAACATCCCCGTCTTACTCGATGGTGCTTATTCCTGCAGGAATATGACTTTGACATTATATATATAAAAGGTAAAGATAATGTTATAGCAGACGCCTTTTTCTCGCTCACCTGAGGGCTTACCAGAAACCAGCGAACTGGTGGAACAAATGTCTAATTATAAAGTTTTGTTAATGAAATATCCAATTCACAGAAAGTATTTTCTTCAGTTATGTAGGCAGGTTCAGATTCTTCAAAATACAGATCCAAAATGGAAAAAGGTTAGACAAATTCTTCACGAAAATCCAGCCCACAAGTTGTCCACGTTTTATGAAGTTCATAACCAAGTGCTATTTCATAAGACGTCTGAGTCATCTGAGCGGTGGTGTGTTTGCATCCCTCGAAATTTCATTGAACATCTTCTGTGGTGCACTCACATTTCATGGGGTCACTACGGACCAGAAAAATGTAAAAGGAAAATCTCGATTTACTGTTATATTCCGAATCTACATCAGAGAATCCATCAATTATTGAGATAGTGTGTCACCTGTCAAAAGGCAAAATCCTTTAACATTTCCACTTCAATCCCACTAAATCCAATAGTTGCCGAAAGGCCAAAACAGCTTCTTAGTATTGATCTGGCAGGTCCACTACCCACCGTTAGGGGAGTCGCTAAATGCTTAGTAGCAATCCTGGACAATTTTTCTAAACACAAAAGACTGTACGCAGTGAAATCTTCTTGTGCAAATCCGATAATTCGTCGCATTGAAAATGATTATTTCCCACGATTCGGGGTTCCAGAATCAATCTTGTCCGATAATGCTTCAAATTTCACATCACGCCTGTGGCGTGCATTTCTTGCTCGCCATGGAATCAAACAAATTTTGATATCCCTGTTTCGACCGCAATCGAATCCGACAGAAAGAATCTTCAAAGAATTTAACAGATTTATAAGGACGTACATTCCGAATAAGGAATCTGAGTGGGTAGGCTTCGTAACACCTTTCGAACAGATTGTAAACCACCTTCCTCATCTGTCGACCGGATTCACACCACATGAGTTAATGTCAACATCAAAAGAAAGGAATGAATGGACAGACCCCCTTAGAAAGTTAAAAGACAACGAATTGGACCTAGACGCAAAAATCACGCAAGCTCTCATATCATTGACAACGTATGCTAACCTCCGAAAAAAGGCATTTGATAAGAAGGTAAACAGAGTTATCGATTTCAAAGAAGTTAATTTAAGCTGTAAGAATATTCTAAGGTGTTGGAGATCAGGATTAACCAATGAGTGACAAGAACTGAACTGACTACGGACGTTAACCGGTACTAAAAGGAAACCTTATGTATTAAAACAATGTGTCTGGAAAATAAAATACAGAATAAGTTGTAGACAAGTATTTACATGAATAACCTTTACGTAAACAGGAGGACATGTCCTAGAGGCGATTTTCAACTTTAGTTATAAGTTAGTATGTAAGAAAAATTATGTACTCGAGAGGTATTAATTAGCCCTGAGGTACTAAAAGGAGGACAGAGGAAGGAGCGAATAATGCACTTCTCTCGCTAAATAGTAATTTGAAAACGAGCAGGAAGGAGCGAATAATGCACTTCTCTCGGTAAATAGTAATATGATAATGATGATTATATGTGCTTAGTATTAGTAAGAGAAATTTAATCGAGGACAAATTAATGACCTGTTTTGAAAGAAAATATTTAACGTCCAGACAAAAGAGGGAAGTAGGTGAAAAGATTCGATTCCATGAGGCTATTCCCTATTTTCAAATGTGACGTAAATAAGGCACCACCTGTTAGCGGAAAACAGTCAGTAGATTTAACTTGTAAGTTCCAGCACAGTGCTGTGCCAGCGATAAAACATCTCTTTGAAATAAACTGATACCTAGGATTAAGCAAGAACAGATTGATAACGCAGTGCGATTGTTCTAAAAAGGCCTGACGTTAACCTTAAGTAAAAGCGTGATGGAATAAAAAGGAAGTTTGTTGTATAACGCAAAGTAGGACCAGTCCAGACTATAAACAAGCTGAGTAAAGGAACATATGAGTAACATGGTTTATTACGGCAACTTCACGATGCTATTGAGCATTAGCGATACTGCAAATTCACAAGCTAGCAGCAAATAGAATTAGAATCTCGCCCAAGCTTCACAGGTCGCCACAGCAGCAAACAACACTCTAGTGAGAGGCTTACATATACAAATGATAATTAATACCCAAATGCGTAAGGCATAAACTTGACTTAGTCTAAGAAATGAACAAAGAGTAGTAAGCAAGCTGCAGCAAGATACATATTAGATATACATGCTTGAAGTGATAGATTTTATTTTACGTGCGTACTGCAATATTTATTGTTTTCTCTGTGATTATGTGATTATTGAATCCCTTTCCTAATTGCAAATCCTTTAAGATCCTTGATCCTATCCACTCTGCAGGATCAACTTGTAAAGATGCACGTGTGCTTGGGAAGTGAGGCACTACGTATAAAAATGAGTAGGTTCGCGACGCGCATATTGCTTTTGTAATGCGCAATGTAAATTAAATTTTCGACCTGGTTGAGGAGTAATTTAAATTCTGTCGACGATCCGCGAGTAGGCCCGCTTTGCCCACTTTTCTTTTTTCGACTGTTTGTATTTCTACACGAAATCCAGAGGCGGAATTGCTATTTTCAAATCTGTCCTCGAACTTTCTTTAAAGACAAGCACATACGAGAGAAACTTTGACATAAATGAAGCTCCCCTCATAAGTCACTAAATAAGATGAGCATTAAAAAAATGCATTGGGCCTACTAAATGAATAAGCAAGCGTGATAAAGATTACTATGAATGAAATTAATTTGTAAAGGAGATTGGAATGAATTTGGGCAAAGAAAAAGGACTTATAATAGCTTACCTGTGACCATAGGCATAAATAGTAAAAAGACTAATTAAGAAACAATTGTTCTGATTCAAAGTGGTCAATTAGATTATTTCTCGATTTAAATGAACTCTTGTAAGTATTAGTATGTAAATCAATTTGTATACACCGTGTGATGTTATGAAGCGAGAATTTCTTTTAATACACCGTTCACGCAGACGCTCACCACAGTGCAAGTGAAGTTTTAAAGTTCGACGATTTTCAGTGGCAGTATTCTACTGCACCATATGTGTGAAAAGTTCATTGACGTGTCCAGTGTGTAATAATCAGTGTCATTCCACACATGCAGTTGCAGCGGTAGCTACCATTTACCTGTGAATCCGTAATTGGATAGCGGACAGGAAGTGATGTGAGGCAGTTTCGGTTGCAGAAGCTCCCTCCAGCAATCTAAAAAGCACAAAGCCACGATCCGCCGAACAAAAGCGACGCACGGCACCTCAAGCGCGAAATCAACGCTCTGCAAGAAAGCTCCGGTCACGTGCACGCTCAAAGACTGAATTTCAAGATTGCTCGCAACAGTGGAGGCGGACAGCCACCATGTGACGAAATAATGTAAACGTTCAACCGCCAACACCGTTGTTTTGCGCTACATTCTGTAGCAAAAACATGCACACCCAGTACTGAAAACATTTTTGTATGTATCATAAACCTTCTGAGAGACTCTAAGATAGAGAAGTTAGCGTAATGAGTATAATGACTGATTGTACACAGAGATAAGTCACAAGTTCACCTCTGAACACTGTTGAAATGTAACTTTAACGAGAGGTCACGATACGAATGAAAATAAGCACACGAAAATACGTCAAAGGATCCGATCCTTCCTTTATCCCATCCCACATGCATATAAAATTAGTTATGTAAGCTATTCTAATATAAGATATTTTATCTGTTTCATATGTGAAATAATTCGGAGAGCCACACTCGAGCCCTGAAAGTGAAAGATATGGACTTTCTTGTCCAAGCCATCACCAGTGGCCGCTCTACAATCCAAGTCTATCATAAATAGTGTATGTGCGACGAAAATAAATGTATAATTAAGTGCGACAACGGACAAGGCAATCATTCGACAAGACGATGACAATATAATGAATACGGTCAAAACAGAAAGTTGTGTACCAGTCGTGATAGTGAAATTACTTTTGCATCGATGAAAAATGAAGTGTGACTCTATTTCCTTATAAATTTTGTAAATATGTGTACTTATAGCCTTAATTTTAAGAATCATCAAGAAAGACTGAATCCATGCAAACACTGATAGAAACACAAAACATATTCACAATGATCCACCGTCAGTAATTACAAATTGAAACGTTAATTCTTTTACGAGGCCTGTTCAGAAAGTAAGCTCCGATTGATTGCCAAATTGAAACCACAGTGAACATCAGAAATGTTTTACTTGTAACAATTAGCTACACCTTTCAGCTACTTCTCTACGTAGTCGCCGTTCTGACTTACACTTTTGTCATAGCGTTGTACCAACTTTTCAATAGCCTCATCATAGAAGGCAGCCGCCAGTGCTTTCTGCCAATTCTCCACGCTGGCCTACACCTCGTTGTCTGTGTCAAAATGTTGTCTTCAAAGACAGCGGTTCATGTGACCAGAGATGAAACTCAGAGGGAGACAATTGCGGACTGTATTGTGGGTAATCTCACATTTCCATTTGAAAACGATGCAGGAGCATCTTCATTGCCCCTGCAGAATGCGGCTGAGAATTGTCTTGAAGAAGAAACAGCACGACAGTTATGTAATGTTAGCTGCATAGCTTCAGGCGAAATTTCTCACCAGGCCCTCGTACTTGGCGGCAGACACTATTTTGAATTATAATTATTTTGTGTTACTTCATCACCAGAAATCACGATCACGCTGGTGGGTCCAACGCAGCATGAGGCAGAAGGAACATAATCGTTTCCCTGTTATTTCTGAACCAACTTTTTTGTGAAGTCTTGCATTTCTTTTAAAGTCTATAAATCTTCTGGTCCCTTAGTGTTGATCCGGGTATGACTACATCGCGACTATAAAAATGATATATATATATATATATATATATATATATATATATATATATATATATATATATCAATATGCTGCTCTTATTCAGGTATTTAATGCTCAACGTATGTTATTATAATAGTGTAGTCAATCCCTGATTCTATTGCCAAGTGGCCCACCAAATTATTCACATTTTCGACATTTTTCAAAAAAAAAATTAAATAACAATTCTTTTTCTTTTCGTCCCCCAAAAGCAACGCTACAGACTATATACCTTCGTGTGAAATATAAATGCATCAAGAGGTGTACGTTTAAAGAGAATATCTGAAGAGTGGCTCCGTATTCGCCTCGATATTGTACCATGGAGGCTGTTACTTGCACCACACCGAAGTAAAAGTATGTGATACAAAAAAATTGTTTACTTTGCGTAACAACGCTAAAATATTTATTGAAAACCTGTACCTGCCATCAATGAAGACTCAACTATGAATAGCTATACGCAGCGAACTGTGCAGCGCAAATATTACGTTTGTTTCTAAATTGTCGTAGTGGTCTAACAATTTTACCTGAGCCCAGTGTGAATTATTTCGATCTGTACCTTTTGCGCGTTCCTGGAAACAATATTTTGTTACAGGCAGTGGAATAGGAGAACGTGATAGAGTGTTACCGGCGGATCAAGTACGTGCATATTACAGGCGCCAGTCAACAGTATTCAGCACAGTGCGAGTGCGAGTGCATTCATCAATTTTTCTGCCAAATTGTTTACAGCGTGAATTGGTAATAGTATCTGGCAGTTAATTCTGGCTTCCAAACAAGACGGTCTGTAAGTTGTATTTGATGTGGTTCACTCGCACTGACGTAGACGTGGAACTGGTTCGCTCGAGAATGGTTAAAGATTAATGATAAGTCATCAAAGTGGACGCTACTAGGGATGGAACACGAGAGCTGAAATCAATGAATTACGGTTTTCTTGAAACAGGAAACCCACTTTCTGTTGTAAGTTATTAGTAAAGAAAGGACGCTTATTATGTTTTACGCGTATCGTTATCGTGTAGGTGGCAACGGCCATGCCGCAGTGGATACACCGGTTCCCGTGAGATCACCGAAGTTAAGCGCTGTCGGGGTTGGCCGGCACTTGGGTGGGTGACAAACCAGGCCACCATGCGCTGCTGCCATTTTTCGGGGAGCACTCAGCCTCGTGATGCCAATTGCGGAGCTACTCGACCGAACAGTAGCGGCTCCGGTACCAGAAAACCGTCATAACGACTGGGAGAGCGGTGAGCTGACCACATGCCCCTCCTATCCTCATCCTCAACTGAGGATGACACGGTGGTCAGATGGTCTCGATCGACCACTTGTGACCTGAAGACGGAGTGCCATTATCGTGTAGGTGACCGCAAAAGCTGTGTGTATAGTGTGGTGAAGAATTTGTGTCGACTCGAACAACATTGAAAGACCTGGTATGTTGAACATCCCCAGCTGTCTGGAAGGATTACTATTAACATTGTCAAACGTTCTTACTTCATGAGACACAGCGGAGGGATTGGAAATTTAGCCCAGAAGATTGGTACAAAGATGATGAAACTCTACGTCCCCTCACCTCCCCCCCCCCCCCCCCCCCCCGCCCCCTCGCCACCCACGCCCTTACAAGGTAAATTTGGTTGTGAGAATTTGTTCCGCCATCCGCCACCAATACCCAACAAGGCTTCATACGTCTCCTTTTCTTATTACGCATCAACGAAATTGACCTACCCTCCACTAATTTTTACTTTGGAGTAAAAATGAGGCAAAAACACAGATATAAACATTAACGTAATCTACAACTGTAAAAATGTCGTGATTTTAGACGGTTCTGTTTGTAGACTTGCGTTGCTGCATGTATCATATCCCAGTGCTCAGAATTGGATAAGACGTCGTACACATACGTGCTACCAGAACCACGAAGTAAATGTGTCTCATTTGAGCGAATGCTTCTAAATTAGTAATTAGTTTGTTGTATTAAATATGGGAGAAAAGACTTTATCGTGTATATCGGTTCAGATTATGGTTCTAGTTAAGCAGGGGATACAACCCATCGGCTTTGACCAATGACGTCAGAATTGGCCAGAGAGCATTTATTACACAGATGAATGAGCTGACAACACTGTTCAGAAACAAATGAATACGATAGACGAAAAATATAGTTGACATATATCAAGGCAAGATATCGCGTGTTTGTATTGTATTATTTCTGTGGAAAATGAAGGTGAAGAAATGGATGGAAATATTGGTAGCTTAGAATACCTCATGTCACATATATGTGGGTTGTATCTCGAACCTCATTCGAACTGTATTAGTTAACTGCAGTACGGCATACAAGTTTAGCGTACGTCTATTTCTTCGTTTTCGTTAGCATTAATATCCTGTTGTTCAGATGAACTATATATGTCAACTGAAGCACGGGATATAATTTTACATGTGTTGTTTCTTTAACCTCCGCTACCGCTAATAGTCTTTTCATACGTTGATAGTAGTACTACCGATGGCAGAAAGAACTACATACATAATATTTGTATCCCATACTTCCATTGACGTATATATATGTACACTGCTAACGAACGTACGTTACATTTGCAACCTGTACCTCAATTGATCTACGCGAAGAGGCAATAAGATCATACATATACAATTTGTATCCCGTACTTCATTGTGGGGTACAGGCTTTTTTCCGCCTTCGATGCTACTAGTATCGACTGAAAGTTATAGTTTTGATCACAGCAGTGACAATAGTATCCCATTCTTTAGTTGAGCTGTATAGCTATACACAACATTTGTATCCTGCTCTACAGTTGACATATATAGATAAATCTCATAAACGTTACATATGTCGTTGTTTTAGAATAGGTAGTGTCACTGTAAAGATCAACTGAAGAACGGGATACAAATTTTAGATGTGTCGGGCGTTTCGTCTTTAATATTGCTAGTACAGATTCGAAAAATTCTATACTGATACTAGTGCTGGGAAACGAAAGAAAAACGACAGCTACGAAATTTCTATTACGTACTGGAGTACACGAAAACATACGTAATGGTGTAATACAACAATGACATACGTCAAAATAGTCAAATGCAGTAAAGGAAAAAAATGGAAAACTGAACTTACCTCACGGGAACCGAAGCTCGCCTAGAAATACATCAACAAATATTACATACCCACATACACAACAAACATTACGAAAACACACACACGCACACACACACACACACACACACACACACACACACAAACACATGCACGCACGGATACACACATTCACACCCCAACCCCCATCCTAATGTGAAACTAGCTAACACATTTCGGACGGTACAATCGAACAACACGTTTAACAAAACATTGAAACAGGTAATATGTTTGGCGAATACTACGTCTCCATGAATATTCGTCTAAGTGACTTTGAAGTGTGGAAATCCGGCGTTTCCCCTTCGCTACAAGAGATTTCACAGCTGACCAATAACCCTCTATGCTATTTGTGCAAGCTTCTATGGATAATGATCTGAACTCAATATCGTAATTAACTACGAGATGCTGATAACCCCTTTCCCCTAAATCCACATATGAGGAAAAACCATTTGAAATAACAATGGAACCCTCAGCAACGTGATCTTCAATTAAGCTTCCTTCGATTGGGTACTACTTTAAACACTACATCGTCACACTCTTGACCTGAAACTACAGCCGCCCAAACTTATAATCCAACCGGAGGTTCCACCCTGTTGTACTTCCTTATTCCAAAATGCGACTCGTCTATTTCGACCATAACACCCCCCCCCCCCCCTCCCCTACACCCAACGGCCACCTATATTTCATGTATTCCCCGCAAACTTCCGTACAAAAAGAGTGCCAGTCCACAACTGTATGCTTACTCACACGACATTCATGGACACACAGCCACACAGGATATCTCAAACACCAACAGTACGTGATTTTCAATGTCTCTCAAGGCGAGCTTAGATTTTTTGAACCACGTCCCTCGTCTAATGGACCGCCACTACCGATCTTTGCTGCGAAGCCATACGAATAAGTCGTGAGTCGGCGACGAGACATACTTGTGAAGTGCTTGTTACAACTTTTTCGCCTCACTCTGGAATTGGATGGCATCAGTTCAATAAACGTCATTACACGTTCCTCTGCAAACCTACTCTCCTTCAACTTCTTCCCTCATCCTGCTTCTCTGATCTTGCATAATATTAATTTCTCTGGAAACAGTTCTTCAAATGTGAATGTCCGTTACTTACACACAGAGAAACTGTATACATTTGATTATTTCGGGTAACATAAACATTTTAATGAATAGTACAAGTGTGCGTTGGCGATCTTGGTAAAGCATGAAAAGTCCCCTTTGAACAATTATACATGACTGTGCTTAAACTGACACACAGTATTTTTAGCGCAACGCAATCTGACTTTCAAAAATCCCTACAAAGGAATGGCCCTGACTAACATTAACCTATACCTTTCACAAATCACTTACCTCACTAAAATCTTCGTTACTCGAACTATTGCAATACAGCGAGCGCCACTACTGCGAGCTAAATAAAAGATTCAAACTACGGAAGGCACTAACTACTGATAGGCATAGTTAGCAAATGAAAGATTTTAATAGAGAACAAACAATGTATTTACCTTAATAGTGTTGAAAAATCATAATATACATAGCAGTTCATGACATCCTGTCTTACAAATTTCAAATCTCCGCCACTTCTCTCCCTGCATCGACCACTGTTGGCGGCTCACCTCCAACTGCGCAACGCTACGCGCTGTTCACACCCAGCTGCCCAACACTACAATGGCATACAACAATGCAAACTGGCCACAGACTGCACACAGCACTGATTTTCATACAGAGCGCTACGTAACGTTGCCAATAAGGGAACATAAACAGCCTACTTACATACCCCCATGCTCCCCACAAAAAATTTTACAAATTGTTTTGGGTAGTGGCCAATAATGATTTGATAATATTTTTCATAATTACAATAACAAAGATATCAAATGCACACACTTATTGATACAATGTTGGTCAAAAGCTAAAATTTTCTCACAGTCCATAAGGACAGTCCTGATCATTTATCACAGTAAAATTGCAGTGTTTTTCTCAAAGGCTGAGCAGTAAAAGACAATGCACACGGAAGTAGTGGATTTACATGCAGTCTTGAAGAAGTAGTGTTGTCCTTCCAACGGAATGGGCCACAACAGAGCAAACCCACAGCTGAGTCATTCGACGTTTTGAAGAATATTGGTAGGTAGGTCATCACAGAGCAGACCCACCATAGTCTTGGTAGAGAGTATGGTATAGGTGGGCCACCAAAGGTGCAGAGCCACTACAGTCCTTGGTGAGTCAACGAAGGTGCAGACCTACTTCAGTCCTTGTAGAGACGGCCAGCAGCCATCTGTTGCAACTGTGCTGGTGCACAATCACCATCAAAGAGTCTTGCGGACAATGTAGCAAGTCCATAAACCACCACTTGTGCACTCACAAAGTTTTTGGAATTGTCCTTAGAACCAGCAAAGCTGTTATCCAGTCCCTTGCTGAATTATTGACACACGTGCAAACACTAACAGTCCCTACTTCTCACATGTTGTCCCTATACTATGACCAACAGAAACGTGTGCAGTGAAATGTAACTTACAAGTTACTTAATGTGATGAACTGGCGTCAATTACAGTTTTATAACATAAGAATACAATAACAAAGGTACAAAATACATCATTAAAGAACATAACAATACAGATAACATTTGTAGTAATACAGGCTTTACAAAGGAATAGAATTAAACATATACATCAGTGTTACAGGAATTATGACATAAGTACATACATAAAAGATCAGAATAACTTTCGAAACATCAACTTCACACACGAGCATTCAAACAGAACAGAATAAATAATGTCTAAACATCTTTACAAAGAAAACAACATATTATCAGAAAAATTCTACAACGTAATTCTTATTAGCTAAACACATGAAGACAGGAAAGACACAAATTCACATAGTGTAATAACACAAAAATACAGGACAGAGTTTGTTTTCAGTGTGACATTTGGTACTGCAGTCCACCCCAAAACTTCATTCCATATATCTTTCCTCTTATTTCAACATTTGTTACCACCAAAAAAATTCTATCCAAGCATGCTTTCTATATTTATATATTCACACATTCCTTACCTCATTATTTATTTTCCATTATCTTAACTCATCATTTATTTCCAAGAAAATCCTACCTAAACCTGTTGTCCCTAAACCCTACTGTTTTGGTTCAGATCCTCTTTCAAAATACATTTTTGGGCAAACCATTATCTTATAGCTTCTCAATGCATTTCTTTCAATTCATCACAACTTGTTCTCTTATATGGCCTACCCCATCTGAAGCTAACTTATATCTCCTGAGCTCAGATGCTAAACTAAGGGACGAGGCAATCCAGCAGCACAAAACAATTAACACAAACAGCAATGACAAAAAAATGCAAATTGGCAAAGCAAGCAGCAATATTACAACTAATATAAGGCAATGAGCAGCAAACAAGAAAAATAAATCGTAGTAAAACTGGTTTAACAGAGTAATGTAAAGTGAAATTTAGTAGCACTATGCCTGACAAACAGCAGCAGCAAATGCAATAACTTATATCTAAACATGACATAGCTCAAGCAGAAAAAATATTGCACTAAAGACAACAATGGCCTCAAGGGAAATGTATATCCACATCTTAATGGCTATGTAGCTAAAGTGGTGCACCACAACTTATTCTACAAGAAATATCACCAAGTAGTTGAAAAGAAAATTATGTATGCAAATCCTGTGAAGGGAAATGATTATTTGTGCTCTTTTTTCTAAGAAAGTACATCATAAACGTATTCATTACTGGGTCTGTAGACAGAAAATAGTGTAATAGTACATCTATTAAATTTTATAATAACCAATGCTGCAGTGCAACTAGAAACTAGATATTAAAGAAAATGAGCAAATATGTACAAAGGAAGGCATGAAACATCATTCATTAGCCATATGGCATTTCATAAGGTAGTAAAAAATATCTCTCAACTAGAAAGACAGTAGTCATAATCAGGTGTATAGACATAAAAATATTTCTCGTCATTTCATTAGGCATTTCAGTAAATATCATAAATTAAGAGCTCCACAGTGTTAGCATATGTTTTCAAGTTTGAGCGTGTCGTATTTGCGATGCTTTCTACAAAGGAATGTCAATAGCGAGGATAATGGCCTCTTTTTTTTTCTCCACCTAATGGCTTTCTTTTGTCAGACGACTATCTCTCAGCTGGGCGCAGAAAACGCATTACGTCAAGGTCACTTACCTTTCTTACTGAAATATTTACGACAGCAGTTTCCGCTACAGTGACAGTCTCATATAAAAATTTCACAAGTCGAAAATTTGCGTTACAAATGTGTAGAAACAAAATCCTGTAAATATAACAGTGTCCAAAAAATTTTCGCCAGCATTGTGATACATTCACGCATTTACACACATTTCATAACTCTTAAAGTACGATTCTTGGTTTCCAACATCCTTTTTCACAAGTCAGAGTCCCTAACCGCTACTCATTACTCCTTACCTTAATATACATATACATATTCATCGACACTTCTTCGATATTTCATCATAAGAAATACGTAGCATAATCAAATTCCTCATATAGCATCATCTTATTGATCATAAACATACCTCAGTAGCATAATACACATCGTCGTCGTAATAATATCATCATAACACCTCAGTCAAATCTCAAAAACGTCGCAGCTTTCTGCAATAATGTCAAAACCTAAAAAAAATTCTCTGCGCATTTCAATAGTGTCATCTACCTCAAACGTACTTTAAAATCATGCTCCCTTACCAAATACATCATTCTAAGCTCTCATAGTATCACAATGCTTCCGAAAAAATTTGAACAGTTCACAAAGTACAGACAAAATACAATTTCATAAGTGTGAAGTTATCCAATGGTGTAATTGCGTAAACATGTGTCACTGACGTAGTAAAAATATGTTTTTTTCTCTGTTAAATAATCAGATAGGTGTGTAATTCTGTGTCAGAGAAATATGGTACCGATGTGTAAAGCTGTATAAGCAAATACCATATTAGCTAGGGCCTCTTGTGCTTGCCAAACACATGGTACACAAAGTAGGCGTGTACCCCCCTGAGGCTTAATGTAATTATACCCTCAGGTGTTACAGATTACAGCAATGGAATGAAATGTATCACGGAAAACTTTCTTAGTAATTCAAAAATCTTGAAAAATAAATGGTTTAAGTACAAAATTAATCACTCAAATGCGTGTCCTGTAGCGCTAAAGGTGCGTCTAGCTGTAAGATAATTCTGTGGAACTGTCGTAGTTATCGTCCTCTGTAAGCAAAGTTCTGCTGAAGTCAATGTACTTACCTCATCATAAACGAAAGTGAAATGCTTTGCGCATAGATATCGTAGTTGTTATGTACCTTACTGTGATCAAGAAAGTACTATAATGTAACGTATTGTTGTGCTACGAAAAAGGCTGTCTCATTGTAGCTATACCACAAAACTTACTACTAAAACATGTTTTACTTTCCAGAATAATTCAGAAAAACTGTGCAGATATAAAGCAGAAACACCGCAAAAGCAACAATGTAAATTGTGTCACACATTAGTAGCATCGTGATATAATCGTGTAGCTGTCAAAGAAACCAAATACTAAGTCATCTTTAATCTCACAAAAACTACTTCAAATAAGGAATGTCTTTTCAAGTAAACCAAAATGTTGCATTAAAATCTCATTAGCAGTATATGTTCTAAGTATGTAAGCCTTATAGTCGTTATGTAATCGTGCAACTAACAAGCAAGAATGTACACTCACGGTAACATTGTGTCGTCTGTTCACTATAACAATGCATTTGTAAATACTATCTAAATGTGTTCCCTAGGTTCTAGACTGGACAGTTAACTTCAAAACATTGTTGCATGTTAACAGTTTCTAAGTGTGACAAATTGTACTAGTAGTGTGAAGTGAAAAATTTTATTGGGAAGACTTAAGTTAAAAAGCAGATTATCTTTCTATAAACGGTGTTACATGCGAAATGTGGTGCAAGCCTTTACTCTTCCTACAATGCAGAGCTCCAGCTTCAACGGAATTATCATGTGGTATATGGTACATCGGTAAAGAATGCTCAAATTTTTCTCAAGGTTAGCGTCTATGTTATTTTTCTCTGAGCCAGCCGGCGCACGTGGCTGCCTGCGGTGCGAGTCATTATCTGTCTCTTTGTTGGCGAGCGTCGTTATTGGGATTAGGAGACCTAACTTCCACAAATTCACCTTGCCGAGAAGGCCCTGCCCTGTTTGAAGCTCGCCAGTTCTGATGGAATTCAGGTCTGTTGCTTTGTCGGTAGTTTACATAGTTGTTTGTCGGTCATGTGGTGGAGAATTTCTCCTGGAATCGTAACTGCGTGGTGGACCGTTGTGTCTGAAGTTATTCTGTCTCCCTTGGTAATAATAGTTTTTGTTCCCATATTGTCTGTTTCTATGGTAATCTCTGTCATATTCATTACTACGGAAATACGATCTTTCTCTGTAACTATTATTACTCTGCCAGTGGTTGTCATATGGGTGGTGTCTGTTTTGGTCACGATATGCGTTGTAAGAATAGACTTGAAGTGTCCACTTATTGTTTCTGTCATCACAGAATTGTGACGGATGTGACCTGTAGTGATTGTTTTCCTGTTTTCGCAATCCGCGACTGTCTGAGTCAATTTCTTGTTCTTGTAAGGAGTCGCTGAAAACCTTCAATGTCGTCTTTGCAACATCCTGCCAAAATAATATTTCTTAAATGTTCAGGCAATTTCATTAAGCAAATGCGGATGAGTTCTGATGGGCTGTATGGGTTGGAAAGATATTGATTCTTATGCAACATGTCTTCAAAATATTTGACAAGACTGAAAAATTCAGATTGTTCAAAGTGTTTCATCATGATGCTATGGTTTACTCGGTCTTGTGTAGCTTGAGACCAATATGCTGAGAGGAAGGCATGGTAAAATTCTCCTTCACTGTGACAATTGTGAATGACCGATAGCATTCTTACAGCTGGTTCATTCTCTAAATAGCCACACATAAATTCTAATCTGTGCTCGAATGACCAGTTGGGAGGAAAACAATGAGAGAATTGATGGAGCCACGCTTGTGGATGAATGTCGTTGCCAGAATTCTTAAATGTTTTGAATTTACGTGTTGTAATGAACAGCTTATAGTCAAAAATTATCATGTCGGCGAGACGCATGTCGGTCATTGTTACGTCGCTTCGGCGGTTCCATCTCAAAATTCCGTGTACCTTGCCAATTTCTTTCATAATTTCCGAAGTGCCCTGTGTTATTATTTTGTGGCTGTTCAGTATTTCTATGTCCCTCTTCCCGTATTGGAGCGCGAGTGTCCTCTGAAATACGTAATTCTTGAATTACCTGTATCCTAGCTGATCTTCTACTTCCCGGATTTCTCTTTGGTGTTGCGTATTAATTTGATTCTGATTTTGTTTGAATTTCCTAATTTTTTCACACTCTCCTGTGTCATTAAAGACTACTTACTGGTTTTGTGTCATTCACATTATCATCTACCTTCGTAGATAAATTATTTAGCTGATCCGAAAGTTCAACTACTTTCTCTGATAATGAACTAATTTCCTCCATGTGTCTTTCTGAACCAATTTTCAGAGTATCTACTGTGGTGTCACAGCCAGACACCACACTTGCTAGGTGGTAGCCTTTAAATCGGCCGCGGTCCGTTGGTGTATGTCGGACCCGCGTGTCACCACTGTCAGTGATTGCAGACCGAGCGCCGTAACACGGCAGGTCTAGAGAGACTTCCTAGCACTCGCCCCAGTTGTACAGCCGACTTTGCTAGCGATGGTTCACTGACAAATTACGCTCTCATTTGCCGAGACGATAGTTAGCATAGCCTTCAGCTCCATAATTTGCTTCGACGTAGCAAGGCGCCATTATCATTTGCTATTTATCTTGTGGTGCATGTACCGTCACACTGATGTTCACCAATTATGAATGAAAGTTAAGTATTCCAATAGTTACTTACGTTCTTTGCTACTATAAATTCCCTTAACTGTTCCTGACTTCACGCCAGCCTGCGTGAGCTTAAACGCGTGCCTTTCGGCATCTAGTGGCTTGGCTGTCTTGCCAAGTCACAACATCTACTGTGTCCTTTATGTTTTCTGAGTTTTTGCAAGTTGCGTAACCGAATCGGTAGATGCAACTGAGTCAATTTTAGCTTGCAAGGTGTTGTGATTTTCATGAACAATAATTTGCAGTTCTTTTATGGCTGCTTCGTGATTCTGTAATGAATTTCATGCCGCGAAAAAATAGGTTGAAAATGCTCATAAATTTGTGTTTTTACGTCATTAAAGACTTTTTGACATTTCGATTCAATGTTGTGTAACTCAGTAGTTAAAACTTCACGTGTTTGTTCCAGAGTTTGTTCCAATGAGTCTAACTTTGGAAGCTTTTACTGTGTTTGTCTCTGATTTTGTTCCATTGTGTCTAACTGTTGCTGTATTTGTCTCTGGTGTTGTTCCATTGTGTCTAACTGTTGCTGTTTTTGTCTCTGGTGTTGGTCCATTGTGTCTAACTTTTGAAGATTTTGTTCCATTGTGTCTAACTTTTGAAGATTTTGTTCCATTGTGTCTAACTTTTGAAGCTTTTGTCCCATTTGTTGCATTAATTGTAATAACAATGCACTGGTGTCTGAAACATGTTCCTCAGTGCTATTCGGCATTGCATTTGAACCGCCAATATTCGCATTTTGAAAAGCAGAAAATGTGTCTTGACTTATTTGAGATAACAGCGAGAACGCAAAACCTGAATCTACAGTATTTGCAAGATTGTGTCCTGTCATTACGGATTCCTGAGGCAAGCTGTTGCCGACCGATCGATCGATAATGCTTTCCTGTTCACTAATTGTTTCACTGCCTACACCATTATTTGCAGCCCGCTCCATTTCCCTATATACAATTACCAAATTACTACTTTGAACATTAGCTAATTCATTACACGGTGGCGCTAACACACTGCTTTCGTCTTCACTGTCATTTCTCAGTTTACTTTGGAGCCTAGTGTTACGTTTTTCACACGCCATTATTGTCACAATATTTCACACGATAACACAGAAAAGCACAATTTGAAGAACAAAATTAAGAGAACACATTAACATAGCACTGAAAATAATATCTAGTTAATTGCAAACGCAGCTGCGAAATACTTGGTGCAAATCTACATGCATGCCACAGCTGTTTTACTGTACAACAACGAAAGACTGCAACTACAAAGGAGATTTTCTCTACAGTTACGTGCTAGCAATAAACAAAAGCTACACTAATTACACAAACTACAAGAAAAAATCAGAAGATTCCAGTGAGGTATACTCGGCTAAGGGTCGACATATGAAACGTCCCCTTTGAACAATTAGACATGACTGTGCTTAAACTGACACACAGTATTTTTAGCGCAACGCAATCTGACTTTCAAAAATCCCTACAAAAGAATGGCCCTCACTAACATTAACCTATACCTTTCACAAATCACTTACCTCACTAAAATCTTCGTTACTCGAACTACTGCAATACAGCGAGCGCCACTACTGCGAGCTAAATAAAAGATTCAAACTACGGAAGGCACTAACTACTGATAGGCATAGTTAGCAAATGAAAGATTTTAATAGAGAACAAACAATGTATTTACCTTAATAGTGTTGAAAAATCATAATATACATAGCAGTTCATGACATCCTGTCTTACAAATTTCAAAACTCCGCCACTTCTCTCCCCGCATCGACCACTGCTGGCGGCTCACCTCCAACTGCGCAACGCTACGCGCTGTTCACATCCAGCTGCCCAACACTACAATGGCATACAACAATGCAAACTGGCTACAGACTGCACACAGCACAGCCAGTGATTTTCATACAGAGCACTACGTGACGTTGCCAATAAGAAAACATAAACAGCCTACTTACAAGCAGAATGGTAGGGATTTAGACGAATTAGTTCAAATGGCTCTGAGCACTATGGGACTCAACTTCTGAGGCCATTAATCTCCTAGAACTTAGAACTAGTTAAACCTAACTAACCTAAGGACATCACACACATCCATGCCAGAGGCAGGATTCGAACCTGCCACCGTGGCGGTCTCGCGGTTCCAGACTGCAGCGCCTAGAACCGCACGGCCACTTCGGCCGGCTTAGACGGATTCTTAACCAGGTTATTAAACCGAAAGGCCATCTCATTGTAACTTGATTCTTCAAGGATGTGTTTAGCAATTGAGTTGTAGGAAGATAACTTTATTGTTCGCTGTTACATTTTGATTACATTCGGATATTAGGAAGAACTACTATATCACCTGTTTCCAAGATTAGATTTTAGGAATATTTAAAAGTTTTCGCTTCATAGAAGTCAACGAAAATCATCGAAATGTTTTTTCTTGGAACCTTTCAACGACCCATCCAAGAAAATATTTCGCTACCTTTCATAAGAACCTGATGAAGCGTATCTAATTATGGTATGTTCCTTGAGTAAATCAATAGCTTTAGATTCCTCACGAATGTTGAGGCACGCTATGGTACTTGCATTCCCCTAACAATCCATCTGTTGCAGTAGATAACGGCGCTTGACTTGCTACCTATGCATTTAACACATACTGCACACCCTGAGAGGGATCAATACATGATTATTCATATTCCCTAAAGGATGGCTACAGACGTTAAGTTATCGGTTCTAGAAAAATTTCATCTGACGGATAACTATTTTTATTGTTGTTACACAAAGTGTTCTTATCGTAATACACAATCATAAAAAGAGGCAGTTACGGAAATGTGAAGTAAAATTAGGGTTCAACGAACCGTCTACGAGCACAAGAGCGTAATTCGGAAGGATGGTGAAGGAAGTAAGCCGTGTATATTCGGAGGAACTATATCGGCATTGCCTTAAGCGACTGAAAGAAACCGAGGAAAATTCAAAGCGTGATGGCAAGACTCGTTTCTACAGTTTCTGTATTCTGTATAATTGATATGTTTTGTCCTCAGTCACAATCACTATTATCTTCTACGCTTCTATACTCATATTTTACTTAGATACTTTTTGAAATAACGTATTTCATAATTCTTCCATTAGCGATTATTTAAGCGTGAGGACTGCTTAAGCGTCTCTATCCTACTCGAGAAACGTCTTTCGAAGCACGAATTTGCCATGGATACTCATAGAGGTATGTCACGAGAAGTACTTTGTGTCAATATAAGCGTTTGAGGCTGCACAATCAACTTTCGAACGAGTGTTGGACAGGGAAGTTTTAAGTACCGACTCGTCTCGGTTATTGCGATGTGACGGGAATTGGATAACTTCAGACCGAATTTCTGTTGGCACGTGTGTGTGTGTGTGTGTGTGTGTGTGTGTGTGTGTGTGTGTGTGTGTATGTGTGCGACTTCACATCCGCCTATGCGAAAGAGCAGCTGGAACTTATAACGAGGCCGCAGCAGTTGATAACTCAGAGATAACTGGGCGGGCCACGGTAGCTTTGATTCAGCTGTGTCGGCACAAACTCTCTTGGAATTCCTACCGTAATAATGGTTGAAAACCCCATTCGAGTCACCAGTCCACAATGTTGGTTCCTAGAGAATGTATAGAGGACGCTTCCTTGAAGTAGAAAATGAATCCCAAACATTTATTTGCTTACCTTTTTGTTATATTTTATGTTTTTTAATACTTATAACCGCTGTATCACACGATAGGGAACATGTCACAAGATGAAGCGAATAATAAGCAAGAACATTTCACAGTATTTATTTATGGAGGTCATTCGGAAACTAATGCCTCTACTATACTTGCTAAAGTGCAATAAACACTCTTGATTATCCAGTAAGGATGGATGCATTATTACGGTTTGACATTTCACAAATCGCACCAACTCATCATAAAGTGGTAGATTCTACGAGGAGTCCAAGGAGTCTCCAAGAGGCGATTCCAAATCGTCTATGGTCACCCAAATACATCTACATTCGTATGATAACAGTCCAAAGAGTAGTGCATGTGAGATCCAATAAGCAGCGCAGTCACAAATGCACAGAGTCAGCAAAGTTGATACGAGAGCACGGTTCGATAGGAAGTGAGTTAATGACGGTAAGGCAGCCGATTTTATTTTCCCCATAACGTCAGAGACCAGACCCGGGAGACTGCTCGCGGCTGCCTCCTACCGGCTGCAGGTGAAATCTCAGAGTATGGACTTCGCTGTCTGGGGATACAGATAAAGCAGTTTTCTCTTTTTTTCGTAGAAACTACAACAGACACAGAAAGTACAATAACGTACATAAGTAGAACAACATTTCAGCCATATTTTCCTCAAAGTCACCACCATTCGTTATTCACTTGTGCCAGTAATTAAACAGAGCCTGAATGCTATGCTTGTAAAGACATGTGGCTGAAACTATCGTCAGTCTTACTTAAGACTTATTTCACAGCATCCGACTCTGAAATGTGTTGGCCACGTAGCCTATCGTTCTCAGACCGAGAGGGATGTAAGTCAGAGTGCTCTAATTGAGCACTGCACGTTCGATGTGATTGGACATTCCGACCAAGTACTGCAATGAGTTCCATGACTACTAGCCTATTACGGGGCTTGGTGTTAAGGCGTTGCAAGCGTTACTGTCTAAACTCTGGAGATGAGGGATTTGGGTTTAATCAGTGTTGTGTTACAGTGTTCAGAACTGACAGTTATTCAATTCAAAAACACCATCAACAAACACACCTTGTCTACCCAGAAGACAGTGCATACTACATTGCACAATATAATTATAGGATCACTTTCTCAAAATCATCTAATAGTCTTCACTGCATCACAGAAGTTTGAAATTCGGCTCTAAGGTGCCTACAACCTTCCTATGGAATGTTGCAAAGCTTGAGAACCCTGCAACGTCACAATTGGGCTCGACAGTGCTTAAGACAGTAAGGTGACGGCACATGTGGAAAAGAGTCCGGACTTCAAAAGGCCATGTGACGTTTAATGTAGGATAATGATGTCATATTAGCACCAAATTTCACTACAGTCCTGTCCAACGCCACCGTATAAATGTCACAGGACGAGGTCTTCGCACACTCTCTCACCCACATTTCAATCTTTCATCTGACGCCTATGTGATAGTCCTCAGTACCGCGATCCCTGTAGCTCAAATCAAGAGGTTTTCTTGTGGGTGCCCGAAGGAAATATTTCAGAAACATCGCCGCTCGAAACCGACACGAAAGGGCCTCAGAGGATTCCATAAAGCGCTTGAGTGAGTGTTGATTCCCACACATTTCACAGTCGAAAATGACAGTTCGCAATGCGATGTCCAACAAGGCGACATTCTTGACAACTGTTGACACTGTTGACACTCTGGGACGTTTCAATCGTTCTCTAATAACTCTGTGGAACACCATCCACATCGAACCTAATCGCATCCCTTTGGAGTATAGAGTAACCATAATTATTGCTCTCGTGTACAGTTTGCAATAACTAAGCAACATTCAAATCTATTAGTCGAAATTTAAAGGTGATCCAAAGCAACAGAGAGTGCTCATGCATTGTCAGCTCTTCTGTTTCGCACCCTTCCTTGACGTAATTACGGGAGCATTCCGCATTTCCACATGTGTAATTAAATCTGTAAAGTGTCACTTGGAAGACGCTCCGTCCCTAAGTTCAATAATACCCTCAGTGGCATTCTCCCACCTTTATGAAGAATTTTAAAAATTTGCCTGTACCGAGACAACATGTGAAATATTCCCGAGCGCCTGCTAGCATGCATCTGGGATCGGAGCGGTGTTGAGGGTTACCTGCCTGCACGCACCTAGGACTACTTCACAATTTGTCTCAACACAGGTATATTTTTAAAATTGTCAGTAAAGTTGTGTGTATGTCACCGAGTACGTTGCCGAACATAAAGGAGTTTGGGGGTTCTTAAACGGAAGCTTCGCGTTTTGTTGACGCATGTATCAATATCGTAGCGACCTTCCGTTGTGACAACGCCACAGAAGAGTGCACAACAAGAGGGCTGAAAATGCACAAGCACCCTCTCCTGCTTCAAACCACGCTCAGATTTCGTCGAAAGCTTTTGAAGTATCCATAGCGAATCCGAGCTGTACACAAGATCATAAATTGTCGTTGTGCTGCACGCCAAAGGGACGCTACTGCATTCAATGAAGGCGCCGCCACACAGCGTCCTTAAGAAGGGATTAAACGACCGGGGGTGCACGACTATCAAATGTTGTGAAGAGCATCGTCCTGCTGCATATAATGCTACGAAATTTCGTTTTCGATCGCGAAATGTGAGGGAATGAACGTCCCAAAGAAATGGGGGGTTTCACTGATGCCCATTATGACACCTCCATGAGGGTGTTTCATATCGATTTTGAACATCGGTGTGTCTAAAATATCTTCCTCGACCACCCTGAAGAAAACCGCTTGATTTCAGTGATAGATATCGCAGTTCTAAATTCTGTTGCAGAGGCGACAAAAGTAGGGGTGGAATGTCGATAAAATGTAAGGCCAAGAACTGCATCAACACAGCTGCTATCGTCACACCAGACGGCTCAGTTCTAGTGTAACGTTAGCGGCTGTGTTGATTCGGTTCTTGGCCCTAAGCACCTCGCTGCTGCCATTGTATTTCCATAGAATAATTTATCCAGTTGACAATCATGTTACATTTTTGCATTTTAGTTTTTATTCTTGTGACAATTTCTATTTGAGCACTTTTGCTCAGATGTTTTCACCCATATGTAAATACATGTAATCCTACGTATTTTTTGTTCTGATCAAGACTGCCTTAGTGCTGTCGAACCATGGTCAATTTGACAATAATTTTGTTCCACCAAGGTGGCTACATATACATCCTGTAATTAAATTAACGTACGGTTATTTGGATTCTGCCAACAAAGATATTTAAAATTTCACTATTCATTTCATTGTGGCACTTTAGCTTGCCTTTTGTTGCACAGGTTGCCAAATATTTGCACCAAATGATATACAGTTACCCTCATGCCCTTTCCACATGAAGTATAGATCTGCGCCGGCCGGAGTGGCTGAGCGGTTCTAGGCGCTGCAGTCTAGAACCGAGCGACCGCTACGGTAGCAGGTTCGAATCCTGGGTGTGTGTGATGTCTTTAGGTTAGTTAGGTTTAAGTAGTTCTAAGTTCTAGGGAACTCATGACCCCTGAAGTTAAGTCCCATAGTGCTGAGACCCATTTATAGATCTGCAGCTTGTTTTAATCACATACACTGGTGAAAGTACACTTTCGCTAAAATAAAGGTTGCAAAAGGAGTTGGTACCTTCATTTTTTTCTTCCTCAAGCTTGGAAACTCTTTTCTTACAGAACCTCAATGTGTTGGCAATGTCAGTGATGAAAACTCCACTTTTAGTGAAGAATCTATGAACGTTCCTCTTCCACCTCTGCGGTATTGAACATAGAAGGGGAATCATTACTAAAGGGATTTTGAACGCACTGAAATGAGTCACAGATATCTAGACAGTATTTCTCATAATATACACGAAGTTCAGTTACAGAAAAAAGTATCTGTAGTAGGGCCTATGTCATTGTCGTTTATAAAATGCTGCAAACATGGAAACTAGTCCATGTCTCCTATGTCGTAAACGTTTCTCTTCCAAAGAAGAAGTTTCTTTTTGATGGCTGAATGAAATGAGTTCCCCTTCCTTGCAGAGCTTATTTAATCAGTTTGACTTCTCAACAGTACCATGTAAGTATGCGACTATTAATAGAAAATAAGTGCCTAGAAACCACTTAGGGCCAATATGATTTTCTTTCTCCTGGTGAGAACAGACTTCTTGCCTATGTTAAGAAATGTACGACAATACATTTTCCGTGAAAAGCCAACGAATGCTGCTATAAAATAAGAGGAATTTGTCTTAAGCCCTCATATCGTAAGACATTTGTCTAAGGAATGTAGATTTTAGAGGACGAGATTTCGTAAAGTTCAAATGGTCTATAACGGTGTATAGTACCTGTTACAGACCTATACTCAAATGTAGAAGATCAAGTACTTCTCTATGGATAATGCAATGGGTCCACATAATATGAGGAGCTTTGCCGTGCCTAAGTGCTTGTAGCCCACTCTAACGTCCACCAAGGCTGGCATACCGTCAACTTACACCCCAGCACAGTAACCCCAGTTCATTTGATTTTCTGTCATGAAGTTGTCCACTATTTCTAACAAATCTTTGCCTCTTGTAGATGTATTTATTTTCTTACAAAAAATAATGTGCTCCATCATTTGGTTACTTTTTTATTAAAAAATCGCAAATAGCAAATGACACCAGCATTTCTGTTTCTCCATCAGGTTACCTTCCAGTGAGAAGGCTGTTGCACGCAGCGACTGTTACATTGATTTGTAAATAATAGATTTCAGCTACCAGTCGTCCTTTTTAAATTTTTATTGGCAGATCTAGATTTCAGCTAGAAACTAGCCATTCTCAATATACTATCATTTTTGATCAATGCATGTAATGTCTGTTGGTCGGACTTCATCCACAGTTCATTGAATACTCATTTTCTGTTTCTGTAAATGGCCTCATCAAGCTGCAAACCAAAATCCCTTCCAGAATTTTTTTCTATAATTTGTCCATGAAGACCTACATCTTGAGTTCAACGACTAATTGTTGTGCCAGAAAAAGGAATAGGCTAAAGCTGTTATGACATTCACTCTTTCAGCACAATCAGCGGCCCATCAGGCGATCGCTTGTGGCGCAGCTGGGTTCCGAGATGCACAGGTTGGATACCACCGCTCATGAACATCCGATATCCTGTGTTCATTCTTAGATACGTTTTTATTTCTGTTAGTCAGAAATGGTAGACCTCACTACAAAAGTAACTGAACTACTTTTCTTTATTTTCTGTTTCGCAATTTAGAGATAACTAATTCCTCAATACTGCCTGAACAATTTCGTTAGCTGCCATACACATATATTATGTAGGGTAATGAAAAGAGGCAGCTAGTAATTTACGAAAGTTTTGTCTCATTTTGTCCACCGTGCGTTCATTGTCGACGTTCGGAAAATTTCCAGACATCACCAAATCCCTGATATTTTAATGCTGTACATTAGTCCAAGTAATACATGGATACAACATGGAAACGTAGTGCGTGTCACATAAACAACCATTATGCATGAAACTGGATTATGTGTCAGCGGGAGTGTATGGAGAGTTTGTATGGTTGTAAAGCAACTAACTGGAAACCATCTTCGTCGTAAATACTGATACAATAAGAATCAGTTAAGGTAAACCTAATGTCCATGAATCCTCTGTAACTTAAGGAAACAAGAAATGAGACTTCTACACCAATACACTTAAGTAGCAGCAAGTCCGAATACTATCTTCATCTCGTTTGCTTCTCTACATACACTCAACGCATTTACTGCGAGATATCAGCCGAAACAGATGCACACATCTCTATTCTGTAAGTACAAAAACAATACACAATGAAACTCCACTGAACACACAAAACTACTGCAACTAAGTGTACTATGGTATTGAAAATTCGACTAACGTATACGGTTCTACTGTGGACTCCACAAATTACTCCAAATGTACCACATTACGTTATTTTCTTTGTCACAACGACTCTAAACCAGAATCTCTTGAAGGCTCCTCTGTGAAATATCTCAAAATACAACACTAATACGATAGCTCCATAAACGATCTAGCTCATGTCCAAACTACAGCATCGTCTCATCTACGAATTATGGACAAATAGTTCTCTGAAACGTAAAAATGTCCATATAGCCACATTCGAAATAGTTGTCAGCCAGTCGTTAGTTTTTCCTTGATTCTCATCTGAAAACGAGATAAATTAACAACTTCCAGCCTATCCACGGTAATAAATCATGATATTCTCACACAGTATTGTACCACAGGTGTCGGCTTATTCTCATTATTTTCGTCCAGCACCCTGCGCTAATAATATATCGTAGCAAACTTTTTTACTCATTTTCCATCGTTAATCCTCTCGTCAATCCTAATTGGTCGTGGTGAATACTCCTTTCTCAAATGACTGGCCAGCTCACTGGACCTCGACACAAATCCGCCGGGCGGCAGTATGGTCCCATATGAAATTATCACCACTTTGTCCAGCTCGGAGATGCGATGGAGATAAAATTGTTTTACCATTGGAACTCGTACCGTGATTGTTGAAGCATTAGCATCAAACACCTATAAGATGGCATTTAGGTAATTTTAAGACTTGGATGAGGATCTGCTAGAATTTATTTCCAAGGGGTAGGACAAGCAGATCCCTAAGTTGGAACAGTCTAGTAGGACTTGTTGCCTTAGCAAACTAGCGTCGATCACCCTGCAACATTTATTGATTTGTGACACTGTTCATGTGCAAGATGTAAATTGCATATGTTGGTCCATTGCGTAGATCAGAAGAGGGGAACCGTTTTGCGCTCATGTACGCATTTTTGCTGGCTACTCCTTTGAGGAACGTCACTGCACCGACAACTACAAAATATTTGAAAGGTATTTTTTGAGTATCTGGACTGTGTAAGGCCGTAGTATTACATAATGAGCCGGCCGGTGGGGCCGTGCGGCTCGAGGCACTTCAGTCTGGAACCGCGTGACCACTACGGTCGCAGGTTCGAATCCTGCCTCGGACATGGATGTGTGTGATGTCCTTAGGTTAGTTAGGTTTAAGTAGTTCTAAGTTCTAGGGGACTGATGACCACAGATATTAAGTCCCGTAGTGCTCAGAGCCATTTGAACCATATTACATAATGCCATCGCTTTTACGTCAGTCGTGTTTAAAAAGGTTCTTTTTTGTATGGGTATGCATCAAACTCCACAGAAAACCACTATATTATGAACATCCATATATGCACTAATGTCTTATGATAGTCACATTTACAGACTTCATTCAAACCTTTAATACTGAGCTGGTATGCTATTTTTTGCTACTTGCAACCTAACGCACCAAGCTTTGTAATGTAAAACCAAGACAAAATATTTACCATCACTTCAGAAGCATCTGCTATTACCATCCTCAAATTGCAGATAAGCAAAATTAAATTTCTCATTCCATCCACAGCTTACTTGCACAAAACAATTATACATACTATAAAGTGAGCAACAAAATGAACATCTCACTGATCTATTACCAGTTTACCTCTCATAAGTTAAATAAAGGTGCACTATGTTACCATGATGTTACAGCCATTACCGTTATAAACCTTGCAAAACAACCCAAAGTAAATGTAGCCCCAAAATATACTAAACATAACATGTCCCCACAGCAAAATGACTCCCAAAACAATTTCACCACAATAGTAGATGGTCATCCACTTAACATATACCATCTTCAATCGTCATCAACTATTGTTTACTGCTGCTTACACAGTCTTACACCTTATTTGAATTCTTCACTGGTACATCCAACTTTGTATCAATATATACTTAAATAATGCAGTTTAAAACTGTAACTGAACTAAACAATCAACCTACAGTGTACAAAGGTACAAATTTCAGTTAAGCTTCGCTGCTCCTCCTTTCACTGCCACCTCTCCTCTCACTATTAAAAGATACAAACTGGCCACCTATTAAATTTAGTCTTCTTTCTACCATCTCCAGAATTCGGTTCCAGTACTTTCTCCTTGAAAGAAAGGTTGGCTCTATGTTTTCCCAGGAAATCGGTACATACAACCGTGCTAATGCTTGATCCTGAAATCACTAGAAAACCTTGGTTAAATAAGTCATCATCTATATTTATATCTGAAATCACCTCCTTTCTCACAGGCTTACCATAATTCCCACTCTTAACTGGAAATTCAACTGTTTTTCCCTTTTTTGATGTAGTCATATATATCCTCAACTATCCCAGAAATGGAACTTCCAGTTTCATTTAAGGCAGTCTCACCTACCTCTCCAGTTTAATATTTACTGCTGGCGAATTTTCTCAGTAAAATTATCTTCCACTTCTGTGTATGCCAACGGGTCCTCCTTTACCTCATGCATACAGTTCTTAATCATAGCAAACATCTGTTTATTACTAAACGGTTCATTCTCTTTATACCCTTCAAATATTTCATTAAGAGGATCCTTAAAATTTCAACATCATAACCTAACCCCCTAATTTCCTAGAAACAAAGTATTTATCTTCCTCCTTTGCACTAACAGTAGATGAGCGCTGGGACGCCTTTATACTCTGCATCTTCCGACCGGCAATTATTATTTGCCTTCGCTAACGGTTGAGCAATTTCGTTAGGCATATTTGAAGTAGCTCCGAAGGATGATACAGCGTGTCCAAATATTTTCTTCACACCATCAGTGAAAGTTATGCGTCGGAATCTCCTAGTTCGAATTTCCTTACACTTTCATGTATAGAAAGCTGAGCTCTCTTTGCTATTGGCTCGCTCCGAGCAATATTAATCGAAACCGGCATATTTTACGTCAGCATAGTTTTTGCTCTTCTTTCATACTAGCAAACTTACACTATGTGATCAAAAGTATCCGGAAACAGGGCTGAATATGACTTACAAGGTCGTGGCACCCTCCATCGGTTATGCTGCAATTCAAGATAGTGTTGGGCCACACTTAGCCTTGAGTGCAGCTTCCACTCTCGCAGGCATACGTTTAATCATGTGCTGGAGGTATTCTTGGGGAATTGCAGCCCACTCTTCAAGGAGTGCTGAACTGAGGAGAGGTATCGATGTCGGTCGGTGAGGCCTGGTACGAAGTCGGCGTTCCAAAACATCCCAAAGGTGTTCTATAGGATTCAGGTCAGGACTCTGTGCAGGCCAGTCCATTATTGTGGTGTAACCACTCAGCCACAGGCTATGAACAGGTGCTCGATCGTGTTGAAAGGTGCAATCGCCATCCCTGAATTTCTCTTTAACAGTGGAAAGCAAGTTGGTGCTTAAAACTGCAATGTGGCCTGAGCCAAGATAGTACCTAGCAAAACAACAAGGGGGTCAAACCCCCTCCATGAAAAACGCGGCTTCACCATAACACCACCGTCTCCTAATTTTACTGTTGGCACTACACACGTTGGAGGACGACGTTCACCTGGCATTCGCCATACCCACACCCTGTAATGGGATCCCCACATTGTGTACCGTGATTCATCATTCCACACAACGTTTTTCCACTGTTCAATCGTCATATGTTTACGCAGCTTACACAAAGCGAGACGTCGTTTCGCGTTTATCGGCGTCATGTGTGGCTTATAAGCAGTCGCTCGACCATGAAATCCAAGTTTTCTCATCTCCCGCCTAATTGTTATAGTACTTGCAGTGGATCTTGATTCTGTTTGGAATTGTTACGTGATGGTGTGGATAGACGTCTGCATTTTACACATTACGACCACCTGTCGGCGGACAGTCAGCAGAAGAGGTCGGCCTGTACGCTTTTATGCTGCACGTGCCCTTTATGTTTCACTATCACATCGGAAACAATGGACCTAGGGATGTCTAGGAGTGTGGAAATCCCGCGTACAGACATATGACACTAGTGGGATCAAAGTACCTGCCTACGTTTGAAGTCCGTGAGTTCCACGGAGCGAACCATTCTGTTCTTTCACGATGTCTAACCACTACTGAGTCGCTAGTATGGAGTACCTGGCAGTTGGTGGCAGCATAATGCGTCTAATATAAAAAACGTATGTTTCTGGAGGTATCCGGATACTTTTGATGACATAGTGCATATGAAACGCGACCTCTTCATTTCTGATGTGGGTGACCAAGATATTGGTAGTCCATCATCGAACTAGTGAATATATATACTTGGATATTGACTGTTTGGGGAGTGGGGAAACAACGAATACCTCTGTACTGGCACAAAGTGCTTCCTGCTGTCATAATTTAAATCATACAGGGTTTCATATCCGTACACTTGTGGATACGACTTGGTATCTTGTAAGTAATATAATCTCTCTGATTCTTGGCCAGGCGATAGTCGTTGCTTCGGAAGTGAGAGTATAGGGCAGTTGTATATTGGCACGTTGAGTGCAGTAGGGGCTATTCCGTGAACAAGCTTTAGAGTAATTAATTTAATATTTACGTACTCACTCACTTTTTATATATTTTTTCTGCTTACGCAGTACATAGTCAAATTAAAAAGTGGAATACGTTTCCCATCGAACACCTTCCACTCGTTTCTGAGTTTCAGGCCGGTGCATGACGCTTCATGAAGAGTAAGTTCAGAAATAACTGAAGCGCTTCATTTTCTTCAGGTCGTTATTAAGTATACAGGTGAGTATGGCCACGGTCCTTCAGTCAACATACCCATGCAGAGTTTGACAGAAAACATACGTCGGCAGTTTTTATGTATAGCTGGTATTCGAGAAAGGTTGCTGATTTTCGTCTGTTTGTTTCACACATAAAATCAATTATTTTCTTCACAATATTACATTTATTTGAAGAGACGAATTAGAAACAACACGTAAATGTCCATCACAACAGAGAAATTATTATTAAAAAAGAATAATTTACGTACGAAATGAAGTATGTTCCCATATTAAAGTCAGCGGAACTTACATCAGACAGATCTGTTATTCAATAAAGGCATGACACATGAGAGAAAGGTACGTTCGTGTGCGTGTGAGAGAAACGGAGTGAACAGGAAACTACGGTTTGATAACGAGCAGACTGCTCAGCTGCGAGCGTTGAGTTGTATCTCTGTCAGTCAGCCGCGAGTTTCATTCAGACAGGAGTTACACAACAGCTCTCGCTCTGTTACGCTTATACTTAATCTCTATATTCTGTAGCTTAAAATGATTGAATAAAGAAGGATTACTCACTGTTTTTTCGTTTGGTTTGGAAAACAAGGAAAATAAAGTGAGTCATATTAAGTTCTGCAGAACTGTAGTAATTGGTGATATCTAATCCAAATTTCTGTTTCCACTTAACCGAGCGACCTTTACGATTTGTGGTTCAAAGAAAGACATAGGAATTTTCTCATGTTTCCGTCTTTCTTGTTCTCGTTCAAGAAAAAATTCTGGTTAATATTTAACGACTGGAACACGTATTTTCATCGACTCTACAACAATTTTTCGTCCTTGAAGTGTCACGTCTTCAACTACAGCTTAACTATGACCAGCACATCTAAGAATGGCATCATTTGCACTAGAACTCCAAGTAAAAATTACAGTTAAATCTCCTTCCCACATTCCTTATTTGTAATCTTTAAAAAATCTAATATATAATTCTAATGGTTAAAGTACTTCGTTTTTTTTTACTTTTTATTTTGCGATTATTAAGAACATCTCCTTACATAGTTAATTCGTTTGCTATAGACGAAGTTAATCGAATAAGAGCCGATGAAAAAGTAAACATGTGTTTCATTCTAGTCAAAATAATGTTTCCTTTCTTTTGGGTGGTAACATGAAACAGCTTTGCCACATAGATGTCAATTAATTTTTTAATGAATATTCCATCATAAGGTGGATAACTTGTACCATCATTTCCAACAATACTGAACCTTGTACACAATTGAGGATGATGAGGATGTACCCAACCAACTCTAATTATTATATTAATCACTGTGTTCTTGCTGGGGAGAGTGAGTTTATTTTTAATCTTTTCATTCACAGAGAATGGGTACAACTGGTAACTCTCGATTTTATACCTGATTTATAGAGGGAAAATTTTATTACGAAATTTGTGAAACAACTGTCATGGGAGCTCCATTGAAATCAATCAAATTATCATTTTCATCAGTAACAGCATCAGTTTCTCGATGAAAAAGATTAGTATAAATGTGTGTGTGTGAATTCCTGAGGGACGAAACTGCTGAGGTCATAGGGCCCTAGACTTACACACTACTTAAACTATCTTATGCTAGGAACAACACAGAAATGGTTCAAATGGCTCTCAGCACTATGTTACTTAACATCTGAGGTCATCAGTCACCTAGAACTTGGAACTACTTAAACCTAACTAACCTACAGACATCACACACATCCATGCCCGAGGCAGGATTCGCACCGCGACCGTAGCACTCGTGCGGTTCCGGACTGAAGCGCCTAGAAACGCTCAGCCACTGCAGCTGGCAACAACACACAACCATGTTCAAGGGAGGACTCGAACATCCAGTGGGAGGGGTCATGCTATCCATGACATGGCACCCCTAGACCACGTGGCCACTCTGCATTGCAGATCAGTATTCTTCACAAACATTCTATCAGCTAGATTAAAATTTATGTTGATTAATTCCAATGAAATAATTTTAGGAACATCATTAGTGACAATTTTTATACCCTTTAACAGTTTTGTACCTAAATCCAAGCTAGTTTCCAATATTATCTTTTATGTTTATGTGTACCTTTACATCACTGTCAATGGTTACGGTGTTTAAAATTTCATCTTCTTTACTGTATCTAGTAGACTTTTTCTAATGAGTAAAGTTTCCATGTTTTTCATGCTATATTGACAAATACGGATTTCCATTGTCTTCCGAGAGCAATAAAGTTTTTTAATTTTCGAAATAATATTTGCAGTTGAAAAAGTTGTATAAAAGTGCTCAAGTGCAACATTACTAAAGCTGTCTTATTTAGTGACAGCCAATGTTTTTTGAGAGCAGGTGACTTAATACTCAACTGAGAAAGATGACTCATTTATACTAATAAAAATTTATGTAAATAAATGAAAAAAATGGAGCAAAAAAACAAAAGTTCCTGAGAAGAAGTCAAAACATACACATGGCAAATTATTGTCTGACTCTATCTGGTGTACAATAACATGACCAAGTGGTTTGAAACAGATGTGAATACATCTCTATTTCCTCAAGGATATTTAAGAATGTTCCCTTCTGCATAATATGCAAGGTTTGTAGTGCTTTGTTTTAGGTTTAACTCATATTTTTTTGTTGTAGATGTTGAAAAAATGTGGAAGAAAAGATGCATACTGCAACCCAAAAAATTTAGTGAACAATCAAACTGACCTAAACCACTAAAAGTATATAGAAACTTCATTCAAATTATAAATGTAGAAAACAGGTAAAGAAATAAATCAGTAGTAAATAACACATCTCCATAGCAGCAGCATTAACAAAATGAAGAGTATAAAACAGTGATATAACACCAACATAAATCCTAGAGAACAAGAGAATTACGGCAAAAAATTTAAAATGTAGAATAAAAATCCTCAAATAATATTAAAACAAGGTCTAGGGTTAAAGGTGATTAGCAACTAACCTGTAGAAATAAGAAAAAACAAGTGAATTTCACACATGACTTATTTATAACGGTAACTGTGTAAACATACCATCCAAGCTGTCAGAAAAGTAACATGCATGGGAATCAACTAAAATCCGATATACACCTCCAATATACACCTTGGAGAAAGTCATAATTCTAAAATAGACACTACATAACAGCATAGATTTTACATGTAAGGTAAAAACTCCTAATGATATTTTACAGCTTTTCAGATCAAGTTACTGACCATTGTATTAAGACTATCACCTCCTTATGTATTTACAAAGCACCTGATGATGGAAATATGGATAAATGGGCTCATTGTGAATGATTATAAGATGTAAATAATTTAGATAGTATGTAGCTGGCTAATATTCCCAATAATCATGTCATTAAAAGATGTATTTTGCACTGAAGGCCGCAAAGAACAAAAATTACTGCGTTTGTTGGAAATAACAATGAAATTATGCAACAAGACCAACGTGAAGAGAATGCAGTTGCGACATGTGACGATTTCATTCTTGAAAATCAGGATGTAGTTAAGGAATACTTTATTAGAGGAACACACAAAAAAGGAATTGATTGTTTTTATATAGCTAAATCTTATTTGACAACACCAAATTAGATAGTCAGAGGTACTCTTCATTTCTAAATAGTTATCAGAGAGGATGACACAAATTTAAATTACATTTGTCATGAGTTTCTTGGTGTGGATTTAAAGTTAATGATTTGTAGGAAATGTGTAGTAAACGCTTCAATTATCAATTTGGATTATTTTATGATAGACATGACTTGGAAAATAAATGAAGGCAAGTTCCAAATTGAAATTCTGAATTTGTTAAACATTAAACAAGAACATTAAACATAATTTCTGAAGGTTGAACATGAAAATAAAATTGAATAATGTTTCTTCATCTTTAACAAATGTTTGTAAAGTAAAACCCAGAGGACCTCAAAAAGCAAGGTGAAATAAAAAAACTAATGATGAAATTAACAGTAGAACTAAAAAACGGAAAAGCATCCAACAACATAATATAAAAAGAAGGAATCAATGGATTAGGTGATAATGTGTTAAAAATGATGGAAGATTACAGATAAGTTGAAAGAAAAATGGTTTCTTGTCATCAACATTAACTAGAAAAATTTAATTACATTCCATCTATTAAACAACATGACAGTCCACAGCATTAATGACATTCCATCTATTAAACAATATGAAAGTCCACAGCATGAATGTTCTTTAAGGGAATCATAAATACAATATTTATTGAAGGACTAGTTACAGATATTAAAAGTAGAGAGAGAGAATCCACTAAAAAATAAATATAAGGGAACAAATGCTAGGACATATTAATAACAGTGAAGATAATGTTGTTGGATTAAGACCTGTGGGTACATGTAAATTCTTCAGTAAATTAGCAGTAACATTTGATGGTAATGAATTAGCAATTGGATATATGAAGGTAGCAATCGATTAATGATTCTTTTAATGAAAAATGAAATAACCATGAAGACTTGAAAGCCAAATTCACTGGCTCTGATTTATTACATTCTGCAGATATACCGTACCAATCAGTAGCATTATATTCTGATAATAAACTAAGCAGAATGAAAAAGTAAAGGTAATAAATATAAATAATTTATAAAAAAGTTGTTGATGACTTTTAGCAGTATTGATACATAAAAATTTAGATGATTTACTGCAAAGTGAGGACGAAAAAACTGAGTGAAGGCTTTGTTAAAAAATATTCAGAAAAATCGCTTGAGTATTTTTTGTTGAATGATGCCCATCAATTAATCAGTGGTATAGCAGTAATTCATGAGAAGAAGCAGCTGGAACTAATAATAATAACACATTGATAATATAGGAGTAATACAAATGTTCACGAACGAATTTAACCATTTCATCATGAATAATCAAAAAAAAATCCACATTTGATCCAAATTTTGAAAAGTATCTACACACCTTTTGTAAACGTGAGAAACATGGGAAACGTTTAATCAATTGCACTTCAAATCTTTTATCAGTGCCAGAGATGCGTCTACCAGACTACCAATTTTGTGGACCTTATATGAAACAAGAAGAAAGATTAACTAGGGAAGATAAAGGAATAAATCCCTTAGAGGAAGTTAGTAAAAAGAATGATACTGTCTGTGGAGATAATAAAGATTTGGCAAAAAACATGAAGTAGATAAAAAACTTCTGTTAGCTACACATGAAACAATGAAACTCCTGGTGCCTCATTAGGTGAATAACTGGCAGAAACTGCAGTTAGAGAGAAAATGTATAAGAAAGGATAATTAGGTATTGGACTGGATGTTGATGACAATGGTTGGGAACTAGAAGAAAAATTAATCATCATAAATTTTTTATCTACATAAATAAATAACTGTAGCATCGATTTTACTTTGCTACAAAGTTCGAAGACAAAACAAAAGGCAATTAACATTAAACTGAATAATGAACGATTAAATACTATTCGTAAGTAGGCTATTTAGGTTTTTTTATTGGTAACGCCACCTCTGTATAAAAATCACTGGCTGTGCTGGGTGAAGTCTGTGGCTAGTTTGCATTGTTGTCTGTCATTGTAGTGTTGGGCAGCGGCAGCTGGATGTGAACAGCACGTAGCATTGCGCAGTTGGAGGTGAGCCGCCAACAGTGGTGGATGTGGGGAGAGAGATGGCGGAGTTTTGTAATTTGTCATGAACTGCTACATATATTATGACTATTAAGGCAAATACATTGTTTGTTCTCTATTAAAATCTTTCATTTGCTAACTATGCCTATCAGTAGTTAGTGCCTTCAGTACTTTGAATCTTTTATTTAGCTGGCAGTAGTGGCGCTTGCTGTATTGCAGTAGCTTGAGTAGCGAAGATTTTTGTGAGGTAAGTGATTTGTGAAACTTATAGGTTAATGTTAGTCAGGGCCATTCTTCTGTAGGGATTATTGAAAGTCAGATTGCGTTGCGCTAAAAAAAATTGTGTATCAGCCTAAGCACAGTCTTGTAAAAATGTTCTACGGGGACGTTTCATATGGCGACCCTGCCAGGATACCCCACTGGAATCTTCTGATTTTTTTCTTGTAGTTTGTGTAATTAGTGTAGCTATTGTTTATTGATAGCGCATAATCATAGAGAGAATTTCCTTTGTAGTTGTAGTTTTTCATTGTTGTACAGTAAAACAGTTGTGGCATGCATGTAGATTTGCACCAAGTATTTTGCAGCTGCAATTAACTAGATATTATTTTCAGTGCTATGTTAATGTGTTCTCTTATTTTTGCTCTTCAAATTGTGCTTTTCTGTGTTATCATGTGAAATATTGTGACAATAATGGCGTGTGAAAAGCGTAATACTAGGCTTCAAAGTAAACTGAGAAATGACAGTGAAAACGAAAGCAGTGTGTTAGCAACACCGAGTAATGAATTAACTGATGTTCAAACCAGTAATTTGGTAATTGTGCATAGGGAAATGGAGCGGGCTGCAATCAATGGTGTAGACAGTGAAACAATTACTGAACAGGGAAGCATTATCGATCGATCGGTCGGCAACAGCTTGCCTCAGGAATCCGGAATGACAGGACACAATCTTGCAAATACTGTAGATTAAGGTTTTGCGTCCTCGCCGTTTTCTCAAATAAGTCAAGACACATTTTCTGCTTTTCAAACTGCGAATATTGCCGGTTCAAATGCATTGCCGAATAGCACTGAGGATCATGTTTCAGACACCAGTGCATTGTTATTACAATTAATCCAACAAATGGGACAAAAGCTTCAAAAGTTAGACATAATGGAACAAAATCTTCAAAAGTTAGACATAATGGAACAAAATCTACTAAAGTTAGTCATAATGGAACACAATATTCAAAAGTTAGACACAATGGAACAACACCAGAGACAAACACAGCAACAGTTAGACGCAATGGAACAAAATCTGCACACCACGCTTGAACAAACGCGTGAAGATTTAACTACTGAGTTACATAACATCGAATCGAAATGTCAAAAAGTCCTTAATGACGTAAAAACACAAATTTGTGAGCATTTCCCACCTATTTTTTTGCGGCATGAAAATGCATTACAGAATCACGAAGCAGCCATAAAAGAACTGCAAACTATTGTTCATGAAAATCACAACACCTTGCAAGCTAAAATTGACTCAGTTGCATCTACCGATTCGGTTACGCAACTTGCAAAAACTCAAGAAAACTTAAAGGACACAGTAGATACGATTTGAACACAAATGGACACTCTGAAACTTGGTTCAGAAAAACACACTGAGGAAATAAGTACACTATCGGAGAAAGTAGCCCAACTTTCGGATCAGTTCACTAACTTATCTGCAAAGGTAGATGATGATCTGAATGACACAAGACCTGTAGCCATCACTGACACAGAAGAGTATGAACAAATTAAGAAATTCAAACAGAATCAAAATCAAATCAACACACAGTACAAAAGATAAATCCGGGAAGTGCAAGATCAGCTGACACAGGTATTACAAGAATTACGTATTTCAGAGGACACTCGCGCTCCAACACGGGAAGAGGAACTTAGAAATACGGAAAAGCCACAAAATAATAACACAGGGCATTTCGGAAATTATGAAGGAAATTGGCAAGGTGCACCAAATTTTGAGATGGAACCGCCGACACGATGTAACAATGTCCGATATGCGACTCGCCGACATGATGACTTTGACTATAAGCTGCTCGTTACTACACATAAATTCAAAACATTTAAGAATTCTGGCAATGACATTCATCCACGAGCATGGCTCCATCAATTCTCTTATTGTTTTCCTCCCAACTGGTCATTAGAACACAGATTAGAATTTATGTGTGGCTATTTAGAGAATGAACCAGCTGTAAGAATGCGATCGGTCATTCACGATTGTCACAGTGAAGGAGAATTTTATCATGCCTTCCTCTCAGCATATTGGTCTCAAGCTACACAAGACCGAGTAAAACATAGCATCATAATGATGAAACATTTCGAACAATCTGAATTCTCCAGTCTTGTGAAATATTTTGAAGACATGTTGCACAAGAATCAGTACCTGACAAACCCATACAGCCCCTCAGAACTCATCCGCATTTGCTTAATCAAATTACCTGAACATTTACGACATATTATTTTAGCAGGACGTTGCAAAGAAGACATTGAGGCTTTTCAGGAACTGTTACAAGAACTGGAAATTGACACTGACAATCGGGGAACGCGGAAACAGGAGCACAACAATTACAGATCACATCCGTCACAATTCCGCGATGACAGAAATAATATACGACAAGGCTATTCTTTCAACGTAAATTGTGACCGAAACAGACACCACCCGTATGACAACCGTTGGCAGAGTAGTAATAATTACAGGGAAAGATCACCTCTCCGCGGTAGTGACTATCACAGAGACAATCAGAGAAACAGACAATTTGGTAACCAGAATAATTATTATCAAGGGAGGCAGAATAACTTTAGACGCAACGGTCCAGCAGTTAAGATTCAGGGAGAAATTCTCCACCACGTGACCGACAAGAAAGGAACTATGGAATCTATCGACATGACGACAGACGATATAATCATAACGACAGACCTGAATTTCATCAGAACTGGCAGGATTCAAGCAGAGCAGGGCACTTTCGACAATGTGAATTTGTAGAAGCTAGGTCTCCTAATCCCAATAACGACGCGCGCCAACAAAGGGACAGACAATGACTCGCACCGCAGGCAGCCGCTTGCGCCGGCTGGCTCAGAGAAAACTAACATAGACGCTAACCTTGAGAAACATTTTAGCACTCCTTACCGACATATACCACATGATAATTGCGTTAAAGTTGAAACTCTGCGTACTAGGAAGAGTAAAGGTTTACACCACATTTCACATGTAAAACCGTTTATTGAAAGATAATTTGCTTTTTAACTTAGTCTTTGCCATAAAACGTTTCACTTCACGTTACTAGTATGCTTTAGAAACTGTTACCATGCAACAATGTTTGAAGTTAAATATCCAGTCAAGAACCAAGAGAACTTATTTAAACAAAAATCACTGGCTGTGCTGTGTGAAGTCTGTGGCTAGTTTGCATTGTTGTCTGCCATTGTAGTGTTGGGCAGCGGCAGCTGGATGTGAACAGCGCGTAGCGTTGCACAGTTGGAGGTGAGCCGCCAGCAGTGGTGGATGTGGGGAGAGAGATGGCGGAGTTTTGTAATTTGTCATGAACTGCTATATATATTGTGACTATTAAGGTAAATACATTGTTTGTTCTCTATTAAAATCTTTCATTTGCTAACTATGCCTATCAGTAGTTAGTGCTTTCAGTACTTTGAATCTTTTATTTAGCTGGCAGTAGTGGCGCTCGCTGTATTGCAGTAGCTTGAGTAGCGAAGATTTTTGTGAGGTAAGTGATTTGTGAAACTTATAGGTTAATGTTAGTCAGGGCCATTCTTTTGTAGGGATTATTGAAAGTCAGATTGCGTTGCGCTAAAAAAAATTGTGTATCAGCTTAAGCACAGTATTGTAAAAATGTGCTAAGGGGACGTTTCATATTGGTGAATTCTGAACTGATGGACAAGAAAGAAAGAGAAATAAATCGAAAAACAGGTAATTTACTTATAACTTTTTGTATTTGTGTTGTCTAAGAGATTATCGAATATCAATTAAAAAAGGAAGAAGGTTCTGGATTAAAAAAAGGTGAAAGAGCATTTCTTTCAATACTATTGTCTGCACTCTTAGCCCTAGCAACTGCTGCTTGAATTGCTGGTTGGAGCAGCACTGTTGCAAAGACAGTCATAAATAATAAGAAAAATGACAAGGAATTGGAAGAATAGAAGAGGTATAATGTAGCAATAGAGAAGAATGGAAGTGGCTGTAGAAGAAAAATTATCCATATAAACAGTTTAATACTTTTATGGGTTGGGGTTGTTTGGGGAAGGGGACCAGACAGTGTGGTTATCGGTCTCATCGGATTGGGGAAGGATGGGGAAGACGGTTGGCTGTGCCCTTTCAAAGGAACCATCCTGGCATTTGCCTGGAGTGATTTAGGGAAATCATGGGAAACCTAAATCAGGATGGCTGTGAAAATACTTTTATGATGTATTACCAAGTCATCCTAGAGAATATAAATCCAAAGTAGTAAATCAGGAAATATCTGATCACACTGGTACTCAGTGGATTTCTTATTACACGAATAAGAACTTTAAAAATTGTATTTAATTCATTCAGAGCAAATATTCTGAAAGAATTGGTTAAATATCTCTATTAATGTAACTGTACCATAATGGGCAACGAATTGAGAATTTTTATGAAGTCATGTGTTGTCATTTGTGTCTATTTGTTTTCAAACTGTACTTAAATAATTGGTAATTTAATGTTTCTTGAATTTAGTAAATGGACGTTTTTAGGAATAAGCTGTGGCAAAATATTAATAAAATTAATAAAACAAATTTAATGAAACTCAAACAAAATTAGATTAAAAATTTTAAAATGAAGTCAAAGATTTTCATAAATAATTATGAGTTTTTTTTTTAAGTAACGAAAGGACATATTAATTTTAAAGGTAGAAGGATAGAAGATTTAAAAGACCCAATAAGCTGTTATGATGCTGTTACCAAACAATACTCAGGGAAACAATGAGTTACAAAACCTCAATACAGCAAGATTCTTGCAGATTTGAAGCATAGAAATGGAATTTGATACGGCATCAATCAATCATGTAATATAGAAATAAATAACATGAAAACAAGCCTCCATCTTGCATTAATAAAATATATTCACTACAAAGTCAACTTAAATCATTACAATCGCTAATTAATAAGAGTTGTCACATGAAACTTCATAAATATCTAGAAATATTGAAGTCTTTAGAATCAAACAACTAAAATTTAAAGGTAAATGCGAATTTACCTATATAAATAATGTTGTTTCCACAAGAATTACCTTCAGATATTCATAAAGAAATTATATACATTCACTCAGTACATACATTTTTAAAGTATTACAGAAACTAGTGAGGTAAAATATATAGATCATTTATGGCCAGTTGATTTAGTAGAAGTGTATTCTATAGACTCAAAGGGAATTTCAGAAATAAATAAATCATATAAGTATTTATTAAATGTTACTGACACTTTTTTCAAATTTTGCTGGACTATTCCAGTTTAGGATAAAATGGGTATGAATATAACTGATTGTGTTGAAAATAAATTCAAAATAAAGTTTAAAAGAATTGATGAGAAAATATAAAACTAACTGTTATCCATGTTTTACTGAATTAAAAGCATAATCTCCATAGAGAATGAATAGGCTACTTAAGGAAACAACACGAGGGAAATTGGCTCTCCAATGTAATTATAAATGGGTTGATTTAGCTAACAATATAGTTGATGAATACAATAACTCAAAGAATTCAATTATAAAAATTAAGACAAAATATGTAAGCATGGAAAATGAGAAAACGTTATTGCAAACTGTTTATGTAATAAATTTAACAGATAACTATAAAACAGAAAATAAATTGAGTATTAGAAAATTAAAAGGAATATTCAAGAAAGATTATACTGCTATTTGACTATTGGAATTCTGTACATTTTGAGATGTTATTTATTTTAATAGTCACATATATATTGAAAGATACCATTGGAAATTTTTATGTACAAGAATTACAAAAAACTAATTATCTAGATGTATATATTCCAGAAAAAGCATTGAGGAAGAAAGGAGATGAAGTGTATGTTAAATAATTGGGGTATAATAAATCACATAATAGTTGGAAAAGAAAAATAATGTAATCTTTTAAAAGTTATACCTGTCTGTATTTGGTTGTATATTACAGGGTGTCAGTGACTGATTGACACCTAATTCAGTACATATTTTTTTTACGATTTGTGACCTTAATTCGACTCTAGAGATTAAATTTTTAATCTCTGAAATTTCATACATAAATATTAAAATTTCCACAGGGATAATAGGATCCCTCTGGAATTCTATGTAAAAATAACATAATTTCATTTGCAATCAATTTATTTTTGAAACAGTGGAAACCAAATGGCTTATAATTTCTTTTATACTGATGAAAATCTGTTTTACTACAAGAGGCTGAAAGTTCCCCCCCTCCCTGAAAATCTTCATAAATGAAATAGAAAACAACATTTGTAATTAGTACATTTTGATCTTCAAACAATTGAATTCAAATATTTCTGAAGTAACTGCTTAAGTTGTGTTGATTATCAATAATATTTTCAGTCAGTATAGTTGTACTGGTTGAAATATCATAAAATTCAGTGGTATGTCTTGTGTCAAGAAAATTCAAATTTTAGTTAAAGAACTTAATTTTCGTGGGGGTCTGAACATGAGGGTGGTTTATAAAAGTATTGTATCATCGAAGTTCATTTCTTTTTATCTTTTAACCCCATCCTCCTCATGTAATAATAGTTACATTAATTCTGTTTTTTGAGTTCTCTTACTACCCATACCATAAGAATGTCCATGAACTTCATGTTCTTAATGTGACACCATATTCTCATTGTACGTTTTGTATGTGATGGTCATATTTTGTGCTTCTAGGGCAGTACAAGTTATGAATTTTTCAGGTATGAATGCCACCTTGTTAGAATATAATTATTAATAAACGTATGTTATGTTTGTTTGTTTGTGGTAAGGACCTATGGGACCCAACTGCTAAGGTCATCAGTCCCTAGGCTTACACACGACTTAATCTAACTTAAACTAACTTAGGCTAAGAAGAACACACACACACACACACACACACACACACACACACACACACACACACACACACGCCCATGCCCCAGGGAGGACATGAACCTCCGACATGGGAAGCCTCGTGAAGCATGGCATGGCGTCTTAGACCGCATGGCTACACCACGCGGCCGTGTGTGAAGCTTTCAAACTTTAATGATTAGCTGTCTGTCTTTGGTCTCGCAATGGCGAGTTGTTAATGTGGTTTGACATCGTATTACTAATGCTGTCAGCAAATCTGTATTTTGGGTGTGCGTAAGCCTATCAGTTGAGTAATTCCTACAGTACTTAGTCCCCTTGTTGTGACTATAAGGGGTATGGCCATGGAATAACTGAAAGAAAAGGTGAAATTAACTCCGAGTAATTTATGTAAAAGCCATTGATACAACGGAATTGCTGGTAATAGATTTAATCGTTTTGTGTAGTGTACTTTACCTATCGTGCTATTGATTGCATTGAAAAATTTTAATTTTAATTAAGAGTTTGTTTTAAGACACGTTAATAGTATCATCAGGGTACACAAATAAAAAAAAAGTTTTACATCACCCCAGTTCCCAGAACTCTTGAAGATAGACTTTGACTGAGGATATCGTATAACACTCACAGTCCCTTTCACTGTTCAGATACGTCACTAAATGCGCCAAAGCAGCGCTTATTAGACGAAGGAGTTCCAACAGCCGATCAGTTCAAGTAATTCCACCAGGAAGGAGATACACGGCTCGTCTGGTCTGTAGTCCAACCATGCCTAGACGGTCAATACCGCTGTTAGATCGTGTCCGCATTGTTGCTTTGTGCCAGGATGGGCTCTCCATAAGAGAAGTGTCCACGTGTCTCGCAGTGAAACGAAGCGATATTGTTCGGACATGAAGGAGATACAGAGAGACAGGAACTGTCGATGATATGCCTCGCTCAGGCCACGCAAGGCTACTACTGCAGTGGATGACCGGTACCTATGGATTGTGGCTCGGACGAACACTGACCACCACGTTGAATAATGCTGTTCGTGCAGCCACAGAACGTTGTGTTACGACGCAAATTGTGCGCAATAAGGCTACATGATGCGCAACTTCACTCCCAATGCCCATGGCGCAATTCATCTTTGCAACCATGACACAATGCAGCACGGTACAGATGGGCCCGCCCAACAACATGTCGAATGGAACGCTCAGGATTGATATCGCATTCTCTTCACCGATGAGTGTCGCATATGCCTGCAACCAGACAATCGTCGCAGACGTTTTTCGAGACAACCCGGACAGGCTGAACCGTTTAGACACACTGTCCAGCGAGTGCAGCAAGATGGAGGTTCCCTGCTGTTTTGAGGTGGCATTATGTGAGGCCGACGTACGCCACTGGTGGTCTTGGAAGGCGCCGTAACGGCTGTACGATAGGTGAATACCATCTTGTGACCGACAATGCAATCATAGCGGCATAATATTGGCGAGGCATTCGTTTTCATGAACGGCAGTCCGTTCCTGCATCATGCACATCTTGTGAGTGACTTCCTTCAGGATAACGACATCGCTCAACCAGATTGGCCAGCATGTTCTCCAGACATGAACCATATCGATACATTGAAAAGCGCTGTTTATGGACGACGTGTCCCCCCAAATACTCTGAGGGATCTACTCCGAATCGCCGTTGAGGAGTGGGAAAATCTGGACTAACAGTGCCTCGATGAAGTAATGGCTAGTATGCCACGACGAATACAGGCATGCATCAATGGAAGAGGACGTGATACTGGCTATTAGAGGTACCAGTGTGCACAGAAATCTGGACAACCACCTCTGAAGGTCTCGCTGTATGGTGTAACAACATGCAACGTGTTGTTTTCATGAACAATACACAGGATGGAAATAATGTTTATGTTGATCTCTATTCCTATTTTCTGTACGGGTTCCGAAACTTTCGGAACCTAGTTGATGCAAATTTTTTTTTGATGTGTGTATTACATGTAAAAGGCTTTCTTACCTGGTACCTTAAAAAAATTACAACATAATATGTAAAATTTCAGGAGAGTTTCTTGTCATTTTTAATTAAGTGTGGCAAATCTGTGATAATATCTTGTTATCTTTTAAGGATTGAAAATTTTTATTTCTTTCTTATTCAAATGAATTGATGGATCCTTGGTTGTGTTCCTGTCTTTTTCCCTAATCTGACTTTGCAAATAGGGTCTGATCTCAGTTTCGCCATAGAGGGGACCTCCTGTAGTGTGAGGGAGAACAGTAGGAAAATAGTTATGATGAAGCCTTGTGATTAGTGGTAATGATCAATAACCCACATGGAACACCTGAACGGGCATCAAACCAATGGTAATGCATGATAACGGTGCTTAAATAATGTAAGTTTACAGGGGAGAATCAGCGTGAATGACTTCAGAGGCAAGGACATGAAATCCGGCAGACCATACAAAGAGGAGAACAAACCTCTGCTGACGTTAGAATATTCACACACAGTATGGTGATTACAACAGAGAGTCTCTTCTCTACCCTCACTGTATCGCAGATGTGAAACAGGCTAAACTAGAGAGTGACTAATGTCTTCGTCAAATACTTCCTGCTGAAGTTCACAATTTCCATAACTGCCACTATGTTTTAGAAAATTACTTAAGTTGGGATTGTTCTGCAAAGAGTCATTCTACTCAGTAGCTCTTTTGTAAAGCAGCGAAGGCGGTACTAGGATTTCGTGGCATATAGAATGCACCGCTGAAACTTCACAGGTCGTAACCGGAAATAATTTGTACAAAGTACTGATGAAGTAATCATCTGCCAACCGCAAAGAGCTGCTTGCTTGTTATCTGCATTCGTTATCCATTCCCTCGAATTTTGATGTTCCTTGACTCAGTCAAAATATGAAACCTCAGATAGTGATCCTGATGTCTCGTTAGCAGTTTTTCTAAAATGCGGTTGAATAACGATAGGCGAACATTACTCTCTGCCTTGGTATACCACTGTTATTAATGTTTTGTTACGACCTAATTTTTTATGGTAACAGAGTCGTCATTGTCACAATGATTATGACTCTTTTCCATATGTGAATTCGCTGTACGCATTTTATAAATCCTGTACTATTAACGTCTTGGGTAGTTTTGCCCTGAAATTAAGATTCTGAGGCACTGTAACGCAAACAACACTTCCTGAATTAGGTTTGACAGGCGTTTATAGGTATTACTATTGGCTAATTATTGGTGAACTGAGCGAGGCTGGTATAATTATTGATAATGTGATTCCTGTAAAACACAATGTAAAACAAGAATGAAGATCAAGAGAAAATACAATTTTGATTTATGACGTTCGGGATCAGCGTGATCCTAGAACACTTGTCTCTGGGGGTTATTTCCAGCAACTTTTATGGGTTGGTGCTAGTCTTGAAATTACGTCGGAGGGTGTTGAACAATGAACAGAAAGCCGATTTACTATAAAAGTATATCACAATCAGAGATATCTTTCATCAACAACGCTGGTTCGTTTGGGACCGGATGAATTTTCGCACGTAGGCGTAATGTGCTTACAACTATAAACAAATGTGCCGCTCAGTGACCACATCAACTGTGAAACTCCAAGAGTCCCAGTGAAGTGGGTAATAATAATAATAATAATAATAATAATAAAGAATAGGCCTCCGGTATGTTCTGCCAGTCGTAAAAGGCGACGAAAAGAACAAACCACTAATAGGGCTAACCCCCCTTTTAGTGTGATTAGTTGGTTCAGGACCGAACTAAAGAAGCCTCGGACAAGCGCCGTCATGGTCGGGGACGATGCTTGAACCCTATGCCCGCCCACAATGGTAACGACACTGCTAGCCAACTGGAAAATGATTTAAATCCAAATAGAGGTGTTTTGCAGGATATGCTTCCTGCAACCACCGTAGAAGGAAAACAAAGACAGAGGATGAGATGGTCAGATGAAGTTAATCGACACCTCATGTTCTGTTATTACCAAGCAACAAACCTAGGAACCAACACAACTGGATACAGATCACAAGTATACACAACATTTATTACCAGATACCCAGAATTAGAATTTTTAACAGAACAACGACTAGCTGATCAGATCCGTGCAATATTAAAAAATAACAGGGTACCCCAGTCAGAATTAGAAAACATCAAACTACAAGTACAACAAATACTGGAACAAAATAATGTGCAATCAGAAGAAGAAGAAAATACAGTAATGGACTCAAACATCCCAGAGCAAACAGACAAAGAACAACACGCACCAATTAAACAATCAGAGGAAAACGAAATCTTAAGACAGCCACCAGAACAAGCACAAATAGAACACGAAGTGACACAGATGTTAGATATAGAAGAAAAATTTCAGCTAACATATATAGAATACAAAGACACAAATACAGACATTAGACCATTCTTGCATAGACCACCAAATAACCCACAAGTCGAAACAACAATAAAAACTATCAACACAATCATACTTAACAAAATAAATGAAAACACAACTATGGAAGAGTTACAACTACTGGTTTATATAGGAGCACTCACTACACTAAATATACACACTAGGCAGAGATCAGAACCAACCAACACACAGAAGAAACCCACAAAACCAACATGGCAACACAGGCTACAGATCAAAATAGAAAAACTGAGAAAAGGCATCGGACAGCTAACACAATTTATAAGAAATGAAATCTCGGAAAAAAAACGAAAAAGGTTAGGTAAAATTTCACAACAAGGAGCGATAGAGCAATTAGACGAAAAGAAGCAGAAATTACAAGCATTAGCCAAACGACTCAGAAGATACAAAAAAAGTGAAAATAGAAGGAAACAAAACCAAACATTCAACACAAACCAAAAGAAATTTTACCAGACAATAGATAACACTCACATTAAAATAAACAATCCACCAAACGTAACAGACATGGAACAATTCTGGAGCAACATATGGTCAAACCCGGTACAACATAACAGGCATGCACGGTGGATGCAAGCAGAAACAGACACATACAAGATGATACCACAAATGCCTGAAGTGATAATTTAGCAACATGAAGTCACCCAAGCAATTAATTCTACTCACAATTGGAAAGCCCCTGGAAATGATAAAATAGCAAATTTCTGGTTAAAGAAGTTAACCTCAACACATTCACATCTAACTAAATTATTTAACAGTTACATTGCAGACCCATACACATTCCCTGATACACTTACACACGGAATAACATATCTGAAACCTAAAGATCAAGCAGACACAGCGAACCCAGCTAAATATCGCCCCATAACATGCCTACTAACAATATACAAAATATTAACTTCAGTCATTAAACAGAAATTAATGACACATACAACACAGAACAAAATTATAAATGAAGAACAAAAAGGCTGTTGCAAAGGAGCACGAGGATGTAAAGAGCAACTGATAATAGATGCAGAGGTGAAATATCAAGCTAAAACAAATACAGACATTAGACCATTCTTGCATAGACCACCAAATAACCCACAAGTCGAAACAACAATAAAAACTATCAACACAATCATACTTAACAAAATAAATGAAAACACAACTATGGAAGAGTTACAACTACTGGTTTATATAGGAGCACTCACTACACTAAATATACACACTAGGCAGAGATCAGAACCAACCAACACACAGAAGAAACCCACAAAACCAACATCGCAACACAGGCTACAGATCAAAATAGAAAAACTGAGAAAAGACATTGGACAGCTAACACAATTTATAAGAAATGAAATCTCGGAAAAAAAACGAAAAAGGTTAGGTAAAATCTCACAACAAGGAGCGATAGAGCAATTAGATGAAAAGAAGCAGAAATTACAAGCATTAGCCAAACGACTCAGAAGATACAAAAAAAGTGAAAATAGAAGGAAACAAAACCAAACATTCGACACAAACCAAAAGAAATTTTACCAGACAATAGATAACACTCACATTAAAATAAACAATCCACCAAACATAACAGACATGGAACACTTCTGGAGCAACATATGGTCAAACCCGGTACAACAATATACAAAATATTAACTTCAGTCATTAAACAGAAATTAATGACACATGCAACACGGAACAAAATTATAAATGAAGAACAAAAAGGCTGTTGCAAAGGAGCACGAGGATGTAAAGAGCAACTGATAATAGATGCAGAGGTGACATATCAAGCTAAAACTAAACAAAGGTCGCTACACTACGCATACATTGATTACCAAAAAGCTTTTGATAGTGTACCCCACTCATGGTTACTACAAATATTGGAAATATACAAAGTAGATCCTAAATTGATACAGTTCCTAAACATAGTAATGAAAAATTGGAAAACCACACTTAATATCCAAACAAATTCAAATAATATCACATCACAGCCAATACAGATTAAGTGTGGAATATACCAAGGAGACTCATTAAGTCCTTTCTGGTTCTGCCTTGCTCTGAACCCAATATCCAGCAAGCTAAATAATACAAATTATGGATACAATATTACTGGAACATACCCACACAAAATCACACATTTGCTATACATGGATGATCTAAAACTACTGGCAGCAACAAATCAACAACTCAACCAATTACTAAAGATAACAGAAGGATTCAGCAATGATATAAGTATGGCTTTTGGAACAGACAAATGTAAGAAAAATAGCATACTCAAGGGAAAACACACTAAACAAGAAGATTACATATTGGATAACCACAGCGACTGCATAGAAGCTATGGAAATAACAGATGCCTATAAATATCTAGGATACAGACAAAAAATAGGAACAGATAATACAAATATTAAAGAAGAACTAAAAGATAAATATAGACAAAGACTAACAAAAATACTGAAAACAGAATTGACAGCAAGAAACAAGACAAGAGCTATAAATACTTATGCCATACCAATATTGACCTACTCATTTGGAGTAGTGAAATGGAGTAACACAGACCTAGAAGCACTCAATACACTTACACGATCACAATGCCACAAATGTAGAATGCATCACATACATTCAGCGACAGAAAGATTCACATTAAGCAGAAAGGAAGGAGGAAGGGGATTTATCGACATAAAAAACCTACATTATGGACAGGTAGACAATTTAAGAAAATTCTTTCTAGAACGAGCAGAAACTAACAAAATACACTAGGAAATCACTCATATAAATACATCAGCTACACCACTGCAATTTCATAACCACTTCTACAACCCTTTAGATCACATAACATCAACAGATATTAAAAAAAGTAAATTGGAAAAAGAAAACACTTCATGGCAAGCACCCATATCATCTAACACAGCCACACATCGATCAAGACGCATCCAACACCTGGCTAAGAAAAGGAAATATATACAGTGAGACAGAAGGATTCATGATTGCAATACAGGATCAAACAATAAACACCAGGTATTACAGCAAGCATATTATTAAAGATCCCAATACCACAACGGATAAATGCAGACTTTGTAAACAACAAATAGAAACAGTAGATCACATCACAAGCGGATGTACAATACTAGCAAATACAGAATACCCCAGAAGACATGACAATGTCGCAAAAATAATACATCAACAGCTTGCCTTACAACATAAACTTTTAAAACAACACGTTCCTACATACAAGTATACACCACAAAATGTACTGGAGAATGACGAATACAAATTATACTGGAACAGAACCATTATAACAGATAAAACAACGCCACATAACATACCTGACATCATACTCACCAATAAAAAGAAGAAATTAACACAACTAATCGAAATATCCATACCCAATACAACAAATATACAAAAGAAAACAGGAGAAAAAATTGAAAAATACATCCAACTGGCTGAGGAAGTCAAAGACATGTGGCATCAGGATAAAGTTGACATCATACCAATTATACTATCAACTACAGGAGTCATACCACACAATATCCACCAGTACATCAATGCAATACAGCTACATCCAAACATATATATACAACTACGGAAATCCGTAATTATTGATACCTGTTCAATTACCTGAAAGTTCCTAAATGCAATATAACATATACCGTACAGTTAATAGGAAGTGACGCTTGATCAAGGTACGCATCACTCCATTTTTAACCGGACTTAACGTCTGAGAAAGTGAAGAAAATAATAATAATAATAATTCTACTCACAATTGGAAAACCCCTGGAAATGATAAAATAGCAAATTTCTTGCTAAAGAAGTTCACCTCAATACATTCACATCTATCTAAATTATTTAACCGTTACATTGCAGACCCATACTCATCCCACGATGCACTTATACATGGAATAACTTATCTGAAACCTAAAGATCAAGCAGACACAGCAAATCCAGCTACATATCGCTCCATAATATGCCTACCAACAATATACAAAATATTAACTTCAGTCATTACACAGAAATTAATGACACATACAACACAGAACAAAATTATAAATGAAGAACGAAAAGGCTGTTGCAAAGGAGCACGAGGATGTAAAGAGCAACTGATAATAGATGCAGAGGTGACATATCAAGCTAAACCTAAACAAAGGTCGCCACACAATGCATACATTGAATACCAAAAAGCTTTTGATAGTGTACCCCCCTCATGGTTACTACAAATATTAGAAATATACAAAATAGAACCTAAATTGATACAGTTCCTAAACATAGTAATGAAAACCTGGAAAACCACACTTAAAATCCAAACAAATTCAAATAATACCACATCACCGCCAATACAGATTAAGCGTGGAATATACCAAGGAGACTCATTAAGTCCTTCCTGGTTCTGCCTTGCTCTGAATCCACTATCCAACATGCTAAATAATACAAATTTTGGATACAATATTACTGGAACATTCCAACACAAAATCACACATTTGCTATACATGGATGATCTAAAACTACTGGCAGCAACAAATCGACAACTCAACCAATTACTAAAGATACCAGAAGTATTCAGCAATGATATAAATATGGCTTTTGGAACAGACAAATTGTAAGAAAAATTGCATAGTCAAGGGAAAACACAATAAACAAGAAGATTAGATATTGGATAACCACAGCGACTGCATAGAAGCTATGGAAAAAACAGATGCCTATAAATATCTAGGATACAGACAAAAAATAGGAACAGATAATACAAATATTAAAGAAGAACTAAAAGATAAATATAGACAAAGACTAACAAAAATACTGAAAACAGAATTGACAGCAAGAAACAAGACAAGAGCTATAAATACTTATGCTATACCAATATTGACCTACTCATTTGGAGTAGTAAAATGGAGTAACACAGACCTAGAAGCACTCAATACACTTACACGATCAAAATGCCACAAATGTAGAACACATCACATACATTCACCAACAGAAAGATTCACATTAAGCAGAGAGGAAGGAGGAAGGGGATTTATCGACATAAAAAAACCTACATTATGGACAGGTAGACAATTTAAGAAAATTCTATATAGAACGAGCAGAAACTAGTAAAATACACAAAGCAGTCACTCATACAAATACATCGGCTACACCACTGCAATTTCATAACCACTTCTACAACCCTTTAGATCACATAACATCAACAGATATGGAGAAAGTAGATTGGAAAAAGAAAACACTACATGCAAGCACCCGTATCATCTAACACAGCCACACATTGATCAAGACGCATCCAACACATGGCTAAAAAAAGCAATATATACAGTGAGATGGAAGGATTCATGATTGCAATACAGGATCAAACGATAAACACCATATATTACAGCAAGCATATTATTAAAGATCCCAAAACCACAACAGATAAATGCAGACTTTGCAAACAACAAATAGAAACAGTAGATCACATCACAAGCGGATGTACAATACTAGCAAATACAGAATACCCCAGAAGACATGACAATGTAGCAAAAATAATGCATCAACAACTTGCCATACAACATAAACTAATAAAACAACACTTTCCCACTTACAAGTATGCACCACAAAATGTACTGGAGAATGATGAATACGAATTATACTGGAACAGAACCATTATAACAGATAAAATAACACCAGATAACAAACCTGACATCATACTCACCAATAAAAATATCCATACCCGATACAACAAATATACAGAAGAAAACAGAAGAAAAAATTGAAAAATACATCCAACTGGCTGAGGAAGTCCAGGACATGTGGTATCAAGATAAAGTTGACATTATACTTATTATACTATCAGCTACAGAAGTCATACCACACAATATCCACCAGTACATCAAACACGAAGTTTAAAACGTAACAGCCCATTCATTTTTCCATAGATTAAATAAATTCTAGAGTTTCATACACCTGTAAGTGTGGTTTGTAAGCTGTGCAAAATTCATCGAAGAATCTGTTTTACTTATGAAGAAAAGTGTACCTATAGCTACAAATGCAGACAACAGTAAGTGAAAAAAATCATGAAATTTCACATTAAAAAAAATTTGTTTTTGGACTTCCACTGCTATGAGTGTGAATCCTGAATTCTTCCTGGTCATGCTGACAAACTTTTATGAATTTATTTGTAAAAGTATAGACAGTGCAAATTAAAATGTCCTGTTGTGCCTCTCCTTCTCGAAGTCGGCCCGTTTGACATCCTATCCCCCTTAATTTAGGGAAAGGTAACGTCGAATCTATGTAGCTAGTATCTTTCTTCGCATTCGAATTGTTTGGAAAAACCTTGGAAAGCTAAAAAAACCATTTAGAAACGTAAGTGACGTTACAGAAACAGTGTATCTTAAATTCTACTCATTTTCCTGACAGAGTTGCACTACCGAATATAATTGTATGTAAGGATAAAAGGAGTCAAGTTGGGCTTGGTAAGGAGAAGTTTCTCTTGAAAATTTGTGCTACATAATGATACATGTTTTAACGGCAAACACGAACATCTTACTCGCGTAAAAACCGTTTCTGTCTTTTGATGGTCAATCAATGGATGCCGCTCTTATTCCTAAACAAGACCGCGTTGTCAACACGAGACGTCGACATCGACAGTAAAACCCCGCTGCGTAAACGGGTTCCATCTATTGGTACTGACAATTATTGTTTGTTGTAAGTTATCGAGTAGTAGTAAAGTACTCAGTGACGTTAATTATAACCTGTAGATTTCATCGGACAGTGTGAAACATGATGATTATCAAGAACTTAATTTTTAAATATTCAAAGATCCATCAGAGGCCATATATTTCGAAAAAAGCGTGGTACCAAGCTTTGTATCTCGAAGATTTTATTTACTCTAGCACGGTTTGTAGCCGAAATGTGGCGGGCATTGTCCCTGACCGTGATTTTCTTCACAACTATGGATGTTACATCATTTGTAAGTGGGGCATAAGCCGAGCAACTGGTCATTAGTTACCGTCAGCACTCAAAGAGGCTCATTACGACATGGTTTTATACAGCGTAGTCGGTAATTAGTTTCCATGTCACGGCTGCTAATCTCGGTATAACGATAATTAATAGCTAGTACCTCTGCCAGTACTGCCGCCTACACTGCAGACGTTACTCGCTTAGAAATTGCCACGTTTAATAGGTATTGGTGGTTTGTAATTTAGTAATGGCTCCTCAGTGTGAGAGAGGTTTGAATTTGAAGCTCCTGACGGTGCGTGGTGCGCAGTCAGCTATTAGGACGATGCCACTACACCCATGATTCCTTAAGGGAACTTATGATTACCTTACAAATGAATGAACTTGTTACATAAAAGGTGACAATTATTGAACTATTTCAAAGAAAATCGTTGTAACTTCCGAACGGTTTGGGTTAGGATGTTCAAACTGCACGGTCGGCAGCAGGGCGTGTTGGAAATTAGCATGCGCAGTGTGGTTTGATTTAGCAACGAACCTCCTTTTTATTTGAATGGTTTCGTCATTAAGTTAAATTTGTCACATTTGAAGGACTGAGAATCCAATTTCCGCGATCGAGAGCTCTATTCACCTTCAAAGGATGACTGTGTGGCGTGCAGTGCCCAGTCACGGAATAATCGGTGCGATATTCCTTGGTGGCACGATGACTGCCGAACTGTACATGAAAGTTTTGGAAGATGATTTCATCCTCATTAGTCAAAGTGAACCTGATTTCAACGAGATATGGTTCCTGCAAGACGGAGCTGGACCACATCGAAGTAGTAGTGTGTTTAGTGTCCTCAAGCAGCACTTTGGGCACCGCATCCGCCTCTGGGGTAACGAAAGGCCACTAACATGGACATCGATTGGCCGCCATTTTCTCCGGACCTGAATATATGCGACTCCATTTTTAGGGGCTATATTAAAGACAAGATGTCCAGGAATAACCCCAAAACCGATGCTTAGGTGAAAACAGTCCTTCAGAAGGTCATGAACAGCATCGATGTTCCCACACTTCAACGGGTCATGCAGAATTTCTCTATTCGTATGCGCCAATCATCGCCAATGGTGGTAGGCATATTGAATTTTACGTGCTGAATGAAGTATGTGCACGCCGAGGTTTGCAACTAATTTAAATTTTATAAAATTGCATAGATACAGGGCGATATGTACTGACAACGGTTTCTCGTGCTTCCAGCCGCGTCAAGAGGTTTAAAATCGACGAGCCTTCGGCCGAGTACTCCTCGGCCATTGTCAAGCGGTGACTGTCTTCTGGTTGCTGCTACCGCCCTTATATAGCCGCGCTGCCTTCCGTGATGTCACTGGTACCCGCTGCGGCACCATATACGGTAGTGTTTTCGTTGTGTGGCTGCTGTGCCCGCTTCGACCCTCCGATGTCCGGGTCCCACGCCGTGCTTAGCTGCAGGCCGCCGTCTTTTTGAGCGTGTTTTCACAAATTTTAATTCTGATCGCTATCCCAAAAACTCTTACTCCGTGTGATTATAGATGTCTCTTCGAATACAATACGATGACCGTTTACTAATGCATGCTCCGCTACAGCTGGTTTCTCTGGGTACCGTAGACGAAAACATCTCTCGTGCTCTACACAGTATTGTTCAGTTTAACGCACAGTCTGTTCCACCGTCTTCACCCACGTGGTATTTTATATACTCCTGGCGTTCTGAAGCCTACGTCGTCTTTCACAGGCCTCAAGAGTTTTCGAATTTTGTTGGAGCCCTGAAGAGCGAATCGATTTTACACATCTTTAGGAGCCGGCTTATGTTTCCTGTTATTGAGACACAGAACGGCTTCTTCCAGTTATCCTTGGAGTCTTTCTACCTACGTAATTTCGGAAAGATAGCTTGCGAAGTCTGGCGGTTATTGTATCCGTTTTCCTTCAATACTTTCCGTAAGTGGCTCTGTTCTTTCGGCAAGTTTTCAGAATCTGAGACGGTTTCGGCTCGATGCAATAAGGTCCTCAGAACAGAACTTTTCTGTGACGGATGGTGATAACTGTCAGCCTGCAGATATCGGTCTGTGTCTGTGGGTTACCGGTAAACACTGTGGCTGGGACACCCACATGCTCTGCCGCGGACGGGGACATCAAGGAATGGCAAGGCCCCATCTGTCTCTATCTCCATCATGAACTTGATGTTGTTATGGATGTCGTTAATGTGATCCAAGAATTCTCCCAGCTCTTCACGTTCGTGAGACCAGACAACGAACGTGTCGTCGACGTAACGATAAAAGCAACTAGGCTTTTCAGGAGCCTCGCAGTCCTGCCAGCTGATATGGACAACGCAGTCGTCATTAAGGAACTAGCTGACTATTACGCGAAGATTCGGTTGATGCTGGAGGAGGAGACATTCCATAAACTGTCAAAGGACCCAACTTCAAGAATAATGAGGAAGACGTCGGAGCTTCTCAAGAGGTCTTCGCTGGAAGAGAATGTCATCAAAAACCTCCTCCCTGAGGCACTTTGACCACCTACATTGTACGGCGTTCCAAAGGTTTCAAGGAGAACACTCATCAACGCCCCATCGTCGACACCATTGCTTCGCCGACTTACAGACTCGCGAAACATCTGGCCAACCTCCTTACCCCGCACGTTGGTCACTGTGCGCACAACATAAAGAATAAAGCCGGCTTTATCAGTCGAATGAAATGCCTACTCCTTGGAGAAAGGGATATTATGGTCAGCTTTGATGTAGTGTCATTGTTCACGCGCGTTCTCATTAAAGACTCTATAGGTCTGCTCTTCCAGTTATTCGACGACGGTGCTATGGATTTATTCAAGCATGCTTTGAAGTCATCGTATTTCTTGTATGATGCAGAATATTTCAACCAGGTGGACGACGTTGCGATGGGAAGCCCATTAGCCCCAGTTGTAGCCGGTCTGTTCATGGAGTACTTAGGGACCTATGAATAACCGCCCTGGGCACGGCACCTGAAAAGCCTAGTTGCCTTCATCGTTACGTCAACGACACGGGCCGGCCGAAGTGGCCGTGCGGTTAAAGGCGCTACAGTCTGGAACCGCAAGACCGCTACGGTCGCAGGTTCGAATCCTGCCTCGGGAATGGATGTTTGTGATGTCCTTAGGTTAGTTAGGTTTAACTAGTTCTAAGTTCTAGGGGACTAATGACCTCAGCAGTTGAGTCCCATAGTGCTCAGAGCCATTTGAACCATTTGAACCATCAACGACACGTTCGTTGTCTGGTCTCATGGAGGTGAAAAGCTGAGAGAATTCTTGGACCACCTCAACAACATCTATGACAACATCAGTTTCACGATGGAGATAGAGACAGATGGGGCCTTGCCGTTCCTTGATGTCCCCGTCCGCCGCAGAGCAAATGGATGTCTCAGCCACAGCGTTTATCGGTAACCCATCCACACAGACCGATACCTGCACGCTGACAGTTATCACCATCCGTCACAGAAAAGTTCTGTTCTGAGGACCTTAGTGCATCGAGCCGGAACTGTCTGAGATTCTGAAAACTTGCCTAAGGAACTGAGCCATTTACTGAAAGTATTGAATGAAAACGGCTATAATAACCGCCAGAATTCGTAATCTTTGTTTCCGAAATTACGTAAGCAGAAAGACTCCCAGAAGAACTCGAAGAAGTTTGTTTTATTGCCACTCTGTGGCTCAATAACAGGAAAGATAAGCCGGCTCCTAAAGAAGCATGAAATCGATTCGGTCTTCAGTGTATAACACTGCGACACCATTTACATAGCTTGTATAATCAAATACCAAATTTCGTTTATTACGTACTATGCCGCAACAGAACAAATAGTCCTGTCACGGAAAAGCCACGTATAACACTCCTGTCTGCTACAGCTATACCATAAACTCGACGCTGGAGGCAGGTTGTGAAATAAAACTTTCTTATTAAAGCAATTATGGTACAGCGCAACAGAACAGTGTTACCCTCTGAGAGGAATTTTGCTAGGTTGACCGTGTTGTACGTAACGGAAATAGCTTATCGGAAATGAAAAGTCAGCGCACACTCCGCTGCAGAGTGAAAATCTCATTCTGGAAACATCCCCCAGGTTGTGGCTAAGCCATGTCTCCGCAATATCCTTTCTTTCAGGAGTGCTAGTTCTGCAAGGTTCGCAGGAGAGCTTCTGTAAAGTCTGGAAGGTAGGAGACGAGGTACTGGCAGAAGTAAAGCTGTGAGTACGGGGCGTCAGTCGTGCTTCGGTGGCTCAGATGGTAGAGCACTTGCCTGCGGGAGGCAAAGGTCCCGAGTTCGAGTCTCGGCCGGGCACACAGTTTTAATCTGCCAGGAAGTTTCATATCAGCGCACACTCCGCTGCAGAGTGAAAATCTCATTCTGGAATCAAACAATAGTTTACTTATCCACACTGTTCAAAGAGTGAGGAAAACAGTCGCCAGCCTAATTAGGCAAGAGGATGATTGACATTCTTGTTAAAGAAATTATGAATGAGTAACATTAACGGACAAACACAACCTATATTATACCACACGCGAGTTCAATGAACTCTGACACCTGCATATATTAACTTTAAGGTTGGAACTAACAGCTAGAGCAGTACAAACTATTTGCATAAATATAACAAATAACGAAACAATCTATTACTTTTAGTGCTTATTCAAACTGAATGGTCTTTATGACGTTATTATTACTATTCACTGCAGAATCATTAATTAGACATAGGTTCAGTATTATTGTTCAAATATTTTCCTACCTGACATAAAATTATAAATACAGTTCACTACATTTTTATGAACTGGTCACAGGTTAAATATCTCTCAACTAAATACTATTCTATTTAGAATGAAAGTTAAATGGAATTCACTAACAGGTTATTTCTCACTTTCTTTTGAATAAAGAAATTATGGTTTTCGTAAATAGTGGTCTTCCCGTTACTTGTTATCTAGCATTAGCCCAATAGACAAACTGTGAATCCTGTTATACACAAGGGAGACCAACGCTTAGCAATCATGAACATATAATTTTCTACTATTGTAGTTTTCCACTTTTACTACAGTGAAACACAATGTTGACAAAATTGCAAGAAACTGAGTCACCTTTTAAAATTTACTGCAACCAGCAATGTGATCATTTACTAAGCAAAACTTTATAAGCCTCAGTTTTACGAACATTTAATCTTTAAAAGAAACAGCAAATTGCCTTTATTACCACTGTTTCCTACTTGCAAGTAAGTGATTAAATAGGTGACTTTGAAACTCCACAAAACTATAAATTGGAATATTTCCATCACTGGGAGGCCTTCACAAAACTACATTTACTACCTCCCACAATTTCATGAAATCCACAGTAAACCTGAATATTCTCTTATTACCAAAGATCAAACAACATCATTTAATGTTTTGAGGTTTTCATTTTTTCCACAAACTAGGACACTCGGTGATCATAGTTCAAATGGAGAGGAACCTGAGAGGTGTTGTAATAGGGAAATAATCAAGGTACGTACATGAATTCAGTTATAAGTTACCTTATATTTGTGCACACTCAAACATCCAATTAGCTGATCCTTCACTGTATATTATTATAGCATTCCGATACAGTGATTGCGCAATGTGGTGGCAACTGCATGTTGGTAGGTGGATTCGCAGGCAGAATTGCTGGACCCTGTCCCTTCTTGGTGGCGATGTTGGACACCAATTCCAGAATCGTTTCAGCTATTTATCCATCCATCTGAGGCATTGGAAAGCGGCAGGAAAAGCCGCTCTCGGAACCAGCACAATATACAACTTTAATATGGGCAGTGCACAGTTTGGTAGCTCGTCCCCGACTGACTCTTGTTTCCACCTTTTCTACCTAGGCCAATCACAATTTGCGCGCGCTACACAGTTCCGTTTCCGCGGGGAACCACCAGACCTTTTATACAGGGAACCACTACACCTTTTATATACTATAGAACTAAGAACCCTAAATGAAGGTCAGCAGTTTACATAACAGCAAACAAACATTTTCAATAAAACAGAACATTTGCATATATTGATAGTTCTACACAAAATTATTTATACAAATTCCAAATATATACAGAAAGTTTTTGTCTCCCTCCAATTGGGACAAAGAATTTAAATGACAGATACACTACATTGCATAGAATCAAATCATGACATCAAAGTTTGTACAAAGAAAGGAGTGTACAATTTTGTATTATTGTTTCAAACACGTTTACAGAAGCTCAACGATGTAACATTAAATAAAACAACATCAAAATAAATCAGTAGAGTATTAGAGATATGGTGTTACAAGGGCTCCAACAAAAATTCGAAAACTCTTGAGGCCTGTGAAAGACGACGTAGGCTTCAGAACGCCAGGAGTATATCAAATACCATGTGGGTGTGGACGGTTCTGTATCGGACAGATTGTGCTTAATATTGAACAGTACTGTGTAGAACATGAGAGATGTTTTCGTCTACGGTATACAGAGAAATTAGCGGTAGCAAAGTCTGCATTATAAAACGGTCATCGTATAGCATTCGATGAGACATCTATGATCGCACGGACTAAGAGTTTTTGGGATAGCTTAATGAAAGAAGCGATCGGTATTAAAATTTGTGACAACACGCCCGAAAAGACGGTGGCCTGCAGCTAAGCACAGCGTTGGACCCGGCCATCGGAAGGTTGAAGCAGGCGCGGCGGCCGCACAACGTAAACATTACCATATATGGTGCTGGGACGGGTACCAGTGACGTCACGGAAAGCAACGCGACTGTATAAGGACGGCAGCAGCTACCAGAAGACAGTCACCAGTTGACAATGGCCGAGGAGTACTCGGCCGAAAGCTCGTGGATTTTAAACCACTTGATGCGGCTGGAAGCACGAGAAACCTTTATTAATTTACACTTTTTTCATATAGTTGAATAACTGTCGCCCTATATTGGCCTTTAAGCATGTAAGCGAGAAATGGTTTAAACCAGGCCTTAAATTATGCTTATGGTTTGTTGGAAGTCGCTAACTACCCTCATTATGAAACACTTTGTGAGTATAAACTTGGTAATTTGCGCTCCATTTTATGCAAAAGCTAGTTTCCCAAGCAGCCCAATGTTTATTAAGTCATCTCTGCTGAGCTATACATCGTAAAATGACATAATTTTGCTGCTAAATTATGTGACGTATGTGGTTAGTGTATGGAAGGTGTGTTGCAAATAGGGTGAGAAATAAGGAACTGAAAGATTAGTAATAAAGAAGTAACAAATCAGAACGGCATGGTTGATGTTGAAGTTTGAACACATGATCAACGGAAATGTTGTTAAGCGATAAATTTTTTTCTTTCGTTATTTGGTCGACGGCATCTGTGAGAAAAAGTTTCGAAAAGAATTTATTTATGGGTAATCTCTGTTGAAGTCGCCAAATGATCTTATTCTCGTATACTGGATGAATGAAGTTAGTACATATACGAGCTGTCAGTTACGCAGCCACAAGAGAAATCTACAGTTTCTGACTGTAATACTTGTTTTAGCTAAAGCATTTATGCAAAATTATATCTCTTAATGAGTACACTATAACCCGATTTTAAATTTTTAAAGTAAGTTAGTAATGACATGAGATAATGAAAATAAAGGAATTGTTGCCCTACGCTGCAACTGGTACGGGTTTCTAGGCTCTGCGACAGCTTTTATAAATATTGAATGCAGAATAGGCGCTGAGTGACAAAGAGTCTGTTTGTAGAAAACAGCTCTGACGGAAACCACCACTACAACGAGACAAGATTTTCACATTTTCTACTTGTGACATTAATTATGGACTGGAGGGTCTTAGTAGTACGAGTGTATTAGAGTTGTTCTTGTACATCTCTGATATTAGCCTTACGTTGACAACAAAATAAAATGTTTCGTAGTGAAACTTCAAACATTTTCCCTTGGATAGAAATTGTTGTTGATGTACTGTATATAAGTGGCAATCAAAAACTTTCCGTTCGATGGCCGTACAATCCAGAAGCGGTACGCCGATCAGGCAAACTCACCGTCAGCGCTGAGGCAACCATCACACCGACGCACCAGGTACAATATACCCGTTTGGTAACACACACTGTCCTACTGAGTGGAAGTGCCCAACTGCCTGCCGCACTTTCTCAATCCATAGGAATCGATGACCCTGGAATGCTATTTTGAAGGGACAGTAGGTGTCATAATCGCTTGGGGTGCATATGAGGACTATAGTACGACTGTTCGATAGTTATCCACTTGTGTTAGAGTCACGACCTTTAAGATCGATGGTTTCCGGTAGATATGATGCTCCACACTCATTTTTCAACCTCCGATGGATGTTATCAGTTTTTGTCCTTCGGCAGCAAACTAAAGAATAACAGCACGTCGTTCCTGTTTGGACGCACTTGGTAATAATGTCCCCATGGTTCACGCTTCCGCATTTACCGCACGAACGTCGGAAACATACGATTGTCAGATTACTTCTTTACCGGCAGGGTGGTGCTTATATACCCGCATCTGAGTTGTGCTACGTTGCGTTTCCGCTGCAGCAACGCCCTCAAACTGAAACATTTTGATGGCTTGTTGTATATATTTCATTCTGTACAATTTAATTCTTTGAATACAGTTCTGCTAACAAATACCTGAGTCGTACAATTATTGCATCTGAAAAATCTACTGACGTGATTTTAGGAGCACAATTTAATTGTGAAATTTATATGTAAATTAGTACACTGATAGAGACTGCGGTAAAAGAACTTAATGAAATGCAATTCGCTGATGAAAAAGGTTAGTCACAATGCCTACGTCCGAAGGATGGAAAGCAAAGCAATAAACGCAATACGAAATCATATCACCATTATCGGCGTGGCTTAGATAGCGGGGAGTTGTCTGTCTTCTTTCCATGAAGCTGGAGACCTTTATTTATCAACGATTTCTTTTAGAATCATACAATCTCGGCGGTCTCAGCCGGCGTTCAGCTAAATCTTTCTGGGTGGGAGGCGCTGGTCTGTATACAGTACTATTCTGTATTCGTCCTTAGGAGACGTCTTCCGAGATCGGCAACTGCATCAAGAGCTAGAGGGGCCCCCGAACGTGTAGACGTGTATCAAGTGGAACAGAATTTTGTTACGTGATGCCGAATGTATCATTATCCCTACTTGACGTCGTGTAGTAGCTCAAGGGCCTCACACCACTAGCGATCTACTGGCCAGACAAACGAACTTCCTTCGGGCATGCATAATGATAGAACCAAACGACGTACCTTGAATCGGGAAACGGGCTTATTTCCAAGATAAGTCCCGAACTTTGCGTACGGATAGCACGGCGTCCATTCTTGCGGCTTCCCTTGAGTGACAGCAGTGTGAGTGGCGCCGACAGTGGTAAACAACTGAGCAACAAGGGACACAGAATTGGCACCACGTCATCTTTTCTGACAGGTCCCGGTTCAGAGCTCAGCATCCCGATGGGCTCATCTGTGTCGGGCTTATCTGTGTAGGAAGACTTCGGTGATACCAGACTGTGTTCATTATCGACATATTGGTTCAATAGCTCTTCTGATGGTCTTGAGAGTCACTGGGTACCCACCACCTTTGCCTCTGTATTATGGACAGTAGGCGTTACATTTATAATGTACTGGCGGCAGTTGCTGCGTCCAGTCTTCAAAGAATTCATGTTGTTATCTTGGTTCCCACGTTCTTCGTGCTGTCCTGATGCTGTCCTGACCTATCTCGACACAGAGAGTGGTCGACTGCTGTACTGGCAAGGAAACCTCTCACCCACGGAAAACACGCCAACACTCACCGGTCACCACGCTTGGTGAATCTGAAGTAGAGTTTAAGCTGCATAGATTGGCCCTATCTGTCACCCGAGCTCAATTCGACTCTGTCCACAGCCAGATCAAAGCCGTTGTTGCTACCACAGGTGTGTAGTTCATTTCGAAGCCCGTATACCTCGATATGCCTTATAAATTTTGTCTTCTCTTCTAGATGACTATATGAGCAGTCAAATGAAATGTGTCCCGCAACTCCATTTCTTCCTTTACGCTATCCTGATCCTCACCCCTTTCATTCAGAGATATGAACCCTGTCAATGTGGACATAAATTTCATATAGGGTAAAGACAAGACCGAAGCACATTCTGGAATTAGGAAACCCTTTAGGCGCGAGTACAGAACAACCGATAATTACTGGAAAATGCCGCCCTGAACCCGCAATTCTCGTGTTGTCACTGCTGTGGAACCTCTCTGCAAGGCCGAAGGGGTGGCACGAGTAGTGGGCAAACTCGTTGACTCCTGAAACACGTCCCAGGTGCAGTATGGAGAGCACACTACGACCCTTTGCAGTCAGGTGGAATTAACAAGGGTAGCGGCTGTTTACCTGTTACACGTCCGCACCAATTGACTTATGTACAGGCGCCACGTGTCGCTATCAACACTGGGAGGCCCCATCGGCCTCCACTGGCCGGTCACCGTCCACGTCAAGCTGGGCAGCTCCCAGTCAATCAAGTAGTAACATGGACTGTTCCTCTTGAATCTACGGAACACTATAATTGTACTCACAAGCAATGCTGGTCGAGTTTAGGGTTGCTCTGCACTCCTATTTCACGCGTTCTCAGGCAGCCAGTGAACTATAGAACTTTCCTGAGCGCTTTAGTGTGAATTGAGTACCCAGTTAGACCATTAAACGTGATCGTAGCGAATTGCCAAATGAATTTTTATTCTACACTGTGAAGCCAAAGAAACTGGTACACCTACCAAATATCGTGAGGACGCAGAAGTGCCGCAACATTATGTAGCATGGACTTGATTAATGTCTGAAGTAGTGCTCGAGGGAACTGATACTGTGAATCCGGCAGGGTTGTCCATAAATCCGTAAAAGTACGACGGAGTGGACATCTCTTCTGATCAGCACGTTGCAAGGCATCCTAGATACGCTCTATAATGTTCATTTCTGGCGGTTTAGTAGCCATAGAAAGCTTTTAAACTCAGAAAAGTGTTCCTGGAGACACTTTGTAGCAATTCTGGACGTGTGGGGTGCCGCATTGTCCTGCTGAAATTGCCCACGTCTGCTGGAATTCACCATGGACATGAATGGATGCAGATCAACAGACAGGATGTTTGCACATGTGTCACCTGTCAGAGTCGTATGTAGATGTATCAGTGGCCCTATATCATTTGAACTGTACAAGCCCCACAGCTTTACAGAGCCTCAACCAGATTGAACAGTCCCCTGCTGACATGTAGGGTCCATGGATTCATGAGGTTGTCTCCATACCCGTACACGTCCATCCGCCCGATACGATTCTAAATGAGACTCGTCCGACCAGGCAACATATTTCCAGTCATCAATAGTCCAATGTCAGTGTCGACGGCTCCAGGCTGTGCGTAAAGCTTTGTGTCAGCAAGAGTACAGGAGTGGGCCTTTCGCCCCGAAATCCCATATCGATGATGTTGGTTCAATGGTTCGCGTGCTGACACCTGTTGATGGCCCAGCATTGAAATCTGCAGAAATATTCGGATGGGCTTTACTTCAGTCACGCTGAATGCTCGGTTCTTTTGAGTCGTCGCTGATCCCATTCTTGCAGGATCTTTTTCCGGCCGCAGCTATGTCGGAGAAATTGATGTTTTACCGGATTCCTCATATTCACGGTATACTTGTGGAATGGTCGTACAGGACATTCCCCACTTCATCGCTATCTCGGAGATGCTGTGTCACATCCCTCGTGCGTCGACTATAAAACCAGGTTCAGACTCACTTAAATCTTGATAACCTGTAATTGTAGCAATGGTAACCGATCTAGCAACTGCGACAGACACTTGTTGTCTTATTTAGGTGTAGCCGACCGCAGCGCCGTGTTCAACGTTTTTATATATCTCTGTATTTGAATACGCACGCCTATACTACTTTCTTTGGCCTCTGAGTGTATTTGTAGGAGTTGTCATGGCTAATGTTGGTCTTAGGCAACGAATTCTACACAAGCAAGTGAGAGACATAATTTTCGGGATGCACGCTAAATAAAGCGCAAAGTAAGTATATGCGCGTGCCATAATGTCGCTCCCAACCGGCAGCAATGCGATCCCCGACCGCTTCTCTTCCTGCGCGAACCGTCATCGTTCTAGCCCCGCGAGAAGTTGTTGCCATGAAGTGGACAGCTGCTGAAACGAAAAAGAATTATAAACCTACCTCACTATGTTTTGGAACATGACATATCCGTACTTCCCTCGCACCTGTGGAAGTTCTCACGATCTACGCAGGATCGCTGCCATCGACCTTAATTTAGCCAGTTAGCCAGGTTTATTGATGCTATAACAGTCTGGCAGGAAACAGGCTACCAGAGGAGGGTTCAGTAGACGATGTAAACTACACATTTTCTGGAAGGTAAAGAACGTGGCCTTTTCTCAGACAACACGGTGTTGGTTTTGCCTTTCACAATGATACTGTATACGCTCTAAAATTATAATTTTTTTATTTGTTGTGATTTTAATGGTCAGTACTAAGCCAATGATCCAGGCGGAGGAAAGAAGTACAGTTGGTTACCTAATAGACTCGCATTCTGTCGGAGCAAGCCTAAAAGTCTCGTGCTGGCACACAAGTTTAGGTTATATGCGACGTCCGTAAACAGATTAAGTCAACTCCAAGGAAAGCATTGAATGCTCATGGCCGATTCCTTCCCTCGTCCTTGTTTTAAGTGAATATGTACTCCCTCAAATGACCGTATGTCCAACATGACATTTGACTGTAGACTTACTTCCTTCATTCAGGAAATTAAACTTGCAGGGACTGCGGAGTCTTGCGGATGTGCGGTTAGTTATTAGGTATTCAGTTAAGTGACTACTGGGAGTAAACATGATGATATTTACTATAAATAAATTTAACTATTTGGAGATACACATCTCGCACTTGAGCAAGGCCGAGGAGATGACGAAGACAAATCTGAATTATTACAGTGATCTATGTGAATTACATCATCGTAAAAGTTGATATTCTCAAGAAGTAAAAGGTAACAGTCACAGTACCGGCTATTACAATTCTAAAAACAAGTCGCGATAATTACCGTTGTGCTACATTAGCAGCTATCCGTGAATAGTGGCTTCACTTGAAGCGACAATTTTCTGTGTTTCTCTTCAATTCGTCCAAATAACTTGTAACTGAATCCTAAAGGGTTTGCAGCACACCACCGTTGTGTCTGAATAACAGGTCAACAGGATAACGCACGGTACGTCCGATTCGGCTGGCTAATAGCTTCTGACACTCTTCGCTACTATTGCTCCACTCGAGTTCCTTTTTCAACCAATACTTGACTTTCTTTAACAAGAAACGTTCACTCATAAAACATCATATATTACTTATAATAATGTCATTGAACAACTCCAAAATCCTTTTAATTGTCTATGGTTTGATTTCAAATATTCATGCAATTATAGAAGGGGAGATGGGAGAGTTTCCGTTCAGAGAGTGCATAGTTCACCGTCAGTATGGCAATCAGGCAGTATCGCCGTGAGGATTGAGACAATCACTCCACAGACGCACCAGGTTGAAGACAGTCATTGGTAAAACACAGTATCCTGCTACGTCACGAAGTCCCTAACTGCTTGCTGTACATTCGCTTTCGACAGGAATCTACGACCCTTCAGGACCTTCTTTAAGGGACCGCAGGCGTGACAATCGCATGGGGAGGGAACAGGACTACAGTGTGGGTTCTCGCGTGTCTCCCACTGGAATTGACACAACTTCTGCTGTACGACATTTGCGTTGTGGGGACGTGCGCTTATCAAGGAGAAGCAGCATTCCTTGTCGCACAGAACTTTGCACACCGTCGGACAATGGTGGTTTTCGATCGACATGCTGTCCCATACACATACTTTATGCTCCAGTAGATGTGTGCTGGTGTTTAACCTTCGGCAGGCAAGTAAAGAGCAACAGCACTTGGTCCTGTCTGCACGTATTCGGGAATATCGTCGCCATATTTCACCTTTTCGCATGTACATCGGGAAGACTGATCTTTTACGTTTACTTCGATGCCTGTATACTGGCATCTGAGTCGCGCTATCTTTCGTTTATGCTACAGCAACGGCCTGAAACGGAAAGTAGTTTCTGATCGCTTCTTATATTTATATGGAGTTACATAGTCATCAACTTGGTGGAAAATTATACTCCACCATTTCACAACAAGTTCTACTGCTTCTCGAGCCATTTTGGGGTGTGTGGCGAAGGGTACTTAGGGCATAACTGTCACCTCTCACGTTTCGTTTTCCAGTCGCGAATGGAAGAACGACTGCTGGTTAGCAATCTGGTGAGCTAGAATCTCTAATTTTACGTTCCTTGGCTATCCGCGAGATGTTTTATGACTTTCGTCCGGCCACATGTGTGGGTCTTTGATTGCTCTGGGAGAAGGCTCATCATTCTAGAACACTTGAAATTTTAGTTAACATACATAAATTAAGAAAAGGTTTACTTAGGAACACTTCTTTGGCACTGGAGTACTGGATATTGTCATTGATTAGCAAAGCATCACTTCATGTACTAATTAACAAATTGTTCCGCTGATGTACAATACTTCATTACTAAATGTAACACCAAACAGTTTTCAAAGAAACCTTGAATTGTTACAGGTATTAAAGTGTTTTTAGAAAGAAAAATATTACTGTATGGGTCTGCAACATTTAGTAAAGGCCCAGAAAAGTTGTCAGAAACTCAAGGAATATGTATGACAGACATGAAATTAACAGCTCGGGAAATAAAAGCAAATCAATACGAAATGTTGTTGGAAGGGAGAAAGGAAAAGTAACCACTGGCGGAGGTGGTACCACTATTAAAAAGAATGAGACCATCCTAACCAACAGTACACAAGTAGCTAATGTATATAACAACCATTTCTTAAGTGTAGGAGGAAAAAGTTGGTGAGAATAGTCCAAAAGAAAAAGCCAAGCAGCTGATGGAAGAGTCAGTTGTGAGGTATTTTACTCAGGTTAATTTTCACCTAACAACCTGGTGTGAAATATGAAAAATCATTTTGTGATGTCCTTAGGTTAGTTAGGTGGTTCTAGGGGACTGATGACCATAGATGTTAAGTCCCATAGTGCTCAGAGCCATTTGAAAAATCATTAAATCTTTGAAAAATAAATGTTTCGTGGCAGTCGACGACATCTCAACAAGATATTAAACCAATGTGCAGCAGTTAGAACTGATGTCCTGAGTCACATATGTAATGCATCACTAACTCAAAGTATTTTCCCAGACAGTTTAAAATATGCCATTGTCTATCCACTCTACCATAAAGGGGACACCACAAATGTCAATAATTACCGGCTGGTATCTATGCTTACAGCATTTTCAAAAATCGTCGAGCAAGTAATGTACTCAAGTGTGGTAAGCCATCTCATTAGTAATGGAATACTTACTAAAGCAAAGGTCAGATTAAAAAAATGCTGTTCTAGTGAGACAGGATTACATAACAGAGTCTTTAAATAGTAAAATGTCATCTATAAGAACTTTCTGTGACTTATCCACATCATTCGATTGTGTGATAATGATATTATGTTACAGAAATTACAAATCTATGGTATAAATGGAACAGTATGTGAATGATTCAAGTCATAGCTACAGAACACGAAAAAAAAGTTTCTTTACATGGTTTAAGTGATTTTAAAAAATTTGCCACTTCATCTAACAGGGGTGAAGTTACATTAGGTGTTCCACAGGGTTCGATTATAGGTCCCTTCTGTGCTTGAAATGTGTGTATGAACTCCCTTAATATCTGAAACAAGAAGCTAAACTAACACTGCTTGCTGACGATATATGAATCATTATTAATCCAGTAAGGGAAACTCTTAGCAAATGATACAAATAATGACTTTCCAAATCTTTTTAATTGGTTTTCTGCGAATAGGCTTGCTCTGAAGTTTGGAAAAACACAGTACATCCAATTTTCTGGTGCAATTAGTAGAATTCTTTGAATAAATATAGCACATCAACAGAAATCAATAGCCAGGGAGAGCATACTAACTTTTTGGGTGTACATATAGATGAGAATCTTAATTGGAGAATTCGTATTTGAACTGGGGCAGAGGCCTTGCTAGCTCGACACTATACGGGCCTCAGTGTGAGGGCACTGCTATGCTGAGAGGGAGGGCATGGTCTCTAGGAGGCCCTCCCAGGCATCGTTGCGGAATGAAGCGAGCTCTCGCTAATGTCTTTAGTATCAATTCACGTTGCCAACTTTGGTGTGGTAATGCGATATCTGTATGATACCGCAAGATATACGCAGAAGGATGTAATGTATTCGTGGAATCTACTAGCAAACCAAACCATGATGCAGAGTGTGTGTTATGAAACACTGGCACTGTAGTTGGCTGAGCATATTCGTGACGTTTTCGTGGTTACTAAATGAGCCTGCTAGGAATCGCGCTTCTCTTATTAGGATCTTCCCTGTTTCCAGTATCAGTAACTCTAGCCTGGATCCCAGACTCACGAACGCGGTTATAGGTGGCACGAACGTTTTGTAAGCTGTCTCTTTTGGGATTGGATTACACTTCTTGAGAATTCTTACAGTGCTTCTCAGTGTGGCATTTTCCGTACTTCTGATTATTTTTATATGGTCATACGACTTTTAATGGCCCATTACGCATACTCCTTTGTATTTAATGAGTATGGCTGCTTTCAGGGGTTTTTCTGCAGTCGTGTGATAGTAAAGAAATTGTTTTTCCTGCCTTGTACCTTACATTTGATATTCGTTTCTGTACTAGCGTTGATCCTCAGCAGGTGTTCCGGCATTTCGCTATAGTTTTCTAGCGTTGCCACTTCTCTGTATATGGCATTATTATCCGCGGGAAAAACCCATGGAACTTACAGTTTTGTCCCCCTAGATCATTTATATACACAGAGCGTTTCACAATTCACGATCTCCACTCCTTCGCTCTTCACATCTAGCTGTTGTAGAGGGGACTTAGTAGATAAAGTTTTACATAGGAAACCACGTCTGGGAACGTGATCCAGCGAAGCTATGGAGTACCAAGATATAGGTGCCGGCATCTGTAAATGTATGTATGTACAGGGTGATTCTACGATGATGTTACAAACTTTCGAGAATGATGAAGAAAGATAAATGTATCAAATTAAGATTAGGGTCTCTGTACCGGACACGAACGCGTAGAAAGCGAAAATCGTTCTGATACCTCTGACAGTGGAATGCATGCACTGGCACTGTTAGTGGTAACGTCGCAGCGTACGCAACTTTCACAAGTGGTTGTACGGATCAAAATTAGAAAAAATTCCTAGCAAACATATGCTCTACAATATAAAAATATATACCTTAAGAGCTATGATCATTTGTGTTCAACAGAAGAGATATGTTTCACAGTAGCGAAAATGAAACAGTCATCATAGCTCCTCAGGTATGAAGTTTAGAGCCCACGTTTTGGTCCATACTACCACCCTTGAAAGTTGCATACCCTACAATCTTATCCCACCACGGAGCTGGTGCGTTAGTTCAATGAAAAGTTGATCCACGCACTTTCCACTCTTATTACCGATAACTTCTGGTCACTGGAATGTTCTTCAGCGAGAAAATAAGCATCGGTAACCCCACAGAACGTGCGAATTGACGCTCCCTCATCCTCGCGATGTCGGATAACTGCTACGCGTGATGGTCTTAAGAATACCCTTGCTTCGTTGAATAATTTGTATCTGCGCTACTTCTCGGTCTCTTCGCTTTCCTTGATTATTGGGGGAGGGAACACAACAGCATAGTCAGCCCCACGGGCTGTGACACCTGCCCACTTCGCCAACGCACCTCTTTTCGGGTGCCAGGAAGGTCCAGGAAAAAATAAAAACTGGCTATAACCAGAGGACACAAAGAAAGCGTGTAGCGTGTTACGCGATTAGTTTCAGGAGCGCGAGGTACAGCGATCGAATATCCCTGCTTGCACTGTTTTTCTCTTCTCTGATAATCATTATTAATGTGCAGACTATCGTCACTGAATGATTCATTTATTATTTTCGTAATCTTTATCCTGAAAGAGGGAGATAAAGATTTCGTAGTAAAATTGGAAAAAATCGTTAGGCTGGGACTTTCAATCAAATCAGTATGGTCATATTATTTGTATTATATTATCTACATGTGTGAATAAAGTAATGTGTAACATATGAAGTCCTGTACGAATCAGGATGATACTGATCATGGAAGCAAGGGAAACAATAGTTATTGCGACATACAGCACATGTAACGAACGCCACATCTTTGCATATGCACGGTTTGCAAAAGAAACTTGGACAATATTCGTAAATGGTTATTGCTCATCACACAATTTGGTTGCGACTACGCATTCCTGTTCTTACAATTACGTAGGAAAGAAATAAAAGGAAAGTGTCCTGGGAGCGAGGTTCGATCCACAGACCTCCAGTTTATGAACCTAAGCGCTTACTCGCTTTTCAGCATAATCCATGGTTACTAACGAACACACGAAGTATGTAATCATGCATAAAATTTTCAAACTCTATATTATGTATTTACGTATGTTGACGTCCTATTTGTGCCCAACTCAGCCTGTCGGTATGAATGCAAGCAGTGGGGGGAAGTACGTAGTGTCCCTTAGTCAGCTCTTCTGACAGGAAATAATAAAATTGGTTTCAAGTAAATGTTCTGCTTTTTGACAAATAATACTTCTTTTACGACTTCTGTCTTTCTACTATTCATAACTGTATGTTATAAGGAACTGGTTTTACAGTGGCATGTGCTTTAGTGTCATTCATTAACACAAAATAGCCCGCATCTCGTGGTCGTGCGGTAGCGTTCTCGCTTCCTACGCCCGGGTTCCCGGGTTCGATTCCCGGCGGGGTCAGGGATTTTCTCTGCCTCGTGATGGCTGGGTGTTGTGTGATGTCCTTAGGTTAGTTAGGTTTAAGTAGTTCTAAGTTCTAGGGGACTGATGACCATAGATGTTAAGTCCCGTAGTGCTCAGAGCCATTTGAACCATTAACACAAAATATTTACTCTTCACATATAAGGAATTTTTCTGATACACAAATGAAGTGATCAGGCCATCTCGTTTCCAAACGTACTCGTGTCCAATCGAGACGGTGCGTAGGTTCTGTGACAGTATACAAGGAATAACAGAACACAAGCTCTGACAAATTATTATATGCTGACGGAAAAAATCGCAGCACCAAGAAAGTCTCGGCAGGAAGGTAACCAGTGTACATGACTGCTGGCAGTGATGGTTACGACATGTCTCAAGGAAGGCCGTGCTCCGGATGGCCACATGGCAGGCACTCGCGTTCGGTGTATGGCTCTGTCATCTCGGCATCTCGTACTATATCTTCAGCAGCAATTTAAGCTGCAGTTGACACCACAGGGACACAAAAATTTGTTACAAATAAGTTACTTCTAGCCCCGCCACTTACGAATTGAGTGATGTCAAGCGAGGGCTCATTGGAATGCAGGATGGAGGGATTTCTGATGAAAGATGGTTCTGCCATGCTGCCAGTGGAAAAATGCTAGTTGAGGCCCTACAATCAACCTGTTTGTGTGCTAGACACATTGGAGCCACGTTCTGGGCTGTCGTATATATCATAGCAGGAGCATTCTGACTGTCAGTTTGTACGTCAGTCTGGTGATTCGACCTGTTGTACTGCCATTTATGAATAGCACTCCAAGGTTAATTTTCCAGCAGGATAACGCTCGCCGAAGTACAGCTGTCGTAACCCAACATACTCCACGGGTTGTCGACATGTTGTTTTGGCCGGCTTGATCACGAGATCTAGCTCCAGTCGAGCACGTATAGGACGTCACCAGTCGACAGTTCCAGTGTCACCCAAAGCCAGCATTAGCCGTGCCTGTACTGACTGACCAAGTGCAACAAGCATAGAACTGCATCCCATAAATTGACATTCAGCATCTGTATACACCACAATGGATGCACGTTTGCATGCGTGCTCTCAACATTCTGGCGGTTACACCGGTGATCAGTGAACCAGAATTTCACATTTGCAGTGGCTTGTCTCACACTTACATTAAGCTGTGATCTAGAGATGTTAATCGGTTCCATGAGTTACGTAGACAAATTTTGTGCCCGAAATTTCTTTATTCTAGATTAATAATTTTTGGTTTTGCGATTTCTTTTCCGGTCAGTGTATTATACTTAACTCGAATACATTGATACCTTAATGACTTCCATATACAAGTCCTTGACCAAGACCGGATAGGTCGAACAGTTCAACTGTTCAGAATGGAGACATAAACATAATTCCTGAGGCCGATACTGAGGTGTTACTTAAGTAAAGAAAGTTGCGACTACATTTTGTTGATTCTACACTGATTTACACTGGAGCTACACAACAGCTTAACAAAAACTCAACCACCAGCTCGTAATAACTGAGCACAACTGCAGTTGGGCGGCCGCTTCATCCTCAGGACCCATGGCGTCAGTGGCGCTTCAGTTCAGAAGGCGTCCTATCTGCTGGTTGCAATACCATAATAAACATGGCAGAAGATATAACACACCTATAACCGTATTTTAAATAATTATTTTTTCTCTTTTGTAGCCACTTGACCTCAGTTACTTCCAACGCAAACCATGTGGAGGGGAAATACGGTTGTTAAGCAGCGGCGGGGTACATGGGACACATGGTGTTTCTCGGATTTACTGCTAGAGAGGACACGCATGCTGTGCTTTGAATGAAGTGCGGACACTAAACTGTCACCCCCTGAAACATGACTGAAGCAGCTGTTCAGCCTGTACCACAAATAATTTATTCCGAGCGTCGAAGCTGGTGAACAGCGTAATTTCCATTATCAGTTTACAATGTCGTAGGTACGAAGTAATAATACATACTAGTACAAATATTTCAAACTTTTAATGTGGACTGTATAGTAATAATGAACTTCTGATTACTCAAGACGATTTCTGTTTCTTCCATATTTTAATGTTTAATGAAAGATGAACAGAAATTGCCGTACCAAAGTCGGGTGGTACTGCCCATGTAATTAAACCCTTCCTTTCTTCTTCGGGCACGATGCCAAGTTTAGAGAAGAAGCCTGCCGGAGAGGGATGACGGGAGTGGTCTTAGAATAGAATGAAGCGATCGGTTTCGTTTTGTAAGGCGAAATGACCGAAACGGCTTTTGCCCATCGTTTTAATATTCCACGAAATACAGTACCGAGATTGAAATTGGTTGTAGGGAATGAGCAGACATCAGTAGCACATCAGTGTAGTTTCGGAAACATACATTTTTACTAAGAAATTTTTTCAAGAAAGCTGGATCCTGGGTGAAATATTTGAGGCCTGGCACATGACAGACATAGAAGACCCATAGCGATATAATGAAAACGAATTTATTTATCTTCATCTTTGGAAATTAGGCAAGTATTGTTTAGCGAACATGCATCGTTCGAAAGAGTCAAACTATTATTTTCCATACTAAAATCGACGGCCCTTTTGTAGACTTTAATTTCAGTTTTTTGTTATATTGTAGCTTTGAAATCTATACAGATTGCATTTCTATGTGAACCTATATTTTGTTCTATGGCCCATAGTATCCCACACTTTTAGACACAACTTTAATTTTAAGACTTCCAATAACTTTTCTTTCCGTTTCCCGTTTCGGTTGTAAGTCTTTCTTTCACCATTTACACCAAAGTTAATGTTCAAATAAAGATTTTCTGCAGTTACGCCTCATTTCAAAAATGAAAAAAAGTTTCACATAGCAGCGAACACATAATCCTTCGTCGCCTCACTCACCTATCTGAGCCCAGGAGGCCAATCTGTTGTTGGAAGAAATGAACACCGGTTGGGAAAATGATTTATCACCACACTCTGGTGCCAAAATGTTGTTATCGCGAAACTGATGTTATTAACGTGTCAGAAGGTGAACGAAATAATGTCTGTGTTTTAGTAGGGAATACACATTAGAGCACACGAAAAGATTAAAGAATGTGTGATTTCCAGCACTGAACACGTCACTGAAACCATGACGACGCATTATTCTAGCGGTACTACACACCCTCTAGAGACAATCGACATCTATACTTTTGACAGTTTACGCAGATAGCTGGACTTAAAAAAAGTTCTGACAGGTTACGATCGAAGTGGTGATCGACTCTGACTCCGCCGCATTTTTCGACAAAACCTCGATAGATGATCTTTGAGAACAGACGCCAGTGTGTGACACAGTAATTGTAGAAGTACTTTTCTGGTGCCAAAATGATGGAACCAATAACAGCGTCAATACACAGAGGCAACATATCATATGCTTGGAGCAGATCGAGGGCTGTCTACGTGTTACTGGATGGGGTTAGCACACAGTACCAGTAGGGTGGCAGCAGTCGCGAGTCGGATGGAGAGCAGGAACGAACGAAATATCCTTCGGTGCTTCGCCATTACAGATAACAGATGTACTACACTGCGGGAACGGCATTGTGCGCACGTCAGCTGCTCTCCAATCTTGCTCAGAGTACTTCGCAGAGAGAATCACAGAAATTGGAGATAAAAAAGTAGGTTAAAAAAAGTTGCTGTGAAGAAACTATTCGTAGCAGAAGAAATCTTTCAGCTGATTGACAAGAGAAGAAAGTACGTAAATGTTCAGGGAAATTCAGGAATACAGAGATACAATTCACTTACGAATGAAATTAATAGGAAGTGCAGGGAAGTTAAAGCGAAATGCGCGTCGCACGGATTAACTTAGCATTCAGAACAGTTAATACAACACTCCGTGAAATTAAAAGCAAGAGCCGTAACATCAAGAGTGCTGTGAAATTCCACCATGCAGAACAAAGAGCGACTAGGCGAAAAGGATACATAGAGGGCCTCTCCTACAGGGAGGATCTATCTTATGGAGTGACAGAGGAAGAAACAAGAGTAGATAGGGAAGAGACAGGGAACCAGTATTAGAAATTAGAAGAGCTAGGGAAGAATTTTACTGGCATTTCGAAAATTATTAGACGAGTAACAGCTAAACTTTAATTCCAGTTGGTGAATAGAATATATGAGACTGGCGGTTAACCATCAGCCCTTGGCAAAAATATCATTCACATAATTCCCAAGAGAGCAAAAGTTGACAAATGTTAGAATTATTTCACAATCGGCTAAACACACATGCACGCAAGTTGCTGCTGTAGATGATACGCAAAAGAATGGATAAGAACTGAGGATGTGATTGCCTTTTGGCAACACCTTAGACGCGAAATACAACAATTGGAAAGAGTTCTGAGCAGCAGTGGGTACTTCACAATTTATATTAGAAGTATAATAGAGCCAAACACTCGCTGAAGTAACACATCAGAAAAAGAAATGTCGGATAGGGCGTTTCTGTCCTACATTCCAAGAGTGGTGGACAGAATTGACCGTATATGGCGCAAAAACAACGTAACCACTATTTACAAACAGGCAAAGAAGAACAAAAGTGTCTCACACCGGCAAGGAGAAAAGGGACCCACTTACGATGTCAGGAATATACCGCATACCATGCACATGTGGAAACGTTTATGTTGGAATGACTGGATGACAAATCAACACCAGCATCACAGAACATAAGCGATATTGCACATTGGGGCAGGTGGAGAAATCGTCTGTAGCAGAGCAAGCGCTGCGCGAGACGAACCACGCAGGCCCAGTAAAGTTCACCGACATTGAAGTTCTGATTGTAGAGGAGAACTATCACACCCGCTTGTTCAGAGAAGCTGTAGAAATACATAAACAAGAGAATAGCTTCAACACTGAAGAAGAAAGCCCCAGGGTAAACGGAACTCGTCTTCTCGTGCTGCAGCGAACGACCGTCGCAGGTAGCAAGACAACCGAACCGGTAATGACCGTGGAGGAGCCCTTGGACGTTGGCGCGCCAGGTACATATAGTCTGCGGCCGCGACGTCGGCACCAGTCCATGATCAGCAATGGCGGGTGAAACATTTACAATGGCAGTCACTCGTGCTGGCGAAACGTGAGAAAAATCATCAGACGAACGTCCGCCGAAGAACCCGGGACAGAAGCCAACAGGCAGTTTGTCAGCAAGTGGCCACGAAACCCTTACCAATTTTGTAACTGAGGATGTGTTAGATGACGATCAGTTTGGCATTAGGAAAGGTAAAGACACCAGAGTGGCAGTTCTGTCGCTGCAGTTGATAATGGAGGCACGACTGAAGAAAAATCAAGACACGTTCATAGGATTTGTCGAACTCGAAAAAACGTTCGACAATGTAATATGACGCTATAAATTCTGAGAAAAATGGGGCTAAGCTGTAGGAAAGGCGAGTAATACATAATGTGTAGAACAACTAAAAGAGAAAAATTAGACTTAAAAACCAAGAACGAAGTGCTCGGATTACAAGTGAGGTAAGACCGGTATGTAGTCTTTCGCCCCTGCTATTCAGTCTATACATCTACAGATACATCATACTGCGCAAGCCACCTAATGGTATGTGGCGGAGGGTACTTTCGGCACCACTATCTGATCCCTCCAACTCTGTTCCACTCGCGAGTAGAGCGTGGGAACAATGATTGTCGGTAAGCCTCTGTATTGGCTGTAATTTCTCGAATTTTCTCCTCGTGGTCAATAAGCGAGATGTATGTGGGTGGAAGTAATATGTTGTCTGGCTCCTCCTGGAAAGTGCTGTCCCGAAATTTCAATAGTAAATCTCTCCGTGACTCACAACGTCTCTCTTGTAACGTCTGCCAGTGGAGTTTGTTTGGCATCTCCGTAACGCTCTCTCGTCTGTTAAACGGTCCCTTGGCGAAATGAGCCGCTCTTCGTTGGATATTCTCTAGCTCCTCAATCAGTCCTACGTGATAGGGATCCCGGAGAGATGAACAATACTCAAGAATCGGGAAAACAAGTGAGTTATATCACACTTCTTACGTGGATGAGTTACATTTCCTTAAGATTGTTCCGATGAATCTCAGTCTGGTGTCTGATTTTCCCACTATCCGTTTTACATGGTCATTCCACTTAAGTTCGCTCTGGACAGTGACGGAAGCGGCGGTCTCTAGTTGTTTGTCATCAATAGTGTAGCAGTACAGTAGTGGACTTCTTTTCCTATGTAAGCGCAATATATTACATTTATTTACGTTCAGCGTCAACTGCCAGAGTCTGTATCATTCATCAATTCTCTGTAGGTCGTTCTGCAAAATCTTACTATCTTCGCCGGCCGTTGTGGCCGAGCGGTTTTAGGCACTTCAGTCCAGAACCGCGCTGCTGCTACGGTCGCAGGTTCGAATCCTGCCTCGGGCATGGATGTGTGTGATGTCCCTAGGTTAGTTGGGTTTAAGAGTGTCTCACATAGTGCTTCGAGCCATTTTACTATCTTCTGGGTTTGCTACTTTGGTATAAACATCATCTGCGAATAGCCTTAAAGAGCATCCTACGCTTTCTACTAGATCATTTCTGTATATTGTGAACGGCAACGGTCCTATCACACTTCCCTGTGGTACTCCAGATATTACCTTTACATCTGTTGATTTAGGTCCTTTAAGAACGACGTGTTGAGTTCTATCCGCAAGGAAGTCTTGAATCCAATCGCAGGTTTACTCCGATAATCAATAAGCTCGTATTTGTTTCAAATGGCTCTGAGCACTAGAACTTAGAACTAATTAAACCCAACTAACCTAAGGACATCACACACATCCATGCCCGAGGCAGGATTCGAACCTGCGACCGTAGCGGTTGCTCGGCTCCTGACTGTAGCGCCTAGAACCGCACGGCCACTCCGGCCGGCTATTTGTTTCATTAAACGGCAATTCGGGACGATGTCAAATGCCTTCGTGAAATCAAGGAACACAGCATCAACCTGAGAGCCGTTGTCCACTGCGCTGTGGGCCTCCTTGAGCATCAGAACGAGCTGAGTTTCTCAGGTTCTCTGTTTGTAGAATCGATGTTGATTTTTATAGAGCAGGTGTTCATTTTACTAAAACGTCATAATTTCACGGAAAGGGAACAGTATTTAGTCAAGTGCCTAGAATGCAAAATTTTCATACACAACGTAACAGAAGCAACTACACAGTTTTTGAATGGCATAACGTGTTACAAGGACTAAAGGGTGAATTTAGTGCTTGTATAAGAAGGTGAGTAGATTGCACGTTTATGAGCAAATGAGCTATTTCATAATCCTTAACCAGTCTTGTCTTCAGTTGCTTTTTAGTCAGTGTGCATGGATCATTGGATGCTAACAATGTACTCCAAAACGATGAGCATAAAAACAGGATTCCTTTAAGGATCGTACCTCGGGTTCTGTTAATAGAAAGTTAGGACCAAGTGCTTTGTATAGCCCTTTAGCAAATCATTTGGTCCTTACTGCGTATGATGTGGTCTACAATGAATGGACTTGTGGAGGCTAATTCTATTATTTTCATTTATGAAAATATCGCATATTAACATAACGGCAATATTATCTCCCATTTACATGCTATTATTTGTGAAATAATATTTTCAATACATAAAAACCTTAATGAAATACGAGAGATTTTACTAATATCTCGCTTTGGTTGTATTGAACCACAAGCAGGTGGGGATGAGTGTGCCACATACAACCTGTTCTGTCGATAATGGAGATAGATCTTTACCTCCGCGCAAATCTAAATACAAATTCAGTACGTTAGCTACATTTCATACTCAGCAATGTAGACGTAACATGCACCAAATACAAACTCATAGCGATTCCTAATTTTCATTGAAAATTAATCGAATTTCATACTGCAACTTAGTTAATTTGGAAGTATCACAGTACCTATGCCCATTAACGAAAATATAAGCAGTTCACCATGGTGCTGACATATAAAGCCACTAGTAAGGAAAAAAATCAGTTTTCATCGAGCTGTTTCACAAAAATGTTTGAGGAAGAATGGAGGGCAGCTGGCATGTGTAGCTGCACCATCTGGCAGATAAACCGGCATTCTTCCTGTAGGCACATGTAACTGCTCTGGATAGAAAGGGGTTCAAGATGCAGACTACCCACTGCCTCCGTATTCCCACACTGAGTCAGAGAGCACACTACCTGTCACGGTAGACTATGTAGTGGTTTAGAATGATTCAAATGGCTCTGAGCACTATGCGACTTAACATCTGAGGTCATCAGTCCCCTAGACTTAGAACTACTTACACAAAACGAATCTAAGACATCACACACGTCCATGCCCAAGGCAGGATTCGAACCTGCGACCGTAGAAACCGCGTGGTTCCGGGATGAAGTGCCCAGAACCGCTCGGCCACCGCGGCCGGCCGCGTAGTGGTCACACAGAGCACGGATAGGGCTCACCCGTCCAGGTGTTGAGCGATGATTGTCGTGAGGGAGTCAGCCGTCGTGCCTCTGTTTCACAAAGGAAGACTGCACTGTAGTTCCTTCTCTAAATTGTCGTACAGATGACAAAATGGTAGATATTGAAATAGAAGACAGAGGGATAGAGAAACAATTAAAATCGCTCAAAAGAGGAAAGGCCGCTGGACCTGATGGGATACCAGTTCGATTATATACAGAGTACGCGAAGGAACTTGCCCCCCTTCTTGCAGCGGTGTACCGTAGGTCTCTAGAAGAGCGTAGCGTTCCAAAGGATTGGAAAAGGGCACAGGTCTTCCACGTTTCCAAGAAGGGATGTCGAACAGATGTGCGGAACTATAGACCTATATCTCTAACGTCGATCAGCTGTAGAATTTTGGAACACGTATTATGTTCGAGTATAATGACTTTTCTGGAGGAATCAGCATGGGTTTCGAAAAAGACGGTCGTGTTAAACCCAGCTCGCGCTATTCGTCCACGAGACTCAGAGGGCCATAGACACGGGTTCACGGGTAAATGCCGTGTTTCTTGACTTCCGCAAGGCGTTCGATACAGTTCCCCACAGTCGGTTAATGAACAAAGTAAGAGCATATGGACTATCAGACCAATTGTGTGATTGGATTGAAGAGTTCCTAGATAACAGAACGCAGCATATCATTCTCAATGGAGAGAAGTCTTCCGAAGTAAGAGTGATTTCAGGTGTGCCGCAGGGGAGTGTCGTAGGACCGTTGCTATTCACAATATACATAAATGACCTCGTGGATGACATCGGAAGTTCACTGAGGCTTTTTGCAGATGATGCTGTGGTGTATCGAGAGGTTGTAACAATGGAAAATTGTACTGAAATACAGGAGGATCTGCAGCGAATTGACGCATGGTGCAGGGAATGGCAATTGAATCCCAATGTGCTGCGAATACATAGAAAGATAGATCCCTTATCATTTAGCTACAAAATACCAGGTCAGCAACTGGAAGCATTTAATTCCATAAATTATCTGGGAGTACGCATTAGGAGTGATTTAAAATGGAATGATCACATAAAGTTGATCGCCGGTAAAGCAGATGCCAGACTGAGATTCATTGGAAGAATCCTAAGGAAATGCAATCCGAAAACAAAGGAAGTACGCTTGCTCGCCGTATGCTTGAATACTGCTCAGCAGTTTAGGATCCGTACCAGATAGTGTTGATAGAAGAGATAGAGAAGATCCAACGGAGAGCAGCGCTCTTCGTTACAGGATCATTTAGTAATCGCGAAAGCGTTCCGGAGGTGATAGATAAACTCCAGTGGAAGACTCTGCAGGAGAGACGCTCAGTAGCTCGGTACGGGCTTTTGTTAAAGTTTCGATAACATACCTTCACCGAAGAGTCAAGCAGTATATTCCTCCCTCCTACGTAAATCTCGCGAAGAGATCATGAGGACAAAATCAGAGAGATTAGAGCCCACACAGAAGCATACCGACAATCCTTCTTTCCACGAACAATACGAGACTGGAATAAAGGGAGAACCGATAGAGGTACTCAGGGTACCCTCTGCCACACAACGTCAGGTGGCTTGCGGAGTATGGATGTAGATGTAAATGTAGACGTAGACGCGGTTGTTGAAATGACGAGCAGCTACAGCGTTTTTTTGTTCTCGCAATGAAGAAATGAAGAAAGTAAGGAAGTCATGTTAATAGTACAGAACAGGACTATGATGAACAAACCGTTTCTCAAGGAACTCTGGCCTTACTACGGTTGTTTGATTATTTATTTAAAGATATATCACAAAAAATCTCATTGAACCGAAAAAGAAACTGAAACGAAGGAGTAACTTACAGTTTCATAGTGTAGACTGTCAATTTTATTTTAGTTAAGGGCGTAATTTGTTGTTGATAGACGTCATTCAGTTTACATACACATGCCGTGCAAGTCGTCTGGTGGAAAATTCCTTCGGTGTTCTCATTCAAACGCAATCCATCTTTTTAATGCCTAAAGCATAAAAAATTACCACTGCATGAGCTGTAGTCAAAGTAACATGTTCTCTAAATAACTTGCTTCAAAATGATGAAGACTATATACCCATTCACCGACAGAAAAAGCTCGATAGCGGATTATCTAACCCTTTTCGAAACACGCAAAAATTAATGGAAAGATTATGCGGCTACCTTATGATTTGCGAGACCTCTTTCTGACATGAGGTACTGACACTTTCTTCAAATAATGATTCTGTTGCTTAAGGTTGAAGAAGTGTCACTGGCTCAGCGTTCGTGCAAACTTAGCACTCCATGAAATTAATTATAATTTACACAAAATACACTCCTGGAAATGGAAAAAAGAACACATTGACACCGGTGTGTCAGACCCACCATACTTGCTCCGGACACTGCGAGAGGGCTGTACAAGCAATGATCACACGCACGGCACAGCGGACACACCAGGAACCGCGGTGTTGGCCGTCGAATGGCGCTAGCTGCGCAGCATTTGTGCACCGCCGCCGTCAGTGTCAGCCAGTTTGCCGTGGCATACGGAGCTCCATCGCAGTCTTTAACACTGGTAGCATGCCGCGACAGCGTGGACGTGAACCGTATGTGCAGTTGACGGACTTTGAGCGAGGGCGTATAGTGGGCATGCGGGAGGCCGGGTGGACGTACCGCCGAATTGCTCAACACGTGGGGCGTGAGGTCTCCACAGTACATCGATGTTGTCGCCCGTGGTCGGCGGAAGGTGCACGTGCCCGTCGACCTGGGACCGGACCGCAGCGACGCACGGATGCACGCCAAGACCGTAGCATCCTACGAAGTGCCGTAGGGGACCGCACCGCCACTTTCCAGCAAATTAGGGACACTGTTGCTCCTGGGGTATCGGCGAGGACCATTCGCAACCGTCTCCATGAAGCTGGGCTACGGTCCCGCACACCGTTAGGCCGTCTTCCGCTCACGCCCCAACATCGTGCAGCCCGCCTCCAGTGGTGTCGCGACAGGCGTGAATGGAGGGACGAATGGAGACGTGTCGTCTTCAGCGATGAGAGTCGCTTCTGCCTTGGTGCCAATGATGGTCGTATGCGTGTTTGGCGCCGTGTAGGTGAGCGCCACAATCAGGACTGCACACGACCGAGGCACACAGGGCCAACACCCGGCATCATGGTGTGGGGAGCGATCTCCTACACTGGCCGTACACCACTGGTGATCGTCGAGGGGACACTGAATAGTGCACGGTACATCCAAACCGTCATCGAACCCATCGTTCTACCATTCCTAGACCGGCAAGGGAACTTGCTGTTCCAACAGGACAATGCACGTCCGCATGTATCCCGTGCCACCCAACGTGCTCTAGAAGGTGTAAGTCAACTACCCTGGCCAGCAAGATCTCCGGATCTATCCCCCATTGAGCATGTTTGGGACTGGATGAAGCGTCGTCTCACGCGGTCTGCACGTCCAGCACGAACGCTGGTCCAACTGAGGCGCCAGGTGGAAATGGCATGGCAAGCCGTTCCACAGGACTACATCCAGCATCTCTACGATCGTCTCCATGGGAGAATAGCAGCCTGCATTGCTGCGAAAGGTGGATATACACTGTACTAGTGCTGACATTGTGCATGCTCTGTTGCCTGTGTCTATGTGCCTGTGGTTCTGTCAGTGTGATCATGTGATGTATCTGACCCCAGGAATGTGTCAATAAAGTTTCCTCTTCCTGGGAAAATGAATTCACGGTGTTCTTATTTCAATTTCCAGGAGTGTATTTGTATGTTAGTATAATTATGCATGTATGCGCTTGCTTTGGAGTCCTATATCCTCTATCCTACTCGGAATAAGAAGGAAAATGTCATCATTTGGCACGCAGTGAACGTTGAAACCATGGCAGTTCCGAGTGGTAACAGAGGGTCAGTTCAGAATGAACGCAGCGAGAGAGACGAAACCATGACCAAGCAACATTCGAGCATTGTTTATGATGTTGCGGCCTGAAGGTATCAAATAAATATACCGGGATGGTAAATATGATAATGCGTTAATGTGGAACCCATTTACATTGAAAAAATATTAGTTTCAGTTTTGATCGCCAGGTGCAAATCTGGCGCGTTACACTCTTTGTATGACTGTACGACATTCACTCTATCTTTTGACAAGCCATAACGTGAGCGAACAGTATGGCTGTCAGTAAAGGAGACAGTGCGTTGTTTGTCAAATTGTTTTGAGTGAACTGCAGAAATAAAGGTGTTGCACTGAGAGAGAGTGGCCGACTGAAAGGTCCGAAGAAAGGCCTAATGTCATTAAAAGGGAAAAGATAATAATGAAATTCGAAAACACCTTGAAGCTAGGTGTGGCACCTGGAAAAGGGAGGCATCTTATCCTGGTGGAAGCTGCTGACGAGGTTGCTATTGCTGTAACTGGGCATGCAGCACGTGCCGCATCTCGTAAAAGTAAGGTTTGGTACAGATACGTGGATGATACGTTCGTCGTGTGGAGCTATGGTGACGAACAGCTCGGTGACTTCCTAAGACACTTGAACAGCTCCCATTTCAACATAATATTTACCATAGAAGTAGGAAAGGACAAAAAACTACAATTTCTAGATATGCTGGCCACCAGGGATGGTGAAAGCCTGGGACACAGAATGTACCGAAAACCAACACACACGCGGACCAATACTTGCACAAACTTTCAAATCACCGCCAGAGAGACCAAAGAGGCGTGACTAATACGCTCGTAACGCGAGCAAGACGATTATGTTGGCCACAGCACCTCAGACGCAAAATACAACGCTTGGAAAATGTTCTGAGTAGCAATGGATATTCCACAACTTATGTTTGACGTAGAAAAGAGTCAAACACTCGGCGAAGTAAAAAATCAGAAAAAGAAATATTGGATAGGGCGTTTGTGGCGGACAGTGGCGGACGGAATCGGCCGTATATTGCGCAGACACGGCACGAAGACTATTTACAAACTGACAAAATGAGATCAAAGAGTGTGTCACGTCGGCAAAGGATAAAAGGGAACCACTTGCGATGTCGGTAATATACCGCATACCACGCACATGTGGAAACGTTTATGTTGGAAAGACTGGACCATCATTCAACACAAGCATCACATAACATAAGCGACATTGCAGTACTAGTGTTCGTGCATCGCCACGAAACTGTCCATCCCACGTCATCACTAGGGCAAGATTTGTGGTTATTTTATACTAGCACCAGTACAAAATCCAAAACGTATAGCAACTGAAAACTCGTCATCTGTAGTAACTTTCTCTTATTTGCTCTTCGGTTTCTGGCATAGATAGAAGTTGATAAAATGTGGCAGGGCAATGTTATTGGGAGTGACGAGGCACATTTTACATTACAGGATGCAGTGAATGCACAGAGCTGCCGAATTAGGGATATCGTTAAATCGCGTGTTGTGCACGAAGATCCTCTGCACTCGTCTTATATGACTGTGTGGTGCGCATTCACAAACACTTTTAGTGTCCATCCGTTTTTCTTTGAACATAATAAAACTACAGAGTCAGTAAAGTGTACCGTGACGACTGCACTTTATCCTACACCATATTATTCTTGCTTTGTGAGAGTTAAACTGTCTGGAAACCACTATTTTCATGCAAGATGAGTCAACATCTCATATTTCTCCTCTTACATATGAAAACATTGCTATACGTCTTTCTTGCATTCATAGCGCCAAATTTTAACCTGATGGCCAAAATTGGAACTATTTCTCCAGCGTACGCATTACAATTTATATCCCGTTTCGCTGCCATACAATAATTACAGCCCATACCCGACTTCTGTAAGTAGCTGTACTTCGGCTAAAGTCCACAGTTACTTTGGTCTGAGGATGTGACCGTTCACGTTAACCTGGGCCTAGTGTCGTCTACGGAGCCGCGAGGAACTGTGGCCATTTATAACCGCAGTATCTCAGACTCTATATCACTACTGCGGCTTGCAGAGGAACCCATAGCACTATCGGATAACGAAACCCTCTCGTCACTGACCGGGATGTAGGACTTTTAGGTAAGAGGAGTCGACATTTTGTCACTTCTCTGGTTATACACATCCAGTGAGCTACGTTCATTTTCTGTGTTGCTTGGACTATGAAGATTGGCAGCCTTATGTATCGCTGTGTGCAGTAGCCTTTAGTGAAATAGCCGCAGGTAAATGTATATTTTATTTAGTTTCGGACGTGGTGTTCGCTCGTACAGTGGTGAGGTGGAACTGGATCCTCTGACAACAGCTAGTCCTTTCCAGTCTTAGGATTGTCAATGATAAAGTGTGACACCGGTTATCTGGCCCAGGTTGGTTGGCGACTTTTTCACGAATTAAGATATTACGCTGCCACGACTGTTACATTTTTTCTTGTAGTTACGTTTCATGATCCACATGTTGTACCAACATGTCGGGCAACTTTATCCCGGTGTTTTCAAGATCTCGTCTACTTACAACAGCATTTGCCTGCCATTCTAACACGTTCCCACGGTAACCCAACTTTCTACGGCAACTGCTCACAATGAACATACACACGGCTTCACTCCCATGATTTGTGCTAATAGAGGTTGTGTTCCATTGCGGTGTCGTACCTATCGTTCACCTTCTACAGAGCTCCCGGCCAAAGAGAGAAATGGAGCTCCTCCAAGCCCACACGTGAGTGATGAACATTATAAAATTTTCTACTGTTATCAGTGCAAAAGAGTTACTACTGTTATGGTGCACAAGTTAGTAACAGAGACTTAAGTCAATAATAATATAGTCTATTTCACAATTTACAAAAGTCTGCCACAGCTGGGGTAGCTTTTGGATTCAGCGACGTGGTTTTTAGGCGAAAAACTCGTCGAGCCATGATCGGGGCGCAAGGTGGGTGCGAAATGACTTCCAAACCTAACTCAAAAATGGCTCTGAGCACAATCGGACTTAACATCTGTGGTCATCAGTCCCCTAAAACTTAGAACTACTTAAACCTAACCAACCTAAGGACATCACAAACATCCATGCCCGAGGCAGGATTCGAACCTGCGACCGTAGCGGTCACGCGGTTCCAGACTGAAGCGCCTAGAACCGCACGGCCACACCGACCGGCCAAACCTAACTCCTGTATAGTGGTTTTGTCAGTCTAGCAAAATGAGGGCGGCCTTTATTGTGTAAAACTATCACTTCTTGGATTGCGTCTGTTAATAATAAATGTCAGCAGTGATGGTTACAGATCGATGAAGTAATTCGTAGTATACCATACTACCGCTCTTGCCACAGATGCGTGACATGTTTTTGGATGGGGGTTGCTGCTTTCTTTGGATGCAACTATTCGTTTGTTTTCTCTGTGTTGGCATAAAGCCCACATTCCTCGTCACCAGTACCGATATGGGATAGTAACGGCTGGTGTTGTTCGCGATCCAATTGACGAGGAGCGAGCAGAGATACACATACAGAATCCACTGTTTTTTGTGATTTTGGTTTAGAGAATGTGGTACTTTTACATCCGATTTTTGAACCTTCCCCACATCACGTAAATATCGCACGATGATCGAATGATCACAGTTCGTCACATATACCAGTTCTAATGCACAGTGATACGGGTCATTGTGGATTAATGTGTTTAAACAATCTTCGTCAAACCCCAAAGGTCTTCCTAAACATGGAGGGTCACTAATGTCAAAAAATGGCTCAAATGGATCCAAGCACTATGGGGCTTAACATCTGAGGTCATCAGTCCCCTAGACTTGAAACAACTTAAACCTAACTAACCTAAGGACACCACACATCCTGCCCGAGGCAGGATTCGAACCTGCGACCGTAGCAGCAGCGCGGTTCCGGACTGAAGCGCCTAGAACCGCTCGGCCACAGCGGCCTTACATGGTGCAAATGTTTCTGGTCGCCTCCGCTGCCGTTACCGTCTATTGAACTCAAACAGATGAATATCTCGGAAATTTTACAATATCTCTACTTGGGTCTCCATATTATTGCGTCCACAGCTCCACTCATTATCTCCAAGTGACAAATGTTATGTCAAATGGCAACAGTGAACTGGAAACAAAAAAGGATAATCGATAAATAAACCTTAGGAACCATAATACCAAGGGACTGTGATGTTGTCAATATGTCTGGGTGTGAGAGCGATTACTTGTAATATGGTTCCACCTAGAACGCGGTGGACAGAAGGCGGATAAAAAATGGTGGTTTTAGGCCATGTACTGTTTTTTGAGGGGCAGGCTAGCAGCACTGCAAGCGTCTTGGGAGAAAAGAAAAAAAGAAAGAAAACAGGGTGGCGATTTAGACAAGTAGGAGACCTACTGGCGATTTATACTACAAGCATCGACAGTTCATAAATGGATGTAAGAATACGCTAGTAATGTGTGTGTTACCATTCTTGATTCACACTGTCTAGGCCTCCTGACTAGCTTCAGCACACTATCGTCTCCTAACACAGGATACAGGTAGACAGAAGGCAGGGATTAGAAATCAGTCCACAGTTCCCGAGTTGTTAGAAGCACTTGGAGAAAACAAGCTTCCAGTGCTGCCTGGTTCACCGCTTGCAGCTGCGCAAAGCACAGTCCAAAACGCACCTACGACATGTGGATTTTGAAACTCGAGAGGAACCTCACAAGAACACTGAGTGGTTTGATTAACACTACCTGTATTTATTTGAAACCAGACTACTCTCAGGGCTAATTTTAAGCTTAGCAAAGGCGAAGGGCGCTGTTAGTTGCACAACAGAAGTGAGTATATGAGCCGGTGGGGAGAGAGATAACAGAAATAGAAATGACTCGCAGCATTGTTAGAACGAGCAGCACTCCAAGTGACCAAAACAAACTTCTCGGTGTTTACTGACGCTGTCAGCGAACGACATGGAGTTGGCTTCCCAACGATCTGTCTGAGAACTCTGAATACAAAAGCATGGGGTTTTAAATGATTGTGACGGTGCACTACTTCTCCCTTTCTAACATTCGGCCCACCAATCCACCCAAATTTTACAGGCCTCAGCCAATCTGACCAGTGGCTCTGCACCTCCAAGACACCTCCGTTTCACCTACTCCCTATGTAGTGATATTTCTGGCCTTTACGTTAAGAAAAGCCAAGTTAGGTAACAACAGTATTCAGCTGAAAACTAAACGTCACTTCGTTTCCTCCTATGGTTAGCAACGACGGTATTTTATGTCACTTGGCGTCACCCTGAGGCGTCGCGCAAGTGAGGACCACTGTTGTAGCATTCAAACCTGCGTAAACCCACTGACGTGCCGATTCTCAGGCCAAATCCCAAACTTGATGCCTCTCATAATGCATTTTTGTGACCATCTTCCACTGTGAGGCCTTAAACCAGCGTCTGGGTAGTTGAGGAAATTACCAGTTAATTCTGTGAAGTAAAATTCCTCCCCTGGGACAGCCGCACAGAGAGCCTGCTATTCGCAGGGCCTAGCGTCATTGTTTACCTCCTGTAAGCTGAACACTAGCACATTTATTTACCATCAAAAACAGTCTTGAACACAATTTGTTTCTTACGGTGACCGATTTCGACCACTACTGTCGTCATCTTCGGACCAATGAGTAAGAACCTCCTTCTGATGGTAAATCTGACTTACCACCAGAAGGAGGTTCTTACTCATTGGTCTGAAAATGATCACAGTAGCGGTCGAAACCGGTCACCGTAATAAACAAATTGTGATAAAGACTGTTTTTGATAGTAAATATTTGTAACACATTGACCACTGTTCACTCACACAATGCATTCACTAACACATTTGCCTCCTCTCTGCATTGTGTCTCTGATTTTCTATCCTGGAGCGCCGTAGCTGGTTTCCAAACGCCTTATTCTTAACAATGCATAAGTCAATACATCGTCAATACCAGTAACATACCAGTGTCGTCTTAACAGAAGTCAATATGACCATGAAAACGGCAGCTCGGTGTAGAATATCGTGTCAGTTTCGTTTGCGCCCATGTGTATCCGGCTTCCCTGTCGTTACTGGTATGTGGGCTGTATGATTGCAGCGGGCAGTTTGGGTCACATTTGCGGTGTTACTGGGACTTTGCGGCCAATCTGCCCTTTTCGGGCAGGGTTTAATTTTTCGTCTGATAATAAATATTTAATCGTAAAGACATATTTAAATTGATTCCAGGTCATAATCTTACAGGATTTAATTGAGTATCTTAGTGCCAGTGGATCCAGTGTCCGGTTTCACGAATGGTCTTTCTTCCATGTAATGTAACCAATAAGTAATAACACAAAAAGATCAAGGACTTCTAACGTAGCAATCACATCGTGAAAATATTTAGCATTTGCTACTTGATTGATCAATGTTTTACGTTAATGAACCAGGCGACACGAAATTCTAGCCTGATTGTTCTGAATTGCTCGGCTTATCGTCGAAATTGGGCCACAATCAGTGCCGACAGAAGTAAAGCGTGGTTGCGTGCCGAATGACCAAGAAAGTTAAAGGTCCTTTAAAAGCCAAGGCGCACTTTAACTTACGGGATTTCGTCAATGATATCCACCGTCTGAAAAATTCAGGTAATTTAGTAGTCGAAGTTTGCGTGCTGCCGAGTGACAGCGAGAGCGAGATAAAAATAACTCCTACAGCCTGGTAAGAAACTGATTCCGCTTTAACAAAACTGCAAGAAACCTGTGGTCTTTGCATCCACACACTTTACATATTAATTCACTAACGGCCTGAAAATAATATTCGACTCAAAAATATTTGTAATGACGAGCGAACACAAATTTCGGGTCTCCGACTGTGTAAACGTGACCATTTGCAGCAAATAACATGACTGGATAAGAGAAACAGGAAACAAAAATTCGTCATCCACCGTTATGAAGATTATTCTCACTATCACTGTGTTTTACTGCACTTAGATCGCTGCTTTATCTCAAAGTTAACCTTCTTGTGTCTTAATAATAGGTGATCCGAACACTGATACTACCTCACATTTCTTGGTAATTATATAGTAAAGCAAGGCTTGAAAGTGAGGTAAAATGGCAAATATCTGAAATTTAAGGACAAATAAGAAACAGAATTGTATCGGAAGCAGTACTGAGTCAATGCCGATGAGAATTAGCTCCAAAACATGTATAGCTAACAGTTAGCAGCTATGTTTGGGAGATGTGTGAGTCAGAGGAATTGTAGATTGCAGAAATTATTGCATATGTCACAACATTCGTGTCACATGATGGCGCAGCTTTTTCAGAGTTTAAAAGTTAATAGCGTTTTGTGCATACTTCTTTAAGTGGGGGGATAAACAAACGCTGATACTAGATAATATAAAAGCAATAATATTCCTTATAAAGATACTTCGCCAAATTCACAACGAAATAAGAGCGTGTAGGAAAGGGCAGTTTATGTCCTATTACAGGTCTCATAAATAAGGCTCTTGCGAAGATGATATTGACGCTTAAGAATTTGAGAGTCACCCTCAAAAGCTAGATTACCCTATTAGGTGGATACGTGAATCAATTACTGTACGCACAAGCTTTAGAACGACTAATGTTTGCCGGCCGAAGTGGCCGTGCGGTTAAAGGCGCTGCAGTCTGGAACCGCAAGACCGCTACGGTCGCAGGTTCGAATCCTGCCTCGGGCATGGATGTTTGTGATGTCCTTAGGTTAGTTAGGTTTAACTAGTTCTAAGTTCTAGGGGACTAATAACCTCAGCAGTTGAGTCCCATAGTGCTCAGAGCCATTTGAACCACTTTTGACTAATGTTTACGGACAGATGGATGGTGTGAAGAAAGGTCAACAGTGGTTTCCTACAGTATCACTTTCTTAAAAGAGTATGTAGCATATTTCACATATGTTTCTCGAATTTCATTGTGTACAAAATCCTAAACTCGTCAAATTCACACAGAACATTACACATAACAATACAATTCCCTTTCTCAAAGAGAAGACAAGCATGCTTCGTGGACCCATTCGGAACTAATCTGGCAATTTCGCAGGGATTACCTATGTTTTAATTATCCTTCAGTCCCTACCGAAAAGGACACGACAGATTATTGTAGAATTCAATTCTTTTCAGCCACGTCCTAACAGGGCAAACAGAGTTCCGAAATGGGAATATCTCGGAGTGGCATTTGTCTGGTGACCAAGGGAACTGTACGTAATAGTGTGTATTCAATGAAATATGCTGTATGTCGCTTCTTATATCGCTGCAGTGAAGAGATGGGATCCTAAATTGATTTCACTGCATAACTTTGATCCTTCTATATCGTCTCTTTCACTCCTTCTCCGTCTATCTCTGTCTCTCCCTGTCTCTCTCACTCTCAGTCTCTGTCTCCGTCTCTCCTTCCCCTCCACCCTCCTTCTCCTTTCCTCTTTCGCTATGTCTGTTCTATCCCACGAGAAGTAAACTTAGGATAAACTAATTGACGAAATCAGCGTCATGCTTTACGGTCTCCTTTTTATTTATTTAAACACAAGACCATTTTCCTTCTATTTGACAACACTAGAAAATAGTAGCATTGGACTGTACTTTTTGGAAAATTTGATACTAAAACTTATTGGATGGTACGACTTGAAACTATAAAGTTCATGTAGAGACAGTCAAACATATCACTCAGGATTTCGAATTCCGACTTTATCATCAGATGGTTGCAGAAGAGGAAACTAGATTCCTGCACAAATAGAATAATAAAGAATAAAGGTTGGTACTGTACGTGTTATAAAGGCGTACGAGAAATTTTGAAGCTGATGTAAAAATGAATTTCGACCTTTATAGAGTTTCTGTGTTGCGCAGTCCTTCGTTAGCCTAGTAAGAGGCAGTTTTCTTGTAAAACACTCCATAAGAGACCGCCGAGTTTTACAATCCCTTCATTGTCGTCTCTCTGTCTGCTGTGTCTCTCTCTCTCTGTCTCTCTCTCTCTCTCTGTCTGTCTCTCCACCCCCTTCACTCAGTTATCTCTCACTCGCTCAAACACATGGCGAATTTTACTCTAGTAGACGTTACAAGCAGGGCTAAGGTTTTTCAAAAAATTAATACTAAAACATACTGACTGACTCTGCCTGAAACTATAAAGCTCTTCTAGAGACAGTCAAACATATTACTCGTGATTTAGATTTCTCGTGATTTCGGTATCCTGAGAACAAAATACACTACATTCCTCTGACGCCGCAAACACTGTGGGATTTACTGTGTCACGTCGATGGTATATCAGAAGTAACACTGTTTTGTGTTTCTCACTAAATTTTAATTTGTATCCTTTTTTGCTATTTAATGTATTTCGTGAAACTCGTATCACTTCTACACAAGTAGAAAAATGTTTAGCGTATCGTAAAGAATTGGAATGTTCTTGTTTGTCTCGAGATCATAATTTTTTAGTATAAACTAAACAAGTATTGCGTAAAGTTATCTATGGAAAGCATTGAATGAACAAAGGAAAAGAAAAGAAGCCATTGTCGCTAGTGACTGTAATTTCAATCATTATCACGCCTAAACGTATTTTCCCTTCACTGTTTTCTCACCGAAATTTAAAACATTTTCATATCTTTTACTTTCGTTTTCTTAGTGTTTAACCCGTATTTTCGTTCTGTAGGTCAGTCTATTACTTGTGTCTCGTTCCCTTTCCACACGTAGTGTAACTGTTATTCTCTACGTATATTTAACTTAGTCAGTTAGTTGTTTTTTCGTTCCAGTTATTCTCGAAGTTATATGTTCATTAGCATGTCCAGCCTATTTAACTGTTGTTCTATGTCATACGTGCTTCACGGCAGAAGCACATCATCGTCTTCTGATGTTGCCATCTGGCCTCTTCGTACTCTTTTTACCGAGGATACACCTGAAGAGTATAACTCAACTGCAAACCCACCTATCCAGAAACTCCGCCCGCAATCCACCAATGTTTTGCAGACAATGACATTCTTCACCCGTACTGTTGTTAAATGTATTTATTGACCTTATAGATTTCAGCCTATTACACCATTATCAAATGACGTGTGGAAAAACGCAAATTGCTTAAAGATCAATTGACCCTCGATGATACATTTCGCTATGAAACTGTTTCATAAACATAGTGCCATTTCTTGCACACTAAGTACAGAACTGTGTAACATAATTTCGTCTCTTGCATATTTATGGATAGAGTTTTGCGTCAGAATAATGGAGTTTTGGAGTTCTTTTCCGGGTCTAGGGGTAATTTTTTTAATTTATATTTTTACGTTGCATGATATATTATGTGGCTCCTTAAGCATTATACAGCGGGGTAATTACAGCGGGTTTTTTACAAAAAACGTGGAATTATTAAATGCCAACACTGAACTGAGAATACAATCATTTTTGTTACCCTACAACCTACGTTTAGAGACGCAAACTGTTTTTAAAAGTTTATTCCCTTCCATATAGCATACCACACAACACTTCCCGGTCCATCATCAGCACTACTTCTTGTTCCTTTATCATCCTCCCCACAGAGTAATTGAATATAACACTTCCCCGGCCTCCCTCATTCTAGGTCGTTTTCCCACAACCATGCTGTGGTGTCACCGCCAGACACCACACTTGCTAGGTGGTAGCTTAAATCGGCCGCGGTCCATTTAGTACATGTCGGACCCGCGTTTCGCCACCGTGTGATCGCAGACCGAGCGCCACCACAAGGCAGGTCTCGAGATACGGAATAGCACTCGCCCCAGTTGTACGACGACTTTGCTAGCGACTACACTGACGAAGCCTTTCTCTCATTTGCTGAGAGACAGTTAGAATAGCCTTCAGCTAAGTCCATGGCTACGACCTAGCAAGGCGCCATTAGCCTTACATAGTTTGATAGTTATCGTATGAAATGTCTCATTAAGAACGTTGTAAACCAACAAAGAATAAAAGTTAAGTATTCGAGGAGCTGCATACTTTTCTTATTAGAATTCACTACTTATCCTGTTCCAGAATTCACGCCCGTCTGCGTTAGATAGCGTGCATTTCGGCCTCCTCTATCTACAAGGTGTTGGCACATTCGCCAACACATCACATGCAATACGCATAGCCACATCGTCTGAGTATAACACATTGCACTACTTCTTAATACATACTTCAATGCAGTATCCAATACGAGTTGTGGCTGTAAAATAGTGCGGCTGATGCTAGCGCAGAGTAAGTACTCAAGCACCAAAGATGAACGACAAATAGCTGTGAAGCGTGTACCTTTCCAGTCGATGCAGCATCTCTGGTGTCTGTCGAAAAATCACTGTGGCCGTGGCCTTCTTTTGTGTTGGAACTGTTACTTGCTTTCGCTAGAGAAATGACAACTCTAATAATAGAGCAAAGAATTGTCAAGCTTCACATGAAACGTGGAAAAACTGCCACTGAAACGTATGTATCCTTTACTACCTGAAGTGTTTGGCGAACACTATCACATGTGCGAGTTTTTGTGTAGTTCAAACGTTTCCTAGTGGACTTGAAGACGATGAAGAGGCCTCATGCCCTGAACCGACTACAACACAAAAACGGATGAAAATATCGATAAAGTATTCTAACGTTATTTTTCAGTGAAATAATAAATTTTACGATTACGTTGAATGAGTGTCTGAATTGTGTAATGAACTCTAATTGTTGTGTTGCATGTTATAACTGCAAGTGGTGTGCTTACTCTGTGCTATTGTTAGCAAAACTTTCTCAATTAATTGGGCAATGAAGCTCCCAATACAAATACAGAAATACAGTCACTGCAAAATACATTCAGCCCCTTAAGCACTGAGTGGTCTGGCCCTGTTCAAAACTGATAACTTTGGTCCCTGTGCACGTAACAAATAAATTAAATTATATTACCTCTATAGCAGCAACGGAGTAACGCGATATATTCTGGTCTCTCATAAAAAATGTAAACGCTAGCTATAGGCTCAGCAGCGTGCAATGCTGGCCGTGATACTTCAAATGCACATGAAATGCATTTGGCCGATAAACGTGAACATTTAAGAAAACTCAACTTATTTAAATAACGTATGACCTGGACTGGGAGGCGGTACTGATTATGATGAGTTACTAACACTCAGTGTTTTTTACCCAAATTATATTGCAATTTACATTACTCACAATTGATTTACAAACAATGAGATTTAAACTGTAAGTATTATCTAACTTCATTAATCTAACAGAAATTCGTATCATCAAATTACACATAGCTGCTTACAAATCTTAAAAGCACTACAAAAATTAAATATTTAACTATCCTCTTCGTCAAAATCGTTTACATACTTTCTGGGGTTACTTAACAATTATAAATTATCAGTTAATTGATCTACACTAACGCGCTGGCAAAAACAGGAATCACAATTATTTAACACCTTTGCCTTATTTCCATGAAGGCTTCTGCTTCCAAGTTCAACAGTACTGACCTAACTACATTAATCTAACTCTTGGTGGCAGCACACCACAGAAACTACCTGCTCCTTCGTCTTTCACTCACAGACAGCTACCTACAACTGAGTGCTCAGCGCTCTCTTACTCCAAACAAGCTTCACAGTATCTTTGGCTCTGAGGTTGCGCACAGTCAGCGATCCACGTTATCGAGCCTATCAGAGACATTCTCTGTTTATGGTACACTAGTTTGGTGCCACATACAAGGGCGCTCCACCTGTATTCCTTTCACGACCCTCCACCGCAGTTTAACAAATTTGACACGTATTTTGAAGTACCTTGTACTACAAATGTGTGGTAAATTTGTCTAACTCTATAATATCATTAAACTCGAAAGAATTGGTAGTGCTCAGGTGCGCTAGCATAAATCATATCCTGATTATAACGTGAGTAAACTGTCTCATAAATGATATTGCTGACAAATAAATGATGTAAACCAGAATCAGTATGCAGTCCTAATCGTCAAGGTAATGGTATAGGATTGGACAAGGGAGAGTCATGGCTGAAGCCTATTTGCATGTTGAAGTGACTGCAGGTTCAACAACTAATAGTGACCTATGTGGATTGCATTCAGTGCGCCAGGACATCTGAACTCCGTACTGTTTTCCTCAGTCATGTGTAGAGACACAAGAGGTACTCAGCAACAGATTGCTAAGAACTATAGTTGGTGACTAACATAATACCACTAACGTGATGCACATCATCATTACTTATTTTCATAGTACATACTCTTCTGAGATCCAAACAACATATAGTCACTTACAATGAAGTATGATTACCAGTAGAAAATTGCTCCAATACCATGAACAGAGGTAGGAGACTGGATAATGGAAGGTACAAAAAAGTAGCAAAGGTAAGGTAGTGGAACAGGACCATTTCCAACTATTTTAACTTCGAGTAATTTACCTAATAAGAAAAAGGTCAGTATCCTAATGAAATTACAGACTGAATGAAACAGCAATGCTTTACATCAGTGTGAATAGGCAAAAGGGAAAGTGAACTCTAAATAAGACAACAACAATAAATGTGGCATCAGGCTACCAATTACACATAGAATAACCTAACATTACACAGAACATCACTGGTTCGTAACATTGTACTGTGGCTCTCAGTGTCCTTGTAAATGCAATATTGTGCTATAATTACATAAGAAAACCTAACAGGACAATCAAGAATTTACTGGCTCCAGGTGATCTTGTGCATAGGATACATGAAAATCTTAATAACTGTAACAAATGAATAGAAAAAAGTCAAGCAGTGACTCCAAGAGGCCTTTCTACGTACATAAATGCTGATTTTCGTACCTATAAAAAGTTAAAGGCACCATTTTTGTGGCTGAAAGGTGCCAAGTTTTACGAAGAAATAATTGCTGACATTAATAACTAAAAGTGGCAAAAATGTTGTTGATGCTCAGAGTGGCCTGGTTTTACAATAAATAAATACTGTTCTTAATAGCAAATGTGACAGAAAACATGTTTGTGGCTCAAGGTGAGCCTAGTGCTACATATCATAAACATCATAAAATATCATTTAGCCAAGCTTTATATGGCACTCTGAGGCCTATGCATAACTCATAATAGGAATGAAGAAGTCGAGGTGGATTTTACAAGAACAAAGTGCATAAATAGCAGTATGGTACCATGTGAGTAAAGATACAATATTTATAGGTTGTCAAGCACATACCTCTAACAAAGCGCATATTTACAGGGAAGTAGATGGGGATGCTTGATAAGAGCACTGCACTTTATCTGTAAAGAAAATGATTAGAGCCAATCGTCTTGAGTCAAGAACTGTTATGGTCAAAGCGAAGAAAAATTGTGATTACAGTATATGCAAGCATAAAGACAGGAGAAATAAGACCAATATACCTTAGTAACTAGATAAATGTAACGTATCACAAGAAATCAATAGATAAGAAATTCAAATATGAGGGTGAACTGCAGGAATAGCGGAAACTGTTAATGTGATTAGTAACCTGAAAAAAAGATGAAGTCATGCACGCTAACATAAGAAGGCACTATCATATGCAAACTCATAAGGAATGATGAAAGAAATGTTTTCTTTTTACGTGCAAAGCTTCTGTGACAGTCGCCCACAAACATCTTCAATTACTGGCGCATGGTAAGACAGGTTCTCCTGCAAAGTACACAATATACACAAAATCCATATTGGCATCATACAATATATATATTAAGAAAAATATATTAAGAAAAATCATGAATATATCAAAATAATCATCATTATTGAAGTGCAGCTCAGGGCATAAGCACTCATTGAACATCAATATTCCATCATTATTCCAAAAATTTGATGCTGCACATGGTACCAACACTCAGTAAATAATATAACAATACTCTTATACCTAACACAAAATGCAGAGAAAACATCCATAAACCAAAATCTTCATAGGTAATCTGCCTAATTTACGTGATACACCAACAGAAAAATGTTTATAAAAGGCCTACCAGAAAACAGTGTGAGAATTGTTAGTGGTGTTTAATTCCATATAAGTTGCTTGTGTTGTCCTTACTATGTACTACATTTTCTGCACTTTCAAGTGCTTCTATGTATGAGCATAATGTCTCGTTTGGATGCAATGAGACTTTGATACATTGGTTCTGCAAAATATACAAAATAGATGAGTATGTGCAATGAACATGAGCTACAGGGTACATTGGTTTCTTAAATCTACGTAGGTGGAAGCAAGTAAACTAGTGACATCATCAAGTACAAAAGATACAGCGCAAATTAGAGCACAAGACTGGGCATAAATAAAACTTGGCAACATTATAAAGTACAGTGTGTGACTGTGCTAACAAAAAATATAATAAAAATTCATCAGACGGTAGCATAAATGTCAGTAGCTATACTATCTTGCCTAGGGTGTGCAATAATGGCAAAGTGGAGTAGCGTAGTGTCATGAAAAGTGGCACATTTCATGGTATCAGTAAAGACAAAATAGCATCAGAAATAAATGAACATAAGATATACATAGGATATATAAAAAGGACACAAATTCTCTTATGAAAAAGTTTGAGTTACACAGTCCAGCGGTCAGACCACCCAAGATATGTGTTCCGCTGGACACATGTCAAAATAAATGTTGTCAATTTCAGTTGTCGTTCATGTACACCCGTATGAAAACAGAAAAATAGTCAAGGCCTAAACTTACGGTAAGAGAACCGACCTGCAAGATTCTCCCTGCCGGGCAGTCGCCACCAAATGAATTGTTGAATAATCGAGGAATCGTGAAAACAAGGTACCAAAAGAATTTGTATAAGCATGGGAAACGGATCAGGTACAAAATCTGTGTTGTGTCATATCACTACGTACACTCATATGGAAATCAGAATAGGCATATACAAAAGCTGGCACTATAAGTAAGCACATCTGTAAAACAATTTGGCAATTACCATAGTTTCTGAAAAATAGCAAATAATTATACTAAGCTGAACGGCGAGAAAATATAGAGTTTTGGTATGTGATCATCAAAAATTCTGTCTATTTACGTGAAATGAATCAAAGTTAAATTTATTCCATAAAATGCTTGACGTTGCTGATGTGATGGTTGTTTCGAGATTTTCTCGGTCGTAAAGTTTTAATGGGATAGGGAATATTACGTATCCTAAAAGGTCCAGAATATAAAAGTCCAAATTTACTGCAACGACGTTTTCCTCTGTTGGATAGGTAGTGAGTGCGTACCAACACTTTCTGACCTATGAGAAATTCCTGGAGGTTACTCCCCTGTTTTGTTTACCTTTCATGGTGGCGTAATCTTCTTGTGGAAGATAAAGATACAATTTCACGAATTTTATTAACTGGATCTTTATTTTTCAACACAAGATGCTGCTAAAGCATCGTGGAGTCGCTTGGTATTGAACTGATGACGTCCTGGAAATCTGAAATGTGCTTGATGATGATGAGGTCCCATACTCCGAGGAGAATAGGGGACAATGCGGGAAACCCGTACCGCCATCCTAGGCAAGGTCCTAGCGGAGGTGGTTTGCCATTGCCTTCCTGTGACCGTAAAGGGGATGAATTATGATGATGAAGCGAACACAATAACACCCAGTCGTCTCGAGGCAGAGAAAATCCCTAACCCCGCCGGGAATCGAACCCGGGACCCCGAGTGCGAGAAGCAAAAACGTTACCGCAAGACCCTGAGCTGCGGACAATGTGGTTGTTCCTATTAATATGTTTTTTTGACAGTAGATACAACAAAGTTTTCCAGTCTTCAGCGATGAGAGTCGCTTCTGCTCTGGTGCCAATGATGGTCGTATGCGTGTTTGGCGCCGTGCAGGTGAGCGCCACAATCAGGACTGCATACGACCGAGGCACAAAGGGCCAACACCCGGCATCATGGTGTGGGGAGCGATCTCCTACACTGGCCGTACACCACTGGTGATCGTCGAGGAGACACTGAATAGTGCACGGTACATCCAAACCGTCATCGAACCCATCGTTCTACCATTCCTAGACCGGCAAGGGAACTTGCTGTTCCAACAGGACAATGCACGTCCGCATGTATCCCGTGCCACCCAACGTGCTCTAGAAGGTGTAAGTCAACTACTCTGGCCAGCAAGATCTCCGGATCTGTCCCCCATTGAGCATGTTTGGGACTGGATGAAGCGTCGTCGCACGCGGTCTGCACGTCCAGCACGAACGCTGGTCCAACTGAGGCGCCAGGTGGAAATGGCATGGCAAGCCGTTCCACAGGACTACATCCAGCATCTCTACGATCGTCTCCATGGGAGAATAGCAGCCGGCATTGCTGCGAAAGGTGGATATACACTGTACTAGTGCCGACATTGTGCATGCTCCGTTGCCTGTGTCTATGTGCCTGTGGTTCTGTCAGTGTGATCATGTGATGTATCTGACCCCAGGAATGTGTCAATAAAGTTTCCCCTTCCTGGGACAATGAATTCACGGTGTTCTTATTTCAATTTCCAGGAGTGTATTTGTAGCAGTGGTTTTTAGAAAGGGAGTGGAAGATACAAATTTCGAAGTTAGTTCTACAGCAACGAATATGTGACATAAACCTCTAGTAGTTCTTGGAATAGGTCCAAATAGATCGTCAGCTGCCATGTCTCTTAATTTCATGGGTACAATGGGGTACAGAGGGCGATGTGAGATATTGTATAAGATTTAGGTTTTTGTCATAGTTTGCAAGTCGCCCAGACTCGTTGAATACACTTTTCCATGTTTGTGAAATAACAGTTCTTCCGTAGTATCAAAAAGCATTTGCGAGCACCATAATTGGCGTATCTCAAGTGTGTATACCAAATTTAGTTATTGACAAGTTTTCAGGTATGGAGAGAGCCCAGTTATCACTGTCAGGGCGAGCGTGGCGAAACAGATTATTATTCTGCACGGTGTAGTAATTTCTGATTACTCTTGGCTCGTGTCACGCCACAGAAGTTTGATCTCTTTCCAGACGTCGTCTTTGCTCCACTCTCTGGCGATGTGTTGTAATGATACTGAAATAAAATTTTTAAAAGGTATTTGCTTAATACATAGAACACTGGCATTAGTTTGACAGATATTAGCGGCGATTTCTCGTTGGTTACTGGACAGTGAACGTGAAAGTGCATCTGCTACAGTATTCTGGATTCCTGGGATGTGTACAATGGTAAAATCAAATTGCTGCAAATAAAGTTTCCAACGACTGGGTCTATCATGCGTGAATTTAGCTGATAAAAAAAACTGAGTAGCTCTGTGATCTGTGTATGGTGTTGTGTGTCTCCCATATAGAAAGTGACGACATTTAGTAAAAGCCCAAACAACACATAATGTTTCGAGTTCGGTGATAGAACAATTTCTTTCAGCCGATGTGAGGATGCGAGTAGCAAACACGATGTTCTTCTTAACAGTTGTACCATTTTCCTCTATTTCCTGAAATACATGGACACCAAGAGCCGTCTTGGAACTGCCTGTAGCGATCGAAATTTTTTGTCGGATGAGGATGTGATAGAAGGGGAGCGTCAAGTAAAGCACTTTATGAATTGAGGAATTCTGACTGTGCTTGATCATTCCAGAACCAGGTAGTATTTTTACCAACAAGATGACACAAAGTAGGGGTATCTAGTGCTGAGTGCTGTATCAAACGACGAGAAAAATAGATCAAACTGAGGAAGCTGTGAAGTAATTTTTTGGTTGGTGGAATTTCAATGTCACGGGTGGCTTGTAGTTTGTCGGGATCGGGTGTCATGCCGTCAGCCGAAATCACGTGACCTAGAAATTTAATAGAAGTCTTGCCAAAATGATATTTACTGAGGTTCACGGTAACACATCCGGAAGAAAAGTTTCCAAAAGCGTGCAAAGAACAGAAGTATGTTCATACCAAGAAGGTTCTGCAACTAGAATGTCGTCAATGTAAGTTGTCGTTCTGTCGCTTAGTTCATTTGGACGAATACTATCCATTGCACGGATGAAAGCAACAGAGCTAATTGTTAAACCGAAAGGTAATTTACAAAATTGATAGCAGTTACCGAAACAAAGGAAAACAGTGTACTCTCCGCAATTTGGATGCAGTTGAATTGGCCAGAATTCCGATTTTAGGTCCAAAGTAGAATAGATTGATGCTTTGCCAAATTTTTGTAAGTGCTCTTCCAGGGCTTGCGGACGATCGGTTTCAGTAATGATGATTTCGTTGATCTGACGTGAATCCAACACAAGACGAAATGAACAATCCTTCTTGTTAACAACGTGAAGAGGGTTGATATATTGACTAACGGCTGGTTCAATGATAGCTTGGTCTAACATAGCCTGAAGTTCTTGCTTAACTTGATCTCGATAGGGGAACGGAATGGAATAATGTTTTGCCTTGAATATATCACGCGGTTTTATTTGAAATTCGTGAACAAAACTGGACATGGTTCCTGGTACAATGTTAAATACTTCAGAGTGCTGTAAAAGAATATGCTGTAACTGTTGGCGCTCTTCGTCGGTCGAAACTTTACAGTCATTCACCTTGATCGTCTGTACATCGTCGTAATGTACTGCCTTAGGGATATTGTTACTATGGAAATACGTGTCTTTAAATAATGTTGTATGTCTATTAGTATTCTCAGATGCTGAAATGACCTCTACTCTGTTAAAGTTTGCTCCTCAGCTCACAAAGTATTCTGAAAAGTGACAGATAGCTGTTGCGTATTGGATTTCAGTATAAGCAATGACTTCTTAAAGTTGATAACAGCGTCATGTTCGACAAGGAAATCCATACCAAGGATGACGTCGGTTGTTAAGAGAGGAACGATTCAGAAATTAACATGAAATGTGTGATCATAACTATAAAAGATAGGTGGGTTAGCAGTTTCACTTCTACTCCCTCGTTGGAAACTGCGCCTCGAACTAGTTTTACGAAGTGGAAAAGTAGGAAAGGTGTTGTGCGCTTTACATTTTTGAAATTCTGTTTCGTTTATCACCGTTACTGGTGAACCAGAGTCGATCACTGCAGAAAAGAAATACAAACCAATTTTAATTTCAACAACGGGATGAGAAGTATTATTTTGAGTTTGATGTCTCTCTCGTAATAATGTGTCCCTAACGTCATCGTAGGTTATGACGTTTCGCTGAACGGTATTATGAGTAGAAAAATTGCATTGCACGTTTTCCGATTAAACAGTGTCGGTAGTTTCTAGTCATGCATTATTTGTGGGATGACTGGTGGCAGAAGATTGCTGACATGGTTCAATTCTATGTACTCTTCGGTTATTTTGGTCTGCAGAATGCCTCGGTGGATGGAAACGAACATTAGGTTCATTAAGAATGAACCGAAACTGCTGGGACTGATTGTGATGAAAGTTGCTGTTGCCAAAATTACGCTTAAATTGTTCATTATTCCCTTCATGCTTTTGGTGAAAGTTTCTTTGATGTAGATCGTTTCGAGGTGTCTGTGACCATTGGTTATTGTGGTAGAAGTTATTCCCTTGCGGTTGCGTAAAATTACTGGACTTGGCTGTACTGGCAAAGCTGGGTGGTGGCACATTGACCTTTGGTTGGGCTTGTCGACCGTATTGTTGTTGGAATGTCCATGAAACTCTTTATTGGAACCAAATATTTTATTCCTCTTGATATGGAATCGGCGGCATTGCTCGTTGTAACCGAATGAATTGGAACCTTGAATGCTGTTATTAAAGATTTTATTGACGAATGAGTAGTCCGATTGCTGAATTTTTAATAATTGTACTAAGTCCCTAAATGCTGAAATGCTTTCCTTTTGCTGTCCGGTGAGAAGGGAAACTCATAATGAGCGCTTACGTTTTGAGGTGCATGACTGTATTAGCACAGATCGGCTATACTGTTCAGTCAGATACTGGTTTTATTGGACCATATGTTCAGAAAACTGGGTGATAGTAGAAAAACAGTAGTGTTAAAAATTGGGTAAACTGATTAGTTGGTTTTTAATGCCTCGCTGAGTCGTTTCCGACTAATACTAGGATAGAAAAGCATTTTGAAAGTCTTCGATGGAGTGACATTGCCTTGCCACGGGTCTCATAAGCATCCATGCTTCTCCCTCTAAAAAGCTGCAGATAAATTGGAGCTTGTGTGTCACTGGCCAGTTTGGTGGTAGCGAAAACGAAAATTAATGCACCCAATCAAGGGAATGCAGATCTGTGCCGTTATTTCTAGATAAATTCAATTTCTTTACAGACAGTTAATGTTTACAGTTGAATCCTTCGTGTTGTAAATTTTGAGAGGGTTCGGTGGTGTAAAAGAACTGATTGTGAGGTGGTTGGCTTGTATCAAAGTCACGCACTCTTTGTAGCCTTCCTATTTTATTGTGAGGCTGAAAAGCAGGTGACTGTTGTTGTTGTACATTAGTTTGAAACTGATTACGTGGAGGAAATTTTCAGATATTGTCCACTTCCCGATATAAACTGTTAACTTTCTTTTGCAGCGAACTGTTATGTGCACAAAGCTGGTTTAATTTTTGCTGCTTATACTGATACTCTAGAGATTCAGTGAACGGAATGGGAGCTGTATCGTCTGATATATTTTCAGTTTGATTCCCATGTGTTTCTAATCTTGCCGATAGCTCATCACATCTTTCCGTGAGCGTAAGAATGTGTGTGGAATTGTTTGAATCTAAAGCGTCAACTTGCTTCTGTAATTTGCGTGTACTTTTGCTCATCCTTTTTAAAATCTACTTTGATTGTGTCTGGGTCCAGCACCAGCTCTACTTGTTCAATACGGGAGCTTAACGACTCCATGTCATCCGTACACTTTTCTTCAACTTTTCAGATTCGTGTGTCAACAGTGGTTTAGAAATCAGTTACATCTGTCTGTATTTGGTTCTGTGATTCTTTTGCTCTGTGAACCTTGTCTGTAACGGAATTTATTCTAGCGTCAACATGGGTTGTAAGACTACTGAGCAACTGCTGTTCTACTTCCTGTCAGTCTCCAACAAAGCTGGACAGTTTCTTTGTCCCTGTGGTCGCTTACACAGTTAGCGATCCACATTATCTAGCCTATCAGAGACATTCTTTGCTTATAGTACACTAGTTTCGTCTTAGTTTATTTAATATTCTTCTCTTATTCTGGTGCCACAGACAAGTGCACCGCAGTATACTCCTTTCAGTATGCAATCAGATTCATTCGAGCCCTAGCTTTGCCAGCGGTTGCATAGGAAGGGCCCAACCGTGGGTGAAAATAGCTGGAACGAACATATCAAGATTCAAAGTGATGACCATAGTTTGTTTCGTTGTTCATGGACTGTGTATCTTCACTGAGTTCCTGTAGGACAAACTACTAATTAACATTTCTATTTCGAAGTTCTTGCCGAACTCAGTGAGAAAATAAGGAAAAAAGACCAGAATTGTAGAAAAACAAATCATAGGCTCTGCATCAGGACAGCGCACCGTCTCATAGCGCATTGTCTGTAAGGAGTTTCTAGCGAAGTACTGCGTCCTTTTGTTAGAGCATCAGCCTTATTCACGTGAAGTAATACCGTATGACTGTTACCTGCTCCCAGAGATCATACCTGCATTAAAGGGAGCAAGACATGAGTCCGCTGAAGCAGTAAAAGATAAAGTTGCACATGTCATCAAGGAGCTCACGGAGGAAGACTTCAACCACTGTTCCCATTAAAGGAAAATTCACATTTAGCGATGTTCGGATAGAGGAGGGGAATATATTGAGTGTGATAGTAACTAATAATCTGCTGCTGCCCCATCTACTTCCCCCTCTTTCTATCTCCTAAACCCCTCTGAGTCCCCCTTCTTCTGCCTCTCTATCTCCTTCTCAATCCCATTTATCTTATAATCCTCCTCTCTGTGTGCATATTCTTCTCTGTCCCTTTCCTCCTTCCCTTCTCTCCATCCATTTCCTCCTGTAGTCTGTCCATCCATCTCCTCATTTCCCTCTCTCTGTCCCTCTTCGCTCTGGTTATTTCTACCTTCCCATCTCCCTGCCCATCGCCTTCTCTATCCTATCTCATTCCATCTCTTCCTCGCCCCTGTATCCGTCCATCTCCTCTTTTTCCCTTTCTGTTTTCCCATTCCCTCAATGTATCCTCCTCCACCTGCATTCATGTCCTCCTTCCCACTCCTTTCTGTCCATCTCGTCCTCTCCCCTTCTCTCTCCACGTTACCGACTAAATTCTTATACAAAGTTGCTGGTTCTTACCCCCAAACTAGATTTTCCCCAGATAGTAATACTTGCTCCACTAGTTGTTTAGGAGGAGCATTTTAACCACAGCATTGCCAGAGTACGCACACGTCACGCATATTTCATACACCTTTGACATATTTTAAACTTATCTTTACACATATTTCACTTGTTTCTGTGGCAAATTCCGTACTGCAATTTCTATTTCACGTTGCTCAGTCTCTATGACGTTGTATCTCCAGATAAATGTGTTGTATTGTTCTGTAATGGTGTAGTGTTCCAGGCACATTTAGTGCTGTATTTCTATACTGTACGCGAAATATGTTGCGATTGAAGTTAGTAGTGAAGACGTAGTAAATTAAAACGTTATGGATGACGCAGCACTTTTTCAGGCCTCTCAGTGTTTATGACGTTAGATCTCCTGAACAATGTGTCGTACACATAATTTTGCAGGTACTTTCTGTGTTATTTGTGAATACTGTCACGAAATGCTTCGTGAATAAAGTTAGTAGTAAAGAAGTAATAAATTAAAACGTGTTGCCTGATGCATCAGTTTTACTACATGAACACTCATCATCTTGTGGGTGCTGTCAGCTAGAAAAACTTTCGTTAAGGTATGAAATTGTGTTTGATGATCGTTGCAAGTCCCTAGATGCTTACATTGTGGAGCTGTGGATGAATGCAGTCTGCGGATTCGTGTGTCATGAGCTGCTATGATTTTTCACCCCCCCCTCCCCCCGACGCAACACCTCTTTAGTAGGTATATAGCGACAGTGACAGTGATTATCTCCAGACAGTGAATGATATTATATATATATATATATATATATATATATATATATATATATATGCTGCCCCATCTGCACATCAGCTCCTTCTCGTCTTTATAAATTCTCTAAACTATGAGAAGCGTTTCATCAAATAATGAAACTCCTTTTTTTTTGAAAGCAGATCTGTTTTATTCACGATTCCAATAAACCATATTATTACTCAATCTTTCGGATACAAAGCCCTTGCAATCTACAGGTCGGCTACGTCAGCCGTCTTGCTGCATCAATAACCTCCCCGCCACTCACATACTCCTTTCCGTGGAGTGCATCTGTCATTGGGCTGAAGAGATAGAAAGTGCGAAATCCGGGATGCAGCGTGGGTGAGGAAGAACAGTCCTGTGCATTTTTATAAGGTCTTCTCGGGTGCGCAGACTTGAGTAAGGCCTCGCGCTGTTATGGAGACGGAGACGTCCGTTTGCATTTTCGTGGCGACGAACACGCTGAGGTCCTTTTTTCAATTTCCTGAGGTTCGCACAATACACTTGCGAGCTGATATTTTTTTTGTACCATGAGGAAGGACATTAGGCAGAATAGCCCCTTCAGAGTCCCAGACGGCGGCCGCCATGACTTCACTGGCTGAGGGTGCGGCTTTGAATGTTTTCTTCAGAGAAGACGCATATTGCTCCACTGCATGGATTGCCGTTCTGTTCCCATTTCGAAGAGATGAACCTATGTTCTGGGATGCATCGCCATCGCTTGCCACCGTAATGATGCATGATACCATACCAACAAATCCAACCTTGCATGAACTATCGCAGCTAGTAAGCCACTACTGCTCTTACTACCGATCCCACTGTCGCAGAGGTTTTTTTTTCCCCGGGCAGGAACCTTGGGACTTTTTTCCCCTCTCCTCTTCAAATCACTACCCTCACTCGCGTTTCGTCCACTATCTATCACCAGATGGACCGTGTTAATGCATAGTCTTACCCAGACCCACGGATAACATCACAGCCCAGCATCCTGTGATCCACTTACTAGTAACTAACATGTTGGCGGAGGGGACAGTAGAACTTTTGGTCAGGTCACCACGTTGGTGCCGGCGTGGAGGGGCCTCACCTCTACTGTGCAGTGAAAGAGGTGTGTTGTACGTATGACGGGCTGGACTGGTGTGCACCCACTGCCCCGGAGTGCACACCTTGCACGTCTGTAGGGAACAGTTCATTGATATATTGTGGTCGAATTTCTTAACTATAGAAAGCATTTTTTCATGCAATGAGTGTTTGTGAACTGGATTATTTCGGCTGTTTAAGAGTTGTGAGCGTGTTTGCGGAGTGATATTCATGCATTATTTCGACGATTTTATGCATACTGAACTTGTCTGTGCATCAGAGTACTGCATTATTTTGTGGACATGTCTATAGGCTGGCAGTGCATAATTTCGACTGTTTAACATAAGCGAGCGTGTTTGCAGAGCGTTTTAATTGCATTATTTCGGCAATTTACGAGTTTCTAGAATGAAATTTTCACTCTGCAGCGGAGTGTGCGCTGATATGAAACTTTCTGGCAGATTAGAACTGTGTGCCCGACCGAGACTCGAAATCGGGACCTTTTCTTTTCGCGGGAAAGTGCTCTACCATCTGAGCTACCGAAGCACGACTCACACCCGGTGCTCACAGCTTTACTTCTGCCAGTATCTCGTCTCCTACCTTCCAAACTTTACAGAAGCTCTCCTGCGAACCTTGCAGAACTAGCACTAATGGAAGAAAGGATACTGCGGGGACATGGCTTAGCCACAGCCTGGGGGATGTTTCCAGAATGAAATTTTCACTCTGCTAGTGAAAATATCATTCTGGAAATATCCCCCAGGCTGTGGCTAAGCCATGTCTCTGCAATATCCTTTCTTTCAGGAGTGCTAGTTCTGCAAGGACTGCAGGAGATCTTGTGTGAAGTTTGGAATGTAGGAGACGAGGCACTGGCAGAAGTAAAGCTGTGAGCACTGGGCGTGAGTTGTGCTTCGGTAGCTCAGATGGTAGAGCACTTGTCGGCGAAAGGCAAAAAAGGTCCCGGGTTCGAGTCTCGGTCGGGCACACAGTTCTAATCTGCCAGGAAGTTGCAATATACGAGTTGTTTTCATATCTGTACATCGGCGTACTGCGTTGTTTCGGTAATTTAGGAGTAGTTTGCAGGTCTGTAGGCTATTTATGGTGTCCCCAAACATGTCAGGGTGAGTGCTTTATATCAGCATAATAAATAAAGTACGTGAAATCAATCCCTAAATAAATTGTTGCAATTTACCACTGAAAACAAAGAAAATACATTAGTTGCTCTCCAGTAACTGGACACAGGTAAGTCCTACGCTATTTTGCCCAGACAGCCATCTACTATTACGTCATGGGATAGGGAAAGGTGATGGGCTGACAGTGCCCTCTGGTGGCGTTAGCTTGTACCTTATTAGTTGGACTCAGGGCCTAATGGTGAACACACCAGATGAAACTACTGCTGATGACAACTCAAATTGTTTAAATAAACAATGCATCTGAACTAAAGACCTACATCCAACCTATCCAGCATCCCAGCTAGACTGAATCCTTTTCCTGCCAATGCCAAGGAAGCGGTCGCCGCTGGAAGACTTAATTTTTAGTGCAGGTAGCCCAAGTGACTTTGTTCCCACCATTTCTTCCTGCAGATATTTTCCCACTGTTTTCTTGGGGATGGGAGAGGAGTGGGTTGGCGAGTGAAGAGGTTTAGGTTAATGGAGGTAGCCCAATTGTCCTTTCTTCTCGTCGGTTTTTCCCCTCAAAATTTTCCCGCCATAACTTCATTGTGACGCTGCTACATCTATTGCCACCATTTTGGATCTGTCATCTTGAATAAATTTGTCAGCAACGCAGAGTGGGGTGACTCCGCCCTTGCCAATAGTCCCTAAGATCGAGTAACAATATAGTGTGTTAGGTCGCAAAAGAAATTTGGCACCGGCAGCACAGGGCGAGACGTAATGCTTGGGTCAGCCTCGTCCGCGCCATGTCACGGGTAGTGGGACGACAGCAGAGGAGAGCAGAGCAAGGCAAAGGGCGGTGGCGTGAGGCGGCAGCGGCCCTGATGTGTTCTGGGCGGGCCCTTTCTCTTCGGCTAATCTGTGTTTAGACACGCGCGACCGCCGCACAGGCAGCAGCAGCAGCGGTAGCGGCGGCAAAACTTGAAATGAAGAAAGTTTGCGGGACCAGCCGCGGCTAGGCACACCAGGCAGCGGGGCCAACGCAGCCCGCCATACGTGTGTGTGTGGCGGACACGCCAAAGTCTGGTAACAGGACCACACTAGCTTTCAGTCTCGCCACATCTCTATAGACGTGCAGGAACTAAGCATATTTCTGCCCCTTCACAAAAATGTTTACGTAACATGCAAAACCAAAAATGGATATCAGGTGTATGCCTGCAAATAAATGATTCGGGGTACGAGGCTGTAGATGAACGATTCTTTCCACGGAAAACTGTGAAATTCCTTGTGCTGCAGTCACATCATCTAAACACCATGGCAGGGAATCAGTGCATCAACAGAAACTGCTGGAAGACCACAGCAGATAATATGCCCACCAAACACACCCGAGAAAAAACACTTCAGACTGTCAAGTATTCATCCCATGGCAACATTTCGCTAATATCTTATAACACGGTGCGGAACCGTAGTAATGGCTACTATACAACGAAGCTTGTACGTTCCATCAGGTACGCCACATCCTGCTGAAAGTTTTGATGATAAGTTCCGATAAAGATATCAAATTATCGGTGAGCCGTGCTGGCTCGACTGGAAGCTGTAGCTCGTTTATTTGTCTGATTTACGGGCATATCGATGGGTGGTGTGATTGTAGTGTAATGTCTCTGGACTTAACCTTGCCCTGGCGACGGGAAAAGGAAGATCCGCGCGCTTCCTGGTAGTTATTAAGAGCTGAGTTCTGTAGTAAGACGCCGTTGGGGTGGCAGCTCTTTCTAAAACAAGCCCTGCCCACCGAGAGAGCCAGTGTATGGCTGGGAGGAGACGCCATTACTGGGAGTCGTCTCCGATTGTATTGGTCTGCCGTAATTGTGGATTTGACCGTCTGTACGTTCTAACAACCCTACCACAACAAAGGTCAAAATTTAATGACTATGGTGTTGCTCACGCTGCTAAATACTGCATTTTCGAGCAACAACAAAGTTATTATGTGGCAGGTGTCATTAGAGCACAGTTAATAAAGTCATTTCATGTAATAATGAATAAACTAGGCAATCATCTTTTCGTGTTTCCCACGCTGGTCTCGTTGTAAAATCATGGCTCAATCGTCGAAAATCTAGGTGGTGATGATTCCAAGCTCGGATGCAAAGAGGCCTACGTTTTATTCTGCCATATTCAAATGTTTTGTAGATGCGCTTCACAAACCATTCTTGAAGATTACACTTTTGCAGGACAATGGTGATGTAAAAAAGCAATAAGCACTCCGAATTTAAGTTAGACTTCTTTTTTATTACTTTTGCTGCTCTATCACGTAACACACAAAACATCACTTCACAATACAAAACATACTTGAAAACATCTTCCTCACTGTTAAAGTTCACATTTTATAAACTGGGTACAATATGCGTCTTTCCAAGATGACGTCAAAGACTTGACATTTTCAAGGTCCGACCCTCTAACAACTAACTAATAATCGCTTACGCGCCCAAAAATCAGAGTTACAAGTACGTCAAAGATCATAGTGACAAAAGAAAGAATATACATAAGAATAATATCATAGCAATATAGACATATCGATGTATCAGAATACCTCTACATTACTGAAATCAAATCTGAGTGTTGTCTCAGAAATACAACTACTTTACAGAAACACAGTAGAATATTGCTGGTATCGAGAGGTTCAGGTAAGGTGCCGTAATGGTTACGTAATTCAAGTACCATTACAACGTTGACTGAAATTTTAAGTGTGTGACCTGGACAGCACTTTTTGTGCAAAGATCGGTGTTATTTACCTGTCTATTCACTCGGTTCCCTCCTTTCCGGGCTCTCTGAGATGTGTTGCTGATTAATTTGATGGAATAGTCACCATACAGTTTATCACCATACGGTTAATTCAGAGTGTTTCGTATATATTTAGTTTACCTTGTGTGACATATGGAGTTAGGAGGTTTTATGGGCAAAATTGGAAGATTATTTACTACAAGGAGACAGTTTTAAAGTTTGTGGCATCTCATTTGTTATAGTACAGAGGTATGTGTTTTTGTTAAAAAGAATTTTATGGTTTTAGAAGCCATTGTTAATATGTGTTTGAATTACTTTAGATCCTGCTGTGCAAGTTTAAGAATTTGATGTATTTCTTGGTGGCAAAAAGGTTACGCTGAATAGCATCAATTACAGAGAAAGGCTTCTTCATTCTTTAACACACTGATTGTATTAAATGGTCTTTTGCCGCACCTGTATTGGTAAGAGGCATTACAATTAAAGTAGGTTTCCTGGACTTATTTCTTAATTTAATTTATTCACTCACTTTTTTTTTGTTCGAGTTTGCTTTGGCGAGCGGTGGTGTAAATGTTTCTTTCTCAAAACTTCTTGTTATGTTGAAACGAATAAAGGCAGTTCTATATTTATAGAACTCAATAGTTTTCTGGATTCTTAGCATTAGCCACTAAATTCGCCTTTTGGCGAGTAACGTTGAAGGGGATTGAGTTCTCATGGCTTAATTTATTTGCGCTTAGGCTGTTGTATTCTTGTCGACAGCTTTCTATAATTGTGTTACTGAAGTTTGAACCATCAAGAGATTGTAGCGTGCTTGCATCAAGCCTGTTCGTGTGACACTGCAGTGATCGTGGCAACGCCTGGTATCTGTGACGGTGCCGCACTGTAGTGCCCAGGTAAATGTCGGGTGTTCACAGATTAAGTTGAATTTTATCAACCTTTCTCTTTCCCGCCTGAAGGTTATTGTTTTAATGCCTGCCTGTATGTGTAGAAGTTACGCCTTCAGCTTCTTACGAGCTTTAAACTCAGTTAGTTATACTCATTTCATTCTGCCTGCTAGTGAGCCTTATTGTATACGTTTTCTACGGGAATGTCTTCATATAAATGTTTGCCTGAATACAAGACGGACCGTACAGTCAATCTGACCGGCGAATGTTTTCTAACAGTTAATCAATACCATAAGTTTTAATTTAATGGGCTTGTATTTCATAACTTTTAATACACATTGTTGGTTTATAATTTCTGTAAAAAACAAAGATCTGTTATAAAAGTTGAGAGAAATACAAATCCTTTTACCTTAAAGGACGCTGATAACATCGACGTTGAGTGCCCTTAAGCCCCTCCAACGTTAAAGGACGGCAGCCGGCTATTTTGGACAGTGTCAAATTTGTTAGGTTTCATGTGTCTAAAAGGTGTTATAATGAATTTTTACATCCGCTTATCTTATTTTATTTCACTACGATGATCTTGTTCCCCATTTATGTTTAGATTTTACTTCGTTTAGTGGCACAGTGGACACGCTTTAGTTGCTGCGTTCTGTCAATGTTTTGCGCTGTGCGGAAGTTCAGTGCCTCTCATTATTGTGATGCATCGGTGTCCTCAATCAGATTAGCTTCTAAAATTCAGTTACTTTGGAACTAATTTTCTGGATCACATGTCTCTTGTGTATACTGTCGAGCATGAGGGAATAGGTCTTGCCACAAGCATTGAGATTAATGGCAGGAAGCCCTATTTTCCTAGTGTGTGGAGTAATTTGAGATTGTGAGTTTGCTGGGATAAGACCGCGCAGCCGCGCTAATTCCTGTGTCCTCGTTGGCTTAGGGGTTCCCCGGCACGGTAGCTCAGCGTCTTCGGTCAGAGAGCTGCATGGCCTCAGTAATAAGAAGTTCAATGAAGGGATCAACAAAGAACTTCCACCGATGTGATGTGGCGTCCGCTACGACTAAATACAACGAGTAGTAACGAACACAATGCAGAAAAAAGGGGGTTGGAGCGCAATTATAGCAAGGAGAAGGTCCTGGGTTCGAATTCCGGTTGGGCACACATTTGCAGCTCTCCCCGTTGATTCTATCAATGAGCCTACAGCCGTACACAGCTGATGTTTGTAATTAATTGAAATTACTGTAAGTTATCTTTTTACGGCCAGCTTTGTCGTGTTAGATGACTGTGAGTGTTTCCCGGGACTTTGGGAAGTCAGCAGAAATAGAAAAACGGTTTCACCAATTTTATTCACATTGTGATTATGGGAACACCCAAACAAGATAGCAATTTCTGCCATTCTATCATATCTTTATGTCGTACAGTTTTAACATGCTGGTACTATACAATGGAATGGCAAAACACACCACTTCACTGCCATGACGTCTGGTAACATTGGAGAGGCGTATCAGTGCCAGCTCTACAACCGAAGTGGCCAGTGTGCACCTTTAATGTGATGATTAATATTTTTTCTGATGCATTTATGAATGACCACGTACTATGTACAGGGAAAACAACCAATGATTAGGAAAACCTAGCCGCAGATGATGTTCCCAATTGAGAGCAGAATTGCACGATGCTCGGCATTCACATCTTTCATTCATTGTCGTGAGGCATCAATACGTCAACAGTGATGGTTGAAGATGTGTTTAGCATATTCCACATACAGGTGGTATAAGTGCATAAGATTTGGACCCAAAATGAATTGATGTCAATAATTAAATGAAATCAAACATTGAAGGTACTAAATTAGGGGGTTAATTTGTGATGTAAAACATTGCTTATATGATGAAAACATGAAAGATATGTATTTATTTCAGTGCTGTTTACAGAAACCGATTTCACTGGGCATGAATACGTCTCGGTTATTATGAGGCAGGAGGGGGGGGGGGGATAACTGGGTATGAATCGTCTCACCCTTATTCGTCATTATTCGTCGTGTTCTGTTGTCGGTGACAGGCGCTGCGGCGGTTCGGTGCGTCGCCTCTGGACTGTTTGGCGTGAGTTGACTGCCCTCATCAGCAATCGCGCCTTCGCGGCGAGGCCCAGGTACGATCTGCGCGTTGTCTAGCCGTTGTCTGTTGCGTGGCAGAAGCTGTGACGTCAAGGTGTGGGAAAGTTGATATTAGGGATGAATGGAATAGCCTCACGTCCTCTCGCTTCCGCGCCGTCTCGCCGATTCCCTATTTCCCTCCTCAGCCATCTCTCAGCGCAACCCCTCTTCGAAATTTTCTTTCTTTCGACGTTGTCACTGTAAGACAAAATCTTCAGTGCAGCAGAACGACAGATAGCCGTTTCATAGGGACTTCTCTCCATGCAGGGTGGAAATTTCCTGTCTGGCGTGGGCTGGTGTGTGACTCGTGAATTGGCATGTATCTCACGATTTCACATTCTTACGATGTTTTCCTGCATTCCGAAATTGTTGTGAGAGCAGCTACACAGCACTGCTTTTTAACGACTATCTCTGCGTGAGGCCTAGAAAGACTCAAATTTGACCTTCGTGTCAGAGTTTGCTGACGTCCGTGATTTATAAGGTACGTTCTTACTGTTGAGGAAAACATCTTCTTTACTAATGGTTCAAATGGCTCTGAGCACTATGGGACTTAATATCTGAAGTCATCAGTCCCCTAGAACGTTGAACAACTTAAACCTAACTAACCTAAGGACATCACACACATCCATGCCAGAGGCAGGATTCGAACCTGCGACGTAGCGGTAGCGCGGTTCCACTTCTTTAGAACACTGACTTCTTTAATACACCTCCCCGCACGTAATCCCAGGATTTAGTGAACACTCCTTCCTGTGCCCTTGGGGTGGTGGAATTGTCGTCACAGTCCTGCTTTCTAAGGCATGTAAAATGGCTGCCGCCAGGCAAGGAGAACTCTCATGCTTTCGCACGTACATTCTTAGCATTCCGTCCTAATGACTGCACGTGTACGCAGTTTATCGGCACGCTTCGCATTGTCAGTCACGCTCTTCGTAAGGTGTCCTTGAGTGAGGCGAGGTCATCCGCCCTGCTTCTCGCTGCGCGCTTGCAGAATGGCTGCAGCGTCCTCGCCTCGGGCGCTTACCGCGTGGTATCCGCCTCCCTCTTCGTGCTCGGCTGCTGGTGCTGTGAGCTGGAAAAAGTCCCCGCAGCTGGAGGTATCACAATATATTTTCATACGTGACTGAGGAAGTGTAGTGAACAACATTACGTCAGTATTTACTTCATTTCCAGACTAATAGTTGTAGCTATATTGTGTCTTACATTTTTATGTTCATTAGTACCACCAAATACGTGTGGCAAGAGCAAGGTTCTAATGCTTATTTTCATTTGCGCAGCAGGTTAGATTTGAAGTGTGGATGTGTGTAGGCAAAATGGTGAGTATATACTGATAGGCATAGTCCACTTAGCGGATTAGTTGTGACTATGCAGTAAACTTGAGGTAATAAATCACGTGACATGTTGACGGAGACACAGCTAGACGCAGCCAGGAGAAACAGTTAACACACTGAAGTGGGTAGATATTGAGGTACCTACAATCAGAATATCTGCAATTACACCCCTAACGCCTGTATGGTCATCGTGTGATATCTGAGATGAAACAGCACGATGAGGGAACATTGTTTTTCGAAAGAGAGATTAATATTGCTGATCTTATGTAGGGCGTTATTATGCTGAAATAATGCATACGAGACGGTACTAGTAGCTCCAGAACATCTCTGAGGTAGCTGTATCGGTTAAGTCTGCCCTCAGCAAAATTCAGTCGAAATGGTCGATTGTGGCATCTGTCTGGTCTGCCAGAGATACTTGTAACGAGCTATCAGACACTCAATGCTCCAATCTTCCACACAAGGGCAGCAGGGCAAGAGATGTCTCCCTTCTGTCTGTATAACAAACTATCACAGTCACATGGGTGTTTCCACTGAAACGACACTATGACTCAGTGTGGGAGGGAGTTAGTAAGCAAAGGTATAACTTTCAACATTTCTGGCTGTGCTTAATGCTGGCAATCGAGATGTGGAAAAACATATTTTACACTTCAGTCAACAACTCAGTTCAGCCCCGTCTTACACTTTGTGTATTGCTGGCCTTGCAGAGGTGCACATCACTAATTGCATACAATTTCCTTATTTTCATGTTATCTGTAACCCTCTGGCTGCTGGTTTTCATGTTATGTGGAACACTCTGGAGTGACTCATCCTAAAGAAAGGAACTCTTCATTGCGGACTGGATTGGATTGTTGGGGGAAAGAGACCACACAGCGAGGTCATCGGTCACATTGAGTTAGAGAAGGACGGGGAAGGAAATCGGTCGTGCCCTTTCAAAGGAGCCATCCCGGCATTTGCCTGGAGCGATTTAGGGAAATCCGGGAAACCCAAATCATGATGGCCGGACGCGGGATTGAACCATCTTCCTCCCGAATGCGAGTCCATCTTCATTGTGCAATAAGAAGAAAGCGTGGTGCTCACTCTCACATTTCTAGTTCTGGGAGTTATAAGCCTTATAACCACCCCTGACATCTGAGTTGAACGAAGATGGAGACACATGGTATCATAACGTGGAGTGAGATAGGAACAACAGATGGTAATACAAGTACAGATATCACGAGAGTTTGCGCCACCTGAATAGTCTTGTAATCCTATTGTTTCCTTAGATAGAAGGTAGATGGATCACCCTCGAGCCAGTGCGACAAATCTCACACTTTCTGTCACTATTACCAAAGCGTAATTTACTTTTCGTTGACAACAATACGATAGAACTTATCGATACTATCGCACCATAGTCAGTTTGAAGAATAGTTGTGTAACAAGATATAGCCTAATTACTTTGTGTCTTATCGCCTTAATGTCAAACGACCGCCCAGTTAAGCGGTTCGTACCACTCAGTACAATTTCTAAGGAGGGTCGAATTGTACAGTTGTATGTATTTCAGTGCTAGCTTAAAATCGCGACTCTGCAAACAATGCGGAGAGTAACTGAGCCTAGAAAGGATAATTCGATATGTCTCGCTATTATAATGCTCTTAACATATTTAAAAGTTTTCAGGGACTATAGTTATGAATATTAAGGATTAATGGTGACTTCGTGTGCCAATCTTAATGGGTACGTTTGTTATGATACAGTTTCTGTGATCAGTTTTAAAATTCATCTGATGAAATGTCCAGAACACAAAGTCGATGGGATTCCAAAAAACTTCTGGATTTGCAATTTCAGTAGCAATAAGTCTTAGCCAGTTTTTGGTTCCATTGTTGCCTCACAGAATGGGCCCATGACCCATGTCCTACTTCTGCACTGAGACGTAAACATGTTCGAAGTCGCCAGGTTGGTGGATATTTCCAGAATTTCAGAGTTCTATTTTGAGTCGCTAAGACAAAACTAGGCCCATGACTCGCACCTCCAGTACAAATAGAGACCGTTACTCTCCGTCAGTGGTATCCCATGAAAGGGAATAGCAAACGAACCCGTAGCAATGTCTCAACTGCCTCATAGTGAGCGATGACTACGTTGTATAGTAACCACACGCGCGTTTAATAACTGAAGATCGTCGTATCACCTCCTATTATTCTCTAAACAACTGTTTAGGGAGTTAGCTATTTTAATATAGCATTGGAAAGCTCATTCTCACTCAATAAATTTCTCGTAAGTAATCCGGTAGAGTTCAGGAAGACTGATATCCATAATTACTCTACTAGGAGAAAAAATAATATTAATTGCTCTTCACTAAATTTGACTTAGAAATGGGGCGGAAATGCTGCTGATATAATGCCTCATCATTTGGACTCTTGCTCTCAATTACAGCGTGCGTGATTCTTGCCTAATTAATGCACCTCTCAGTTGCTTCCACAGGTATTCTAAGGACTAATTACCTTTCTGCTGGATACGACTGATTACTTCAACGACTCGACGATACACATTACTGTATGTATCTTGTCTAACGAGAACAACTTGGTAACTTAAATGTAATAAATGTAAATAAATCGTTTAGAGACATGTGACAATATTTCGCTGTCCATATGGAAACTCGTCTGCTGTAATTATCTTCTAATAGTAATATCTGGAGTGACATGCTTAAAACATAAATTCGTCAACCACCGCAGAATAGCATTCAGGGAAGCGTGTGACGGATTTTGCTTCTTTCTCACCTAATAAACAATTAGTATAGACAGTCGATGCCACACACTGACTTAATGATGCAGTGTCCACATACGGAAATGTAGATGTCACATTAGCATTCACGCCGAAACCGCTGTCGACAGCACAAAATACATACCTGCAAAATGGATATGGTAGAGAAGGTCCTAGGACAAACGACTGAGTCCTAGAAAAGAACATTCTTCTTTGTTGCAGCAAGTATAGCACGCCCATGGGCTTAAGAAAAGTTATGCTGTGGGAAAAATAACTCTTTATCCATGAAATGAAAAATATTCTTCCATCGAACGTACAGTGTGGCCTCGTGAGAACTAATTTTTAGTCATCTCTCGTACCAAACTTTCTCGTAGATTTTAAATTGAGGTTCTTTGCCACTGAAAATTAGAGAAAACGTGCTTCTCTCTTTAAAAAATTAAAACTTCATCTTCTTGGGTGCTTTAATAAAATTTTTCGCTTTCGAGTTTGTGGGAAACCTAACTGATTGCTGTGTAGCTTTGAAATCTCTTTGTAGAAAGCTCAGATCTAGCACAGAAAGGAATTAGAACGACCATCGAGTGACACTTACAAGGTTCACCTTGACAAACGCATTCTTATCCTCAATGGAGACCCCGTAAGCTGGTACGCTGCATTCCATGTACATCGCGTTAACATCACCGTGATGAAAAGACGAGTGAAATATATAACGAGTGAACTATTTACGCTCATGGAAAACATTATGAGCCTCGTTTATGATTGCTTCGGTTATTAGATGTAAAAGTTTTTTAACTATATCCATGTACATTTTGTGTGCCCTAGTAATTTGTAGGTTTGATTTCATTCCCTTGCTTTGCATCATTATAATGCGCACAATGCTTACACTGGTACAGAAATCTGCGTGCCCGTCGGGTTAATCTAAGAGAAGCTGAGTTTGAAACCCAACAAGGATGTCAGGAACTTGGCTTCCCTTACTTTTGCTAATTCGCATCAGACGGATTCCGGGAGCATTTTTGTGCAAAGCCAAGAGTGTGTGCAGTCCCGTTCCACGCTTGATAAACTGGTGCACAGTATGTCTCATCGTCGATGCCGACGTCCCGTTAAACTGGGAAGTGTCATCCTCTCCTCTCCTCTCCTACATCATTGTAATTTCTGTACATTTTTCGCCTCTGTAGCTGTATTAGCTGCAAAATTTTACAGCCACCATCTATGGAAAAATATTGACTCATATCACTCTTGTATTTTGTATTGTCTTTCTCACTTACTATATTTTTGTAACCATATCACTATGATTTTACCGAGCGAGGTGGCGCAGTGGTTAGACACTGTACTCGCTTTCGGGAGGACGACGGTTCAATCCCGCGTCCGGCCATCCTGATTTAGGTTTTCCGTGATTTCCCTAAATCGCTCCAGGCAAATGCCGGGATGGTTCCTTTCAAAGGGCACGGCCGACTTCCTTCCTCGTCCTTCCCTAATCCGATGAGACCGATGACCTCGCTGTCTGGTCTCCTTCCCCGAAACAACCAACAAACCAACCAACCACTATGATTTTGTTTCTATATTTTCTATAATTGCTGTTATATCTGTGTCCAAGAACTACGTTCAACTCACCGCGCTCCATGCCACTGAGACTCGCATTCTAGAGAACGGTGGCTAAAATCTGAGATTTTACCCAAATCACTTAAAGCAAATTCCTGGAAGGTTCGTTTGAAAAGAATCCAGTTCCTTTCCAGTTCATCTGTAGTCAGTTACTATGCTCCGTCAACAACGAACGTCTCATGGAAGGGAAGTCAAAATCTAACATTAAATTTATCCATGTTGACAACAGAGATTGTGTTACAAATTTAAGAAGCAATTTCTGCTGCTTCAGTCAAATTTTGCTTGTGTATTAACAAGACAGGTTTCGGCAGTATGCTGTAATCATCAGGTTGCATTATGGTTGCATGTAGGGGAAAGTGTTGTGTCTGTTGTATTGTTTCTTTGTCGTTGCTTCAATCTAGTGACCGATTTTAGAATTAGAAGACGGTACGCGCCCTGGAGACCGCCAAAGGTAGTTACCGGGCTGTTCTACTGTTTTTGTTTTACACAACGTTTTTAAATATCACATATCTAAGTGCTGAATAATATAAGAAAACTAGTTCAGCATATGGTTAATTCCTTAGCTTCAGAGTTTTATAGTTTGTAAATTCCTGCATATTTTTAAAACTAGCTTCAATACGTGTGACTGGTAAAGCAATACTTCATCAGTCGTGCACCATTTTGTACCTTAAAACGGAAGGCCTTCTCCCATTGATCATGCGCTGTTGGCAAATAAACTGTTACTTGTATTTGTTAAAAGTTTTCCGGTCTATAAAATCTAAATTTGTGTTAGCTGCCAATAGCTATCATTTGAAAATGTTTTTAATTTGTATCTAATTTTTGTTAGTACTTCTAGTGTCCGCCCATGGTAGCTGAGTGGTCAGCGCGACGGAATGTCATACCTAACGGCCCAGGTTCGATTCCCGGTTGGGTCGGAGATTTTCTAAGCTCAGGGACTGGGTTTTGTGTTGTCCTTATCATCATCATTTCATCCCCATCGACACGTAAGTAGCCGAAGTGGCGTCAACTCGAAAGACTTGCACCAGGTGGTCTACTCGACGGGAGGCCCTAGCCACACGGCATTTCCAGTACTTAAAGTTAATCAGGCTTCAATTACTGACTATTGGAGGATAGTAGAATAATAATGTAATGCTTAAATACATTAGTGAGCAGATTTTCTCGATTGCAACACTTTTAAGTTTGGGTAGAAAATTGGCTTCTAGGTACATGACCAGGGCGTACCTAGTAATACTTTTTCATTTTGGAAAAAAACTGTAATTCCCACAATCGGGTTTGTAATTTCGGGAAAGAAAACTGCAACTCACGTGAAGTTACAATTATCAATTGAAAATGGAACTAGAAGATATATTCATGTTCTGTTACATGACTGGATAGGGGTGAAAGTCTGAGAAGTGCTCCAAGCAATACAACCCCCTACATTAATCTGAGGTGTCATCATTATTTATTGGGAATAACAAGCAACGAAAATTTTGGTTACAGATTTTAGCCACCGTTCTCTAGAATGCGAGTCTCAGTGGCATTTGGCTGACGCAAAGAGCACAGTATAAACATACCACCATCACATAACACTTTCACATTAAGGTCTGAATTTTAAAATGCTAAATATCCTAGACAAATAAGTTTGTAGCAGAAATGGATACATTTCGGCACTCGACCTTTTTGGCACACAACAAATTATCCTCACCAATCGCTTCCGTAGTAAATATTAGTAAAAACGGAATGTATCAGTAAAAATTATTTCCTAAAAATGCAAGCTTCCGTTCTTCTTATATTTTAAATTCAACTTTGGAAGATTGAGCGAAAGATAAAAGGCAAAAAAAGACACTTTTCTCGAAACACAAGAAAGAAATATTGGCTGCGCCGCTGTTGATTTAATCATTTCATGCTACCCACAGAAATGTTGGCTAAAGCTGGTTTCCTTTTGATTATTTAATTCTGCTGTCTTACTGTGTTTGACTACTACAGGTTTCATACGTGAAAACAACAACTGCAGAAGAACGCTCTTTGACATGCGCTCAATGTTTCTTGCATGCAAGCAAACACGCAGCAGCCGGAGCGGTAGCTGACAAGGCTGTTACTGTCTGAGAACAAAGGCATATCATCTCTAGAAAATCCATGCATAATTGAGCAGCCGAGTACAATAGGAAAATGACGCGGTCTTCAGTGAATATTGCGTGCGTCGCATACAGAGAGGGCGCCGGGAACTCATGTGGAATGGGGCGGTCTACGATATTGCGCAGCCGCTCTGAACCAATTTGATGAGCGCGTAATTAATCTTTTAGTCTGACAATTCTTGGCTACCCTGATAGAAGTTTAAATTTATTAAGACTGCCTGTGGGCGCAGTAAGAGCATTCGTTTCCGGAGGACGTCTCTGAAGGTGAAATAAAGATCAAAAGACATAGTAAAGGTACAGACACCACTTACCTTACTTTCTCTGATGCTTTTGATGCTGTTTTGTTACGTGATACTCCACTAATTGATTTGTGGTAAATCACTTTATCTCACTTACTCGCTAATTGTGTGTTCTGGAGTCCACACGCAGTACGGAACCGCGGGGCTGCTACGGGCGCAGGTTCGAATCCTGCCTCGGGCATGGATGTGTGTGATGTTCTTAGGTTAGTTCGGTTTAAGTAGTTCTAAGTTCTAGGGGACTGATGACCACAGCAGTTGAGTCCCATAGTGCTAAGACCCATTTTTTTAGGAGTCCACACGATGAGGCTGGAAGGTCCAAGACGATAAATAGTAACACATTTGGGAGTCATAACTTCTAGTCAAAAACATTGGAAATACATCAGCAGCGTATGGTCTTACTGACAGGTAACTGATATAAGTGACCAGCAAGAGCCATGGTTGTACTCCACAGCACTATTAGACACATTTAGAAACAACCATAATAATGTAACAGGAACATCGAGAACGGTGTCGATAATGAGACATATGTGTGCTCCTTTGTATCTCCCCCAATTGAAGCCCACCACATTTATATTTCATATATGATACAGCCGCAAACCGTAGTAAGCAAAATAGCATATTCGTATCTTAATAGACACATCAATTACACTCGTCCAACACTTATTCCGCACCCAAATTAACTACTAATGAAAAGCTTTACAATTTCCCACTAAATGTTTCCTTAATTCAATCTATCTTTGTGGTTTTCGAACTATACACTTGTCACTTTTAATCAACTGTGCGCTCCCACTAAACTGGTCGAGAAGCCACTGTCTCTCTTCCTTGTCGATCTATAACAGCATTCTGTCTTAGTTTGTTTCTTGGATATTGCCTCGATGCCGTACAACGTTCATAAGTGTGTATGAACTACGGTTCGTATCTTTCTCACTATAGCAAATCTTTTCCTCTTGTTTCCAAGAAAATAAATTTAGTTCTATTCCTGTACTAATCCCCTCAGAGCTCTGACGTTTACGGGCTATGAGTCACCGCAACTTATCATTGTTACTGCTACCTAAAATTGCTGTTAACAGTATTACGACCAGATATAAGCTAAATGGTGGGACTATATATTCATCTTTAGGTCTAAACATACCAAATTCTAACCATCAGTATTTACCATCGCTACATGGTAATTGAGATTTCACATTCTTTCTTTATTCGTGAGTTAATAAATTCAGTTATCAACTGGCACGTATAATATTGTTTCATGATACTCACTTTCGTTGTGTCAACGATAAACGTAATAACTGGGGCCAAAATTTATCTTTGACTGAGATCTTAAATCCAGTCTTTGATAAGAAAAATGTTGAAATACAGAAAATTTGAAGGCTTCCATTTCCTGTTATTTGCTAAGTAGCAGCGCTCCACGGTTTAGTCGGAAAAAATTCGTTTGGTTTAATTTTGCGATAGCGTAGTACTGACTTCGATTTCGTGAAACTTGAAGTTCGAAAAGACTATCGGACTTCAGAACAAAAGAAAATGATTTCAAACACAGACATAGACGTTAATGTGCGACAACTCAGTTGACTTAGCAGCCTCGACAGCAAACGAAAATCGGTTGAGAGAAAAATCTTATAGCTAGGCGAAATAGCAATGGTTGATTTTTTTCATTTTCTCTTCACGTAATACATCATACAAGAGGATTTCTGTCCACTTTGTTTTCGTTATTGTGATATTAGTACAATTCTTATAATGATAACTAGTCTTGCACAAACTACAAACATTTTATAGATTAATCATTATTTCACTTCATGCATATATGATACATTAATGACAATATTAATAATTTGAATGAAATACAGAGATGTGAGGCCATATGTAGCCTTACATATCTCTTCCTCCAACACAATATTTTTTCAAGTTTCCACATACTTCCTTTGTGGCTAGTGTGACAAATAGCTCAATCATGGGGAGTTTTGTATTTCTTCCACGTGCCATAAACGTTTTGCACGAACCCTTTCCTTATTGATTTTCCATTAGAGTTACTGTCTATGTCTTCCATTGGTACTGCGTTATTCATAATCACCTCCGGGTTGCAGGAGACTAATGTTCGAACTGCTAGACGTACAGAAAGAGACACCAGTGGGTAGAAGGTCCTCCAGGGTTTGGTTCGTATCACTCGCCATGTCAATGGTGGCTGTATGCATCGAATTAGTATGCGCCTGTAGACAGGCATTTCGGTGAGCAGCTGTCCAAAACGGACTGTAGTCGGGCCCTAGCAGCGACTTTGATGAACTGCGCACACATGCTCTTCCACTCGTATTGACGTTTCCCTAGTCAGAATAGGTGTTCATGTTGAACAACTGCAGTCTCAGATAAAGACATGGTGAAATGTTCTGTCCACCGGAATGTGTCTGTTTTCTATATTCTGGTAATTTTAGTGCAGTTGTCTTCTGAAACGTAGCAACTACGTATGTGTAATCCTGCTCACGAATGCCCGTTAGAGATGCTCCTTTGATGCACAAATGTGCAAGCTATTTCTGATTACTCAATCTATATAAAAAAGAGAGACGGAAGAGATAACACTTCTTTTCTATTTGACTAATGAAGTCATCCTTTTTTAACTTAAACGACCTTTCTGACTGGGCGTGTAGTAATTCCTTGATTCCTAGGAAACATCTCGGTCGCTAAGTGATATATGACGCGTTTCGAATAATCTTCATTAAATAAGTGCGGCCAAAATTAATACAAAAAACAAAATTAGAAAAACTTACATATTAAAGCTGCGAGACGAATGCAACGTCGCGAATGAAAGTACACATCAAGTGTAAGCACTCACACTATGCTTAGGAAAAGTCGTACAAGAAGAATATACAGTCTCGTGTGCAATTGCCGTCAAAAGACGTTTCTTTGAGCCTTCGCATGCCAGACTGGCGGCAGCAACTTCGACAAACTTATTGCAGTACACAAAACATTGTGTCCCTGATCGCTTTACTTCTGTTGTTTATAATAAGCGTCATATCGTCAATGAAAAAATATAAAATCATACCATAGGTTACGAATAAGACCTATCAAGGGAAATATACCAAGAACGTACAGCACACTAGACAGCAACCATCAACTTATTGAGGCCACAGATTGGCCAAGTGGGAAAAAAAAGAAAAACGCGGTACATATAAAGCATCTAGTGACCAAGACGTTTCCAAGAAAATACTGTATGCGAACATCTTTTTATTTCATTCTGACATTGATTGCATGTGAATTCTGGTTGTTACGTTATGAACAGTAGTGTGAACTATCTACAATAAAGAATTCAGAAATCCTGAAAAATGTAGATGAAGTTTAGAGACTGATTGGAAATTAGGATTGCATTACATGAACAGAGAACATGAGAGAAAGTGTGACAAAATAATGCAGTTCACCAGAGCGAGTATTTATGTTTCACGCAGTTTAGGTCACAGTATACATCATTTTAGAAAGCGAAAGTAAAATTTCTAGAGTTGAGGGAGTTATTTGTGATCTGTAAATATTTCCGTTGTCAGTAAATGGAAAGAAGTGGTTGAGAAGTTGAGCGAAGTCGCCTCTTCGAATCCTTTCTAGTGGCAGTAATTGTTCCTCAAGCGTTTCGTAAGTATGTGTGTGTGTGGGGAGGGGGAAGTGGAGGGGAGGGCGAGGAGGGGGCCAGGAGGGTTGTGCAAGGATGAAATACTATTATTGTACGCACTGTACTTAGGGCGGCTCGGTGGGTAGCTTGACAAATCAGACAACAAACAGTAGGTTACGGGCTATGTGCTCAGCCAGTAATAGCACTTTATTCGAGTACATGTCTTTTCTTTCTACTATGGTAATAATTTGCTGACGTGATAATTCCCGAGTTGCTGTAACTGAGTAAGTTGGATAAATGTGGGAAATGGATAACTCCACACCACCTAAATTATGACAACCGTAGGTAATGCGTTGCTGCATTCGACGACCTACATTATTTATGCTTCTGTGATTAAATCTCCCGTTTTATGTGACTCATCAATCCGTCATCGTAGCTACAGAGCAGAAAAATGTTTCACAAAGGTCGCACTTAATGTGTCGGCTGGACGGTTAAGATGTTATCTAGGATCTAGTTGCCATTAAGCTGTCTATTGAGCTGTGGAGACTCCAGAAGTGACAGACTAAACGGAGATCCGTCTGTGCAAGTTTTAATTACATCGTCTAGTGACCTGTGCTCCTAACAAACCACTCGAGTTTATACTGTTGCAACCAACATAAAAATTCCAACGGAAATTATATTCCTCCTTTTGTGTCTCTAATTAATGCCGGAGACCCTGAACTTGCTTGCCTCTGTGAACCAGTCTGTCCTCTGATTTTTCCTCTTCTTGCTTCACTGCGTTTTCTCAATTGAAATTTCCAGAATTAATAATTAAACTGTTTCTCTGGGGATGAGTGGACCGACAAGGAATTCAGTAAAGGTAAGAGAAAAAATCTCTACCTTGAGTATAGTTTCCTGCTTCGTGACATTTACCTTATTAAATATGGCATGATTTATATTGCAGCAAGCAGCCATGAGACTATGTCTCACTCATTCGTGAGTTGCATTGTGTTATGTGTATCTATTCTGGATATTTAACTATTGCGAAAATTCGTTATTCTGTGGTGCGAAAATTGAAACAAGTTCCTACACAACTCGAAAATAAATGATCCTGAAGGACCGACGAATTACATTTATGTGGAATCTCTAATTTGCACGTCAATGGTGATAGGAGGAAGAGAGAGAAAGATCAGGTAGAAATGTCGCTACTAGTACTTCACGTATCCCAGTACCGTAAAAAGCTGATCGATGTTTTGACAAAGATGACAATGATTATGTCGAAGAAAAATTACTTATCAATCAGTTACCCATTCTACCCTCGATAACCGAGAAGAAATATGGATTTCTGTCATTACTATTTTCTCGTTTCGCCCACGGTCACTTCATATGACAGCAGTCTATTTGTCAATCAGAAGTGAAAAGTAGTTCTTAAAAGCACAGACAATTTTAAAAGCTTAATTGTTGGTAGTGTTTAGAGGAACATTGAGACTGTTGACGACGCTCCATCTCTTGTGATTTTTCAGGATCTTTCTGTAGGGTAACAAAGTCTTTGTTTTCCGCTTTGGCTATATCGTCTCAGGTCTTGTTCTAAGGCACCAGTGCGTCCGTCATATTTATGGGGTTGTACAATTTCCTCTCATGTCGCTCTATATACGTATCCTGTATGGGTAAAATGATGGCTGGCAGTCACTTGGAGAATCTATAACAACCGGTTGGATTCTATCATTACTAGTGGAATCATTTCAAACGAAACACAGAAAACGCTAGTGCCCTGGGTTTTCAGAAGACTATGCGGAAACTACCAGACATTCAGAAAACTAGACATATATCAGTGGACAGAGCACTACCTCTCCAAGTTTTTAGTTCATATTACACTTGCTTAATACGAACACCGTTTGTCGATGCTTTTCCACACTCGTCCGAGAACATCATGGTTGATGTCAGCGACCGCATTAATTATTCTCCCTTGCAACTCTTCCAAATTAAGTGGAGGCCGGAACAGACTATCTCTGGTGTAAGACCATAAAAAGGAATCAAACAGAGTTAACTAAAGTGACCGTGGACGCCAGTGAGAAAGAGGAGAGTCATAATAAGGTGCACGTCCAGTCCAACACAGAGACCGTTTAGCACTGATGTAGTAACGAACGTCAGAAAGATTCTGTGGCATAGCACCGTCTAGTTGCGTTATTAAGCCTCTACTGCCTTGCTGTATTTGTTAACTAAGCCATAGCTGCTGCTCGTCCAAGTACACGAAACCAGTAACCGTTTTCTCCACAAAGGAAAATGGTTCCTAAAATTATGAAAAGGGTATGGCAAGAAAGGCGAAACCGTTAGGTGAATTACGAATGTTTTTCATAGTCTCGTGTGGAAGCTGAGTCCCCCAAACACAAACGCTATGTCGATTCACTTTCACAGAAACACGAGACGTGGCTTCGTCACTGAAAACCAACTTCCGTCAAAAACCGTTTTGCTCAAGGATCCTTTACAGGTCATCGCAAAAGTGAGAACAAAGCTTATAGTCCCGTGTAGCCAGCACACGTAACAACTGCAGCCGTCATGTTTTTACACGCAGACATCTACACCGAAAGTGCCAGATAATTGTTTGCGTTACCTGTCATTCTCTTCTTTAGGCTCCTTATGAATGGTTCTCTACTGATTTTCCCTGCCAGCTAGCCTGTTATCTTTGCAACACATAAACAATCTGCGTTTCTCGAAAACACATTGTTTGGTGTGCTGGGGCTTTTTTCAACGAACTGGTCACTGAACCGTCACAGACGACTTTCATTTAACTGTTTCAAGTGCAGGAAAGGCACGCATCATCCATAACATGCAAGTTCTAACTAACGTGTTCCCTCGTGGTGAGCTCAGCAACTATGCCACGGTGCGTTTTATGAATCGTAACTTGCTCTATCTACTTATACGTGTCACATTCTTTGCATGTCTTGTAATTCTTAGACATTTATAAATAACCATATAATTAAATAAGACTAAATTCATAGACATTCACAGGTAGTAAGGAGATATTTTTGTGTAGATGCAGGGTGTTTCAAGAGGAGTAGTAAATATTTTAGGAGGTGGTAATACAAACTGATTCGACTAATGACAATTAATTTAGAGAGATAAAGTTCAATTGTGCTAATTATTTATTGAAACCACGCCTGGTTTCAGGATTTTGAAGTTCGGTCTTCACGTGTATGAATTTATTTTGTTTCGTAACACATAACTAAATGTAAATATGTGGTGTAGGAGTAGCATCTTTGTTTGGTAATCAAAACGTTCTCGGTCCCGGGTTAGACGTTAGACTCCCGCCACTGCTTGCATTTCGATTAATAGTCAGGGTTAGCAGCCGAAGACTTCCGGCATAAGAGGTCACCTTCATCCTTTCAGCGCCCTTGTCAAAGAAGGCAGACGAACGGACAGAGGTTCATGGCACTCTCTTGTCCTAGCGATAGGAAACTACCCCTAAAAGGCGGAATAATCAGCAATGATCAATGGTATGAGGATGCAGAAGGAAATGGAAATCATTGCATTAAAGACAGGTAACGTGTATCCACAGGATATGTGGCCTATAACTGAAAAAGTGTCATAATGATCTCTCCATTGGCATAAGATTCCGGAATAGTTCCCCATTCGGACATCCCTGACCGGACTGCCAGGAGGTAGCTGGCCATGACAAAAAGATTGAATAATCAACGAAAGGATAACCTTCTACGAGTCGGGCCGTGGAACGCCTAAAGACTTAAAATGAAATCGAAACTAGAAAATCTGAAAAGAGAAATGCAAAGGCTCAGTCCAGATTTAGTAGGGGTCAGTGAATTGAAGTCGAAAGAAGACAAAGATTTCTGGTCAGATGAGTATAGGGTAATATCAACAGCAGGAGAAAACGGTATAACGGGAATGGTATTCGTTATGAATGGGAGGGTAGGGCAGAGAGTGTGTTGGTGTGAACAGTTCAGTGATAGGGTTGCTCGTATCAGAATCGACAGCAAACCAACACCGACAGCGATAGTTCAGCCGACACTGAAAGCTAAACACGAAGAGACAGAGAGAGTATATATGATATTGAAAGGTTGTTTTGTATTGTATTGAACTGGGGACCTAGAAACGACGGAGAGGCTTCGTCCCTGCCGTAGCCCTCAGTGGTTCACAAACGCACAACAGGCTATAACAGTCCACTCACAACACCACCGCCACACTCCGAACCCAGGGTTATTGCGTGGTTCGGCCCCCAGCCCCCCCCCCCCCCTCCTCGTGAACGTCTCACACTAGACAAGTGCGACCACAAATGTTTGCATGGTAGAGTAATAATGGTGTACGCGGAGACAGTGTTTGCGCAGCAATCATCGACATAGTGTAAATGAGGCGGAACAAGGGGAACCAGCCCGCATTCGCCGAGGCAGATGGAAAACCGCCTTAAAAAGCATCCACAGACTGGCCGGCGCACGGGACCTCGACACTAATCCGCCTGGCGGATTCGTGCCGGGGACCGGCACGGCTTCCCGCTCGGAAAGCAGTGCGTTAGACCGCACGGCTAACCGGGTGGGCTTGAAAGTTTAAAGCAGTACTTAAAGGAAGATGAAAATCTAATAGTCAAGAGGGCCTGGAATGAAGTTGTGGGGGAAGAAGTAGAAGGAAACGTTACAGGAGAACAAAGGCTTGGAGCAAGGAATGAGAGAGGAGAAATACTAATTGAGTTCTGTAATAAATGTCAGCTAGTAATAGACAACAATCTGTTCAAGAACCACAGGAAGAGCAGGCATGCTTGAGAAAGGTCGTGTCATATCGGAAGATGTCAGTTATATTACATCATGGTCAGGCAGAGACTCCGAAATCAGGTAATGGATTGTAACGCCTAACCAGGAACAGATATAGACTCATATCACAAAGCAACAGTGATGAACAGTAGGAAGAAGTTTAAGAGATTATTCAGGAAGAATCAATACGCAAGGAAGTTGGATAAGGAAGCACTATGGAATGATAAGATACTCTTAAACTTCTCAAAAGGTATCGACACAGCAACAACAAATATCTCAGAAGGCAGTACAGCTAAAGAGGAATAAAAAGGGCCACTACAGAAGTTGGAAGGAAAAACATAGGTACAAGGAAGGTACCTGCGAAGAAACCATTGGTAGCAGAAGAAATACTTCAGATGATCGATGAGAGGAGACAGTACAAGAATGTTCCGGGAAACACAGGAATACAGAAATACAAGTCGCTGAGGAATGAAAGAAATAGTGATTACAGGGAAGCTAACACGAAATGGCTGCATGAAAAATGTGAAGGAATAGTAGAAGAAATGATTTTCGAAGAATAGACTCAGCACACAGGGAAGTGAAAACAACCTTCGGTGACATTAAAAGCAAAAGTGGTAACATTAAGCGAGCAACGGGAATTCCACTGCTAAATGCCGAGGAGAGAGTGAATAGATGGAAAGAATACATTGAGCCTCTGTGAGAGGGTAGATTTGTCTGATGTAATAGAAAAAGGAAGAAGAGTCGATTTAGGACAGATAGGGGATCCATATTAGAATCAGAATTTAATAGAGCTTTGGAGGACTTAAGATCAAATAAAGCCAAAGGAGTAGACAGCATTCCATCAAAGTCTCTAAAATCATTTCGGGAAACAGCAAGAAACCGACTATTCACTGTGTTATGCAGAATGTATGAGTCTGGTGGCATACAATCTGACTTTCGGAGAAGTGTCATCCACACAATTCCGAAGACTGCTGGAGCTGACAAGTGCCAGAATTATCGCACAATTAGGTTAACAGCGCATGCATCCAAGTTGTTGACATGATCAATATACAGAAGAAGGGAAAAGAAATTTGAGGACATGTCAGATGACGGGCAGTTTGGCTTTAGAAAGGGCAAAGGCTGGAGAGAGGCATTTCTGATGTTGCGGTTGATAATGGAAGCAAGACTGAAGAAAAATCAAGATACATTCGAAGGATTTATCTACCTTGAAAAAGCGTTCAACAATGTAAATTGGTGCAAGATGTACGAAATTCGGAGACAAATAGGGGTAAGCTATAGGGAGAGACGAATAATATGCAGTATGTACAAGAGCCAAGAGGGAGGTATAAGAATGGACGACGAAGAACGATGTGCTCGGATTAAGAAGTGTATAAGACAGGGATGTAGGCTTTCGCCCCTACTGTTCACACTGTACATTGAAGAAGGAATGATGGAAATAGAAGAAAGGTTCAGGAGTGAAACTAAAATTCAGGAAGACAGAATATCAATCATACGATTCACTGATAACTTTGCTATCCCGAGTGAAAATGAAGAAGAATTACGTGATCTGCTGAATAGAATGAACAATCTAATGAGAATGGACCGTAGATTGATAGCAAATCGAAGAAAGACGAAAGTAATGAGAAGTAGCAGAAATGTGAACAGCGAGAAACTTAACATCAGGATCTACATCTACATTTACATTTATACTCCGCAAACTGTGTGGCGGAGGGCACTTAACGTGCCACTGTCATTACCTCCCTTTTCTGTTCCAGTCGCGTATGGTTCGCGGGAAGAACGACTGTCTGAAAGCCTCCGTGCGCGCTCGAATCTCTCTAATTTTACATTCGTGATCTCCTCGGGAGGTATAAGTAGGGGGAAGCAATATATTCGATACCTCATCCAGAAACGCACCCTCTTGAAACCACGCATACTCCCAGATATTTTACAGAAGTAACTGCTACCAGTGTTTGTTCCGCTATCATATAATCATACAATAAAGGGTCCTTCTTTATATGTATTCACAATACACTACATTTGTCTATGTTAAGGGTCAGTTGCCACTCCCTGCACCAAGTGCCTATCCGTTGCAGATCTTCCTGCATTTCGCTACAATTTTCTAATGCTGCAACTTCTCTGTATACTACAGCATCATCCGCGAAAAGCCGCATGGAACTTCCGATACTATCTACTAGGTCATTTATATATATTGTGATAATCAATGGTCCAATAACACTCCCCTGTAGCACGCCAGAGGTTACTTTAATGTCTGTAGACGTCTCACCATTGATAACAACATGCTGTGTTCTGTTTGTTAAAAACTCTTCAATCGAGCCACACAGCTAGTCTGATATTCCGTAGGCCCTTACTTTGTTTATCAGGCGACAGTGCGGAACTGTATCGAACGCCTTCCGGAAGTCAAGGAAAATAGCATCTACCTGGGAGCCTGTATCTAATATTTTCTGGTTCTCATGAACAAATAAAGCGAGTTGGGTCTCACACGATCGCTGTTTCCGGAATCCATGTTGATTCCTACAGACTAGATTCTGGGTTTCCAAAAACGACATGATACGCGAGCAGAAAACATTTCCTAAAATTCTACAACAGATCGACGTCAGAGATATAGGTCTATAGTTTTGCGCATCTGCTCGACGACCCTTCTTGAAGACTACCTGTGCTCTTTTCCAATCATTTGGAACCTTCCGCTCCTCTAGAGACTTGCGGTACACGGCTGTTAGAAGGGGGGTAAGTTCTTTCGCGTACTCTATGTAGAATTGAATTGGTATCCCGTCATGTCCAGTGGACTTTCCTCTGTTGAGTGATTCCAGTTGCTTTTCGATTCCTTGGACACTTATTTCATGGTCTCGAGTTAGACGAAGTTAAGGAATTCTGCTACCGAGGCAGAAAAATAACCAATGACGGACGTAGCAAGGAGGACATCAAAAGCAGACTAGCAATGGAAAAAAGGCATTCCTGGCCAAGACAAGTTTACTAGTTTCAAACATAAGCCTCAATTCGAGGAAGAAATTTCTAAGAAAAAACATTTGGATCACAGCATGTTACGGTAGTGAAACTTGGACTGTGGGAAAACCGGAACAGTAGACAATCCAAGCGTTTGAGATGTGGTGCTGCAGACAAATGTTAAAAATCAGGTGGACCGATAAGGTAAGGAAAGTGGAGGTTCTGCGCAGAATCGGAGAGGAAAGGAGTATCTGGAAAACTCTGATAAGGAGGAGCGAATGGATGATTGAACATCTTTCATGACATGAGTGAATGACTTCCATGGTACTAGAGGGAACGATACAGGGAAAAAACTGTAGAGGAAGACAGAGATTGGAATACATGCAGCAAATAATTGAGGACGCAGGTTGCAAGTGGTAATCCATATGAAGAGGGGTGGCACAGGAGAGTGACATTGGTTATACGTCTCGGTCACCTCTTGTTCGCATTGACGGCACATTGGACAGTGGACGTTACAGTTAAGATGTGTTACGACCCGTGGCTCTACCCTTCATTCGATCCCTGCGAAACCCTACATTTCAGCAGGATAATGCACGACCGCATGTTGCAGGTCCTGTGTAGGCCTTTCTGGATACAGATAATGTTCGACTGCTACCGTGACCAGCACATTCTCCAGATCTCTCACCAATTGAAAAGGTCTGGTCAATGGTGGCCGAGCAACTGGCTCGTCACAATACGCCAGTCACTACTCTTGATGAACTGTGGTATCGTGTTGAAGCTGCATGGGCAACTGTACCTGTGCACGCCACCCGAGCTGTGTTTGACTCAATGTCCAGCCGTACCAAGGCCGTTATTGCGACCAGAGATGGTTGGTCTGGATACTGTTTTCTCAGGATCTATGCACCCAAATTGCGTGAAAAAGTAATCACATGTCAGTTCCACCATAATATATTTGTCCAATGAATACCTATTTATCGTCTGCATTTCTTCTTGATGTAGCAATTTTAATGGCCAGTAGTGTAGATCCTCTTTGGTTATTTATTATCGGACACATGCATGATGACTACCCACCGCAGTGAATCATATAAAATAAACTACGTTAAATGAAGCGTGTGACTTTTGAAGGAATTAATTCGGTGTACATGTCCTACGCAAAATTAAAGACATTAATTCATTTAGAAACACGAATCGCCCGCCTAGTAACTATAACATTGAGCTATTTCGGCGGCAACCGCTAAGCAACGCTGCTAGTTGATGATGGTGTTGTGTTGCCTCACTTTCACGAATCTCGACGAGATGAAGCATACTAGCTAGGCGAGGAAAAAGGGCATTACACTTTCGCTGCGAGTGGAAGTGCCAACTGAAAGCAATATGAGACGTTACTATGGTCAGTATTCTTGAGCAGTACTCACAAGGGGAAGGCACGGCATTAGGATCCCGGATTTACTTCAAACTTAGTACACTTGTAGAGGTCCATTAGGACAAAATAATTTGCAAGTAGGAAGCCGTACTACTAAGAAGAGTCGATAAAATCACAAGAGAAGTCTTACGCATCATTGATATATATATATATATATATATATATATATATATATATATATATATATATATATATATGATGTATATATATATATATATATATATATATATATATATATATATATATATATATATATATTCATCACTGCTCATATTATTTTATATAGATTACATCTGGATAGTAATATGATGAGAAGTCACATGTATTTACTTTTATTAAATTTCCGTTCTTATTCCATTGTTCATTAATTTTCATAGCCAATATTACATTTATGGCTACCAACCAGTAAACGATCAGACGCATAAACGTTTCCGGGAAATGTGTAACTGTCATGATTTCCGAAATCTCTTATACCCACAACCTCATAAGACACCGAGAACTGTTTTACACTTGCACGCTTCGATCTGTAAGCACATGTATCAAGGATAGGTGCAGGCTTGGAAAACCCAAGTTAGGCTCAAAGATCTTGCTGATTAGCGACAACGCCCGGACCCACATGGCAAATGCCATTCGTGAAGTTCTCGAATCTTTTAAGTGGGAGTTGTTTCCCCATCCGCCGTACAGTCCCGACCTGGCACCGAGCGACTTCCACTTATTCCCAGCAATGAAGAAGTGGTTGGCTATGCAGCGTTTTGATGACGACGCACAGCTTCAAGAAGAGGTAACCACGTGGTTGAAGGCGCAGGTGGCCGAATTTTACGACGAAGGAATTTCGAAGCTCGTCCATCGCTACGATAAGTGCCTTAATTTAAATGGCAACTATGGAGAAAAAGTGTGGCTTTCATCTGTATATAATAAAAAAAATTTCCAAGACTTTATTTATTTTTAATTCCAAAACGTAATGTACTTTGTGGATAGCCCTCGTATAATCCTTCATCAGAATGTAATGTGTAGGAAATAATACGACTAGTTTTAAGAAAAATATAAATTAAAAAAAAAGTATGAGTGGAACTCGATCCAGCGATCCGTTGATTACGGAGCTTGAACTTCTCTTTCGATTTTATCAAAATCATTGAAGTGGTACGCCTTCCTACTTCCACATTATGTTGTCCTGTCGTACTTCTAAAACTATACGAAATCTGCAATAAATCAGCGATCCAAACGTCGTGGTGGCCCCTTGTTAGTAGCTGAAGGTCAAGTTTTTCCCATTAAAGTACTGGATGAAGAAAAAGGTAGGTAGGTGTACATTTGAGCCATTTTGCAAATTGCTATCGGACTTACATAATCTACAGGTCTCTCCCGCAGATGCAAACTGTGCTACTTTTTTTCCTTCTTTATCCAAATTGAGAATACGGTGTACTTCCAAGAGAGGTATGTTCCTTTAGAAGATATATGCAATATTTGCCACAATACCTTCTGTAGACACTGAGTATTAGTCCATTGAGCTATTCAGGAGCCGACTCCGGCTATCAATTTTAGAGTTTTAGAGAAGCGTCGCTGCAAGTGCTGTTGCGGCAGAGAATTTTCAGTGGACAACGAGAAAGTAAACGCAGCGTCTGCTGGTACGTGATGCTGGCATTTCGCAAGCGCGTAGTCGAGAATGGCGAGATGTAAACTGGAGTGCCACGGGTAAATAACAGGGGCAGTTAGCAAATTATAGACGTCCAGCGCTCTCTCTCTCTCTCTCTCTCTCTCTCTCTCTCTCTCTCTTTCCCGCGAGCGCTGCTGTTTACGGAGGACGTTAAGCAACGTATTTCACCTCCCGATATTGCTCTATGTAGAAGTTGAGATTACATACGAGCGTGATTGACAGTTGTCAGTGCCAGTGGAATTAGCCTGCAAAAAAGTTCGGAATGGACTTTGTTTGCTAATAGGTGGTACTCAACAGCATTTCTGTAGTCGGTAAAGACTATACTGTATATTCGCTACTCTTGTGGGAAAATAGCAGTGTGGCTGGAACGCTATTGTATTCAGATTCGATGTATGGGCGGCGTTGTTCTTCAAACATTTAATTTCTTCAAGGGATTTTTTCTATCAGTTGTGGCTACTCCAGGGTTGTGTCGTGTGTTTTCTGGTATGAGGTTGCCTTCTTCAAAAATATAGTCTACCTTCAAGCTGGACAGCTTAATTTATTTTTATTTAGTATAAATTCGGGTGTTTCCTGACTTTTCTAAAATCGAAGATCCTCCTCGCCCCACTTTGCTTCTGAATTAGTATCGATTCTAATGCTTTTTTATTTGTTACCTGTGGCGCTACTGTCTACATATAAGGTAATATAGAAAAAAGCGTAATATTTTACCAAAAAATTAGTTATTCAAATTGATTTAAAATATTCAGTCAGCTGTTGGAGCCAGTTGAAATTAAGTGTAGCTGATTTGTACGCTGTTGGTGCCAATATACCGTTTAATTAAAGTCACAAAATGTAATTGTTTTTAAATATTTTAAACGCTTTTGGAGCCATGATTACATCGAAGATGGTTCAGTATACACCCACATGTAAGAGTATTCATCTCTGCTTGTATTTTATGTGATTAAGGAGTTGGTTTCGAAGCTTCCTTTGTATAAATTGGAACTAAGTGCTACTGATTTGTAAGTGCCTTGCAGTGCTTATGAAGCTGAAGATTTTATTGCCGCTAATTTTACCTAACAACATTAGACTCTTAAGCTTTGGCGGATTGGCCGATTATAATTTAGTTATTATAATGAAATGTAATTTTCTGAGTGTCTTCATCAATAATTTTGATTTGTTATATTTTCATGTTTAAAACCAGTACGTTCCACGTCCTCTGCCGAAGCTTCCTCACGTTTCACTATCGATAGCTTAAACATCTCAAGAGGTCATAAGGTTCCGCATGGTGTTATTTACTTCGTCGAGAAGAGCTGCTATTACAACGTATTTAGATTAAACTGGAGTCTCCTATTACGTTACAAAGGAACGACCATGCGTCAAAACGTTGGGATGGTGCAATACTGTCACCAAAGAGATTCTGAGAAGTTTCATTGAAATGTAATGCGAGCAGGATAGGTAGATAGTTAAGCAGCCTATATCCTACGGATATCATACATTCCGGCCGATCTTCCACTTAACTTTAAGAGATTGCTATTTCTAATGAGATGGTTCAAAAGGCTCTGAGCACTATACGACTTAACTTCTGAGATCATTAGTCGCCTAGAAGTTAGAAATAATTAAACCTAACCAACCTGAGGACATCACACACATCCATGCCCGAGGCAGGATTCGAACCTGCGACCGTAGCGGTCGCCCGGTTCCAGACTGTAGCACCTAGAACCGCACGGCCACTCCGGCCGGATTTCTCATGAGAACAGAGTTCTCAGTCACCATCAGTAAATCACATGTTCCATCTGTTGTTCTGGGGTTGATCTGAGATCACCATGTTTCTCCCATGGACAGCTTTACGTTGCTTGATACAGAAGGAATTCACTCAGTACTTTACTTATTCTTTCAACAGGAGAATATACCAAAAATATTGTATGTAAGTATGTTTTTGCTAATTTAATGATATTACACTGACGTGAAGGCTTTTGATTTGTTTTTAGAATACTATATCTATACTCTGAAAAACACGTTAATGTTAACATACTAAGTTTTTTCTGTAGTACAGACAGTAGCATTCCTTAGTCTCCTCTATGCTGTCAGATTTGGATAAACCAGTAAATTGCCCCTCGACCACTCACCCCGATTTTTAAAGAATCGAACTCACAAATATAAAGTATCATATCTCCCGAGGTGTCTGTCGTTCTGTGAGGGGAAAAAATTCCTCCCCTGTAGACAGCACCTTTTCGAAGGACTTACCGTGCACGTGGAGAGATCTACATGTTCAAATGAAACTGAGGGCTATGCCAGCTGTAAGGCATTGAAAGAGTCTATCCTGCCGTGATGAGAACTTTTCAACTGGTCAAGTCGCTAAGCCACGATGGAATCTTTTCGACTCTACTGCAACAAATGGGAGCGAGAGCCCGTAGATTCCTATGCGGACTGTTGACAGTCATAAAAAGAAATGGAGGGAGCGCTAATACTAGGAGAACAATGAAGATGTTTTTCATTTCGAAAAGAGAGAACTGGCCATACCAAGACAAACGATACAAGAATGATCAATCTGTTCTTTCTACTAAAGACATTAGAGATACTAGTTAACGTGCACGATGAGGAAGGGAGTCAACAGAGGTTTCTTTGGATGCAAGTCAACAAGCATACGAGACAGGCAGACTATTTGAATCAGCACTTCACCAAATTGTTAGCAAAGTGGGAAAAGGAGTACGAAATGGTTCAAATGGCTCTGAGCACTATGGGACTTAACATCTGTGGTCATCAGTCCCGTAGAACTTAGAACTACTTAAACCTAAGGACATCACACACATCCGTGCCCGAGGCAGGATTCGAACCTGCGACCGTAGCGGTCACACGGTTCCAGACTGTAGCGCCTAGAACCGCACGGCCACACTGGTCGGCTGAAAAGGAGTACGCTTTCAGGAATTGCTCTGTATATTTCCGTACATCGAAGGGTTTTTAGGAATACGATCTGTGAATTCATGGTTCGAGCTACACAGGAGCCGAATTCTTATGTTTTTTAGGGTGGGAAATCCAATTATATTGATTGGCGACTCCATAGTGTCCTGTGCACTATGACCAGATAATGGGTATACTTAGAAGGAGAGACAGCATTGGTCGTATATTTTTGTTTATTATCGCAAAATCGATTTTCGGTCACTTAGTGACCATCTTGAGTGCTGTAATATGTAACTTAAATTAGTAAGCACTGGTGTCAATAAGCTTACGGCGATCACATAGAGTCTATGTCTATGTCTATGTCTATGTCTATGTGATCGCCGTAAGCTTATTGACACCAGTGCTTACTAATTTAAGTTATATATTACAGCACTGAAGATGGTCACTAAGTGACCGAAAATCGATTTTGCGATAATAAACAAAAATATACGACCAATGCTGTCTCTCCTTCTAAGTAAATCCAATTACGATACGCAAAAAATTTTATCCCCCTCCATTTCTTCACATTTTACTGTTAAATTTATTGAATTAAGCGAATTTTTAAAGAATTTAACAGCTCTTATATAGTTAAAATAATTTAAAAAGGAGGTGTAGTGAATGTAGATGACGTTGGCAGCACTGCTGAAAAACTTTTTCTGGCACAAAAAGGTCGATTTTATTTTTATGTTAACAGATGGTGTTTAGTTTACTGTCAACCTAACCTCACTTTTCCATTTCCTCTACATGTTCTCAGTACAATATCTAATCGTGGTTGTAAACACTCTGCTAACAGTTTTTGTTATTTTTGTGGTGCATTTGTGATTAAAAAACACCAAAGAAATATTACAGACTTTGTGAAAAAGGTTTATCTGCCATACTTATGATCTAAACTTGGTGACCAAGATAAATCTTGGGTGCTGCATAAGGTATGTTATGTGTGTGTTGAAGATCTGAGAAAAAGGTCCATACAGGAGAACAAACCTTTACATTTGCTGTTCGTATGATATGGAGGAAGCCAAGAAATCATTCTGATGATTACTACTTTTGCAGTGAGGATATTACTGGTCATAATTCGAAAAACAAGAAATTAATAAGGTACCCTAACCTTCCGTCTGCCAATCGACCAGTAGGGAATGGTGTAGATTTGCTGGTTCCTGAACCACCAAATAAAAACAATACCAATCGCCGTTGTATAGAAGCAGCTGACTGTTGTCCAACGAGCATGTTAAAGGCACTGCTATATTTGTAACACGAAGGTTACTGGATTGGAGCAGTTTTTCCCTGAAGATGACGTAGTGTAACGTCGAAACTGGTTGCCCAGAAATAAACCTATATAATGGTGACTGGTGTTGTTCTTATTGAACATCGAACAGCTGTAGTCCCACACTCCACCAGAAAATGGAGTTACAGTAATTTAAATTCTATTCCAACACAAGTATTTTCTGATGTACAATGTGATTTAGATGAACCAGATGATGATGAATTACATTGTAATACAGAAAGTCTAGAGCCCAAATTGTTTACTCAGATCAAGCTTAACAATATGGTTAGGGATATGAGCTTAATGAAAGAAAAAGCTGAATTGCGTGGCTCTAGATTTAAAGAAAAGAACTTATTGAAAGTTGGAACCAGCATATAGATGTATAGAAGGAGAGAGCAGCAATTTTCCAAGTTTTTTCAACAAGAAGGTGATTTAGTGCACTGCTCAGACATTCCCAATCTGATGAATGAGTTTGGTATTGAATACAAAAAGGAAAACTGGAGACTGTTTATTGATTCATCCAAAACTAGTTAAAAGGCTGTTTTATTTCACAATGGTAACATGTATGCATCTACACCTAATAGACATTCTGTATACATGAAAGAAAGCTATGAAATCCCTCGAAATAGTGCTAAATGAAATAGGCTATTCTGCTCATGGTTGGATGAGATGTGGCTATCTATAAATAACATGCACGGTCCTTGGTCAGTCAGGTGGCTTTACCAAATTTGCATGTTTCTTGTGTGAACAGTAGGGCTAGGGATCAACACTGGTGCAGAAAGAACTGGCCTGTGAGGGAGCCTTTAAGACGTGGTGAGAAGAAGATTCTACGCAAGAACCTTGTGGATCCAAAAAACGTACTCATACAGTCACTACAGTTTAGGCCTAATGAAAGAGTTTGTATAGACTTTGCCTAAAGATGGACCATACTTTAAGATTTTCTGCCAAAACTTTAAACACCTTTCAGAAGCTAAACCAAAAGAAGGCGTCTTTGTCGTACCGGTCATTAGAAAATTCACGTTTGATGGTAACTTTGAATTCACAATGATCTTAATTGAGAAAGAAGCGTGGGTATCATTCAAGCACGTCGTTACAAAATTCTTAGCACATGAAAAATCCACAGAGTATGTTTTTATTATAGCGACAATGTTATGGAAGTTTAAAACTTTAGGATTTTTAATGAGCCTCAAAGTTAACTTTTTCAGCAGTCACTTTGACTATTTCCTTGACAATATGGGGGATGTTAGTGAAGAGTAAGGAGAGGCTTTTCACCAGGACATTCAAGTGGTGGCAAAACGCTACCAAGGGCGCTGGAACACCAAAATAATGGGGGACTACTATTGGTCACTTCACCGTAAGTTCAGCACGCGACTCATCGTAAAAAAAGCTACACAAGAAGCTTCAATGAAAAAATGAAAAAAAAAACAATTATAGCTGACACGTGAAACCTCTATTAACACATGTCATTGTTTTAAGTAGCTTACTGTATACACAAACCATGCTTATGTTGCAACAAAGCGTTTCCTTAATTTCCGCGTTTACCTTATAGCATAGGATTTTTATACTATACAGTAAAAAACATATTGCTCTAAAACTACGGTTGATTTAACTAAAATTAAGGCTAGATTTGGATTCAGCTCATAAAAATCTATAAAGATCAGTTATCAAAGTAAAAAAAAATTTTCAAAAAAAATTTTTCGTTGGCCTTTGTTATTGAGAGCCAGTTAAAATACCCGTATCTAGAATTTTAAACTAATATCCCTCTGTGGTGTGACTGCAAACAAACAGCTGGTCGCACATTTAATTGTTCTGATGGAGTCATGTGTCTTCACATGTTACATTTCCTAAAGTATTCCTTCTAGGGTCTAGCAGAATGTAACAGGTCCCCTCACCGCACCAAAAAGGACGGAGGAAAAGAAGTTATTATCTGAGAACTCACTGACTGTATAGAATATTGCCTGAGGCTATGAAGCAACGTTAAAAGATCTACTAGATTGACTATAGGAAACCGCAGATTACATTATAACGCGTCTTTCATGACAGTTTGAAGATAAAATTTCCTGTAACAGCATTTCAAATTTTTAAAATCAGTCAATAATTAATTGAAATATTGAAAATCAAGTTTTCTGCCAGTTTGTCTATCGCTAGGATAGACAACCAGCAGCTTTGTTAATATACATTATTGGATCAAAAGTATCCGCATACCTATGAGTGCACATTAATGTAGGCTGTGAATACGCTTCTCCTGCTCTATGTTGGGGACAAGTTCACCGATGTGTCTGAATGTTTTAAGAGGCAGCCTCTCCTTAAAGAGCCAAAACCAGGGACGAAAGTGATATTAGACGTTGGGGTCTGGAGAAAATTCGACGTTCTAACAAAACCCAATGGAGTTCCATTGACTGCAGGTTGGGACTTTGGGCTCGCCAGTACACTTCAGGAATGCTATCGTCGACAAACTATTGCGTCACAGATTCTGCTTTGTGACATGGTGCAATGGCATGATCATAAAAATGTTCATCAGCTCAGAAATGCTACACTACTGAAATCATTATGTAAAGCTGTGAAATGTACTTATATCCCTCCATATTTAGCGTTTTACTAAGCGCTGTAAGGGGCACGCCCAAGCCACAAAAAACATTTCCATACCGTAACTTCACCTCCTCTGTACCTCACATTTCTGCATTACCATGCTGGCAATTAACATTCCCCAGGCATTCGCCAATCCCAAGCACCTCCATCGGCTTGCCGTAGTTCGATTCAAAACCACAAATCATCCGCTGCTCAGTAGTGTCACTGTTTCCACCACTCAAGTGTTTCTTTCCATTGAATACAGAAAAGAATGGCTTATGTAGAACAGTACAGCATTCTTTTTATATCCCGACGCACAATCATTATGCTAGCTGGTGGCTAGCAGCAGTTTGGAGCTCTATATTAATTCCTTCGAACGATTTCATGTGATTTATGCAACCGTCTTCAGTGCCCGACGGTTAGCTCTCTTAGCACCTGATGGCTGCCTGGGTCGCATCTAGCTTTTGTTGTTCCTTCTCCTTCACACTTCACATTGAAGTCACCAACAGTCGACTAGGGCAGATTTAGCAGGGTAGAAATATCCCTGATGGATCAGTTTTCCAGTGACACCCAACGACTACTCAACATTGTAAGTAACTGAACTCTCATGACGGCCCCCTTCTGCTGTTACAGATTGTCTGCTTGCGCACATTACGCCCAGGCTCCTTTTCTACTGACGGTTCTGCCACTGGTGACATTGGTGACGTAGCTGTATCCAGATGCTATTGGTCATATAGTGTAGATACATAACTGGGCAGTGCTGCAAAATCATAGGAGGATCATCGCCACAAAATCTTACGTTAAGCTCGTGTGTTGCTCAGTAGGGTATAGTATCAATTTATTTGTTGTGACAATATCTTCAACTATATCCTGTGCTCCGCAAGTTACGGTGTGGTGGACAGGTTACTTTGCGTAAAACTGTAACTTTCTCACCTCAAATTTCCGCCCCTTCACTAAATGTCCGCCTTAAAAACTGTTGTATTGTCGTTCTCAGCTGAGTGAGGGGCTCTGATGGTAAATGCCACATTAGATCCGTCTACATGTAACCGTAGATCCAGAATTATCATGCCTCATGCGTTTCGCTTTTAGTTTTAGAAAGGCATCCTCAGTCGCCTTAAATATTATTCTTATGTTTTGCATAGTAGACACTGTACTTTCCATTTAGAAACAGATTCGACTCTTTCCATGATACAGTAGCATTTCAATTTTTTTTCCTACTTACTACATTCAAGAGCAGCTGCCATTGACCTTGTAAATAAAAACCTGTTCTACTGTTAGATTGTAGCACGTCGTAAAGTGCTAAATCTGAATCTAATCTAAATTTACTGCCTATAGCACGTAAAAAGAGAATACACTCTCAGACATGTACTCATATACACCGGGTGATTATAATTAAACTTTACTTATTTAACAGGTTATAATACGTAAAATAACTACCGTACGAGTACCAAACTTGGTAGCATAAATGTTCAGAGCATGGGGTGCATGATTACGATGCGTCATGGTGCCACCGTCCAGTTCCAATTATGGCCAACTGGTGCAGTGATCAGTCATCGTGATTCATGGTCTGACACACCTGACAAATCGCAGTGCACTTGTTGACCTGTCAAAATGAACTTGGACAAAAGAAATGGGCATTTTTGGTGAAGCTGTATTATCAAAACAACAGTAATACGGCAGATGCACTTCGAGAACATCGCCGGTTGAAAGGATTTCTCCATCTTCTGTGCAGAGCTTCATGACGAAGTTCGAATCAACTGGAGAACTGGACATCGCTCCGTGAAGAGGCCGACGACCGGTTGCACCACAAGTGGTTGTTGATGAAATCACTGCTGCTATGACAGACAACGCTGCGTGTGATTCCCTATCGCCAGGCAGTGCGCATGCTGTATCACACCAGTTGAACATCCCGTGGTCCACTTTACGGAAGGTGCCTCGAAGCATCCTCCCATGGTATCCTAAAAGATGCATAACGTACGGCAGCTTGCACCGCAGGACGCACAACGATGTACTGACTACGATCTCCACTTTCTCACAAGGACTGAAGCTGATGGCGGCTGGCCCTGGACCATCCTACGGACAGACGAAATTAATTTTGCTCCGACGGGTGAGGTGAACACATGGAATTGCCGAGTGTGTGTCTCTTAACCTCCAGTCACTCTGTATGGTGAAGGTGTCACCGCATTGGTGTGGCCTACGACTACGTTCATCATTGGCCCATTGTATTTGAAAAGGTTGGCGCTCAAGGACCGAAATGTGCAGTGTGACTGTCCAGCGTTACCGCAGTATGCTTCGCCATCACATTATGCCTTCCCTACAGGAGAGAGACGCATTGAACTCAACAGTTTTCATGCAAGATGGGGCCCCACCGCACATCGCTCGTGAAGTTCACCTGCTTGTCCGAAACATATTTGGAAAAGATCGAATTATGAGCCGATTGTTTCCAAATGCTTGGCCCGCACGATCACCTGATCTCACTCGCTGTGATTTTTGGCTGTGGGGCTACCTGAAAGGCAGGGTTTACCGGGGGTACATTGACACTGTAACGCCCTCTTGGAAAAATTACTAATGACTTTACTAGTAAATTTCTACGTTATTTGATACAAAGACAGCTGAGTAAAACTGAGCGTACTCAGACAGTTTTCTCTTGACTTATTCTGATCATCACTAAACTGACACACAATATTTTTAGTGCAACGCAATCTGACTTTCAAAAATCCCTACAAAAGAATGACCCTGACTAACAATAACCTATACCTTTCTTGAATCAATTACCTCACAAAAATCTTCGTTTCTCCAACTACTGCAATACAGCGGGCCCCAATACTGCCAGCTAAATAAAATATTCTAACTAATGAAGGCACTAACTACTGATAGGCATATTTAGCAAATGAAAGATTTTGATAGAGAACAAACGATTTATTTACCTTAATAATGTTCAAAAGTCATCATATGTAAATCTATCAATTCATGAGATCTATCTTTACAAATTTCCTTTTCTGGCGGGCACACGTCCAGATCGTCAGCTTACCTCTCAAACCTCCGGCATGTCTCTCTCCCCACATCCACCACTGCTGGCGGCTCACCACCAACTGCACAACGCTACGCGCTGTTCACATCCAACACTACAATAGCGAATATTCCAACAATGCCAACCAGCCACCGACTGCATTCAGCACAATCAGTGATTTTCATACAGAGCGCTACGTGGCGTTATCAACATAAAAACATGAACTGCTTACTTACAACACATGGGCTAATTTGAAGAGCAGCATATTAACAGTGTTAACCAGTATATCTACAGACATGCTTAGTTCTGCTGTGCCGACTCCTCTAGAAACAGATGGGCGCCATATTGAGCCCCTTTTGTAGCAGTAATGGTAGCGGTATGTACCGATGCACCATAGCGGCACACTAAAAGTGCTTAAATTGAATTGTGCATTATTTCTCTTCCCTTGTTCTTGACATTAATGCTACCTGGTTCGGTCCTCGTTCGGTAATTGTTTCCGTGTTATAACGTTTCAAACAGGGAACGTTTAATTACAACCACCTGGTATTTCTGGCAGCTTCTAACATGTAGAAGAAAAGAATACACACAGAAATACGTGTATATTTCAGGGAACTTATGACGGATTGCAGAAAGTTAAGACAAAAATCACTGGCATGACAACATTTTTTTCATTCAGCTGCACACAGATACACCTGAGGTGACTATTATCAGCATAAGATTGTTGGTAAACCTACGTGCGAGGCCGAAACTCTTTCATTTTATGTTCATGGACTTTTCACCAGATATATGTAGGAGGAAGATATACTAGATGAGTCTTATAGAGGGATATGCTCGTGGAAAATTAACACCAAATGACGTCGTGGCGCAGAACGCCACTGGAGTGGGTTCAGCATCTACGTGACACTTTCGCGCTTACTAAATGAACATGCAGGGATATACTCCGCTCTTTTTCGAATATTTTTAGGTTTCTCTATCAATCCTATCTGAAACTTCCTAGCAAATTAATACTGTGTGTCAGACCAGGACTCGAACCAGGGACATTTGTCTTTAGCTGTACCATGCTCTAAAATCTCAGTGGCTGTAGCGAAGCCATGTCTCCCCAATAGCCTTTCTTACAGGAGCGCTAATTCCGCCAGATATGGAGGAGAAATTCTGTGGTGCTTGGAAGGTAGGAGAGGAGGTACTGGCGAAAGTATTGAGTCGAGATCCGTACTTGGATAGTTCAGTCGGTAGAGCACGTGCCCGCGAAATTCAAAGTTCCCCGCCTTGAATCTCGGTCAAGCAAACGGCTGTAATCCGCTAGGAAGTTTCAGATCATCGCACACTCAGCTGCAGAGTGAAAATTCATTCCGGAAACAATCGTATGTGGTACGCTTAGCAGACCGACGAACGATATGTAAGTATATGTAGAACGAAGGTTTCGTGAACCACCTGTTTTGTGGGTGAACTATACTTTCTCAGAATTCTTTCAACGAAATTCAATCTAGCTTTTCCTAACCTGCGATTAGTTTTATACGGTCGTTCCACTTTAAACTACTTCTTAGGTGTATTCCTACATGTTTAATGTATGTGGCTCTTTGAAGGAATTCTTCTGCGCTCGTGTAACCATAAATTAAGGGCTCTCTCTACGTATTTATGCGCAATACGTTTAGACTTGGTTGTTTCCATTTTTTGCTGACAATCCCTGCACTAAGCGTTAATCTTTTGCATGTATCCCTGCATTTCGCTACAATTTTCTCGTATTGCCACGGCTCTGTGTCCAATAACATGATCCACTAGGTCGTTCACATGTATCGTTAAAAGTAATGGTCCTATAACACTCCCTTAGAGTATGCCAAAAGTTGCTTTTACACCTGAAGATTTCCCTTTGTTGTGACTGACATGCTAGTTCTGTTTGCTAGGAACTCATCAATCCAGTCACCCAAATGGCCTGATATTCCTTATAGGGGCTGATATGCTCATGTTGTGTTCATTAGGCCTAAACAATGTTAATAAAGTGAATAAATGTCTAGATACGCCATAAAACAAAATGAAATTGGTGAGGGACGCACTGGATGTAATCGTCCATCCACATCATGTTCAGAGGGAAACGTGAAGATCGTTCGTAAAGCAATGGTTTGCTGTCCCCGAAAATCAATACATCACGTTGTGTGCCAAACAGGATTTATGAGCCGCACGGCACACACGGTGATGCGTGAGGACTTAAAAGATTACCAGCAGGAACCCTGTTACATGAGGAAATGCAGATTATATTCTACCGTGCCAACGACAATGAGGTCATTAGAGGCGGAGCAAAAACTGGCAAGGATAAGCAAGGAAATATCCGTGCCCTTTGGAAGGAATCATCTTGGTATTCACCTCGAATGATGTAGAGAAATCATGAAAAAGGTAAAACGGGAAAAGGTAAAAGAGGATGGCCGGAAGTGTAATTTGAACTGACGTCCTTCTAAATACGAGTCCGCTGTCTCCTCAATAAGCCAAATCTTTTGTATACATTGAAATGAACCCAGCTCCCACAACTTCAATATAGAGTACATTTAGTTCACGAAAGCATTTTAGAGCAGACTGCTTGTATTTTGCACTTCGAATTAACTTGGGAGGAGTACCTTCAATTAATCCATCTCTGTTTGCAACTCTCTAAGTTTTTCTCAGGGAGAGATGAACTCTTATATCGACAGAACTTAGGAATAAAGATAATGAAATGATGGGCGTATCTGGTTTCCCAGGACAGTCAATAATAGGTAGATGCTTGACCATCGATCAGTAATAAGCGTTTAAATCGCCATTGCTGGCGTGCATATAAATGCATTCAAGGAATTGTAATCGTACTTGGTAAATCATGAGATGATAATGAAGACAAAGTCTCTGACTAGTTATGCATAATTACATTTCTAGGTTCAAATGGCTCTGAACTCTATGCGTTTGACTTCTGAGGTCATCAGAACTTAGAACTAATTAAACCTAACTAACCTAAGGACATCACACACATCCATGCCTGAGGCAGGATTCGAACCTGCGACCGTAGTGGTGGCTCGGTTCCAGACTGTAACGCCTAGAACCGCACGGCCACGACATTTCTAGTGTAGCATTCTCAACATATAGTCATTTCATTGTTAACAAAATTAGTTTTTGTACAAAGAATGAATTGCATCACCATTTCTAGATTTTCGTGTTGTCTCATCTTAAAAATTATGAAACAAACAGAAATCGGTTAGGACAAGGTAAACATAAAAAAGTTAGTAAACATTAGTATTCGACTTTAGCGTATATTATGATATAAAATGTACAAGCACGAAAACACGACGCACCTCCTGCAGCTAGCGTCAACTATAAGAGAAAATGGTTCAAATGGCTCTGAGCACTATGGGACTTAACATCTATGGTCATCAGTCCCCTAGAACTTAGAACTACTTAATCCTAACTAACCTAAGGACAGCACACAACACCCAGCCATCACGAGGCAGAGAAAATCCCTGACCCCGCCGGGAATCGAACCCGGGAACCCGGGCGTGGGAAGCGAGAACGCTACCGCACGACCACGAGATGCGGGCTCAACTATAAGACAGAAGGAAGGAGAGAGTGCAACTGTGAAGGAGATAAAATCCCTCACTAAAGACCTTAGTGTCATCATTTGTTTCACAGATTATAATGCTGCGTTATTCCATCTAAGAAATGGTCGATAGTGCAACTAATTTAGTAAAAGGGGTATCAGACAGTGTCCTTGAAGGCGTTGGCATAGTTTATTGCCGGACTGGGCGATGCCATTCAGAATGTAATGATACAGTTGCTGTTAACTCTCTGTAACACTCATTTACGTTAGCAGCTATTGCATATTTACACTAAAAATTGAATAATATTTTTCACAAGACATTGTACAGAATTTAATTTTACATATACATAAGGTCAAAGATATTTTATTTTAATTGGTATAGTCCTTTGTCACTTTAGAGCTGTACTGCCTTTCTCGTTCTAGTATAGCGTTCTCAACATATAGTCATTTCATTGTTAACAAAATTAGTTTTGTACAAAGAATAAGTGTTGCAGTTTTAAGTTTTATCACTGATTCTGTGTTACAGCATTTTATGTCCACCCCGATAGCTGAGTAATCAGTGTGACGGATTGCCGTCCTATGGGCCCGAGTTCGATTCCCGGCTGGCCCCTCTTCGGCGAAGTACGGCTTCCAAGTGCAAGTCTTATTTCATTCGGTGCCACATTGGGCGACTTGAGCTCCGGTGATGAGGATGAAATGATGATGAGGACAACACAACACCCAGCCACCGAGCGGAGAAAATCTCCAACTCGGCCGCAAATCGAACCCGGGCCCGCATGCATGGGAGGCGAGCACGTTACCACCCAGCTCAGCAGGAGGACTTCCTTAACGTTTATTTGGTTTATGAGATTGTTGTAGAAGACAACGCTGTTTGTATCATCTCAATTCACTATTAATGTTCATAACGCGCACTGCGTTGTAGCGTCCATATTATTTATTATCTTTGCTTTCAGTGACGCTTTACCTTATTTGAAATACTGCGACGGTGCTACCTACTTGCTTTGCAGTCAGCTCACAATGTAGTCTGTGGCACGCAGCTAGGATTTTTGCCAGCGTTTTTATGCGGCGAAGCAGCGATTTGACTGTAGCTGTGGAGTGTGTGATGCGTTTCCGAGAGAGAGAAACAAGACGTTGCTGCTACGAAGAGTCCGTTGGCATCCAGCGTCTCACACCGTAGGTCGAAATTAGTCAACTGCTGTCATGTTGCATTTCAGGTAAGCAAAACGTTTGTTCTTTCCTTGAGGATCGGGGAAATAGTTCATTCACAAGTACTACCTTACACCCGGCGCTCGACCCTGTCTAGTTTCAAATCTCTGCTTTTACGAACACGTCACGGAAGGCACACTCGCTGGCAAAATGGTTTCCCATAACTTTCACTCTAGTTCCAGTACAGTACTTTCACTTTGTAGATTGTCATACTTTTCACATCGCACAATAACAATTCAGATTTTTTTCCCTTCGGATCTCGGCAAGATTCATATTCATTCATTTTACATGTTATATTTAGAAATATTAACAGTATCCTTACGCATTTTGACTCTATCCTTGTGCTCTACAACAGCATTAATTTATAACTTATTACATAAGGTAAAGACGAGTATATGACGTTAAGCTTGATTTTCTGTATACCTTTTACGATACCGGCGCTACAGTACTTCAAATTGAGACATAAGACATGCCGTATATTAGGTAGTAATCATCTGCACACAGCAGAGCAATGAAAACCTAAAACATGTTTAAGGCACATGTGAGCCAAGTCAAACAAATGAAAACCACATTGAACAGTGTATGTACAATTAACTTCACCAAAACTTTCGTTCACTAGATATTACTAGATTCTTAATCTACGTAATGCTATCAGAATTAGAAAAACATGTACACATAAAATACTGCTTCAGTGTAAAATGTTTACATAGAGAAAATCTCCTCAGCACTTGCCATAAAAGTTCATGTCATATGTATTCATGTGGGTATAGCAGTTTAGTCTGCATTATGCTGCAGAGAAAGCCCGATGAACTAAAATGCACAATTAAATTCATATTACTGTTCAACATAAAATCGTGAAGTGCAGTTTGTGTCTCTCACTATTTCGTAGAGCCCAATGAGTACCTATTACTCAGATGAATTGTTTGTCCAAGGTGTCCACACTGGTTATACATTATTATTATGGACACATTAAATGACTTTCACCTATAAATCTTGCTTCTAGCCACTGTTAGTTTCTTGATAACGTAAACAAACAGAAAAACTAAGACTTCTATCTCAGAAAGTAAGCGCATGCCTTTTCATGCTAAACAATAAAATAGGTATACCGAATGGATGGTTAGCGTCGGATTATTCTTTAGTCTTCCATACAAATAGTACTTCAATTTAATATACTCAATACACCAACATCAATGATTTTTTATAGAATTTAGTTACATCTAGAAAACTCGAATCAGTCGTAACATTTCATAATGTACCGGTAGTAAAGTGATATATTTTATGATGATTTTCAGTTTGAAAATCTGGTGGCTAGGTACGTAGATATCTCTTCGGATCATGGTGGGCATATGCTCTATTAGTCTTCTCTGATCTTAGAAAAACCAAAAGACAACTTCCACCATAGGGTGCGCTAATGATTTCATATGGATCAATGTAAAGCATTAGCCATTTACTATTGCTTTATGGCGAGCACAAGATTTCGGATGTGACTTTAGCAAAACTGTTTCTCCAAGAGTATATATTTGACCTCGTTTTAACTTTTTATCGTTCGTTTTCTTTATAAATTCTTGCGTATTCTGTCAGTGTGATTAGTGCATTTCTTACGTTTTTGCAGAGAGTCATTTCCTCTTTCCACAGACGTGGCAAACGATTTATCCAATCATTTGCTTTTTTGTCGATACTCTGTAACTCAGCACATGTATAGGGTGAGGTATAATTTGGCAAGTTAATTAGTACTTGCTCAAAAGAATCCGAAAGCCCAACTCAGCGTTTATGTAGTGTATTTGCACATGTTCTTACGAATCGAAGAAATTCATTAAAAATACGCTCAACGGTATTACTTGACGGCTTAAAGCGGGGGTATGAATACATGCTTCATGCCATTGTATTTCATAATTTGTTTCCATTTTGTACAAGTAAAATTCGATGCATTGACTGTAAGGAAAGCTCCAGGTTTGTCAACTGTGGGTACCTACTGTTTTTGATTCCTTCTTATTACAGCGGTTGCTGCTGTTGACGTCAAGGCATGTGAATTAACATATATGGAGAATGGATCATAGAACTTCAGTAAAAATTTGACACCGTCTCGTGCAGTCGACGATCGACCAGCCGTATCGACACCTACTAAATGCATTTGGTTGTAATGGCAGTATTTGGTGTTGTTCAATGTTACAGCATTTTTTTGTTGGCTTAGTCTTGTAGCACACAAGATAGGTTTTTAAAAGCTGCGCACGTTTGGAAAGTATCAGTACAAATTCAGTTTCCTCATAAATGGCACTATTGTGACTCTAAACATAGTGATTATGTGAAACCAAAGACTCTCTGCATATACTACGGAAGGATACACACAATATTTCACTGCGAATCTTGTCATGTTGTTGAATTCACTGAGAGGGTTGTCTGACACAAGTGGCCTTAACTTATGCCACCTAGGATCTGAATCCTGCTGTGTTACCATGTTGTTCCACGTCTAAATAACACTGCGTGCAGCAGGTGTCTTTCATCCAAAGTATTCTGTAGTCTGACATTGTTCAGGTAGATAGGAATGTTCAGCTACTCCTTGTGGCAGATGCAAAAAAAAGAACCAGTGACGACATTACCCCCACCATGTGTATGCAGTATTTGAGAGTCGTATATCTGAAGAAATGCTGTCTGTCTAGCAGTTCTAGGGTGCAGTACCCTACGTGTTACTAGAAAGCTAAGTGATTCGTTGTCGCAGTACACTTCGATGTGTTTACCATAAAAGTAATAATCACATTTCATAAAAGCCAAAATGACAGGTATGACTTCATCCTCGGTAACTGAATATCGACGTTCACATTCAGACTAAATCCTACTTGCAAAACTCATATTGTCAAACACAACTTTAGCATTTCCCTGAGGCATCTGAAACACACATCCTCCGATTCCTGGAAAATATACGCCAGTGGCAATACAAAATGTTAACGTAGGATACCAGAAGTTACAAGTTCACCTTTAACAGCATCAAAATCTGTTTGAGAGCTACACTATGTGGTCAGAAGTATCCGGACACCTGGCTAAAAATGACGTACATGTTCGTGACGTCCTCCATCGGTAATGTAGGAATTCAGTATGGTGTTGGCCTAACCTTAGCCTTGATGACAGCTTCCACTCTCGCAGGCATATATCCAATCAGGTGCTGGAATATTTCTTGGGGACAACAGCCCACACTGCACTGAGGAGAGGTATGGACGTCGGTCGGTGAGGCCTGGCACGGAGTCGACATTCCAAAACATCCCACAGGTGTTCTATAGGATTGAGGTCAGGACTCTGTGCAGGCAAGTCCCTCACAAGGATGTTATTGTCGGTTAACCACTCAGCCACAGGCCGTGCATTATGAACAGTTGATCGATCGTTTTTATAGATGCAATCGCCATCTCCGAATTGCTCTTTAACACTGGGAAGGAAGAAGGTGCTTAAAACATCATTGTTGGGCTGTACTGTGATAGGCCCACGCAAAACAACAAGGAGTGCAAGCCCCCTCCATGAACAACACGACCACACCATAACGCCGCCGCGTCCGAATTTTACTGTTTGCAATACACACACTAGCAGATGACATTCACCGGGCATTTGCCATACCCACACCCTGCCATCGGATCACCACATTGTGTACCGTGATTCACCACTCCACACAAAGTTTTTCCACTGTTCAATCGTCCAATGTTTACGCTCCTTACATAAAGCGAGACGTCATTTGGCACTGACCGGTGTGATGTGTGGCTTTTGAGCCACCGCTCGACCATGAAATCCCAGTTTTCTCACCTCCCGCCTAACTGTCATAGTACTTGCAGTAGATCCTGATACAGTTTCGAATTCCTGTGTGATGGTTTCGATAGATGTTTCCCTGTTACAGATTACGACTGTCTTCGACTGTCGGCGGTCTCTGTCAGTCAACAGTCGAGGTCGGCCTGTTCGCTTTTGTTCTGTACGTGTCCCATGACGTTTCCACTTCACTATCACACCGGAAAAAAGTGTACGTAGAGAGTGTGGAAATCTCGCGGACAGACGAATGATACAAGTGACACCCAGTCACCTGACCACACGATCGAAGTCCGTGAGTTCCACGGAGCGCCCCACTCTATTCTCTCACGATCGCTAATGACTACTGAGGTCTCTGGTATGGAGTACCTGGTAGTGGGTGGCAGCACAATGCACCTAATATGAAAAACGTATGTTTTGTGTGTGTCCGGATACTTTTTATCACATAGTGTATCTGACCAAAACCAAACTGTGTTCTTATTTAGTAATCCTAAGAGTGATGGGCTGTTCAGTAAATTATTAGGCGTAAGACGACGAAAGAAATAACATATAACGATAAATTCTTTTAACTGCCGTTTAGTGTGTGGTGTAGGAAAATTTCGACTCATTTTTTCGGGACCAGAGACTATACCCGACGGGGAGAGAACATTACCTCTCTACCAAACTTCGACTTTTAAAGATTAGCTGTCATACCACTTTGTAGAAATTTCCACGAAAGCCTGTCAGGTAAATCCAGGTGTTCTTTCCTGGTGGCAGTAGCAACTAAATTGTCATTAACATATAAGGTCCGAGCACAGTGTCTAGCGCTGTAATAAATTCAACGGAGTTCACACTTAAACCGAAAGGAAAGACCCAATATTGATAGCTCCTGCTAGAGTGAAGAGAAGCTGTGTATTTACTAGACTCTGCTGTTAGTTTGGTATGCTAGTAGGAATATTTCACATCGAGGGTAAATAAATAGTGTACGCGGTGAAACTTTCGTATTGCTCCTTCCAATTCAAAGTTTGTGTACGTACCATATAGTATTATAAATTTATTAATTGCGTCTAAGACCAGGCGTACATTTCCGTAGGTTTTATGGCAGGTAATAAAGGACTACAGTATGAAGACTGTAAAGGCTCGGTAATGTTCCGTGATAAGATCCTCTTCATCTCGCGACCTGCAGCTTCACGTTTGGATCAGGGCGTGGGGTATGACTTTCTACAGGATGTGTCATTTAGCACTACGTCCATGTGTTTATCTCTCCAGATTATGTATCTAATACATGTAAATGTGCCACTAGCTAATTTTTCAATTTTTATTGATAATTAATACGTGATTTCGTCATTAAGCATACTTGTGCTGTCTGTATATTCTTGCTCTAGCAAGTCGATGTATCTTCAACAGGTGCTCTCTCAGTCTTTAAAAAGCTTGCTGTTTTACCTTGATAGTATTTATCAGATTTAACTAGAATTCGAACTAAGTCGACTTCAACATGTTCACTCTCGATACACAAGACACACTCAACTTATGAGAAGTCTATCGTTGCATTCTCGTTCCTTAAAAACTCAATGCCTATGAGATAGTCAACTACAACATTCGTTACAATTCATAACTGGCATACCGTCACTCCACTACCTATTTAAACTTTTACTTGAGTTTCTCATTTGAGAGGCTGTGACCCTGTACTTAAGGCGCCTGTCATACGAAAATTAGGGGCATGGTGTGTCGGTATTTTGTTTACTTCCTTATTTTAACTAAATAAAGTTTGTGACCTGTCATTCATAGAGGCACCAGTATCTATGACAATAGTGGTAAGGATTTTTCCTGTAGTAGCATTTATACAGACTTGTACCCTTTAGTCGAATCTGTAGGCTGCTCATTGTATAGTTCTTCTCTGATATCATTACCTTCGTAATGGCGCTGCATGTTTACGTGACTGCCAACAGACTCGCATTCTACCCGGATGACGGCACCAGTGACGCCACAGGTGGATGACAGAAGCCAAGCGACCTCCCATTTGCGTGCTGCTGTGTATGCGATGTGGTCAGCGGCGGCGCTGTCTTGTCGTGAGGCTTCTCTTTCGCTGCTCCGACCAGGATGGGGCCAACATTCCTTTGAAGGATGTAATGAATACAGTTGGGTGCAAAGTATTTTTTTTTCCTGTGATAGAAGGTTGGAATTGTCTTTGTGTAAGTATGCTCTTATCAAGGAAGATATCGTACAACGTGGAGGTTGCTGGTATTTACGGTACATTGCTTGATAACAAACCACTACAAATTACGCACTACAGCACGGAGTAGGAGAAATTGTGGATCAGCACTTTAAGTATGCAGGGTGAGTCACTAACTATTGCCACCAAGAATAACTCCGAAAGTATGATGGGAGCTGAAAAGTTAGTGGGACGAAAGTTGTAAGGGACAATGGGGACCATAATGGGACGTTTGTTTTTTGTTGCTAGGTGGGGTGGCTTCAGAGATAATGAGGCCAACTTTGTTTTTTTTTAAATGGGATGCTATAGTTTGGTACTTATTTTCTTATAGCGGCTATCGAGTCAATGAAGGCCACAAATGTGGCATGCACGTCCATTTACAGTAAGTGTTCGAAGTGATGGGCATTTGTATCAGTGCAGTGCCGAAATCTTCTTATCATGGATTGAGTGGTATTACTTATCACATCGGCACTTATTGAAGCACTTGCTCTGGAATCTCCTTATAAACAATGTCTTTTACGAATTCCCACTAGAAGAAATCCAGAGGCGTCAAATCTGGCGAACGAGCTGGCCACATCTCCTCCGCGTCCAATACAACGATTTTGGAATTGTCTCTGCAACTCATTTTTAGTCATCAGCCAAAAATGTGCTAGGCGCCCATCGTGTTGATACCACATTCTGTTCCTTGTTCCTAAAGGTATTTCTTCCAATAACAGACTAACGTTTCTTGCAGGAATGTGGTGTACTTCCTACCACTAGGATTTCCTTCCATGAAACAGGAACCTATAATTCTGTCCTCCGGAATCTCACACCATACTATCACAGACCACGGGTTTTGGTGCTCAAATTACCGCTGCCAACTTGGATTTTCAGTTGCCTAATAATGCATGTTATGCAAATTAACATTTCCATGGTTCTGGAATGTAGCCTCCTCAGTAAATAAAATCAAATTAATAAATGTGTCATGCCTCTCAACGTGAAGTTGAGCCCATCGGCAGAATTCAGTGCGACGCATACAATCCGAACCAGTTGATTCTTGGTGGAAACTGATATGGTAAGGACGATATTTGTGGCGATGCAGAAAACGAACAACACTACACTGGCTCATGCCAGATTCCCTAGCGATTTGACGTGACCTAACACAAGGATCTCGAACCATAGTGGCAAGAGTACCACTTTCTGTTTCCTCGTTAGTAACTTTCCTTTGCTGGATATATTTCCAAAGCGTTAAATATCCAGTTGTTCTCAAATTATCATACACATATTTAAATGTATGACCTATGGGGTGAGTACGTTCAGGGTATCTTTCAGATTGTAAGTCTTTAGCTCTCACTAAACTTCATTGGCATTCTCCATAAATGAGAAGCGTATCTACTTGCTCTTCAAAGTAATACATCATTCACATTCGCTTGATTCGACGATACTAGGCTCACCGTTCCTATTAGTGTTGTACTGCGAAACTGTTTTTAAATGTCAGTGTAACTTTGGATGGATACTCCGTATTCAGCGAATATTTACTATTTGGAGGACATATGAGGAAGAAGCCTGTGCTTCGATAAGTCCTGAAGTGAAAAGTAATAGCAGCCCATGATAAGAAGATTGCAGCACTGCATTGATACCAATGTTCATCACTTCGAACACCTTCTGTAAAGGGACGTTCATGCCACCTCTTTGACCTTCGTTGATCTTCAAAGACCTTACTGTTACACATTATTGGATTCGTCGAGATAGCCGCTATAGTACAAAATTAAAAAAAAAACAAAGTTGACCTCCACATCTCTGACGTGACCCCACCTAGCAAAAAAAAGTCAACCTCATTATATGGCCCGCATTGTCCCATGCGACATTTGTCCCACATACTTTTCAACTACTATCATACTTTCGAAGTTATTCTAAGTGGCAATTGTTAGTGACTCACCCTGTATATTGCGTTTGCAGTCGGTGCTGCACCTTGAATTAAACATTTGACTATAGATATTTCGTTTTCCATGCTACAAATGTTATCTGACCACGCCATTCTCGTAAAACTTTACTAAAATTAGTTTGATCTGTTCATACTCGGCTTTAACAGATTCATCAAAACTGTCACTTTTCGATATGGCATACTGACCTTTTCACTCACATCTCGTCTGAGTTCGGAATTCAATTTATCGTATGTTTCCATTTCTTTCTCTGTCTGCCACTCCGAAAAGTCATCAACAATAATTTTGCGCTGATGTTTAATTAGTTCTTCAAATTTAGCCCGCTGCTCATGGACGAAAATATTTACTTTGCAGAACATCATATTTGTTCAAAGTTCTTTCTTAAAACTTGATATGATGACGCAATATCACGATAAGCTGTTTGCAACTGTAATATGTCACTCGGTAAAGTACTGTATCGTAAAGACAAGTTATTAAAATTAGCAGTTAAAGTCGATAATTCGTATGATTGTTTCACCTGCCCTGTTTGAAATGTCTTAAAAATCATTGTTGTGTTTAAGTTGACAATTATTAAGTTCTAGCAGCACTAAATAATCGGATCAGTAGATGAATTATTAGCTTGTAAATTAGATTCACAGGAAGCATTGTCCATTTGCTTCACGTGAAAAGTCATCAATTTCAGTCTGTATTTAGCGTTTGATTGTCTGCGTGAATATCGCCTTCACACTGAAGTATATCAGCCAACATACTCCATATATGCCTCAGTTTCTGGGCACAATTCTGGTTTGGGCTCAGAGACGAGAAAATTTTCTACATCCATGGTGTCAAACGTTTATTTAACGTTCATCTTAACATCGTCGTTATCGTGTGATGATATTTTGTTAACTTTTTTTATTTTTACCACGACGAATATATTTAATAAAACAGTTTTAAAATTTTTGGTAAGAGGGCAGGATTTGAAGAGGTATGTACAAAAGTAAGCTGAGAATAAATAGTGGCTAGCACAAGCAGTTTACTTCAGGGCGCACACTAGGAAATTGGACATTAAGTATTATAAATAAATAAGCAAAGAGCAGCCATAATGCAACACATAGCTCATCATTGATATATATATATATATATATATATATATATATATATATATATATATATATATATATATAAAACTAAATCCAATGAAGGCAGATTTACATTTATCAAACAGTAGTGCACGAATTTCTTGATGATATTAATTGTAAGCAGTGGAGCAGAAAGCTTGCTGTGCCAAATATTTGCACCTGAAATAGAGATATTGCCACGTGGTCTTCAACAATGGGTTTCTCATTGAAGCTTGTTTTATACACCTGTTCCCAACTTTGTTAGAAAAACAGCTTTTTTCTAAGTTTCAAAAGAACAGTGCTTTCAACTCACACGTGTTAGGCGAAATTCCATGCAATATTCGTTTCTCGGTCTCGCCATTTACAATAATTCTTCTCTGGTTTATAATAAAAGATTTCTCTAAACTTTCCTCAGAGAGAGAAGAAGTGGTATAATGACGAATCTCTGGAATAAAGAAAACTAAATTATCGGAATAGCTGGTTTTCGCGGATAGTCATTAATAGGGTGGTGCCAGACCGTGAAACAGGAATAAAGGTTTTAATCGTCAACGCAATCAAGAAATCAAAATCGTACTTCTTAAATCACGAGAAGGTAATCTTTCATTGAACATGAAAAATTTGCATATAGGTGGCTATGATGGCCGCCGATGAATGTCATCTCGTCTTACAAATTTGAAACAAATACAGATGTATCAGCACAAGGTAAATATAAATTAGTATACCATTTCAAGGAACAGATACTCACAAAATGTACAGGCATTAAAAATTACCGCACCTCCTTATTACAACATGCGTCTACAACAAAACTGAAGAAAGAGAGACTGCATCTGCACCGGAGACAAAATCCCTCGCTAAAGAAAATAGTGTTGTCATTTCGTTTCACAGATTACAACGTTGAGTTATTGCATCCAATGAACCGTCGATAGTGTGCTTAATTTTGAAATAAGTGTATAACACTGCAGATAAGTAACTTCGATAGTGTTGTCCCTAGGATGATTTATTATTTTGATCTGGTGTTAATAATAGCCCAGGTTCTTATCAGTTACTTGACTTACAAGCAAACAATCGTTTTGATTGTGTATTCAATGCAGAAAAATCTCTTCGTGTACTTTTAAGGTAGGCAATGCATTCGATTTTCATTGTAATGACAGTGAAATTAAGCAGTCTTTTATATGATCCATGTAACCAAGAGCCCTAGTTAAAGCACGCTAAAACAGTTCCCTCTTTACACACCATAATATATAAACCCACTCGACCGAGCTTCCAAAACCGAATATATATAGCATGTTACAAAAAGGTACGGCCAAACTTTTAGGAAACATTCCTCACGCACAAAGAAAGAAAATATGTTATATGGACATGTGTCCGGTAACGCTTACTTTCCATGCTAGAGCTCATTTTGTTACTTCTCTTCAAATCAGATTAATCATGGAATGGAAACACACTGCAACAGAACGTACCAGCGTGACTTCAAACACTTTACAGGAAGTGTTCAAAATGTCCTCCGTTAGCGAGGATACATGCATCCACCCTCCGTCACGTGGAATCCCTGGTGCGCTGTTGCAGCCCTGGAGAATGGCGTATTGTATCACAGCCGTCCACAATACGAGCACGAAGAGTCTCTACATTTGGTACCGGGGTTGCGTAGACAAGAGCTTTAAAATACCCTCATAAATGAAAGTCAAAAGGGTTGAGGTCAGGCGAGCGTGGAGGCCATGGAATTGGTCCGCCTCTACCAATCCATCGGTCACCGAATCTGTTGTTGAGAAGCGTACGAACACTTCGAGTGAAATGTGCAGGAGATCCATCGTGCATGAACCACATGTCGTGTCGTACTTGTAAAGGCACATGTTCTAGCAGCACAGGTAGAGTATCCTGTATGAAATCATGATAACGTGCTCCACTGACCGTAGGTGGAAGAACATGGGGCCCAATCAAGACATCACCAACAATGTCTGCCCAAACGATCACAAAAAATCTGTGTTGATGACGTGATTGCACAACTGCGTGCGGATTCTCGTCAGCCCACACATGTTGATTGTGAAAATTTACAATTTGATTGAGGAAGTACAGTACATACTGACGAAACTAAAATGAGCTCCAACATGGAAATTAAGCGTTTCCGGACACATGTCCACATAACATCTTTTCTTTGTGTGTGTGTGACGAATGGTTCCTGAAAGTTTGGCGGTACCTTTTTGTAACACCCTATATATATTTATGTACGAGAGATATATGAGACGGTACGCTGGTAAGAATATATAAAATATGACATAAACCTTTGCACTTCTGAAGGTAGAAATTGATGCGTTTTTTTCGGAATATGATTTGAGTTAGTGTAACTGGTTATCATTATTATTCACATTCGCTCTAAATCAAATATAAACTACTATTATGACTGATCGTCTCAGAGCTACAGCAATTAAATATTTATTTCTATTTATTTACTTATATAACTAAGTTTGGTTAGGACCACAGGCCATCTGTTACATCTGACCAGGATTTCACACGTACAATACGTTTTTACATCATAGTTATCTACGAAATAACAATTTCATAATGACAAAAAGCGTTAAAATCATTTGACTGTCTATAGTTGCAAGTGAATAACTACTAACGAATTTTAACTAATGAAGTTAATACTGGCAGTAATCCTACTACTGCTGCTGCTGCTGTCACTAATTATAAGACTCTTAATAACAATGACATTGACAATAATAATGACTATAATAGCAACAATGATAATGGTGGATATAAAAAGAATATAAGGTGAACGAAATAGATTTTTTCTGAAAAGGTGAGTGCTGCATAAGGAAATTTTAGGAGACTGTGCCAGATAAAAGTCTTGAGATATGAGGAAGATTTGGTTTAAAGGAAGATTAGCAAGGGTAAAACTAGAAATAATCATTATTGTGGCTTTCGTAGATATGAGATTAACTGAGTTCTGAAGTTGGAGATGTTATTAAGTTCTCTACTATAATATGGAAGGTTACTCCAGAGCTGGCTTCCTCTTCCTGAAAAGGACTTCTATAAACTGGCTGAACGATGGAATGGGATAGAAAGGACCTTGCTCTTATGGGAAAGTTTGTTTCTGCCATGTCGTTCAGATAAGAGCGTTAAGAGCGATGAGAGATTTGTGGGACAGTGTGCTTTGATAAGACAGTCCAGAAGAACGAGGATACTGAAATCTCTTCTTTTGTCTGCATGCAGCCAGGATAGCTGTACTTATGATGGTGAAATATGATCACAGAGTCGAATATCACATACACAACGAACACAGGCATATCAAATCAGTTCCAGGTGCCTTGAGCTTTCCTGAGAAAGACCTTAGAGGATAACATCACTTTAATCAATAACTGGAAGTACAAGCGTTTGTACAAGTTTCTTTTCCAGATCAAGAGATAACGGCACTTTACATTTTGTAGGGCACTGAGAGATGCTGATGCCTTCTCACACTTACGGATTGTGCTCACTCTTGCAAAGACTTTCATCTATTATTGGCCCTGGACTGTCTTCTGAGGGACAGATATGCCTTCTGAACATACAAAAAATTACTCACATTAAGTGTAAATAAGAAACGAACCTGCAAGTAACCGAAAATCAAGCAGAAATAATGGGCTCCCATTCCAAAGCTGAAAGACTCGTAAGTTCACAAAAACTGCAATCTTCACCTCAGAAACCAGGGAACGATAAATTCAGTACTGGTGACAGTGTCATACTAGAGTCATTAGTGCACGTAGAATAAGATTGAGTTCACATTTCACATGAGAGTTGGTATCAATTGATTGAAATCAGGATGTCGTACTAAGAGTGATTTTTTTCCCCATTTCCATTAGCAGTTGATAATAAGACAGTAAAGTCATGGCAGAGAAAGGAGGAAACCTTACTACATGAACCACATCTTTGCGAATGACGGCCGGTGTGTGCTACATACGTGAGTGAATAGTGATCGCAATATTTGGAAGATCAGTGAAATTATACCAACATTTTCATGGATAATTCATTTTATTTCCATGGAAAAGTTGTGGAACGAAGAAGTTTAGTGCCTACCGATATTTGATTTATTCGTTATATGACTGCATGCTGGCTGCTTACAGAGCACCATACCACATAACGATTAAAACTGAGTAAATATTAACACGTTAATCAGATACAGATTAATATCCACGGGTCATTATACCGCTACATGCCACTAGAAGAGCCAACACGAAAGGGAAGTATCCTGCGGTAATTCGTTTCCTGGGTCTGAAAGCGAACAACACGGCGCCTGTCCATGATGTGCTGGCGATAATGAGCGGCAATAACGCACCATATTAAGACACAATGGTTAGGTGGCACAGACGCTACAATAGCGGTCAAACAAATCTGAGTGGCGAGGAATGAAGTGACAGACCACCCATCTGTGAAGAAACAGGAATCAAAAGATGAAGTCCTGGAGCCCGAATATTGGCTCATCATAATCGAGGCAACGGTGTAAAAAGTGAAAATCAGTCATGGATCAATTTTCAACATCTTGTACATTTCCAATATGACAAAGGTCGCCAACCATTGTGACCAGTATCTTATTATTTGCCACAGGATGAAAGATCATATGTTCATATTGTCCTTTGCATAAGCGGACGTCTTGACAGGGCGTAGGTATTAATTTCTTCCTATGAACATAAAGCCATCATAGCTCCTCACCAGTGATTATATTGCATAACGACGGTCGATGGTTACAGTTTATCGCACATGCCTATTATAAGTACCTCTTGAATGTGGAAAGCCATTTATGCCTGAACAATTTTTCATAAACAAGCAAGCGTATTTCTCATGTGATTTAGCCGATAGCGCACGACCGACGCAGGGTACAAATGTGTCGAGCAGCCTCTATTGCTTTAACCCCTCTATTAAACTCTAATTGTACAATATATGTCGCAAAAGTTAGACCTTTTTATAATTGAGATTGTAATTTAGAATACGTACGTAACAACATTCATAACATCTGAGAATGCAAAAGTCCAAGGCTAAACAGCAGCAAAAATACTAGAATTTAAAATGAAAAATGACATTTATTGATTAATGGATTCAGAGCAAACCACTGGCAAACATTTCTAACATGAACATTACGTACCGGACTGTGAGCCATCAGTGTTCTGGCTGGTTTGATACTACCTACCTGCCATGATTTCCTCTCTTCATCTCAGAGTAGCATTTGCCACCTACGTCTCCAAATATTTGCTGGATGTGCTCCAATCTCTGTCTTCCCCTACAGTTTTAGCCCTTTGCAGCTCCCTTTAGTAATAGGGAGATTTTAACACGTACCCTGTCATCCTAGATCTTCCTCTAGTTTTCAACATGTTTCTTTCTTCACCGATTACACGGAGACCTTCCTCATGCCTCTATTCGCTCCTGTTCCGGTTTTAGCAGACCAGTGTGGCCGAGCGGTTCTAGGCGCTTCAGTCCGGAACCGCGCGACTGCTACGGTCACAAGTTCGAATCCTGCCTCGGGCATGGATATGTGTGACGTCCTTAGGTTAGTTAGGTTTAAGTAGTTCTAAGTTCTAGGGGACTGATGACCTCAGATGTTAAGTCCCACAGTGCTCAGAGCCATTTGAACCATTTTGTTCCGGTTTCGCCAGTGTCCATGTTTTACTGTCATACAATGCTGTGCTTCAGTTGTACATATTCAGAAAGACCTACGTTTCATACCAGTTGACTTCTCTTGGCCGGGAGTGACTTTGCAAGTCTGTTTCTTACTTTATCCTTGCTTTGTCCTAATCAGGAATGTTGAGGTTGATTTTCCCGATACTCCCCTCTCTGCTATTTCTCATTATTTCGGTCTTTTTCCCTTTTACTCTCTCTCTGCACACAAACCTAATTCTGTTTTAGGTGACTTTTAACATTGACTGTAGATGAAGAACGTTAATATATTTCATGTCGTATACTAAGCGGGCATAAACAACACACTTGTGCAGCAGCACGATGTTCATTCAGTCTATCGAAGTTATTTTTGGTGAGAAAACACTCTACGTCAATGAAAAAACGCATGCTTATTTTGGCGAGTGCAGAACTTGTTCCGGTGCACAGCGCTACAGTCACACGGGTGACGTCAGGCGGCCAGCGAACCCCAGCTGGTGGCGGCGTCCTCTACCTGGCGAGGAAACTCTCGAGTATCTACTTTTCTGCTTTTTACACAGCCACAAGCTGTTTCGCAGAAGTATATTTCGGAAAGTTTGTTTAAAAGCTAAAGCAAATTTTCTATGAGCTTCCTTCGTACCGATGTGTTTACCATACAAAGTCGAGTTAAGAATGAGGAATTGGTGATTTTGCTTCTACGATGCGCATCGTTTTCCACATTTTATTTTCATTTATTTATTTATCTGTACCAGTGACGTTTCCTAAAGCTGTTCCTTTCGCTCTGCATGCCACTGCTTTTTTTTTTTTCCTGCGTGGCTTATCTTCGCCATTGTGTTTCTGCTCTAATATCGAGAAATATGCCTGTTGTTGTATTACATAATATTTTTTTTCTTCATCATCCTCTCCTTCCTCTACGAATGGGTCAGCATAAATATCTCATTTACTGTTACTATATATGATAACAATAACTGAAAAATAAAAAATTAAAATTAGAATGTACCTGAAACCAAATAAAATCGAAATCCTGTGTATCATTTTACAGCCTTCTTCATCTTAATGGCTTTGTACACTAGAAATGAAACAGACACACACCGAAGAGCTTGAGACACTGGTGCACCTCCCTACGATCGCGTAGGTACCCCACGAGCAAGCAGAAGTGCCGCAACACGACGTGGCACTTACTCCACTAATGTCTGAGTTAGTGCTAGAGGGAACTGACACCATGAACTCTGCAGGGCTGTCCATGAATCCGTAAGAGTTCCATGGGATAGAGGACTCTTCTGAATAGCACATTGCAAGGCATTCCAGACGTGCTCAATAATGATCGCACCTGGGGAATTAAGTGGCCAGCGGTACTGTTTAAACTCAGAAGAGTGTTCCTGGAGCCACTATGTAGCAATTCTGGACGTGTGGGGTATCGCATTGTCGTGCTGGAGGAATTGTACAAGTACGCCGGTATGCACAATGGACATGAATGGATGCAGATAAGCCTCGCGGTATTAGCCGAACGGTCGGGGGCGCTGCAGTCATGGACTGTGCGGCTGGTCCTGGCGGAGGTTCGAGTCCCGCCTCGGGCATGGTATGTAAGCTTAGGGACTGATGACCTAAGCAGTTAAGTCCCATAAGATTTCACACACGTTTGAACATTTTTTGATGCAGGTAAACATAAAGGATGATTACGTATGTGTGACCTGTCACAGTCGTGTCTAGACGTGTCAACAAATGCACAAGCCCAACACCATTACAGACCCTCCACCAGCTTAAGCCCCCGCTGACATACAGGGTCCATGAATCCTTCAGGTGTCTCCATACCTGTATCCATACATCCGCTCGATACAAACTGAAAAGAGACTCGTCTGACCAGGCAACATGTTTCCAGTCATCAAGAGGAAAATGTTGGTGTTGAGGGGCCAAGGCGAGGCGTAAAGCTTCGTGTCTTGCAGTCATCAAGGATACAAGAGTGAGCCTTCAGCTCCGAAAACCTATATCGATGATGTTTCATTGAATGGTTCGCACACTGACACTTGTTGATGGCCCAGCATTAAAATCTGCAGCAATTTGAGGAGGGATTATATTTCTGTCACTTTGAACGAGTCTATTTAGTCGTCGTTGGCCCCGTTCCGTTCTTGCAGAATCTCTTTCCGCCCGCAGCGGTGTCAGAGATTTGATGATTTACAGGATTCCTGATATTCACGGTATTCGCGTGAAATGGTCACATGGGAAAATCCCCTCATCGCCGCTATTATTATTCGATCGCTCCTGCGCAAACTATAATACGACGTTCAATGTCAAATCTTAATAACCTCCCACTGTAGCAGTAGTAACCGATCAATAACTGCGCCAGACTTCTGTTGTCATATATATATATATATATATATATATATATATATATATATATATATATATATATATATATTGCTTGGGGGCTTAATTATAAAAATGAAAATATAATTTTAGTAGCTGTGTGTCCGGTGTGTCCGGTTGCGAAATCTCGTAACCGGTTGACCCTGAGTAGTACTAGTACGCAATCTGACTGCATAAAATAACAATAAAGAATGAAAAGAAATTTCCGATAACACTATTGATTAATTAAGTCCTCTGCAACTATAAAACCTACGAAACAACAAAGCACAAGTGTAACCGTTCTGTGTGTGGTAGTGTGGTTCAACGTACATGTATCTCGCATGGTTCTTCCTCAATACGACAAGAAATTTTAAACACCATTTACAATGAACTAATTGAAAAACCAGAAATACTATAATTTCACGTAGAAACCAGAATTACAGTCTAATACATGAACACGAGCCACATGCTTTGTTGACTGAAGCTGTTACCAAGAGGCATTGTTATTTAGGAAATTAGAAATAAAAAAATTTTTGTTACCTACATATAAATTTTGGCTTTGCACTGACCATTCAATAACCTAATATATAAAATACAGTAAGGAATGCAAATGCTTGCACACATGTGATTTTACATAATAGTTGACGCAAGTATCATTCAATCAATGGCACCAGCAATGACGAATAGGTGCAGGTAAGAGTCTCATAACATTTCATAAACAGTAAATACACAAAAAAATCAGTATATTGAAATATTCACGTAAAATCTTTTAAATAGTTCAATGAACAGGTGGCACTCCTCAGAGTAGTTGAGAGTTCCAACAGTATCACCCAGCAATGGTCAACAGGTGCAAATAGCAGTCTCATAACATTTCATCAGCAGTATTTAAACAGCTCCAACAGTGGCACCCAGCAATGTTGAACAGGTGCAGACATCAACAAGTGACATCATTTCAGTAGAAGCAGTTCCATCACTGGCACCCAGCAATGTTGAACAGGGGCAGACAGCAACAAGTGACATCATCAGTAGTAGCAGTTCCATCACTGGTAACCAGTAATGTTGAGCAGGTGCGGACACCAACAAGTGACATCATTGCAGTTCCAACACTGCCACCCAGCAATATTGAACAGGTGCAGACAGCAACAAGTGACATCATCTCAGTAGAAGCAGTTCCATCAGTGGCACCCAGTAATGTTGAATGGGTGCAGACAGCAACAAGTGACATCTTTTCAGTAGAATCAGTTACAACAGTGCACCCAGTAATGTTGAGCAGGTGCAGGTAACAATCCATAATATTCACTAACACTAATTAAACAGTTCAACAGTAATTAAACATTTCCAAGTGGCACCCATCAATGTTCAACAAGTGCAGGTAACAGTCCATAATGTTCACTATCACTAATTGAACAGTTCATCAGAGTTCATCAGCAGTAATTAAACATTTCCAAGTGGCACCCATCAATGTTGAACAAGTGCAGGTAACAGTCCATAATATTCACTATCACTAATTAGTCAGTTCATCAGAGTTCATCAGCAGTAATTAAACATTTCCAAATGGCACCCATCAATGTTAATACGTGTAAGCACGAACAACAGTTTGAATGTACACACAATTGCTTTTACAAAAGTATTATCAATGCTCTTACACTAAACATACAAATTATAATAAACATGCAAATGATATCCGATAATTGTCATATTAACTATTACAAATACACAAATATCAGTAAACCTACAATATTTATGGATGTCAGTGCCGGCCACAACAAACAAGTAAAATAATATTTAGGAGATAGGTCGGTACCAATTATTTGGGATTAGGAAAGGAAAACACACAAAACACACTCACTCATCTTTCATCCATATTTAAGTACTACTGTGTAATTGAATAGTTATAACTGTGTAAATGCAATTCTGTCAAAATTTTATGTTCAACATGTGTATCAAGTAGTAGTGTCAGCAGTGTATAACAGTCAATAATAGTTAGTCAACGTCATAGTCATCATGTCAAGACCAACGTTTGCCATGCCAAATCAAAATGTACGGTTGCTGAACAACTGTAAGTGTGCCAAGATATGCAATTACTTCCTCTCTCCAAAAAAAAAAAGTATATACTGCTTTATGATTTAACAATGTGCGTGTGTAGACAATCTTCCTTCCACTTGAGTGTTCTAGTCTGTCATCTTCATTTTCCTTGTTCCATACAAACCAACAAAAAAAAAATGCTCCTCACTTACTTTACCTCTTATCCACCAAAACTCCAACAATCATCAGCATCACATAATCTTAATACCTCAATAATACCTCTTACGTCGATACATATAAACCTTATCATCAATATCATTTACCTTACCTCTTGTACACCAAAACTCCAATAATCATCAACTTCACACAATCTCAGTACCTCAATAATACCTCTTCAATACGTCGATACATGTAAACCTTATCACCAATATCATTTCACTTCCATAACAACTCTTTCCTCTAGTCAGTCTCCTCGAACAAGTACAGATAAAATCCTAGTGAAAACTTCAATTCATCATCCCATACAATCCGAAGTCACAATGTCCACACACAACCTCTGTGTAATCCACCTGACCCAAATCTTCTACTCATTATGAATTATAAAATACATTTCGGTAACCTTGTCCGTCATTAAATAAACGAAATGCATACATGACCTCTAACAGCCTTTAGTTTGAATAACTATCAGTAAGTAAGTACGAGTACGGGGTGTGAATGACAGTAATAATTCACAGTGTGTACACCACTTCAAGAATCATGGCAAAACAGAAACAAACGTGTGGAGTATTTCTTGTGTCTAGTGTCACTTGCTATTTCAAATGCTCACCAATAATGCAGTGTAATAACTGTCAATGGTCTAAACCTAGTGTTGGTATGTCATGTCGTTAGCTTCCTTTCTATTAGCATAAATTTATACAGCTTCCATAAAACCTCCAGCTCATGTGACTTCAATGAAGGTTTTTTTTTTACCAATGTCGTTCGTAGAATTATAGCAGTTCATTTTCTTATCTTAAAATATAAAGCACTGAGCGTAAGCAAAACATGCAATGCGAGTAAATATACCAGCAGAGAACAGAATGTCAACAAGTGGATGTAGCACAATCCCTATAACGAGGCTCTGCCAAGCGAACAATCTATAATTAATACCAAAGTGTGGCCTAAACTCCATGTTCGTACACCGTATATCAGAGTATCTATATACCAAATTAAAGAGTAGTTATGACAACAAAACAAAATGTGTAAATATGCAATCCATACGCAAAGCAGCAAATATATATCTTACATAATAAACAGGTCATTAGCATCATATCAGCATAACCAAATAAATGTTCATATGTAATCTTAATAAGTAAACATCAAGGCACAAGCAGATAAATCACAAAGTATAACCTACATAACCATATCAGCACGACTAATAGGTGACAATTATAATCTAAATAAATAGGCACAGCAGGCACATAATAAAAAAAAAAAATATGACATCAGTGAAAAAGCTGAGCAGCCAAGCGATACATAATATACGAACGTAACAACCCTGTTCATTAAGCAATCATTGTCAAAATCAGTTAACACAAAGTGTAAATCACGAAATCGCGAGCAGCAAATTACGTCTAAAGTACGTACCTAAGTGGAAATATGTTACCTGAAAAATAAACTGAATTAATAGTTACCTTTTTAGTTTATTAGTTTCTTCTTCGAAATTACATTCTTGCTGAAATTTTCTCGATAGCAAGTCCTCTTAACGTCGGACACAACTGTATCCTGAAAACAACTGAACGTTAATAACATAATTTATCAAGTCACTATAGCTTTATACTGAATTTAATCGGAGAAATTAGACTGTGTATTTGTTTACGGCCGTCAGTGCATTCGCACTGAGCGCTCGATCAGCTGCAGGTACGCGTGACGTAGGAAATAATTGTTTGCAGTCATCGACTGCCTTGTGCGGCGCGCAGACTTGACGGTTGCTTTGAGTATGTGCCGCCGCCAGAACACGGCGCGGGATCCTTATATTCTCTGCCTGTTTACATGTAACTGTTAGTTTCTCAAAAGTATGTCATTCCACAAAAATTTTAACGTTCGTTATATGATGTATTCCCTTAGGGCGCCGTGATTTAAGAGTTTCTACTTCGACAGTGTTATCATGAATAATTTTGAGAACTATATATGGGCCGCTACAAAGCAGAAAATATTTGCGACACAAGCCTTTTCCCTTGTGAGACAAACGGTGAGACTTAATTAACACCTTTTAACCAACTGACAAAGTTTTTAAATGACCAGGACGTTTAGCCGATTTCTCTCTTCTAGCAGCCGCAGACGCAATATTTTGTAGAGCCAGGTTGACAACTTCAGAATGCCGCAGTTTCCGTGTAGGCGGAAAAGGAACGATGTCATAAATGCGATTTGTCGGTGTTTTATTTTTTTATATCAATGAAGGCGGTAAAGAAGTTGAATCATGAGGGAATTCATTCAGAATGATTTGAAAGATATGAAGATACTGATCCCAGGTTCTATGATTCTGATGACAGTAAACACGACACAGTTTATTGATTTCCTTCATCCACCTCTCTGAAGCGTTAGATTGAGGGTGAAAAAGTGAAATGAAAATTGGCTTAATCTTACGACGCCGTAGAGTATGAAGCCAAATTTTAGAACGAAACTGTGATCCATTATCTGATTTAACTTTATCAACATGACTCACTTCTTTAAGAAAATGTTTGATGAAAGCATTAGATACTGAACGAGCTGTTGCTTTGCGTAAAGGTGTAAAACACACATATTTTGATGTCAATTCCACTGCTACCAAATTGTTCGCAAAACCATTAGTAGAACGAACCACTGGACCGAACAAATCGACTGCGGCCATCTCCCTTAATTTCGCTGGAATAATAGGAAACAACAGTGCTCTAGGAGAAATAGTTGGCTGCTTAGCCTTTTGAAGTAATTTGCATTTGGCAAGAACAAATAGAATACGTTTTTCATCTTACTGAAGTAGCAATTTCTCGTAATTTATGAAAACATTTTCTAAGACCAAAGAATGCATAACTGAAATGTGTATACCAAATAAATTTATTAACCCACTCATCAGTAATGCAAACTAACCAAGCAGAGTTGTCAACCGATTTTCGTTTAAAGAAATATCATTGCGAACTAAATAATACTGTCTAATCGCTACGCTTTCCTTTCTCCTCCAATTCTCCTTAATGTCCTTCCAGACTGGATCCTTATTGTGGTCCTTAGCGATGTCCTGGAGCGAAGACGAAATAAAATTTTCAAACGCAACACCTTGAATATACATCAAACAATAATTGTTTTCTTTGCAGTCCTCCTCAACACTTTGTTTCAAACCCATAGGTGCACGTGATAAAGCATCAGCAATAATATTTGAAGAACCCTGTATGTAAACAACACAAAAATCAAATTCCTGTAGATACAGCGCCCATCATGACAATCTTCCATGAGTTAATTTTGTTGACATAAGAAATTCCAGAGCTCGATGATCGGTGTGAACCTTAGTATGTCTGCCATACAAAAATATGCGAAATTTTGTGAATACCCATACAACAGCCAAAGCAATAAGTTCCGTAATCAAAAAATTCTATTCCGATTTAGCGAGAACACGACTTCCAAATGCAATAGTTTTCTATACTACAACGCCGTTTCCTTCTATCTTTTGAAATAAGTGTGCACCTAGGCCTTTGTATGATGAGTCCGTCGCCAAACAAAAATCTTTAGATAAATCCGGATGTGAAAGAAGTGGAGTAGCAACTGAAGCATCACGTAATTGTTCCAATTCCGATTGAGCTTCCTCATCCCAACACCAATTAGAATTCTTTCCAGATAGTTCACACAAACGAGGTGTGGCCAAATTGTCCAATCTAACAAAGCGTCTAAGAAAATTACATACACCAAGGAAACTACGAACATCACGTTTTGTGGTAGGAACAGGATAATTACGAATAGTTTCTCTGGATCAGGAAGAATACCTTCTGTAGAAATAATATGACCAAAAAATTTTACCTGAGAACGACCAAATTCAGATTTTTCCAAGTTCACTGTAATGCCAACTCTTGCAAAAGTACGTAATAATGAATCCAAAATTTTGTTATGTTCACTCTAAGAACGTTTAGCAATAAGAATATCGTCAACAAATGAAGTAATATTGTCACGAAGATAAACAGTCAAAATTTCGTTTAAGCCACGAATGAATGCTGCTGAAGATACAGTAAGTCCAAACGGTAATTGCTGAAATTACTTTTGGGTGAAATAGTCATATCCGACTTCTTTTCTAGATAGATTGATAGTTGAAGAGTTGTTGTGATAGATACAAAGAATAGTAAAAGACAGCAGTGCAGAAAACTAAAAGGGAAATAGCACGACTACAGCTCGGGGCCCTGTGCACGCTATGGCACATATTCACTTAGTGTAGTGAATCCCCTGAGGACCTAAATAGCCACACATAAATTCCAGTTTGTGACTTAGTGGCCAATTTGGTGGAAGTGCGTACATAAATTGATCTACCCATGAACATGGATGTATGTCATTCTCATAATTGCGAAAGATCTTAAATTTCCGAACAGTTAAAAAGTGTTTATAGTCAAAGTTTTCGCCTCGTGGCGTCAAAGACCTACCGCGTCTGTCCCAGTCCGAATGTCGATTATTGTCAAGTTCATGCGCCTGGCGCTCTCTTGTTGTATCTCGTAAATGAAATAAATTATTTTCTTCAAAACCCGCTGCTATCTGTGATTCTAAATTTCTTCTACTGTCTTTTCCTACGATTTCGCTTTCAGTTTGTTTGACTTGCTTTCGTAACGCCTCAAATTCCCTTTTAACGCGTTCATTTAATTTTCCCTGATTTTCCACATGTTTATTTATGTTCTGGTACTCTTCGGTTTCTGCAAATGGCAATGGAGCTGTATCATCTGAATCTCTGTCCCCATTTAAACTAAGACTTGTCAATTTATCTGAAATCTCCTCAACATGTCAATCACATCGCCACTATGGGCAGCATGGGGTTCACGCCTGAGCCTCAGGACAGCGCTTGCAGCGCATGTCGGGTGTTTCAAGCGTCAACTTCGCGTCCCAATATCTCGGGATGTAATGGGAATATTGCGATGCAGTCAACGCCACTGTGTATGTGCTTTGTCATGCTATGGGTTGCTGAAGAAAAAATATAGGAGTTCCATATATATATATATATATATATATATATATATATATATATATATATATATATATATATATATATATATATACAGGGTGTTACAAAAAGGTACGACCAAACTTTCAGGAAACATTCCTCACACACAAAGAAAGAAAATATGATATGTGGACAAGTGTCCGGAAACGCTTACTTTCCATGTTAGAGCTCATTTTATTACTTCCCTTCAATTCACATTAATCATGGAATGGAAACACACAGCAACAGAACGTACCAGCGTGACTTCAAACACTTTGTTACAGGAAATGTTCAAAATGTCCTCCGTTAGCGAGGATACATGCATCCACCATCCGCCGCGTGGAATCCCTGGTGCGCTGATGCAGCCCTGGAGAGTGGCGTATTGTATCACAGCCGTCCACAATACGAGCGCGAAGAGTCTCTACATTTGGTACCGGGGTTGCGTAGACAAGAGCTTTAAAATACCCTCATAAATGAAAGCCAAAATGGTTGAGGTCAGGAGAGCGTGGAGGCCATGGAATTTGTCCGCCTCTACCAATCCATCGGTCACCGAATCTGTTGTTGAGAAGCGTACGAACACATCGACTGAAATGTGCAGGAGCTCCATCGTGCATGAACCACATGTTGTGTCGTACTTGTAAAGGCACATATTCTAGCAGCACAGGTACAGTTTCCCGTATGAAATCATGATCACGTGCTCCATTGAGCGTGGGTGGAAGAACAAACTAAAATGAGCTCTAACATGGAAATTAAGCGTTTCCGGACACATGTCCACATAACATCTTTTCTTTATTTGTGTGTGAGGAATGCTTCCTGAAAGTTTGGCCGTACCTTTTTGTAACACCCCGTATATTCGAGCGCAGCGCCGTATTCTGGCTGTTTACTTATCTTTGTAATTGAATATGCATGCCTCTACCAGTTATTTTGGCGGTTCAGTGTATCTCCTTCGTCACATAACAAAAAACGCCACACTAAATGTCCTCTCTAGGAGAATCGTTCTGTTGGGAAGGAAAATCTCTTCTAAGTCTGCAAAAAGCTAAACTCTTCTAAGAAAGTTTAGAACGTGGCTGCGTGGTCAGCGACTGTTTACAAAAGTAAAATTAAAGCATTAACAGCCCTCTGTCGTAAAAAATGCAGAAGTAAAACACTTAAACTGGTGTGTCACGTATAAAATAAATATCAAGCGATAAAGTTTTTAATCACAAAATTTTTTTTATTTCAATCAGTTTGGGACTAAAGCTTTGTCTCCTGATATTGTTTGCATATGCGTATGTGATGATAGTTTGAGTGTTTTACTTGTGATGAAGACACTCATACTAGTGCCGAAACCTAGGCCAAATGCTTCTTATTTGGCACCGAGGGCTGTTATTGCTTTAATTTTTCATGTGACAAACTATGAAATTTTTCTATGTAACGATGAATATTTAATTTTTCTTAAGAGATAAAGGCTTTCGAAAGTAAGAAAACTTCTTTGAAAGACAGGAAAATAACTTCACACTAAACTCTGTTCTGGTCTGTAATTAAGAAGGAAAAAGGACTACAGTCCATCTTGATAAGTTAAAGGCTTTGAAAACACCACGTCTCTTACAGAAGACATATGCTCTTTTTGAAGACCAAAATCATTTGAAAAATGAACATCTGAACCTGGTCAGTTGATTATGTAAAACCATCTGCTCATAAATGAATGGTCGCTTCCCTGGGGAGTTACTGAATCACTTGAAGGAAATTTGTAATTTTTTCTTGGAAACTGCAATTTAGTTCGCCAGAGTTGGTTGAATAACTATACATGGAAATCTAGGATATGTGGAGTAGTGGTTAACAGTGTGTAGTATATAATATGGACCTTCTGCCATATGTACATCTCTTACTTAGGTTCTGGGATGTGTTGGCACTCTGGTGGTAAGAAGTCCATGATTTGCATTGTTTGGAACACTTTGCTGCTGAAGATGGCCGGTATTTTCGTGTCCAATACTAGATATGCGATTGGTGTTTGCATAAGCATCTTTGTGCAACCGTTGCGATTACATAACACGATTCACGGTATGGACCTGGTGCAAGATTTACTCTACGCTACTTTTCTTGGATTGGGATCACTTTCAGTTACCACACCCAACCATTATGATCGCAGGTGTGTAGGTATATGGATATTCGCTAAAATCAGAGTCCAACTGTAAGGAAGTGTCGTCATGATGTTGCCTGTAATATGAGGCGGTAGAGATGAGCGCTCGTACTCTTGATAAATTTCGTCTTCGACATCACTCCTATCTCGGTAATAAAGAACCATAGGTGAGCAGTATCTACTTCCTGAGACACGTCAAGCGTGTCCGATAACTGGTAAAGTAGCTTCACGACGGTATCCTCCTTGGCGATAGGTATTTTCCATGATGGCCTCAGATATGTAGCGATGGAAAAGCTACCTGAAATCTGAAATTGAAGTTTGCTGCTGTACTGTAGTGAAAATGACTTTTTTACTCTCGAGTGTTAGTATGATCAGAGCTTGTCACACAGTGCATGCTCATCAGTGCTGAAACTTTAATAGTTTAAGTCTAGTCTTTACTCTGTTTGATGAATATTACTCCGTCCTGTTGACAGTCAATCTAATAAAACAACAACAACTCGCCGTTTCAGCATAGTTATTCTGAAGCAAATCTTAAGTGAGTTCGTAGCAGTACATACGTTTTGGGCAACTGCAATTCGTTCAGAACCTCTTTGTGTACTCATAAGCAGAGGGGAGTCCACAGGTGTACTAACACGACTTCTTGTGTGGAGGTGGAAAGGGCAGCTGTAAGTTGTACTTCTAATGGAAATTTAATTTAAATAATGATATACCGAAGAGTGGAATGACCCAGTCATTCCGCACTCATTCCCACGACTTACACAGACATTGGTCGCATTACATGAAATATTGAGGCTCTGTTTATTTAAACTGTATAAACGTACTTTAATATAAATCAGTAATTATATTCTTCAGTAATTAAATAAATGTTCCCTATAATTTGCAACAAGAAACTTCATCTACTTGTCAACAGGCAGCAGTGATATTGGTTATTCACAATATAGTTATAATGGGCTCCGCAACACGGAATGTTTACGGCAGATTCAGTAGTTTATACGTTTCCACAGATTCACAATTCCGACAAAAAGTATATTAGATGACTCCCTCCCTCGGTGAAATTTTGAGCGCTATTGTATTCGATTCATTGTTGTATTATCGCTAGTGCTTCATTCGCGTGCAATATGACATAAAATTATTTGAAACAGTTTTCAAGTTTTTAACAGACACACCATGAGGGGAGGAGGAAAGGAACAGCACAAAGTGGTATAAAGGAAGTAATTTTAAAAACCAGTGCAAAAGTATAAAATATATGCCAGAGGTTACTGACATAGATGTTGTATGAAATGTTAGTCAGGTCTAAAAATTCTTCATTACCAGGATCAGCATTTACAAATAGCAAAAATATAAGGAATCCGAACATGAGTACTTCGAATCCTTATCCTGCATCAGGTCACACATGAATTCAGTACTACTGTAAGTTCCTTTCTCAGTAAAACCCATACAAATTGTTTGACAGAAATATTTCCATAGCCATCGGACATTAGTACCAGATTAAAGTGAATTAAGGACCCCATACATCTGTCAGTACCAAACATAGTGTGCAAAGGGTAAATAAAATGTCAGTGCACACATCACAGAGTTATTGTAAATGAATACCACATGACATATATCAATACAAATGTCAACAATATGAATATGAAGTTTCTGCACCCACACCTCTAATCTTCACATCCTCCACACAGCGTAAGAATCTTCATTAACCTTTTACTACTTCAATACAATTTCACTTAGGTTATCATCATTAGCCTATTCGTAATCGACCTCCACTTCAAAGCGTAACTGGAAATAAAATATGGAAGTACCAAAATGCTATGAGGGTGTGCTGGAAAGTGATGCCTCAGAGTTTTTTATTCTGTTCGCAGTATCGGCTCAGGCATTATATGTCGTTGGTATTACCCAACCGACTTTCCCAATTGGCTGACGTAAAGTGGCAACCCTCTGCCATTAGAGGGCTCCAAATTGTACTTTGTAACATAGTGGTGTGTAACAGAACTACGTCAGTGCATGAGAAACAGCGCGCTGTAAAGACTAGAATTCAAAGACTTCGTCCATAGATAAGGCACCTTGTCCTTGAACGTAGTGCTGGACAACGCATGAGCGCTGCAACATCTGCAACGATCTGACTCCTTAGCTCTACGTCATTGATAATTCCCCATAAGCCCCGATTTGGCCCCATCCGATTTCCATCAGTTTCATAACCACAGAGAACACCTTTGAGGACTGTACTTTGACAGTTATGATGAGCTACGAGAAGAGGTGAGGCTATTACGTCATAAACGAAATCAAACCTTCTACAGTGACGGTACCAAATAACTGATATCTTACTGGAACATATGTGTTTGTAACGAGACCGACTATGTTAAGGAATAAATATGTAGACATGAATTATAAAATTGTACAGCGTTAATAAAGTTTATTTTACTTAAAAATTTTTGATAATTTTCGTAGAGAAATTGGGAGACATTACATTTCGGCAATCCCTGATACTAAAAAAAAATGTGGAAATGCTGTTTACTTACCGGAACATTGTTTAAAACGCTGTCAAAGGAAAGCGAAAGAATATATTACTCATAAGAACAACACGTCCAATGTACGACTACCCCAGCACAGGTGGACGTGCGTAACGTAAACAAAACATCAAACTAACAACATACTGTTATACGGTGGGGAAGGAGACTGACGTAGAAAAAAGCTATGTCCGCATAGCGATGCTGCGGAGGGTGGGGTACGCTTTGTGGTGTGTGTTACACTTTGCATATGGGGAGAAAGTGGTGGGGGTAAATTTTGTCACATCATGGCACAGTAGATTCACTGTGTAGTGAGGAATATGATGGGAAAAGGGTACACATTGGGTGTTATGTGTAAATAGGGCGGTAAGGAAATTGAAAAGGGAAAAGGCAGAAAGGAGGACATTATTGCAGGTAACAGTCCTTAGACATGGAGAGTACGTGATGTGTGAAGCACACAAAGGCATGCAGGTGAAGGGGTTATCAGCACTCGAAGACATGTGTGTTCTCACTGAAGGATCTTGAAGATCGTATATGTTTGAGAGTACACATGTTATCACTCATGACAGACAACTGAATGATACCAGTTTTGTTCACGAATTAAGAAATTTTAACTTCTATACAAAAAAGAACAAACAGTTGCATCGCTTTGTACACATGTACGCAAAAATAAGAATAACGCAGCACGATATCATCAAGCTTGTTACACTGTCAACCAAGAGGTACGCGATCTGTTGCAAATATCTATTTATATTAGGGGTTGCGAGACCGCACATGATACCTTTATTGGGGTTGATTATAAGTTTGGATAACAATCTAGCTGTGTTCAGATATTAATATAATCTTGATTATTGATGGTACCATTACGGTTTCACACGTCTTTGAAATCTTTCTTAAAATGACAACATCCACGCATGATATAGTTATAAACAACTTTTCATCGTTCATGGCCAGTGTAATTCAACCTTAGTCATAAAGAAAGGGCATTATGTTGTTACAACTTGGCAACTGATACAATTGGTATTTGCATAATTTTGTAACACATATAATTATATATGTATATAATGATCTTTGTTGCAAAATTATATAATATATAATAAACAGTATGGCAGACAGCATATATTATTTATTTATTCTCGCTATTCTTCATTCACCATTATTCGGCGATCTCCTTCTCCGATGGGTATCAGCAAATTAAATTATCTTCGTAAAATTCTACTTCAGCGTACCTGGCTCTCTCATTATTAATTTACCTACACCATAATACACCAGCAGGTAAGGAGAAGATTTTACATTTTCAAAATCAAAGACTAACATCAATAGAGTTTTGGGAAGAAATGATTGCAGGCAGTAAGGAGAACTTTGAAAAGGATCTGATCCTTTAGTCTCATAATCTGGCAGGTCACACAGTGTCCTGGCGATACTGGTAACAGCAGAAGCTAATTGTACTATAATAACTGAATGTCCATCCGCAGGCTGAGAGTTACCCAATCCTGTCACTAACCAGATATTCCACAACCTAAATGCAGAAACTTAATAATTAACTTTCTTTTCAAAAGCGAGAGGCGAATGTAGCGTGTCTCTTGCCTTGAAACAAAGACACACTCCAGTCAAGGGTTATCGATTAGAGATGACCTATTATAATTTGATCCTAGACGCAATGTAGCTAAAAGGAGGGATGTTCAAGCACTACATCCTTCATGTGTCTTTAAAGAGGCCCATGGTAACAGTGTTAATAGAAAAATAAAAATAGCAGAAAAGGTTCGTGACACGAAATTGAGACGGAAGCAAATCTCGCAAACAGCTGGGATACTGCGTGGTAGTTTCTTCCTAGCTACGTGTCCATGGAAATATATTGATAAGTTCCTACCGATGTAACTAGCAAAAGGCTATAATATTTATTACACAGTAATGACCCATGTGAAAATTGTCTTAACAATATCTAGAATAAAGTCATTTATAGATAAATCCTTTTACAGGTCTTGAACCATAGCGCAGTCCACTTTTCATCAAAATTGTAAGCTATGTTTGTAATGAACGTAACCCCTGTACACTGATGTAATTTTATTTCAAAATTCCCGAACAACAAAGCCACTTAAAACTAGCGCTTTGCAAATGTGCAGCTACAGGTAATGGTTTACATTTTAGTTTGAGCTCAGCTTCATGTAAATTGTTAGAGACCAACGAAGCTAGTATAATGATAGGATAGCAAAATAAATATTATTTCTTGGTCATGAACTTGTAAAATAGTGCACAATCCTAATATTCATGCTCATTGGGTGAAATACTGAAATTCCTGACCTTAATGCATTCATGCTGCAGTCCGCACATAAACCATCTCTTAATGATTACAGAGGAAACAGTGACAGAAAATCCCTGAACAGAAGTGTGGCGTGTAGTCCAAGTATCTCAAAGGATCTCGCTCGCAGAAACACAAGCTGGACACAAAACATATTTTCTGGTGAGCACGAATTGATGTGCAGCCTGCTGAGTGGGGGTTACATTACTCCCACGTATGGGTGACATTGATCTTGCTGCAGCTAGTAGCGTGGGTTGGAGAAAGAGACATTCCCTGCATTGAGGCTCGAACAGACAGAGGAAGTATTTCGATGATAATGTGACAGGTGTGTTATACAGCAGCAGATGACGGTGAAATGTTTTTGCTAGGCAAGGGCAGCACAATGCAGGTTGTAAAGGAGGCCACTGTATGACAGGCGAAGAATAGAATAACACACTGCATACCCAACATGGCCGGCAGGTGATGTTATTGTGTGACGTGGTCTCGGCAACACTGTCGGTCAAAGCTGGCAGACGATGTGTCAGCAACACACTGTGGCAGCCACGTGGTTATCAGCGGCCGGTGAGGTGCTGGGCTTCAGGAAGGTAATAGAATGTATCCTATGGTTGGTGGGTATGGTCGGTTGGCCACACAGCTAGATAGGAGCAACAGCGTGGTCCACAGTGCAGGCACCTTAGGCTGTGGCCCGGCCACTCAGTGATGCAGATGAGGCGCCGATAGGTATTGGGCAACTGGGGCACGACAGCCAAGTTTGGCAGGCTTTCAGGCAAACCACACACGGACGACAGTCGCTACATAGTGTGGCTCAATGCAATCGTCGCTAATCGGTCCAGGCTGCAGCATGCTGTGACTGGTGCATTTGACTATGTCCCTGATGCTAGAATATGGCAACGTAGCACAATCTTAGCAGTAGGGCTGGTGTGCTATGTCAGCTGAGCCTTCAGTGAAAAGCAGCAAAAGAGTAGGGCTGGTGTACCATGTGAGCTGAGCCTTCAGTGCAATACAGAAAAAACGCTAAAGACAACCTCAAGTGAACCGAAAAGTACGTCGCTAGCCTTCTTGCAGAATTGTGGTTTTGATCGAAATTCTGACGCCAATTTGTACATAAGGGGAGGAGTGGGTTAGGTGTGTTCATCAGAAGCGAGGCCGGTTTCAAATGAACTAGACAATTAAAATAAACTTTTGACGTTATTCAGTCTAGCGTTGGGGTGACGTAAAGGTTGACACCAGACTAAGTGTTGGGTCCAAAATAAAGCGGCAGAAAAGCTAACCTTTCTCGTCTGCTTGACTGGTGAGCAGTCCTTAGTGAGATACAGAGACAGACATTGGAAGCTGTCTGTTCTGTCCAAAGCCTGAAACTGATGCGGGAGATGGAACCCTCAAGTATCCATACACCTGACCATCCTCCCACGCTCCCTGCTTCGGATAATTAGTGGTTTTGCGATGGCCCGTTCATTCAACAGGGGCGTTGAAAAGTAGCGTGATGCTGGGCTCAGTATCTCATACTACATAGAAACAGCTGTCACTTGAATGTCAGGCAGGCTTCCACATATGCATGAATTGAAGCTATACAGGGGGAGTTCATATAAATCTTCGCTGGGGTCTTTGAAGTAATTACAGTAAAAAAATTTAACCATATCTCTAACTAATCCAAGTCGGTGGAGACATCTCGCGCAGTTCCATTACATTTGTCTATGATTTTTCACACTTCTCCTCATATGTCAGCTTCATGCAGGCGTTACTAAGAACAATCGACGGCAGGATGCCAAAGACTTCGTCGCCGTGACTATTTCATCAACAAGTAGCTCTACATGATAAGACATACGTCGTGAGAATAGAACGTCAGTTTCACTGTATCTTTCTCACTGTTTGAGCCATACTAGAATCTATATCTACATATACCGCGAGTGGATATGTGTGCTGAGGTGTCATTCGACTCACCACAAGCAGCACTGGTGACCGTATGAGGCACGGAAACAGGATTCAGGCAAGTCCAACAGGCACGAGGGCAGCACCACGTCTTGAGTACTAGACCACGAGCAGCCTTACGGCGGAACGAGAGGAAGACAACACATCCTCCAGGAACTCCCGTGTTCAACCAGATCATGCAGAAAGCCGGACTTGGCATTCTGAGGAGTAGCCAGTTGTATTGGCATTCTTAATAAAAGACTCGGACTTACTGTGGCAAATAGCCAGCTGCCATACTTTGTGCCAAGGACTGTTCACGAAAACATATCAAACAGGCTGCTGACCACTGCTCTTACGTCAGATTGTTAGTGTATTTGATTCGTTGTATGCAGTTATATAAACCACAGTTTCCTAAATTTCCAGAGAGCCATTTATTAATCATTAATTACAATTTTTGTCATTTCACTATACAAGCCCCAAGCCTATGGCTGCATTGTGCAAATAATAAGGAAGAGACGGAGGAGTGAAACCTCGTTAAAAGAACTAGGCGCAATGACATATGAGCACCCGTTAGTAGACTGGCAGCGAAGAAGTCAACGGCAGTGAAGGATGAGAGAATGGATCTCGGTGTATCCAAAATAGCAAAAAATGGATCTCAATTAACAGAATCAACTTTGTATCTGACGTGGATCAACAGACAATGTACTCAGTCTCTTCATCACCGGTGCGGCTGGTATTTCTCGCAATTATCCTCTTCCGTTTAACTTACTGGTTTTTCTTTTCTTCTCTTTTGCTTTTTTCTCCGAAACACTCAACCTCATGTATCTAAGTAAAACAATGGAACGTTTTAGTAGTCACCTAATTTCCAAACGTGGAAACAAATCCTCCGCCGTCAATGGCGGTAGTAGCCTATCTGATTATGGAGAGACTCTGCTGCGACGTTATACCCAGAATCAGAGAATATCGCAATCTTGATGGCCAGCTCATGCTGACAATCAAAACCCTTTCTGACGAAATCTACTTAAACTCGCTCCTGAAACGAAGTGAGCTTTACAAATTAGGAGAAACACTTAATGAACAGCACATTACAGTTTTAGCCATGGAGGAAACAAGATCGCCAGAATAGAACGCCATGCATTTAGGAAATGCTTTAAAGTAAAACAGACAAAAGTATCTCTAAAAATTCACTCATATCAGTGCAGCAGACGCAGTTCCAGGACACAATCTTAGTTCGTAAGCAAGGTAAGATGGGTGAAAAATACAGTAATGACATTTTTTTGGAAAGTTTAGAAAATCGTTCACTCTATGTAATGCGCATATGTTGATCAATCAAGAGCATATAAACATTTTTAAAAAAGCAAATAAATCTTGAGAAGAATTTTAAAAAAATTGTCACCAATATTCTGTGAAATCATATGAAATATTATGGGTGATATTAACGCACCGTTTGGTAATGGGGTAACATTCTGGAAAACGATTGGTTAAATATTTGTGCATAAACTGACGAGTCAAGACGCAAAAAGACTTGCAGAAATATGTAAATTATGTCAACTCATTTTAAGAGAAAACATCCAAAATTATGAAAGATGCTACTTTCGAACGAGAGTATTCCACGACTTGTGAAACAATCCCCTATGCTGCAGTTAAGCAGTTTCTCCACAATATACCCTCTTCAGCGAGTGTTGGTCTCACAAGCTACGCTGGAGATCTAAGAATGACAAGACGAGATAGTATAGTAATTATAACTGGTGAGGGGAGGGAGAGGGGTGTGAATCGAGTCTGGGGAGCTCGGTTGCTAGAGTACTTGCCCGCGACTGGCAAAGGTCGCAGCTTCGAGCGCCGGTCTGACATACTGTTTAAATCTGCCATCTAGAGCCTCAGATCAATTAGCACCAGATCAGATAACCCTCTAAAAGTCAATCAGGATCCACAAACACGAAATGAAGAGGCAGTTACCGAACAAATTAAAAGAATAAAGAAAGTAACAAAGCAGCTGATAGAGAGGATACTGTTGCAGAACACCTGACAGAAGTTGGGTCAAGAATTTTGAAATTATGTTGTTCTTCGAGAATATACGGCGAACTGAGAAAATTCCAGACTACCGGAAAATTGCTTTGATACACCCATTTCATGTACGAGATAAGGCCACTGTTAAGAATTTTAGAGGAATGTTTCTCCTGAGCGTCAATACAAACTTCTTTTTGACCAAGGACCAGCACTTGAAGTCAAGACTGGTAAATATCGAGTAGGTTTCAGACCAAACAGATGCTCGCCTGATCAAATGTTGATTCTTGATCTAATAATCAGACATAAAAAAATTATGGTGAGAATGTAATTTATTTGTAACTTTGGAGATTTCAGTAAATCCCCCTCGCAAATTCTGGAAGAAAAACGCGAGGCCCTCAAAACGACTGCATATGCTAGTTAAAAATTTAATGGTAACAATATAATATAAAATATTGGAGAAAAATTTCGTAACAGTTTGAAAATGAAACGGGCGTGAGACAAAGTAATGGACGTACTAATAGTAATCCATCAGTAGCGAAAACTAAAATCATAGCTTAAAATCGGCGGGTTACCTTAAGAACAACTGATATTAAACGACTTAGCTTCTGTGGATAAAATGACAATTCAGTTTAAAGACATTCATACAGAACAAAAACAACTAGATGTATTTAAAGAAACCGCAGAAAAAATAAGTCTCCAAACGTCACTGGAAAAAAATAAATAAAGAAAGAAAAATACACATCTTGCAACAATTTGACAAACAAAAGAATGGTCACAAAATGCAAACGTCCTTCACCCTTACAGAACGTATGTACAACTGAAAATACGTCTCAGAATACATGAAAGGTGGCAGTAATAGTACAACTTGACATACCAAAAGATATATGTTTAGATAGAATATTCACTACTGCACAATCAGCCAAGCAGGAAAAGTCCACAGCGACTGGGCCAGCCGAGTTGAAAAGAGCCCGTTCCGAGGAAATGGAAGTTTTGTAGGCACGAATTAAGGGGAGATGGTGGCAGTCTTGCAGTGATATTTTTGTAAATCCATATCTTTCTCATTTTTTTTCAATCTCATTGAAATTTTGCAAACTTATGTATAGAGATCTAATATGATTTTTTAAAAAGACATACAGAATTTTTAATAACAATCAAATGCAGTGAGATAATTTTGAATTTTTTACTGCATTATTATTTTAAGGTAGACTTTTTCATGATTTCAAGGCAAATATTTTTAATGGTAAAGCAATCTACACTAATAGGTGTACAATTAAGTGGAGTAATTTTTTGGTAAATTAATGCCATTATTTTCTGTGATATTTTGGAATCGAACATTTTTTATAAGCAAACTTTACAATATATTATCAACCACAAAACTGTGTATAACATCACGATTAAAATTTTGTTCCACTTCAATATTGCTTCAAAGTAAAAGAATAGGTGTGCGAAATTTCATTGCAATCCTTCCAGTAGTTTCTGATATATGTGTTCCTGAACCTTAAGTTGCAGAAAAATCATTTTAAAGTTTGGATGAAATGTAAAAAAAAAAGATCTGCTGTATTTCCTCAGTGAAGACTCCAGATTTAAAGCCCAACTTTCTGAGGATGTGAAGTCTTACCACATTCCCATCATTAAACACTGCCGCAGCTTCCAAAGCAGAAATCTTCGCCACCAAATTGGAAGCAAACACAGTCTTTGGACATCTTTTCCAAATAAGAGCATTGAAACTTTCATTTGGGTTCAGTGTTTTCCCATGCAGACATTTTTCTAGCAGTTCTGATGAAGCCAGTGCTCTAAAAGTTGATTTAATGGCCATTGAAACCTCATAAGGAAGGTTATTTTTATGGGTATAAGCTTCCCCACTTTCCATACTTTTTAAAAATTTGCACCGTTCATTAGAAAAGAGGCCACGCAGAGGTGTAGTGTCTGTCGACAAGTAATGAAACCAAATGGCCCATACAGCTTTCCTCATACTGTCCAAGCTTGTGAGGTTACATCTAATTGCAGCACCATAATAGACTTTTAGGCTATCAATTCTTTAGTAGCTTCCCTTTTTTGTCTGCATTAAGTCTTCGGAGTCGTCCACCCATCCTCTTCAGAATATAGCCTAAGCACTCCAGTTTCTCTACAGTGCAATCTTTTCCATAGGGCTGACTTTCAACTACATTCTTGAAAGCACTAGAGTCTCCATCTCCTAAATACTGTACGTATCTTACTCCATACTTCTGCAAAGACCTATGGAAAATGAATTTCATACCTGCAGCTTCCATCCCACCACTGGAGCCTGCATGATTTCTGCTACAAACAGCTTTATGGGCTTCTTGCCATTCTGTTTCTTTACCTGCATCAATATATTTCTTGTGCAAGGAACATGCAGAACAATATTTAGACATCACCTCTAAGTCTAATACTTTTACAGGGCCGACACTAATGATTGTTAAAACTCAATGCAGTGAAGTATGCCCCCTCTTCATCCAGGAACTGTCACAGGATCACGCTATATCGTTGCTATTAGTTGCTTCACAGTTTTCTTGAATTGCCCCCAGGACTGCCATTTTCATGCTCTCTTCACTTACTTCTGCAACTGCATTGAGGAGAGCAGTATTCGTTGCAGAAAATGTTAGGGGAGGACCAGGCATGTCCATAATACCACATAAAAGGTTTCCACCATCTCTTCCAATCCCTATACATCGTAATCCATAAGAATATCTCATATTGGCTTCATAGATTCTATTACTAACTTTTGATGTCTTGAATGGTCAGTCAGCATCACAGTTTTGACACAAAATGTGCAATGTGCAAACCAAACCTTCTCTCTTCCCATCATCCACAAACAGAGTACTTGCAGGCTTTTCTAAGTGCTTCTTCCACCATTTCCAGATCCACAATTCTGAAACCTGTATTTATGTCATGATTTGCTTCTTCTGACACAATTCCTGTCCCAAGTTTTATTTTAGATGCACTTGGAGACAAGCTAATGTTTGCATCTGCAGGCCCGACCCTAACCTCAATGTCAGTATTTCGCTTTATATTGGAAATATGGGACTTACTATATTCTTAAATACTTTGCCAGGCCTAGGCATTGTAAAAAGGGGATAAACAGATTCAACCTTGCCCAAAGAATGTCACAATAAATCTAGCATCACTGGAATTCCACTGAACAGCACAAAACTTGTTTACAACACTCCACAGCCTTCTATAGCACACTGATTGAACCAGAAAATGGCTTCACAGCATTCTTTACAACACTGTTGTTATGTATACAAAAAATCACAGCCTTCTAAAGCTATATTTTCTAGGTTCGTAGGCCAAATTCTGCAATAAAATTTGTCCTCCATTTGGTACATTGAAAAGCGGGCTTGGCGCATTACACTGCTTAGGGTTTTAATTTTTTTATGCCATTTGTAGTACGAATTTAAAGGAAAAAATTTGGGATAATAATCTCAATTATATTTACCATCAAAAAAGCAAATAAAAATATTTTGTAAATTTTTCTTTATTTATGTCACCGTCTCCCCTTAAAGCTAAAACCAAATTATGTAAATGCTTCGTATTATAGATCGCGTGATTCATAGTGACTCAAACGTGTTTAATAATGTAACACTTGTTGTTGTAAATAGTACTGATTCACTTGAAGAAGAAGGTCATATCCTACACATCTAAATGCACTGGGCCCAATACTTAATTCGGTGTGGTTCTACCTATGATTTCTTATATTCAAAAGAATTTTGTTCCCTTTCAGTATTGTTCCACCTAATCATCTACATTGCTTAACTCTCCACAGTTAGCAACAGACGAGTTAAATAGCCGAAAGGTCTACGAAGTTAATATTTCTAAGACATAAAATATTATTGTCTCGGCATAACTTCATATATTCGTGACCGTGAAGATTTGGAACATCACAAGTGCCCTAATTAGATTCGCAATGGGCAATCGGATTTTTTACTCAAATGATACGCAAGATCTAAGCAATTGTTAGTATTCGTACTTATCTCCGTGAGATGGTTGCAATGGCGGTTACAGAAGCGTGGTCCAAGCCTGTTATACGCACTCTTATAATAAGACTCATCCACTTCTCCATTTGGGAACTTGTCGGTAATATATTAAAGAGATTAACGTCAAGAAATAATGAAACAAGAGTCATTACTTGAAAGAAAGAAACAATTATTCGTACTTATACGTGTTTTCGCTGATACAGACATCTTAACAGACTAAGGCTAGGAGCAGGAAAGGCTATGGGGGAAGCAATAGAAGAAGAAAGTAGACAAAAGGTAGGGATGACATGACGACGATAATCCAATTTATACCTCCTCCTCCTGATTGGATTCATAGGAGAAAATATTGTAAGGATGTTATAATTTCTGGACTTTTTCTGTTAAACAGGGAGCAAAGATGTTTGTAACACTCCTAGTTCCGTACAATGTACAATTTCATTAGAGCCTGAAAAGCAACTCAAAGTCAAATGCCTTGGACAAATCGCAAAACGATGTCAGCTAGTGTTATTTGTTACCTATGTCTTAAGGTCTGGTGAGTACATTTGCTACCGAACCCATTGACGAAACCTGTGAACACCACTGGTCTACACTGAGTTTCACGTGGCAAGCTACATTACGCATGTATTTTGGTTACTGTTTTCCTAATTTGGTAATATAACCACAAAGGTAAAATTTTAATTATTTTCTTGTTTCGGAAATTTTCATAGCACCTGTATGTAAATTGGAATATGTTACAATAGAAATGCATTTTTCATGCTGCACATTAATTTTTTATTTTATTTACGCACAGACACGCTTTTCGCCTTAATTTCACGGCATCTTCTGTGCGTGTCTTCGACATTACATGATTTTTTTCCGTTGTCACATACTGGTTATAGATTTAAAACAGCGCATCGAAGTTTTTCGTAATAAATTCGATAGGTGCTGGCATATCAGCGCCTTATTCCATTATTTGAAATCGAAACAGCTTTCCTTTATGTAGAAAACAAATTGACTGCCACCAGCATTTTGTGTAGTCACAGTGGTTTAGTAACACAACAGTGTAAAGTATGTTCTCTGGACCTAGAGTGACATTCGTTTATTTAAGTGCTGCAAACTTCCAGGTTTTCGTTTCCAGATGGTTTTTGTTTCACTGTATACGTGGTAATGTATATTTGTGTGCGTCTGTACACAATTTTCTTTAGTACTTGGAAGAGCAATCGTATTTGTAATCATTTCTTTATCGGGATGTTTCTCTATTGTTGTTGCTGTGGTCCTCAGTTCGAAGACTGGTTTGATACTGCCCTCCGTGCTACTATATCCTGTGCAGACCTCTTCATCTTTGAATAAATACTGCAATCTACATGCTCATGGATCTACACTACTGGCCATTAAAATTGCTACACCACGAAAGATGACGTGCTACAGACGCGAAATTTAACCGACAGGAAGAAGATGATGTGATATGCAAATGATTAGCTTTTCAGAGCTGACGCCGGTGGTGGCACCTACAACGTGCTCACATGAGGAAAGTTTCCAACCGATTTCTCATACACAAACAGCAGTTGACCGGCGTTGCCTGGTGAAACGTTGTTGTGATGCCTCGTGTAAGGAGGAGAAATGAATACCATCATGTGTCGGACTTTGATAAAGGTAGGATTGTAGCCTATCGCGATTGCGGTCTATCGTATCGCGACGTTGCTGCTCGCATTGGTAGAGATCCAGTGACTGTTAGCAGAATATGGAATCGGGGGGTTGAGGATGGTAATACGGAACGCCGTTTTGGATCCCAACGGCCTCGTATCACTAGCAGTCGAGATGACAGTCATCTTATCCGCATGCCTCTAGCGGATCGTGCAGCCACGTCTCGATCCCTAAGTCAACAGATGGGGACGTTTGCAAGACAGCAACCATCAGAACGAATAGTTCGACGACATTTACAGCAGCATGGACTATCAGCTCGGAGACCATGGTTTCAGTTACTCTTCACGCTGCATCACAGACAGGAGCGCCTGCAATGGTGTACTCAACGACGAACCTGGGTGCACGAATGGCAAAACGTAATTTTTTCGGATGAATCCAAGTTCTGTTTACAGCTTCATGATGGTCGCATCCGTGTTTGGCGACATCGCGGTGAACGCACATTGGAAGCGTGTATTCGTCATCGCCATATTGGCGTATCACCCGGCGTGATAGTATGAGGTGCCATTGGTTACACGTCTCGGTCACCTCTTGTTCGCACTGGCGGCACTCTGAACAGTGGACGTTACATTTAAGATGTGTTACGACCCGTGGCTCTACCCTTCATTCGATAGCTGCGAAACCCTACATTTCAGCAGGATAATGCATGACCGCATGCTGCAGGTCCTGCACGGGCCTTTCTGGATACAGAAAATGTTCAACTACTGCCCTGGCCAGCACAGTCTTCTAATCCCTCACCAATTGAAAACATCTGGTCAATGGTGGCTGAGCAACTGTCTCTTCACTTCTCTTGATGAACTGTGGTATCGTGTTGAAGCTGCATGGGCAGCTGTACCTATACAAGCCATTCAAACTCTGTTTGACTCAATGCCCAGGCGTATCAAGGCCGTTATTACGCCCAGAGGTGGTTGTTCTGGGTATTGATTTCTCAGGATACATGCTCCCAAATTTTATGAAAATGTAATCACATGTAAGTTCTAGTATGATATATTTGTCCAAAGAATACCTGTTTATCATCTGCATTTCTTCTTGGTGTAGCAATTTTAATGGCCAGTAGTGACTTTCTGTTTTTAAATCTTGGCGTCTCTCCATGATTTTACCCCCCACACTTCTATCGAATACTAAACTGGTGATCCCTTAGTGACTCAGACTGTGTCCTGTAAACTGATCGCTTCCTGCAGTTAGGTAGTGTCACAAATTTCTTTCCTTCCCCAGTTCTACTATGTACCTCCTCATTAATTACATAATCGGCCCACTTAATCTTCAGCCTTCATTTCAGAAGCTTCTATTTTCTTCTTGTATAAACTGTTTATCGTCCAAGTTTCCATAGAGGTCCATACGCCATTCAAATACTTTCAGTAGGGGCTTCCTGACATTTAAATCTAAATTCGGTGTCAACAAATTTTCCTTCTTCAGGAATGCTTTCCTTGCCATTGCCATCTTATATCCTTCTTATTTAGGCCGCGTTCAGTTATAGCAAAACGTACCTAAATGTCTCTTTTCCTAATGTAACTACCTAAAAATATTATGGTTTCATTTGACTGCGTCCCATTATGCTTGATTTGCTTTCCTTGATGTTCATCTTACATCTTCCATTCAAGACATTGTTCATTCCGTTTTTTAAGTCCATCCTCGTGACTGATGATCTGCGGGATTTCGGCTACACTTTCACGTCCCTCAACTCTTGTAACTGCCATCTGGTTTCTGTACAAGTTATAAATAGCATTTTGCTCCCTGTATTTTACCCCTCCTACCGTCGAACTTTGAAAAAGAGTAATCCAATCAACATTGTCAAAAGCATTCTCTGAGTAAACAAATGCTACAAAGGTAGGTTTACCCTTCGTTAAACTTTGTAAGAGAAGTCGTAGAATCACTGTTGCCTTGCGCGTTACCCGTGGTCGGCTTCTACCGGTTTTTCTATTATCCTGTAAACAATTCGTCTTAGTATGTTGCATCCATGACTTACACGGGTCAGTCAGAACAGTAGGACCACCTGTCTAACAGCCGACACATTGGGCACTGATAAGAGCGGCGACACGTCATGGCACAGAAGCAATGAGGCCTTGATAGGTGTTGAGGGATTTGGCACCACATCTTCCAACACAACACAGTAAATACTGGTGAGGGGCAATAAGCTTCGAAGCCACGTTCAGTCACATAACCGACGTGTTCGATCAGGTTAAGATTTGACGAGCTGGGGGCCCAGCACATCAACTAGAACTCGTCACTGTGTTTCTCGAACCACTCTATCACACTCCTCACCTTGTAACACGGCGCATTATTTTCTAGAAAATTTCCACTGCCTTCGGGAAATGTAATCCTTATGAAGTAGTTTACGTAGTCTGCAACAAGTGTATGACAGTCCTTGGCCGTCATCGTAGCTTGCATGAGTGTTCTCCGGAGCATAACGGAGCCGCCGCCACCTTATCTCCGTCTCACAGTGTAGATGTCAAAGAGCTGTTCCCCAGCGACGGATTTGCGGCCTCCCGTCGGCTTTCTGAGGAAGGTATTGGGATTCATCAGACCATGCAAGTCTCTAACACGGTGCCAGCGTACATTACAGTCGTAGCTGCCGATGTCGTGGAGTTAACACTGGTCCATGCAAGAGTCGTTGGTAGCAGCGACCATCGCTGAGAGTATACAGATTACTTTATGTTCTGACACACTTGTACTCTGTTCATTATTAAAATCTGATGTTAGTTCCACCACAGTCCACCACCTGTCTTGTTTTATCAGTCTTCCCAGCCTGCGACGTCCGACAACTATAATAAGGAATGGTCCCCCAAACACGTGACGTCTGGACGTGGTCTCACCATGGTTTCGCTACGTAAAGAAGACACTCATCACCACACTCCTCGGACACCCGACAAGTCGTGCAGTTTCCGAAATGCTCGTGCTGCGCCTCCGGGACATCACAAACTGCCCTCGGTCAGACTCAAACAGATCACAAGCCTTCACCACTCCACACGCGGACATCACGCTCACTGATACAACATACAGTTTGCATGTGTCTGACCAGGAGTCATGCCTCGCCAGGTAATGCTGCTACCGTCTGGACGTGTTTAAATCGATAGCAGGTCCATGATCATAGCATTCTGGCACAGGCTGTTCGGTAATGTTCACATTAGCGAGCTCCTGATTTCCCTGGAATTAGAATTGTTATATTCTTCTTAATGTCTGAGCATGCTTCACCTGTCTCTTACATCTTCCACAGCAGATGGAAGTGTTTTCTAAAGGCTGGCTCTCCCAAGGCTATCGGTAGCTCTGGTGGAACGTCATCTACTCTCGGAGCCGTGTGTCTACTCAGTTTTTTCAGTACTCTGTGGTATTCTTCTCGCAGTATCGTGCCTCCTCTCACATCTGTATCTACGACCCCTTCTCTATTATGTAATAATTTAGTGTAGATATTGAGTGATTAGTCACATAGAGTTGTTAAATGAGTAACAGTTAATTTTAGAATTAGTTTTCTGAATTAGATAATTTCCTTGTGAAGTTAGACGGTGTCTGTCATTGTCTTTCATTTGTTCTTGAATAATGTTGCGTAAGACGCGGTGTAATGTTCGATTATTAAGTGACGGTCAACGTGACCCCTGGACCATAAAAGCAACTAAGTCACGTGATCACCTTTAACGGATGAGGTCTTGGCCACCTGTATGAGTGTTATGAACCTGCTCACTGGTGCAGAACGAGTCGTATTCCTGTAGCGGCCGCACGATGGTGCTTGCTGAGACGTCGCTCGTGACGTAACTCTGCCAAGCGACACCCGAAATCAATACTGGCGTTAATGAGAACGTTATTGGAGCCAGAGCCGCTGACATTGAGCTAAATTAAGTACGTTGAAGACTTGAAACTTGTGAAATACATTATCGCTCCGAACGAGGGTTGTATAACACTATTGCTCTTCTCGCAGACAAATCCGCTCTCTCTCTCTCTCTCTCTCTCTCTCTCTCTCTCTCTCTCCCTGCCTCCATCCGCCCCCCCCCCCTCTCTCTCTCTGTCTAGAAGTTATTTCCAAGCTAACAGACACATGTTAACACAGTGGCCCCAACGAAATGAATAACTGTAGTAATGCATCATAATCCGCAATTGTCGTATTATTGGAGACCATGTACACGAGGTTGCGAAGTCAATGATTTTAATTTATTGGTCTTCAGTACCTCCCTACCCGAAAATTTTTAACATAGTGAATAGTCGAAGTTGTAGGAGATCTTTAAAATATTTTGTTGGTTACAGAGTAAATTGTTTTTGAAAATCTTTTAATCCTTCCAACATACAGCGAACAGTGCTATTTAGTTTCCAAACCTGTAGTACATTTAAATTGATATCATCGAAAGATTTATAATACGCGGTATGCTGTAAGACTACAATTTTCTTCCCATGAAAACACGGGACACATCAAAGTGGTTATCGACTGGTGAATAACTTCTGAAGAACTGTGTTCGCACAACGTTATGGTGTTTGAAATACCATAATAATCAGAAATTTGTATTAGAACAACGTTTATTCGAACCCTAAGTGTACTGCACTTACATATCCTTCATATGATTGGAACTTTGTTTGTACTTTGGACTTGAGTTAATTTTCTCACATTTGAGATAATTTGTTCACATAACTGTTACGGCTTAACAATTTAACATAAGGTTCTGCGGATGAAATGCTTACATTACACTGCAGAAACGTGGATTTGGCCATTGTCCTACCGAAGGCATCCGTTGTATCACATGACTATTAATGATTCACTTTTGTAAACAAACTAGCAGTTCCTACTGAAGAGTCTCTGCATGAGCCTCTTCATGATTTTTCCACACCACACAGCTTTATTTGTTTGCCTCTGGCGCCTCAATTGTTGTTGTAAATGGTCTATTACCCTAGATGTAAAGAAGAAAAGGGAAAAGACTGAGCACCTGAGTGTGTTTGTGGTGCAGAAAGTATACTATCCATATTTCGTTTTAACATTTCGTTACGTTATTGGTACTTGTCGGAGCACCACGCGCCTGTTTGATACATTCGTCATATTTCAGTGTATCTATTCTTTCCGCTTCTTGTCCGATCAGTTGAATGTGTGACTGAGAGTGTGCAAGGATTTCTGCGTGTAGCTCCGTGGGAGTGTAGTAGCGTGCCATTGTGACGGAACAGCAAACTGAAGGAAACACGTACCAGGTAGCAAAGAGGTTTCTGCTTGCCTTGGACAAACTTTTTTATAGGTTGGCACCACATCAGGGGTTCCTCTGGCCACTTCCGTAGGTACGGGGAGCGGATTTTGTGGGAGAGGGAATGCTCGTGGAGTGTTCCGTGCGACTCGAGACTGGTGACACCTAGTGGTGAAAAGTGTGACTTTTCGAAGAGACATTAATGTTGTGTTTTATGTACGTTTTTCAAAGATAGTAAAGGTAAATGATTCCTTTCATCGTTCATAGTTTATTATCGTGTGTGACAAATTTTAATTGCTAATTCGTGAGTGTTAAATGCGTTAAAATCGAGGGACAGTGTAGGCTATTGTCCAGTTGAACTGTTAACCAAACACGTGGAGCCGTGTTGAGAATATTGCGATTCAATTAATTTTCCTTGGTATCCCATTCACGACGGCATGTATATTGCGTATTAAGTCCGTGATTTTATGACTGAATTTTGGGCAATTCGCCTCACTTTATAACTTTCGTTGTGCGCGCTTTTGTTTGTGAGGACCACGACGTCGTGATCTGATGAGAAAGTCTACAGTGCCAAGGGCACAGTGATATTCCGCTGTAGAATATCTGAATTAATTGTGATTCACATTTATGCTTCATTTTTATAGCAATTCACTTTAATAGAAATTTTATTAATTTTTCCTACATGTTAAAATCAAGGGAACATCCCCTTCTTGCTACGAATGTGTGCTGTGGTAAAGGTTCTTAGTTCTTCTCCTTCCTGTTGTCTCTCAGATGCGTGAGAATGTAAGTGTTCGTGATCAAACCATCCTTTGATCATTCCTCTTCCATAGATCATAGGCCTTGCAGGGAACTCAGAAATAATGTGCTAGGTTTAGTTAATATGCGACGTAATAGACTGCAGCCAACAGCAACCATGTTTGCAATTAAATTTACCGATATAATAAACGTTATTTTGCCAGGATTTTTGTTTACGCTCTCACACCTAAAATTCCACTCCATGCTTCACCCAGCTCTGATGTGCGGCACATCCTACTGCATTCCGTTTGCGCGACAGTTGTATTGAGGCAATACTTTACTCCCCATATTTAGATTATTTAAAGATACCCATTAATTATAAAGACACCTTTCATATGGCGACTTTGGTCTTTGAATACGCTGCTCCTAGGAATTTTCTTTGAAAAAGTCATGTTCCGTATGATGTATCAATACACTAATCAATAAAAAATTTTTCACTTTACCACTTGAACAATTTTTGCATTGTTTCAAGTACCAGCGTGGAAATAGTGTTGCTATCTATACGGCGTTACTTCTTTCGTTTTATTTCCAATTTCATGCATGTTTTTGGTGTGTTAATTCATAGTCCATTTGTAGGATTGTATGTCAATATCAACTTCCGGGGATATATTTTACGTACCTATAGGTAATTTGTCATTGTTTTGAGTGATTAACATACTACTTGTGTCAGGCTGTTGCTGTTTCTTTCTCGTCTACGAGTAACGTACGGTAATTTTGGTGCTAGGAGCGTATGAGAATGTTCGCATACCAACAAGTGTTCTTGTAGTAAGTAACTGAGCGCGAAATTAGTCAGATGATAATGATAGACACGCGTAGCCGCTCAAAGAGCAACTCGAGACGGAACCAAACAGAAAGTACCATGCTTTCTGGAGAAACTTCGCCTAGGTAACTGGAAAATATCGCGAACGAACTAAGCAATATTCCCGCTTCCCAAAGTGTTAGCGAATCAAACGATTCATTCTGTGCTCGTGTCTTCAGTTGTCCTACTGGAATATTACCCTCACAAAGTGCACAGCAGCTACTACCAGTAAGCTCTGAGGAATAATGTGCAACACAAGAGTTCCGAGAGTGCAGACAACATATTTGCTGGATCCGTCAAAAGCATAGCCACAAACCAGGTGTCGTATTTACCTGATTGGGTGCAGTTCATGGCGCGATTTAAGGGGCTAATTATCGCGAACGATGCCAACATGGTTGAAAATTAGGGTCACAGATGTCTGCGAATACACATAGCTTAGAGGCGAATTCCGGGCAACTGTCTAAACTACGAGACAAATTACGAGACGTAGTATCGAACGTTATGGAAGCTATCGTCCCCGAAATTAGGCTGAGATTTGAATGCATTGAACAGCGTCTCCACAAAATAGAGGCGAGCGAAGGCGAGCGAAGAACTCAGCAACCGAATAGAGCGGAATTTCCGGGCTCTTAAGGACCACTGCCTAACTGACTGTAAATCTAGAGTAAAAATATACAGTAAATTTATTTGCCAGTTAACAAGTCCTGGAGTAAATAAACAACTTGACAACAACATTATAGATTTTTTTTAATTGCTCAGAGCAATTTTGTCCAAATCGGGTCGTATCCCGTTCGCAGATACGATGAGTCCTAAGAGCTTTATCTCTTTTCTGCCGATTTGTGATTTGCCTGAGTTTACAGTCACTCCCGCCTTTGCAAAGGCTTCTAATAAATAGTCCATCACTTCATTGTGATCAGCCCCTGACTGTTCTTCCACCAGAATATCGTCCACATATAGAGGAAGGCACGATTGCATATCCTCCCGAATGATGCTGTTAGGCCTCTAATAAAGGCGACTGATGAGATATTCAGCCCAAACGTAAGGTGTTTGAACTGATAACAGGTTCCATAACGCGGAAACGCAGTGTACGGTCTGCTTGAGGGGTGATGAATAATTTGCCAAAAGCTTGCACGTAAATCAATTGATGACAAATCTTTTATGCAAAAGAACCATTGTAAAAACTCGTCCAAGCTCTGCAGTCTGTCCGCTTCAGATATAAAAATATGTTCACCTGCCTTGAGTCTAAGCGTGCAGACCCCTCACGCTTTGGAACTGCAAGTAATGGTGAATTGCAAGAGCTTACCGCTCGTCAAATCACTCCCCGTAAAGCATGACATTAAACTCCTTTTTCACTTGCCCCTTATACATTAGTGGAATGAGGTATGACTTCATCAAGAATGGGTTGTGCTCATGCACCCTAATTGATATCTGAAGCCTTGAATCACGCCAGGCGTGTCCGAAAATACCCACGCATGGCTCCACAAAATGTGGTATAGCCTCTGTCGGTCAACTTCCAACACTCCGACGTCGGCAGTACACCTCTCCGGAATCTTAACGAAAACAGCATTTCTGTGATTCTCGTTGGATGGGTAGCTCAACCCACTAACGTAACTGTACGATGTGAACTGAGTACAAAATTTCTAGCAGCTCACCACAGATTCGTCACTCAGGACGCATTCATTAAAAACAAGTACTGTGGAACCTTCCTCAATTTTAACCAATGTGGTTTCTACACCTAGAGGGAAAGCATAGATTCAGTGCCCAGAATTGCTTCGACATTAAGCAGCGGCACGTTTAAGAAATTCCATTCCAATTCTGTCCCTTGACACTGAAACTTAATTCGAGTCTGCTTTCTCATTTCGATACTCCTTCTGTAGATCACTCCCCTCATCTTCGGGATGTGCAAGGGAAGAGTGGGCCAATCCCCAGCCTCCTCACATCTTTGAAAAGCCGTTTCGATCAGAATTCTGAACGGGCTCCCAGTGTTGATTACCCATGTAAGTGGCATTCCTCTAATTGAGACTGTAGCCACAGGGCCAACGGCTGGAACCGTCTTGAACCCCGCAGAGTGGCCGCGCAGTGTGGGGCGCCATGTCACGGTTGCGCGGCCTCTCCCGCCGGAGGATCGAGTCCTCCCTCTGGCATTGGGCGTGTGTGTTGTTCTTAGTACAAGTTAGTTTAAGTAGTGTGCAAGTCTAGGGACCGATTACCTCTGCAGTTTGGCCTCTTATAAATTCACGCATATTTGAACACACATTTTAACCTTCATGCAATTAGTTGCACGCAGCAATTCCTCCCTCATGTTTTCCCCAGCAATTAGCCGTACATCACAAATTTCCTTTATGTTTTGCCTGGTAACAAAGTTCTTCACATCCAACAACCGTCATCGCGGCGTCCGCGGTCTGTCATTTTGTCGATTGTGGCGGGGATTAGCTGACCTTATTTCAGCGTCAGGTCATGGAACAATGTTTTGAGTTTGGTGCCTGTCATGTTCGTTGCGGAATTGGTCGTTATTACGTAAGTGCGTCTACGAGATGCATTCAAGTTCTAAGGCCTCCGATTTTTTTTCTCCAGACTGGAAAGAGATAGAAACATGCGCATTGTTTTAAAATGAGGCCACGTTCATTGTCAATACGTCCCTGAGATGGCAGCACCGTATGGCAGATGGAATTTTACCGCCAGCGGTGAGAATGAGAACTGTTTTAAATACTTAAAATGGCGACGTTTTCCTTACTTGAACAGCGTGCAATCATTCGCTTTCTGAATTTGCGTGGTGTGAAACCAATTGAAATTCATCGAGAGTTGAAGGAGACATGTGGTGATGGAGTTATGGATGTGTCGAAAGTGCGTTAGTGGGTGCGACAGTTTAATGAAGGCAGAACATCGTGTGACAACAAACCGAAACAACCTCGGGCTCGACATGATCGAGAAAGTGGAGAGAATTGTTTTGGGGGATCGCCGAATGACTGTTGAACAGATCGCCTCCAGAGTTGGCATTTCTGTGGGTTCTGTGCACACAATCCCGCATGACGAACTGAAAATGCGAAAAGTGTCATCCAGGTGGGTGCCACGAATGCTGACGGACGACCACATGGCTGCCCGTGTGGTATGTTGCCAAGCAATGTTGACGCGCAACGACAGCATGAATGGGACTTTCTTTTCGTCGGTTGTGACAATGGATGAGACGTGGATGCCATTTTTCAATCCAGAAACAAAGCGCCAGTCAGCTCAATGAAAGCACACAGATTCACCCACACCAAAAAAATTTCGGGTAACCGCCAGTGCCGAAAAAATGATGGTGGCCATGTTCTGGAACAGCGAGGGCGTAATCCTTACCCATTGCGTTCCAAAGGGCACTACGGTAACAGGTGCATCCTACGAAAATGTTTTGAAGAACAAATTCCTTCCTGCACTGCAACAAAAACGTCCGGGAAGGGCTGCGAGTGTGCTGTTTCACCAAGACAACGCATCCGCACATCGAGCTAACGTTACGCAACAGTTTCTTCGTGATGACAACTTTGAAGTGATTCCTCATGCTCCCTACTCACCTGACCTGGCTCCTAGTGACTTTTGGCTGTTTCCAACAATGAAAGACACTCCCCGTGGCCGCACATTCACCAGCCGTGCTGCTATTGCCTCAGCGATTTTCCAGTGGACAAAACAGACTCCTAAAGAAGCCTTCGCCGCTGCCACGGAATCATGGCGTCAGCGTTGTGAAAAATGAGTACGTCTGCAGGGCGATTACGCCGAGAAGTAACGCAAGTTTCATTGATTTCGGGTGAGTAGTTAATTAGAAAAAAAAATCGGAGGCCTTAGAACTTGAATGCACCTCGTATTATCATTTGCAGCGTTTCGTTCATCAAGCCTATAGTTTTTCGCGTCAGTTCAAATGTGTGTGAAACCTTATGGGACTTAACTGCCAAGGTCATCAGTCCCGAAGCTTACACATTGCTTAACCTAAATTATCCTAAGGACAAACACTCACACCCATGCCCGAGGGAGGATTCGAACCTCCCCCGGGACCAGCCGCACAGTCCATGACTGCAGCGCCCAAGACCGTTCGGCTAATCCCGCGCGGTTCTCGCGTCAGTATTCCGATCATCCCCACCATTACGTTGCCATTTGTTATGGTATGGCTGCTGTCGGTTGTCGTGCTGATTGTTCCTCAGCGAGCGGTTTCACATGTTCCAAGATGGCCGCCGAGTAAGCGACGCCAGAAACCATTTCCAGAAAGTTAAGTGATTTAGACAGGAATATAATTTAGTTTAACGCTGACAACAAATTAAATACGTGCATTAGTGTATCGTTTAGTCTTGCCGTTAAAGGTTTGACTTTTATTTGCGTATTTTTTCAGAAAACACGAAAAGTTCGTAACTTCGCGAAGTCGTGCTTAGGCTTAAATTTTGTAAACGTGTTTGTTTCTTGTTTCAAGGTAATTTAACTAGTTTCTCGGTAACAAATAAGTAAACTACCCTAAATAGCGTATAACCTCATTGTTTCAATACAGATTTCAGAAAAACAGCGTAACTTTATATCAGAAACTTGCCTATATACATTTGTTTATAGGCTTATTCTCGTAACGTTTTTGGAGAATCAAAGTTAAAGTATCTCGTTTAATTGCCGTTTTTTCATTCCATCGAGTGAGATATATAATAAATAGCGTATACCTTCGTTGTTTTAATACAGATCTCAGAAAACCAGCGGAATTTTAAATCATAAACTTGCTTATATAATTTGTGAATAGGCTTAATTCTTGTAACGTCTTTTTTGATTTTCGGTAATTTAATTGATTTATTCTATCTAAAGTATTATTTTTGCCATGAGTGAGAAGTGCCTGACTTGCCGTAGAATTGTTAGTTCCGGGGTTTGGTGTGATGGATGCAATAGTTTTTTTCACTGGGGGGACTGCAGTGGCGTGGGTGTTGGGAAAGTGGATCAGGCTCATCAGTGGTTATGTAGGATTTGCAGCAGAGATAGGAAGATAGTGGAACAGGAGGGGAAAATTGCTGCCCTTCAGGCTGAGCTAGATCAGGCTAGGGAAGATCTGGACAGGTTAAGGAGGGAGAAGGGCAAAGAGAGGTGGGAAGTGGCAACAGGTAGCAGAAGGAACAGGCCTAGAACTAAGTCTGACAGTTTTGTGGTGAATGTCAAAAATAAGTTTGACCTGTTGCTTCAGTTAGAAACTGATGAGCCTCAAGCAGAGGTAGGTGTAGACAGGACACAACAAACTTTCAATAGGAAATTGAAAAAGAATGTAGGAAAGTCATCGAAAAGGAAGAAAGTTTTGTTGTTAGGCAGTTCTCATGCCAGAGGTGTAGGCCAACTTCTGCAGGAGGAATTAGGACCAGAATACCAGGTCACAAATTTTTTCAAACCAAGTGCTAGTCTGGATCAGGTGACAGAGGATTTAGGTTCACTCTGTAAAGGATTTACCAGGGAAGACACCGTGGTTATTGTGGGAGGGCCAGGGAACAGCATCGACAGAGATCCTGGGTACAGTATAGAGTGTGACCTGGTAAAGATTGCGTCGGCATCGAGACACACCAATGTTGAATTTGTATCTGTCCTGAGACGCCATGACCGGCCTCATTTGAACTCTTCTGTTGGGAGAGTTAATTTGGAGTTGGAACGGCTGCTTGTGTCGGGTGCGGGGGCTCATATTGGTGTGGTTCCTGTTGATTATCTCAGTAGGTGGGACTATACCAGGCACGGCCTACATCTCAACAGGAAAGGGAAGGGGAAATTGGCTGGGGTAATAGCAGGAAATTTAAGGGGGGGAGGCACTGCCATGAATGGTAAAATACCAGTGGTTACAGGTGTTGGAGCAGCACCTTTTTTAGGATAGGTAACACAGAAAGATGTCAAGTTCTACGAGAGGTCAGGATTGAAACAAATCTTCAGTTTAGGAAAGAAATTCAACAGCACAATTCTAGCACATTGGATCACCAATCACAGCTATCAATTAAAAATTTTCATCAATCATCAGAAATTTTATCTCCACCAAGTTGTATCTCAGTCCTAGGTAATTGCATTGATGAACTAAAGTCACCCAACCCGATTGACATAATCTGCCTCTCTGAACACCATGTGACCACTGGTATAGGAACTAGGCCTAAGCACAATGAGAAACTCAGACAGGAGAGTACTGCAAATGTTAGAATAAGGAAAGGTTCTCATAAAAGTATAATTAAAAATAATGTAAGTATATTTCATCAAAATATTGGGAGTTTAAAGAATAAAGTAGATGAGCTTCTGGTTTGTTTGGAAGATTTAGAAGCTGAGAATGAAATAGATATACTATGCCTGTCTGAGCATCACATTGTTACTGATATGGATAAGGTAAATGTAAGTGGTTATAAGCTCTCTGCACATGTAATGAGAGAAAATATGGAGAAAGGAGGAGTTGCCATATATGTCAAAAGTTATCACTGTGCAAAAAGTATAGAAACAAAAAAGTTTTGTGTAGAGAAACATATAGAAGCATGTGCCTGTGAGCTTAAATTAAATAAAGGCACATTTATAATTGTAACTGTATATAGGTCCCCATCAGGAAATTTTCATCTATTTCTGAAAAATTTGGACTCCTTGTTGTGCTATCTGTCAGACAGGGGGAAGCAAATTATTATTTGTGGGGACTTCAATGTAGATTCTCTGAAAGAGGGTATTAGGAAAAATGACCTTGAAGTATTACTCGGTTCTTTCAATTTGACACCCGTTATTGATTTTCCTACTCGGGTGGTAAAGGATAGCAGCTCACTAATAGATAACTTCTTTATAGACCGAGATAAATTTAACCAGATAAATGCTCAGCCTGTTGAGAATGGTCTTTCTGATCATGGTGCACAGCTAGTTACAATATATGACATAGCTCCATTCAGCAATACTAAACAGTCCTCCAAAGTAGTACGTTCAGTCAACAATTTAACAATTGCAAATTTCAGGGAAAGCCTACAGCAGTTAGACTGGGATGAGGTGTACCGTGAACCTGATGCCAATTTAAAATATAATTTATTTCATGACATTTTTGTAAATGATTTGAAAACTGCTTCCCCGAGAAAATAGTTAAATATACTCGTAAGAAACCTTGTAACAAACCATGGCTTACTAAGGGTATGAAAATATCTTGTAACCCGAAAAGGGAGATGTATCTGACAGCAAGAAAGAGTAGTGACCCAGAAACTATCAAAAATTATAAAAACTACTGTGTTATATTAAGAAAAGTTATTAAAAAATCCAGGAGTATGTGTATCATGTCTGAAATCAGCAACTCTGATAATAAAATTAAAACAATTTGGAATATTATTAAAAGAGAAACATGTCAACCAAGAGCAGAGGAAGACAGTATTACCATCAAATTGAATGAAAACTTTACGAACAAAAAGTCAGAGGTTGAAAATATTTTTAATAATCATTTTCTAAATGTTGTGGATATAGTAGGATCCAGGTGTTCATTAGAAGATGCTAGGCTGTTAATGGAAGAGGCCATACCTATGCAATTTGATACAATTGAAATCTCACCCACTTCTCCCTCTGAAATTAGGAAAATAATAAACTTGCTTAAAAGCAAAAACTCACATGGAATTGATGGCATTTCCAGCAAAATACTAAAAGCTTGTTCTCAACAGATAAGTAAGATTCTCAGCCACCTGTGTAATAGCTCTCTGGAACAGGGCATTTTCCGTGATAGACTGAAATATGCTATTGTTATACCTTTGCATAAAAAGGGGGATAGATCTGATGTCAACATTTACGATTGCCTTTCACTAACTGTCGCATACCTATCCCATGTGTCTGGCGTATTGGTACAAAGGAAAAGGGCGATCAGAGGACAACGAGACCTGCAATAATCGTAGTATACAGAGATCCCGAAGCAAATAGGTTCCCCTATAAGAGGTACGTCCGTGTGTATGTCCTTTTTAAAACACTGTAAATGCCTAAAGGCAACGGCCTTGTCGCAGTGGATACATCGGTTCCCGTCAGATCACCGAAGTTAAACGCTGCCGGGCGTGGCTGGCATTTTGATGAATGACCATCCGAGCCACCTTGCGCCGTTGCCATTTTTTCTGGGTGCATTCACCCTCGTGATGCCAATTGAGGAGCTACTCGACCGAATAGTAACGGCTCCGGTCAAAGAAAACCTTCACAATGACCGGGAGAACGGTGTGCTGACCACACGCCCCTCCTATGCGCATCCTCAGCTGAGGGTGACACGGCTGTGGAATAGTTCCGATGGGCCACTTGTGGCCTGAAGACGGAGTGCTAATGTCTAAAGCTGCCTCTGGATGGTGTTCCGTATTATGATCAGATGAGAATGTGGTAAACGCATGATGGTACACTGGCACACTTTCATTTAACGGCTTCGGGAATCGCAGAATGTTAGACGAGCCAATGCCATAGTCTCACATGTCTTCCCCCCCCCCCCCCCCCCCGCCATACTCGGTGACCTGACCGTCTTGAATATTTTGTTTGGGCTTGTTTAAAATCTTTGGTGTGTTCCATTCCTCTTGAAGGTATCGATTAACTAGTGGAATGGATTACCGATGGTCGTGAATAAATTGGGAGAACAATGTAATTTCTTTTAACGTGTACAAGCATCGCTCAGGAGATATTCTGAAGCCCTCCGTCATGTGATGGGTGGTCATGCAGAACCTTTTGTTCTGTGTTTGCCATGCAGTGCACATATGCATTTTGGCTTCTCGGTGACTCTTTCATAATGTGATCATGCATGCGGTAATTATACATCGTATTAGCATTGGTTAAACGACCTACTTCCATTCGAATTATTTGCTTGTTTTTCTTCTGTTCGCCATGATTTTTCTCATAACAGTCAAACTCTCTGTGTAACAGGCTTTCCATATTCTAATCCGCTTCCACGCAAACAATTTTTGGGGTCTACTGCTCCTTCCAGTGTCAAATAAAGTAATCCAGGATGCCACGGGAGAGGTGCTGTACATCAGCCCTTCTTCATTCAAGGGTTTTTCATATTCTTCACACCCCATCCTCCTAATGTGCATCTTCATTTCGCAATTCAGCTGTCCAGTACATTTTAAGCTTGCTTCAATTATGCAACAGTTCAAGTTATTCCACTTTGTTCATCATCGAATTTCTGCAAATCGCCTTTCTGTATCATACAAGGTTTTGATCCAAACACACATATGGAAATTAGTTCTAATTTCCACGTCAGTGTCTAGTATCATTCAGATTCCTCAATTTAGGAAAGCATTTTTCGCGTCTGAAATACAGTCATTGTCTAAAGCGAAAATATTATTTCAAAATTCTGCACGTGCCACCAACTCTTATTTACTGCAGCAGCAAGTGTTAATTTGCGTTTGCGTGCAGTTGTACATCATTGTTATCTGTTGTGCCACGAGATGGCGGTGTATATAGTGGTTGCTCCCTTGTGTGAGCCAACGAAATCATGGGTTTCTTGGTATACAGCGAGAAGATGTCTTTATCGTCCAGAGCATAGCGAGTAAGTGGCACAACGCCCATGGAATGTGTTTAAAACTAGCCAGTCATTTGACATTGGTGCCCAATCAGATTTACACTTATTTCCTAAAGGCAATTTAATATAACAAATTTATGCTAAAGTGTTGGCTATTGTTTGGGAGATTCTAAATTGCATTTTCAAAAAAAAGCATGTCAATAGCATTCTGTGCAAGCGATAGGTACATGCAGGTGTATATCGAAGTTGTCATAATGTGAGAAAACGGCTGCAATTTATAATGGAATTAAGAATAAAGTGGTCATATAACCTAGTCATAGGCTAGAGGTAGTGAATGCATTAGGTATTCCACCAGTCCCATAACGATAGGTTCTTGTGGCTTGTGACTACAGAGAACAGCGTGGCAGAAGAAACTATAGTGATGGACTACAGCCATATGGCACTGATTGAAAAGGCACCAAACCCCTGGCGCTCTTCACATTCTACGCATCACTTCCACTGTGTGCAGATTAGATGTACCACGGTACACTTTACCCTGCGTATAGATACAGCAACAATGCGGAGGTTCATGACCAGGTAGTTACCATTCCGTTGCACAAACAGCTCTTGGGGCAGTGGACTGGATCCAGTACAGTGAAACGAAATATGGTAACCGTACTTCATTATACACATACAGCGTGTGGGGCAGAACATTCATGAAATATCTATCAGTAGCACTGACTGTCTCCCCCCCCCCCCCCCACTCCCTGCCATTCAGTTCTATACTTGTACGATGATAATGGGAGGGGACTTCGAAAGGCAAGTTACACATGTCATCCTACACTGACCACTGCGCAACGGGAGTTGTGCACTGAAGGAGAGGGTACGTGTTGTGGGTTTCCTGTAGGCACAACTCTGCTCTGGTGAGAATAACAGTTGTAAGTAGTGGTCTGATGGGTTTCCTGCGAAACTTTTGATATCTAATTGATATGCAAACTAATGAAATTGATCAATTAATTGTAACTGCCGACTCCAGCCACAGATGAGATCATAGGTTTTTCCCAGCTGGATCATGGGTCCCTGCCTCCTCCCCTCCCCTTCCCCCACCTGCCCTATTGGTGGGAATTTCGAATTTTGAGCAAATTTCGAATTTTCTCAGGAAATTTACAATAATGGAAGGAATTTAAAAAATTGCATGACTTCCTTTGTCCCAAGGCTTTGCTGATGTCCCAATCAACATGGGAGTTTTGATAGATTCAAAGTGCTGCATGCCCTTTCTGGGAATCAAAGCCCAAATGCGCCCTCCTACAGAAGGAAACTATCCAGATGCAGGAAAGGAAGGTTAGTTTAGTGTACTTTCTTTATTTTGGCTAGGAAACTGAAGATCAGTCCTAATAATGTCATTAGTGATAAAGGTCCGGTTCAATTACACATCTACATGCATAGTGTCACACAAGGAGTCCCTAAAATCGCAATACACCTCAAAATTGACGTCATACACTTGGTATTATGCTGTTGTGGAACGAATTTCGCAATACCACTCGAACCTAGTAGCAGATGTAGTCAAAATAAGCTCCATAAAGGATGATACTTTCACCTACAAGCGTCCAGGAAATAAGTTGGAATCGAAGGTACTATCTTGGTGGCAAACATGTCTAACTGACGAGATGTTGGTGTTGGAAGAGAAGAGAGGTTTTTAATAAGTGTATGACCGTAAGTTTACAGCTGAAGACTGTGTCTATAATATCCTACAAAAAAGACTGAAGGAGGAGATAATGGATGGGTGTAGGTGGACTATCTTTCAGCTAATACTGGTTATATAGCAGGATGGACTGAAGATTCATTTCAGAACACATAGAGACTATTGTTTGTGCTAGAACGGTTCGTGTTTCTGAAATCGCAAGTCAGTCCTCAGTGCAGGAGACAACTTCATGCTCCCACTCTCACCCTGTTTTACCGACCACATGTATGTTCTGCTGTTTAATATCAGAGATCGCTGAAGATGTCCCCTGCTGTATTGCTCAAAAATCACCATGCAGCCCAGGTGCTCGAAATTCAGAAGGCCAGTGCATGAAACCACAACTGATAGAGTATGCTTCACCGTTGTAATTACACATTGAAATTTTCATGCAGAAATCAGGTCTCATAAACTAAGGGTTGTAATGCAACGAATGTACTGGGAATTCAGAAAAACGTTGTAATAACACGACTACCACAAAAGCCGATCCCAAAACATCACAGTAGGAGAGAGGGGCGCCATTTGCACATGTGTTCTCCTCAATGCGCAGTCAAGAATGAACCAACTTTGGGCCTTTCCCCTACCAGCCCTCTTTCCTCCCTCTCCTCACTGTAAATAGTGTCACAAGCCTGTTCCATCCTGTTGCTGATGGTCCACAAATAGATTCATCTGGTGGCAGTGATATTTTGTCTCTAGTTTGCGAAAATCAGTCACAGACAAAAAGGTTCAACAAAGAATGCATCCTGCAGGGTAGTAAACGTATGTCTTGGGAATTAAGCCCCCCGCCCCCCCCCCCCCTCACCTGGAGAAACAATACACTTCTGGAGAGCTCCCCTGTACGCTTTTTCAAATATCAGCTGGTTAGGAATCGGGCAGCTGCCACCACCATCCACCATCCACCACCTACCACCAGCTACTGCAGCCTTAGAGCATAGTCTTTGGTCAACCACTGTGCAATGTGTCTCAGCAAGCGAGACCTCCAGTAGCCTCCCTAGTGGAACATGAGGCAGTCCAGAAGGTTAGCGGAATAGAGAACAAAGCAAGACAGATGATGGCTATCTTGACTGTGTATTTTGTCTAAAGTGCAGCTGCAGCTATGTATGGAACATACACCCATGTCTCCAGTAGCAGTGCCCGTAAGCGCACGCCATTCTGAGAGGGAACATATTTCATCAATCACTGTATTTAACATCAATGCACCTCGAATTTGTGAACATTTATTAAACTAACAAAACTGTGACAGCAATAAAAACGCTCTTATTTCCACGAAAATAGGCGTAGTCTATTTTCTTTCAGTTTTATGAACAGAATCGGTATAGTTTGAGAGAATTCGTGATGTTTAAGGCATTATTTTTTTTCAGACAACTGAATTATCAAACAGAATGGCACCTATACCGTCAGTCTTTTATGTTCGACTGCAGAATGCAGTTCATATCTCTCTCTATGCCCCCACCTTCCATTATTTTGCTACATCCAACGAAGGGGAAAGAAACCTACAGTACTACTACCGATTACAGATAAGTAAACTGTGATATATCTGACAGATATGTTAATTTGTCTCACATCTGCTATACATGTACTTCCTGCATAAAATCTATAAAATGTCCACTATTTTGCTGCAAAAACTACCAATCACTGCAAAATGTCCTATTTATTCCGAAACTTTAATCAGAGTAAATAAAAAGCAAGAATATAAACTTCGAAGAAAAACCATTACAGTCTAACGAAGCATTTATGTTAACCGATTTCTTTCAGTCTGATGGACAAAATTACGTGGCTTGAGAGCGTCGATGGCCTTCAAATCAGTGTCTGTCAATAGAATATCATGTGCTTGGGTATTACAATCATTTCATACATGTGAAATAACATTACATAGTACAGTTCTTTACGCTATCTCGTCACATATCGGAAAAAATCATTTTACGTTCGGCAACAAGCTGTAATTAATAGGAAGATGTTTTTTGTACACTTTGGCAGGTGCTATTTTACAAATGCAGTGGTATATTGTATTGGTGTTTATGAAACATAAGAGACAAATTGTGAGAGCATACCTTGTAATGGGACCTCCTAACATCACATAGTAGAGAACCCTATTAGATTCCACCGATACACTGAAAACACGTTGACATGTCACATTTTTGCTCCGTAACTGGCCTATACTGAGCTGTGTGTGAAGTTTCTGACACCCACCAGATCATCATTAGCAACAGCAGCAAATTCTTGTGCTGTAGTTTCATACGCAATTTGGCCATCATAGAACAGGCTGGTTGGTGCAATGACAGGAAGGGCACCATCAATTATAAATTTGACAAAGAGCTATAATACAAGTAGTGGCTACTTTATAATAAGAGGTTGTGAAGTATGAAATAACACAGGACTCGCACTAATACACATCCTTAAATAAAAAGTCATGACAATTATAATAACTCACGAGTCCATGAGAATAGATAGCATTCTGCATGTTCACATTACAGATTATCATGCATGCAGGCATTATATTCATTTGGGACATATGAAATACCGATGAGCTTCTGTACAGTCATTGAAGTTACATTGAAGTTATCTCTTCAGAGATATCCAAAAACAAATACCTACAATATATTGACATCGGCCATATTACATGTACATGTATTGGTCCAGTGTAACAGATGGCCAGTGATTGAAGTCACTTGTACAGACCTGTGTAAAAGTTATGTTGCCTGTACTGGATGAAGACCATATCCCACAAGTTGTCAATTACAAGAGAGTGTTCCTGTGTTGTTGTTTCATAAGCAGTTTAATACATCGTTTTTCTGCTGTAACACGTCCACAGCCTTGTACACTGCCATACATGTTGCTTTTCTACCATGAATTTGAGGTCTGTGTCAGGTGCTAAACCAACATTAACACGTTTCAATCCATTGGCTCTCACAGAAAGCTGGACAGTGCATAGTGTAAACTACTGCTCTCACAATACACAGGATGTTTCTTATTGACAAAAACGTGAAGACAAGACAACATTTGGATATTGGTAACGTTTACACATTCTGGGGCGTTTCCAAACAGCTTGTCGAATGTGATAACCTATGCGTTTCATCTCATCTTCCACTGTGATGTGGTAGCAGATCTCTTGGTGATCCACATTGAAGACCATTGCTTCCTTATATTGCTGTCGTGTGCATGGTCACTGTTCCAGGGTTTACCATCCTGGAAAGCGCAGTTCACAACATGTGTGGTGTAGTTGAATTAAGAAGACTTACTGTAAGAACGGAAGATGTGGCAGGCATCGCAGCATATGGAAAAGGACAAATCTGCAGCACTGAGTAATTCATCAAACAGCTGAAGTTGATGACCTTTACATTTAATTCCACGTTCCACTGTCACAATGAGCAGAAATCTAGTGTGCTGGCTAGGCTCTCTCCATCTCATACAAGTGGTATCAGTAAAACATATGCTAAGCAATAGCATTCCAGTAGATGGATGGGATGGAAAATACACTTTTTAAATCGGATGATGTACTGTGACAAGCTCTGCAGTTGATACTGCAGTTAATCTTAGCAATTTTAACTGCTGTCCCATTATTTCAATGCCAGTTAGTGACACAGGAGAATGCTTCCCTCTTTCTGTATCATCGCTAAACCACTCCCCCACTACTTTGCATGTACCATATAGCAGCCTCAAATGCAGGTAGATGATGGTGCAGTACATCCATTCGCTCATATACACCAAAGTATATCAGACAGCGTCCTGTACCGATGCAGTTAGATTAGCTGCATATCCCTGCCACATCGACCACAGTGCAGAATTTGTGATTACAACTGGCCATCTTTGCCTATGTTGATGGGAGTTACAGAGTATTATCGCATACATAGAATAAAATCGAAGATTGGAACCAGTCTTACTTACAGCTCCCATCCAAGTGCGCAAGATCTCTCCACATCTGTGCATGTCGATGAGGTAGCACCCCTTATCGGTGTATAGTGGAAATGAGAGTGTTGTGGTGATACAGTTGACAGATAAGAAGAAACGTTTGGCTTATGCATGATGGAGCTCTAGATGGGTGGAGCTTCAAACATTTTATTTAAATGAACTGTGCTATTAATTCTGGAGTGTTATTCCAGTGTATAGAGTCAGTATCAAGAACATACCAGCAAAACTGAACTGACTGTAGAGCATAAACACACAAACACTCCTGAGGATTCGTGGTTTTGCACCTAAGAGCGCTATATAGTTTAAGTAATATGGTTTCTGATGTATTAGTCATACAGAATGCCACACTCTTAATATTCTAATGCAGGAAATGTATGTCCAACATACAACCACCATGCAAGTGAGTGGGTGCATTTGAGTACAGTGCTATGCTGTACTGTCTGACTGATGAGCTGTTCCATTTTGTAGATAAGAATAATACTCATGTAGGGCTCTCCCCCTCCATCTAGCACACAAAATAGCAGAATTGGGATAATTATGTGCTGTAATCATGGATCATTATAAAAGGAGGTGTCGCAGGCACAGCAGAATGCCATGGTTTGTTGTTATTACTGGAGAAGTAGACAAACTTGTTATGAGGTACTGGCAATATAACTTGCATCAAAGATGGTATTTTCCTTAGCAGCAGAAATTTAAATCTGATTACATCCCCTGCAATATCATTTTGTGAAGAGTTGGGGTTGGGTTGGTTTGGTGGGAGGGGGTGGGGAAGGGGACCAAACAGCAAAATCGTTGGTCCTATCGGATTAGGGAAGGAATCATCCCAGTTGTTGCCTAAAGCGATTTAGGGAAATCATGGAAAACCTTTATCGGTGTGGTCAGGAGTTTCTCGCTTCTTTCAGGGCTGTAACACTGTTGAAAATAACACACAAGTGGTTCAAATCGAGACTTTGCGATTGGTAATATGCAGGCATACTCTCGATGTGTATGTGTGAAGCTGCCAGCAGCAGGCAGTTACGCTAGAAATGCAGTTCTTGCTAACTGTTTGTCTATAAATAGCGCTGCTGGGGAGACACACTCTGTAAGTAGGGAGAAGGGAAACACTTTTGGTCCCGGATCTTAACTGAAGTCAACACACTGACCACTAACAAATACTTTATTGCTGGGGTAGAAAAAAGAATACCAAAATTCTACAGTTCGCAGATGTCCATACAGGGTTGTCGGAACATATCAGAGCTGGAAGGTATAAACAAAAATAGCGCAGGTCATCTGGTAAGCAATAAAAGCATATACTTATTGGACAAATATCAGAACAGCGACAGAAATTAGCTCAGTGTACATGTCAACGCCCTGCTGTAGACCCCCACACTATAGAGTGGAATTCAAATAAACATGTAGAACTGTTACAGACTTTGAGTTTCCATAAAGTGCATCACTACATGAGTCTAGAGACAAGACCTCTGATGTGTTATAGAAACATATGAAATTGTTTCCAGACTTCGAGTTTCCTGTCTGCACCATTCTTTGAGCCTCATCTAGGTACAAAGTGGGTGCTTCTATACTTTTCAAGATCGTCCTATCTAATATCCATGACGATAGATCACTAGGAAGAGGGGAATTCTTAGGATTTTTACTATGTTGATGTATAAGACCCGCACATGTCCATTCGTAAACTCAAACAACGCATGGGTACACCGTCAATGTGAATATGTAAATACAGAAAACTATCAAAACAAAACGAAAAAGGCATAAAATCGGTAAAAATCGATGGAATCCTGGTATTATTACGACAAATTGAGGGAAATACACGAAATATATAAAATTATGGGAACCTCGCAAAATTACATAAACTGGCTGAGAGTATTTAAAGATAGAGAAAAATGTACCATCAAATGTGGCGAACTGAGGTGGGTTGAGGATACCCAGACATTAAAGATCGAGAAAATATTAAGAATTATGCTCTGTCTACGTTCAATTTTAAATGTCCACCTTCCTCTGTAAACTACATATGTGGGTTTGCGTAACACATACTTCAACAAAGGCGATATAAGTATTACACAGAAGCGCTATATTAAACTTGTGTATCTCAATCCAAGACAGCATTGTCACACATGCAGTCAAATACAGATGCTACTGAATTGTGTTTGGTTCTCACAAGCAACGTTATTACACAAATATCAAGCAGATGAATCAGTGTGTTTACCAGAGTTAAGCGATTCCATATAGTGTTTTGTGGAATGATGTACTGATGCCACATATATCTATATAAATAGTGTGGGGAGGATGTACTCTAGAGACACGATGTTAGGACGAAATTACAATGAGCAACACTACCCAATATTAGAATATGACTTTTGTGTGCAAGAGGAATGGAGGGCAATGGTGATGCTACTGTAAAGAGCAATAAGACTCCTACATCTCCTTTGGCTATTTATCATGGTGCTTAATCAGTGGTCAGAAGTCACTACTTCTGCATGGGCATTTCCATGCAGCAGGGCGGGGTTGGTAACTCAATGCATCAACTATGAAAAATATTCATGTCATTTTCCCTTGCTCTATTTCCTAGCGACACACGATCACATCCATCAGAAGTGCTACTACATCTAAGAAGCACGACTGACACAGGAAATGTGGTTCAGGGTACTTACATTGCTGACTTAAAAAGACATGTAAAATTAATCAATTTCTTAGGAGACAAAACAGCAGTCTCTCGACTCCATTCCAGTTAACGTACAAGCAGTTCGAGTGGCGGATGTAGACCGATTATTCCTTCTTAATGAAGAACAGCTCAGTCTGCTCCTGGAACACCACAATGGTGCAGAATGAGGCAGTTTCATCGTGTTAAAGATTGTCGCCATAGTTTTTGGGGCAGCAAATTACATGATGGGTGTATGTCAGATGATGGACATATGGTTTTTGTATTTAGTAATCATAGCGTTGCATACCACATGACTAATATTTCAGAAACCATATGGCTTCAAAAGTATTGCCCTTTCAGGTGCAGAACTATGTAGCCTTAGAAGTGTGTGTTTCTATGCTCTATGATACCTTGTTCGTACTGGCAGTGGACACTGGAATAATACCCAGAATTGACAGCACATATGATTTACATAAAATGTTTCAAACTCCACCCTTCTGAAGCTCCATCATGCATAAACTGCATGTTTCCCAATGATCGTGTGATATATCAGCATTACACTCTCACATCTACTGTACACCAATGAGACATGCACAGATATGGAGAGATGCTGTGCACTTGGATGGCTGCAATAAGCAAGAATGGTGCTGAACAGCTGGTCTGGACTCAGCTTATTCTGTTCCTTCATGAGGCATGGCATGTACTTCTGTTGAGTTGGAGATTAAATCAGCAAGCGGTTTGCAGAGACGGCTGGTCAGGAACAATGTAGGGAAATATTTCAGTATCAAACTTTATGCTGTGAATGCCTTGTGACTCCCATCCACACTGGATATGATGGCAAGCCATAATCGTAAATTACGCACTATGATCGATGTGCTAGAAATATGCAGATAATCTGACTGCATCGGTATAGGACACTTTCTGGTATTATTTATTGTGTATCAATGCACAGACTTACTGTACAGTCACCTATCAGCATCTGCTGTCTTTTATGTGGTACTTGCAAAGTAGTGGAGGGGTGGTTTAGCAATGGTCCCACGTATGTAAGTGTGTTCCATATGTGGCTACAGCTGCACTTCCAGACACACAACCCATGGTTGGGATTGTCATCATTTATCTCACTTTGTCCTGTGGCCTGCTGACTGTCAAGAGTGCTTCATGCTCTGCTCGGGAGGTTGGTCGAAAGTCTTGCTTACTGGGATAGGTTGCGTGGCAGCTGACCAAAGATTGTGCTCTCAGCTGCAGCAGTTGGTGGTAGCTTGTGAATGGCGGTCGTAGCAGCCTGCTTCCTAACCAGCAGATGTTTGAAAAAGCATTCTGGTGAGTTCTTCAGAATTTCATTGTTGTTCCCGGCAGGCCAGTCTTTCTGACAAATACATTTAACAGCATGCAGAAAGCGTCCTATTCTTCAGACTGATTTATATCTGTTGCTGATTTTTACTGACTGGAGGCAGTATATCATTGCCACCAGATGGATGTCTTTGCTGACCATCAGCGACAGGATGGAGCAGGCCTGTATCCCTACCTATGGTAACAAGAGGGAGGGATGAGAGATGGTAGGAGGGTGGGGAAGTGGGTTACTTCTTCGCCATAGATGGAGGAAATCACACGTGCAGCTGCCGCCTCACTCTCCTGGTGTGATGTTTTGAGATCAACTTCTGTGGTGCTATTGCCATGATTTCCTCAATATCATACCACTGGGGTATTTTTGAGCTGTGTCGCGATTTTAGGCGCCCCTTGTTATCACGTTATGCATATAGATGGACAATTAGGCCTGATGTTTATGATTACTTAGTTAATTAGGACCGATGTTTACTTTAGTTAAATAAAGTGCACTAACCGAACCTTCCTCTCCTGCATCTGGACAGTTCCCCTGTCTAAGAAGGTGCAACTGGTCATTCTGTCCTCAAGGATGACAGTTCGAGCCCTAGAAAAGCCATTTTGAATTTTCTGCCAGTTCCTGGGTGGACGTGTTTTTGTGACGCCAGCGAGGACTTATGACATTGGAACTCACTACATTTTTGAAACTCCTGACAATTGAATTTCCTGCCAAAATTTGAAATTGGTGGAGGAGAGACATAAGGGTGAATACCCAGAATGTGCTCTGTGGCTGGAGTCAGGTGGCTGTAATTAATTGACCAATTTAATTAATTTACATATAAATTTGATGTTACTTTTATATTAAAAGTGTCCCAGGAATCCCATCATCCCACTACTAATGAAGTCCGTCGGGCAGAACGATTCTTTGTGAGACAATGACTACAATGCGCACTTATTTACCGTGAAATTCTGGCGGTACGTGGACCAAACACTTCTTTCCATAGGGAATCAGTGCCAACAATTTGAACAAAGCCACACAGATGTACATGATCAGGAAGGAAGTTCATCCACATCGACCACAGATGACAGTGTCCAACCATTCGATGAAGTGACTTGCAACATTTGCAGATTTCCGACGATGAGAACGTTGAGATAGCGATTCTGGAGTGAAAGACATTCAGTGTTGTTTACTGACACTTGGTGACTGTGTTGAAAACAGCGTCAAATGGTTCAAATGGATCTGAGCACTATGGGACTTAACATCTGAGGTCATCAGTCCCCTAGAACTTAGAACTACTTAAACCTAACTAACCTAAGGACATCACATACATCCATGCCCGAGGCAGGATTCGAACCTGCGACCGTAGCGGTCGCGCGGTTCCAGACTGTAGCGCCTAGAACTGCACGGCCACTCCGGCCGGCAAGACAGCGTCATTTAACTAGATCACTTTTAAGTCTGGTGCAGTGTTCAATAAAAATCGCTTGGTTTAATGTGCAACTTAACGTTTGAAGTCTTGTTGTATAAGGGTTATTAGTGCAGGTCTGTATTCACTTGAATTATTGTTATCTTTCTGTCATAGTGCAAAGAAATTAATAGGTATAGATTGCCCTGTAATTGAGTGTATGCCACTCCAACAAGGCCTAGTGCCGACTAAACAGAGTGAAAACGAAGTGTGCTACTATTCGCTCAATCGCCTCTGTTACTTCCTGAATTCTAACCTTGCCAGGGAGAAAGACGTTAAACAACTGTAAACTTTATAAGAGGTTTCACTATGTCCTGACAGCTTTCAAGTGGGATGAACGATGGTGGCTGTGGTTGTGGTATTTCTCGACAGCATGTCATTTTCCCGAAAATATCTTCTGCCCATCTAAGCTCACAGATGCATCCCGTCACAGTCTCGTACTAATTGGAGGGACCGGCTACAAATGAAATGATTCAAACTCGTCCTGTATTCTGATCTAGTGGCGATCACAAACACTCAAGCAGTTCTCAACAATCACTCGCACATTCTTTTCTTTCATGACTTCCTTGAGAGATGCATGATACTGTCCCAAACTATCTAGTCGGTTTAAATGAGTCAAATTACTTTCCAACTTTTTGTGTTAGACTTTATACACAATGGTATGGGAAAGTGGGCCACAGAGTGGTGTGACACCTGTCGTGGTAGGGAAGCTGGACAAGAGCAGAAATAATAAGCGAACAAGTTAACACAGTACACAGAAGATCTGTCTAACTTGCATTTCTCCAACTGTATGAAGATCCGTTACGAATAATGCAGGAGTCCACCTATCTGAATGTCACAGGGATGAGACTCACTGAAACAAGAATGAACGATGGTTTTGCAGCTGCGATGAGACGAAGTCTGCGTAGCATGAAGTAGGGAAGTGAATCCAAGTGCGAGTGGGCTGAGTGGCTGCCAACAGCCGTCCTATATTGCAGCGACAGAGGGCGTTCGTAGTCCACGGCCACTGGAGGGGTGGCTCAACGGGCATGGCCACTGCATCGACCATGTCCCATATGACAGCTGTCGGAGTCTCACGAGCAATGCCACTGCCAGCTTAAAGACTCAGGAAGGATGTTATCGATACGTGATAATACACAAATAACACTTTATCCAAACAATAGAGAAACGTTTGACTTACGCGTTTAATTGGCATATCGTTGCATTAACACCAGTTTACTACTCATTACATGAAATAAAAAATATATTCAAGTTGTACGAAATCCCATAAATATGTTAATGAACAACATGTTATCATAAACAACAGCGTCTTATGATAGTAACCACGAAATAAGGCAGCTGGTTTACATACGTAAAGAACGTCAGCTGTCCTATGATGCTTCCGTCGAATATTCACTAGGCTATATTTGTCATTAATGGACATTAGTAGTTCAGTATATCTACATCTACATGACCACGTTGGCAGAGGGTTTATCGAAGCACATTCATACTGTATCAATACCGTCCGACCCTCTAACATTGCGAGGGAAAAACGAACTCTTAATTATTTATCTGATATCTCTTATCTTATTACAATGTGAGGATAGTAACTGTTCCGAAAGAACAGATACCAATGATGACCATGCAACTTCTCTATAAAGTATTGACAATTAATCGAAACCTTCAGCTGCCAACAGGTGTGGTTGATATACGTCAATGGGGACAGCTGGAAATGTGTGCCTCGACCGGGACTCGAGCCCGGGATCTCCTGCTTACATGTCAGACGCTCTATCCATCTGAGCCACCGAGGGCACAGGGGATAGCGCGACTGCAGGGACTGATCCCTTGAACGCTTTCCGTGAGACCCACATTCCCAACTGTTCACAACCTACATTTGTACTGTTTCTAAAGGATATTTGCCCATTCACTCATTACTCGCACCAACTAAGGTGATGATTCCCGTAAGAGTTCGGAAAGAGTTTGCTCATTCGCACAGACGAAGGTCAATGGCCGGGTAGCCTTCAACTATATGAAGATAGTAACTGTTCCGAAAGAACAGATGCCAATGATGACCATGCAGCTTCTCTAGAAAGTATTGACAATTAATCGAAACCCTCAGCTGCCATCTCTTACGGGAATCGTCACCTTAGTTGGAGCGAGTAAATGAGTGAATTTGTGAATATCCTTTAGGAACATTACGAATGTAGGTTGTGGACAGTTGCAAATGTGGGTCTCAGGGGTAGCGTGCACGGGATAAGTCCCTGCAGTCGCGTTTCCTCTGTGCCCTCGGTGGCTCAGATGAATGCCGGCACGGCAGCTCAGCGCGTTCCGTCAGTGGGCTGCTCGCCCCCTGTAATAAAAAACCTGAGTAAAGGAATCAACGATCGACTTGACCGGATGTCTTGTGACGTCCGCCCAGACCAAAACGCAACGAGCAATACTGAACAAGGCAAAAAAAAAAAGTAGAAAATGGATAGAGCGTCTGACATGTAAGCAGGAGATTCCGGATTGGAGTCCCGGTCGGGGCCCACATTTTCAGCTGTCCCCATTGAGGCATATCAACAACACTGTTGGCAGCTGAGGGTTTCGATTAATTATCATTTCCTTATTACAATGATCAGTTTTCGCTGTATGGGTGGGTATCAACAAAATATTTTCACATTCGGAGAAGGAAGTTGGAGACTGAAATTTCGTGAAAAGATGTTGCCCAAACGTAGAACGCCTTTGTTTTAATGGTTATCACTCCAACTCGCATGTCAAATCCGTCGCACTGCCCCCATACTTTGCTACAATATAAATGAGCTGCCCTTCTTAGAACACTTCCGATGTCTTCCGTCAATCGAGTCTGGAACAAATCCAATAGCGATAGCAATACTCAAGCAGAGGACGGATGAGTGTAATGCAGGCAGTCTCTCTAGCAGACCTGTTGCATCTTCTAAGTGCTCTGTCTATAAGACACAGTCTTTGAATCGCTTTCCCCACAACATTATCTATGTGCTCGTTCTTCCGCAAGTCGTTCCTCATTGTGATTCCTATGTATTTAGTTGAACGGACAGCACTTAAAGTTGAATGATTTGTATTATAACCCAAAAGTAATGGATTACACTAGTTACTCATGTGAATGACGTCACTCTTTTCATTATTTAGGGTCGACTGCAGCTTTTCGCACCATACAGATTGAGCAGTGCACGGGTTGCGTTTATCCCATGTATTGTTTCTCATCTTCTATTATGGTACAGCCGCCTCTCCCTCTTATTCCATTTACTGACATCTCTAACTCCCTGCCTTACTTGCCCGCGAGCGGCGGCAGCAGCGCGTATCGATAAGTGCACTGTCATACCATCACTGGGGCGACCGATAGTATTTCCAGGTCGTCGTGTGTCTGGCAGTCAGTTGGAGACGGACCAGCAGTGCAGTCGGGACTCAGCAGCAGTGAAGTCGGGGACGGAGCGCTGGTGAACGCCAACAGCCAGTGCTCGCCGACTGCTGACGACACACATGAACTGTCCAACGGACGGAGATTGGAGGGGGCCGACTGTTGGTTGGTCGTGCGGTTGGTCCTCTCATCGGCCGACCTATATTTGTTCCTTTCACTTTTTCCGGGCCTGGGCAGTTAGTCGGTTGGGGTGGAGCAGCGAAGAAATCTCCACGGCGCGATGTTTGGCCTTGCCCGCTGGCGGCCTCTATGCAGTGTCGGAGAGTGTGGTGCTGTTCCCATTGCTATGCGGTTCGTGGCTCGCCGATCCTGGACATGAAAGTTGAGTTTTGCCTTAATCTACCAGCAAGTCACGACTGTCCACATTGAGTCGTTAGGAGTCCGTTTTCGGCTGTTGGGATATTCCCGCGAGCAACACCGTGCGTTTGAAGTTGACAAATTTTAGTCACCCTCCTGTGGAGTTTAACGGTCCTTCGTTATTTGAATTGAAGTGCAGCAGCAGAATCTTCTGCCTCGTGGCCGTTAACGTTCTGGTTACCTGCCCTTACCATGGACGTAAATTCATTCAGTGTATTTTTCTCATCGTGTTGTCACGGTCCAGCACGGTGTGTAGTTTGACAGCTCAATGTATGATTGGTTGTGGACACCAATACCTTTTACGTTGTTTCATTGAACTCACTGTTGTGTTCTGGTCGGGTGAAGTGGAGGTTATCTTGTCGATGGGTCCGTTGACTGTTTGGTTGGGCTGTCGTCGAATCGACAATGGTTAGACCGACTGCCTGTCTCATCTAAACGAGCGTTAGTGTCTGAATTCCAGACCGACCCTTGGAACCTCTGAGCGCCCTTGGGTGAACTGCCTTTTCTTATTTGTTCTTGTTGTTTGTACTTGTATGGCTTGTAGCCGATTTTTTAAATTAAGGTTGTTTTGCCCATAAGGCGTCAGATGGTTTGGACCTTCACCCTAATTTAAGAACTTTTTAATGTGAAGTCTTTGCCATTTTTAAAATTGATGTGATCAAGTCTTAAGTGTTGGGCCTTCAGCTGATTAAATTGTCAAATTCTTAGTCCCTTCAGCGTAATTAAGGAAATGTTTTAAGATAAGGCTTTGCCTTTTAAATTTCTAATTTTTGTTGAGGTTTAAATTTTTGGCTTTCAGCCAGTTTTAAATTAAAGTGCTCTTACCCTTAAGGCATGAGATTGTACGGCGCATTCAGCCGCTAGTTAAGTTCCAAAACTAAAGCTGTGTTTTTTTTATTTTTTATTTCTTGGCTCTTGTAATGTACGATGAAATAAAAGATTGTATGTTCCAGACTGTAGCGCCTAGAACCGCTCGGCCACTGCTGGTGGCTTATTTTACTTCCTAAGTAGAGTTCCTTAAGTTTTCTGTGATCATAGCAGCTCGTAATCCCTGTTGTCTTGCCAACATTGGTACAAACATTATTTTCAGAGTTTAAATTGCTGAAAATCATATTTAATAGTTTAAGTAACAATTTACCATGAATAATTCTTGTAACACTGTAGCGGTGCTGGCGAAATTAACAAATAAATTAACTGAATATGAAAAAAACATTTCATGAAAGTTATGATGTAGCAATCACAAAATATTTAGAAAATAAAACAGAAGACAAAAGTCCATAATTTTTTGTCAAATACAGGATGGTGTCCTTCTGCTTTTCCAATGAATAATTTGAACACCAATTGGAAGTAAATTTTCGAACATCACGTGTGTTCAACATGTGGAATTTACAACTCTGTTGGACTGTAAAATAAAGAAACAACGTTTTTCGCCGAGCTGGCATGTATTACACGTGGAAACGGCATGTACGATTTCAACGACCATTGTGAATTCGAAACAGAGGGAACGAGTGGGGTGACTGTCCACAAAACAAGATAATCTACGTGCTCGCAGCATGTAAACGCTTTCCAGGAACGCGCAGAAGGCTGTATTGTGCCAACCAAACGCAACCCTCTACGTTTGTTGCCATGGCAACTCTGTCCCCAGCTGCTTCGCACAGCGCGGCCTGAGTGCGGGCAACCTTCCGTCGTAAACGGTCCCCAGCGGCGCAGTATCGGATACTGATGTGTCGTGCAGGTGATATTAAGCTGCTAGCGATTCGTGGTACTGTCCATCAGAAGCGAGTGACGTTCGGCTTCCGGTGGCTGGTTCTGCCAGGTGCCCAGTGGTTCAAAATTAGGGATGGTAATCACAGACCACGTAGAACCGACACCGGTATTTTCGTCTTGAAGAATCGGTAATTTTGTGTATTTGGTTTTGGTCTCGGTTATCCTACTCATACCCAAGCAATTTCGTTATTATTTCAGTTATCTTTTGGTAGTGGTATGACATATGGATATCTTAAATAAGCATTGTAACGGTGGTTTTTTTTTGCAACTACTCACCCGAATAGAGATTTTCCTATGTCCAGCCGCATCGACACTGAGACTCAAAGCGGATATTCGTGATATATGGTCATAAATGTAGCTAGACAAATTTATTTCCTTTAATATTGGCCCTGAGCACTATGGGACGTAGCTTCTGAGGTCATCAGTCCCCTAGAACTTAGGACTACTTAAATGTAACTAACCTAAGGACATCACACACATCCATGCCCGAGGTAGGATTCGAACCTGCGACCGTAGCGGTCGCCCGGTTCCAGACTGTAGCGCCTAGAACCGCTCGGCCACTCCAGCAGGCCCTGTAATATTTATTTATTACTTAGGTTCATTACTTACAGAGTATTCGCAAGTAAAGAAGTTTCAGTCATCACAGTTCCTGAAATTCTCTTAATACATCGCAATCGCTTTACAGTGATGGAATTCAAAGAATCATTTTGTGTCATTAGTGATGCACAGATATACTTGCCATACGCAGCATATGAACTACTTCAGCTACGAAGCCCTTGCTTTGGCATCTTATCCAATTAGTTCTCTCTGTAACTGGGCAGAGAGACAGACTTCTACTGTCACTTTTCCTAACACCTCTGTTTGGAACTTGAACTTTCTTTGCGCGCTGACCAGGAGATTCAGATTTAGAGTCTGCCGTCGTGCTGCAGTTGTATCTGAACTCAGGGATTCACCAACATAAATCTTAAACTGCAATAGATCCATCCTTGATCTCTTGCTAGTACCGAGGGCCTACAGATTCTTTCTGTACTCAGTCCACGAATTCACAATCCAAGTCAACAAAATAGAAGAGACATACAGACCACTTCTTTGTGCTGCCGTTACGCAGTGGGTGGAATATCTCTGTGCAGCCAACAGCAGAAACCAAACATTACTAAGGAAAAATTCCGAAGGCAGCTGAAACATCCAGCGTACTGGACACATGGTTGCAGTGTAAAAGAAACTGTAATAGCACGTAAAGAAACATAAAGAATTCATGTCCCGCTGGCTCAATGCAGGGACTGAAGAGATTTCAAATGGTATTGTTAATTTTTACTAACAACCGAGCTCAAAAACATACATATCAATTAGCCATAGCAGTGCAAAAATTTTTCGTTTTTAAATAAATATTTTTTAAGGAAGTTGCGGAATTTTTTCTCCTGATATTTGCATTTTCGTTATTATAAAAATGTGTGAAGCGATCAGCGATATCTCAATGGCAATGCCGACAGAAACGCGCACCAGACACGTGGCATAAGAACTGATGTGGCTTTGCTGAAACAATAATGATCCTGTTACCGTTGTCGTGGCTTAACGCACTCGTGGATGAGCAGTGTGTAAAATTTGCCGCCACCTGATCTATACGGTAGTTTAGCGGTGTCATTGCCGAACATCCAATGTATTGCAAAATGGCACCAATCCTTGTCTGGAAATATTTTTACCAAGTGACTTCATTTGCTTTAAAAGGTTAAAGGTTTGTCAGCCATTTCTGTGAAGCAATAAAACAGGAAGGAAATTACAGTAATTCTCTTAAATTAAAAACTTGACCACAGTTCACTGATAGTACACAGTGAATCTAGAAAATAGCTGATCAGCTGTGCCTTTATCTGTTTATAGACCTTGAATGCGAACAACAGAGTTCTTCACCCGCAGTATACACCCTTTAGCACTGCCCAGCCAGTGATATGGCACCCAATTCCAACATTTTTGAATAATTATTCAAAAAATTTGGAATTAAGAGAATACTTGTGAGGTTTTTGTAATATTCAACCCGTTATCACTTTTCAAGAAAGGCAGCGAACTCTGTAAACAGACTAAGTTTTATTTGCCTGCTTAATTTAATATTTTGATTTTATGTATCTTACAAGGAAGAGAGACAAAATTGTTCAGTCTTTGTTCGATTTCTAAGTATTACAGGAAATAACAGGAATAAATGACGGAAAATTGGTTATTTCAGAAACCGGTTACTGATGTGGAAGCAAACCGACATAACTGAAAACCGTTTGCTTCATCAATAACCGAAATCGCAAGCTCAGAGGCCGGGCAAGGCCGAGGGGTAGCTAGTTGGCGGCTGACCCGTTATAAGGGGGCGGTCGGCTCCGAACTCTGGACATGCTCTTGCCTGGACGCGACTGGCGACTCGGTAGCTTGGGATTTAGCCAGTCATCAATGAACCGTACAACTCATGACATGCATGGTCACACATCCAGTACCAATACTCGTGAAAGTAGGCCTGTTGTGGTGTTGTAGTAGCTAAAGTCACGTTTACCGCATATGGAAGTGCCCCTGCTTAAGGGGCTCCGGAAAAGTTCAAAATCAAGAAAAAAACTTTTTATTTTTTTGCTTGTTAAAAATCTAAAGACCCTCCCTTTTCAGTTGATGCATAATTCATTCAATTCAGAAGACTACAACTATTTTTCAAATATTTGTTAAGTATGTTCTGTGTGGGCATGACCTACTGTGGCACTGTTAAACTGCCGTCAAATGTGATATTCCTGAATCTACATGCACATCATGTACATTTTTGTCATGTGACAGAAAATATGTGTTACAAAATAAGTGTTGAGGCTACACTGTGATAGTTCGATGTATAACGCTTGCTCGATTGTCGAGTGCTTCATGCGTATTCACTCTTTTTTAATCCTGAAAATATTCGTAGTGAATTCTGTTCATTGAACTCTCTGTTTTATTGAAGGATAATCATGGGTAAAGGTAAAGTCACTAGAAATCTTCTGAACGCTTTTAAGAAAAGGAGAAATGTTGGAATGTCAAGGGTACATGTTTTTACCGTAAACAATAAAGGCGATTACCAAGTGTGTGAACCTTTCTTTTCTGGTACACCTGCCCATTGCAATGAAAGTAAGAAAGAAAATATTTCGAAGAGGTAGCTTGTATCAGTTTTTTCAAAACTATGAAAGGATTATGGGCGAGTCAGATGTGAATGAAATATTTGATGTATCAGTTGTCAACTGAATTTTGGTAAACTGTGAAAGTTGTATCCAGTTTACTGAAATCCCTCTGGAACTCTTTATAAAAAATCAAATAGGACTTGGTTGGTTGATTTGGGAGAAGTGACCAAACAGCTAGGACATCGGTCCCGTCGGATGGAAAACGAAGTCGGCCGTGTCCTTTGAAAGGAACCATCCCGGCATTCGTCCGAAGCAATTTAGAAAAATCACGGACGCGGGTTTGAACCACCGTCCTCCCGAATGTGAGTCCCGTATGCTAACCACTGCGTCACCTCACTCGCTTACGTTGGAGTTGCCAGTGAAATGGAATTGAGGTAAGGTAAGTGTTCGTACGTGACTACCTTCTCGAACAGCGTAGCAGTAACTCCGAATGAATAACATGGTATCAGAATCTACGAATACAATATTGAATTTCTTTATGCCTTGAATACAATTGGTAAGAGTGCTAATGCAGATACAGTTTTCCGTGGCTTCATAAATCTTCCAAGTCCCTCAACTAAGGTTATGAAGTATAATACACACATCACTAAAAGTTTTGCATCACCCCAGTTCACAGAACTCCTGAAGATAGACGTTGACTGTAGATATTGAGGAAGCGCTAGGTGACGATCAGTTTGGCTTTACGAAAAGTAAAGGAACGAGAGAGGCAATTCTGACGTTACGGCTAATAATGGAAGCAAGGCTAAAGAAAAATCAAGACACTTTCATAGGATTTGTCGACCTGGAAAAAGCGTTCGGCAATATAAAATGGTGCAAGCTGTTCGAGATTCTGAAAAAAGTAGGGGTAAGCTATAGGGAGAGACGGGTCATATACAATATGTACAACAACCAAGAGGGAATAATAAGAGTGGACGATCAAGAACGAAGTGCTCGTATAAAGAAGGGTGTAAGACAAGGCTGTAGCCTTTCGCCCCAACTCTTCAATCTGTACATCGAGGAATTAATGATGGAAATAAAAGAAAGGTTCAGGAGTGGAATTAAAATACAAGGTGAAAGGATATCAATGATACGATTCGCTGATGACATTGCTATCCTGAGTGAAAGTGAAGAAGAATTAAATGATCTGCTGGACGGAATGAACAGTCTAATGAGTACACAGTATGGTTTGAGGGTATATCGGAGACAGACGAAGGTAACGAGAAGTAGTAGAAATGAGAACAGCGAGAAACTTAACATCAGGATTGATGGTCACGAAGTCAAAGAAGTTAAGGAATTCTGCTACCTAGGCAGTAAAGTAACCAATGACGGACGGAGCAAGGACGACATCAAAAGCAGACTCGCTATGGCAAAAAAGGCATTTCTGGCCAAGAGAAGTCTACTAATAGCAAATACCGGCCTTAATTTGAGGAAGAAATTTCTGAGGATGTACGTCTGGAGTACACCACTGTATGGTAGTGAAACATGGACTATGGGAAAACCGGAACAGAAGAGAATCGAAGCATTTGAGATGTGGTGCTATAGACGAATGTTGAAAATTAGGTGGACTGATAAGGTAAGGAATGAGGAGGTTCTACGCAGAATCAGAGAGGAAAGGAATATGTGGAAAACACTGATAAGGAGAAGGAACAGGATGATAGGACATCTGCTAAGACATGAGGGAATGACTTCCATGGTACTAGAGGGAGCTGTAGAGGGCAAAAACTGTAGAGGAAGACTGAGATTGGAGTACGTCAAGCAAATAATTGAGGACGTTGGTTGCAAGTGCTACTCTGAGATGAAGAGGTTAGCACAGGAAAGGAATTTGTGGCGGGCCGCATCAAACCAATCAGTAGACTGATGACCAAAAAAAAAAAAAAAAAAAAAAAAAAAAGAATCGTATATCGTATCACACACACAATCACTTTGACAGTTTAGAGGAAGGGAGTCCGACAGCCGATCAATTCCGGTCATTCCGCCTGGAAGGAGGTACACGGATCGTGTTGTCTGTAGTTCAACGGTGCCTAGACGGTCGATGGAGTTCGCATTGTTACTTTGTGGCACGAAGGGCTCTCAAAAATAGAAGTGTCCAGGCGTCTCGGAGTGAACCAAAGCGATGTTGTTCGGACTTGGAGGAGTTGCAGAGAGACAGAAACTGTCGATGACATGCCTCGCTCAGGCCGCCCACGGGTTACTACTGCAGTGGACGACGGGTACCTACGGATTAAGGGTCGGAGGAACCCTGACAGCAACGCCACCATGTTGAATAACTCTTTTCGTGCAGCCACCGGACGTCGTGTTACGACTCAAATTCTGCGCAATAGACTGCATGACACGAAAATTCACTCCCGACGTCCATGGCGAGGTCCATCATTGAAATCGCGACACCATGCAGCACGGTGCAGATGGGTCCTACAACATGCCGATTGGACGGCTTAGGATTGACACCACGTTCTCGTCACCGATGAGTGTCGCATATGCCTTCAACCAGACAATCGTCAGAGACGTGTTTAGATGCAAACCCGGTCAGGCTGAACGCCTTAGACACACTGTCCAGCGAGTGCAGCAAGGTGGAGATTCCCTGCTGTTTTGGGGTGGCATTACGTTGGGCCTACGTACGCTCATTGAAGTCGCCGTAACGGCTGAGCCACACGTGAATGGCATCCTCCGACCGACAGTGCAACCATATCGGCAGCATATTGCCGAGGCATTCGTCTTCATGGACGACAATTCGCGCCACCATCGTGCACGTCTTGTGAATGACATCAGGATTACGACATCGCTCGACTACAGCGGCCAGCATGATCTCCAGATATACCTGGGAAAGATTGAAAAGGGCTGTTTATGGACGTCATGACCCACCAGCCACTCTGAGGGATCTACGCCGAATCGCCGTTGAGGAGTGGGACAATCAAGACCAACAGCGCCTTGATGAACTTGTGGATTGCCACGACGAATACAGACATGCATCAGTGCCAGAGGAAGTCCTACCGGGTAGTAGAGGTACCAGTGTGTAGAGTAATCTGGACCACCACCTCTAAAAGTCTCGCTGTATGGTGGTACAACATGTTAGGTGTGGTTTTCATTAGCAATAAAGAGGGCGGAAATGATGTTTATGTTGATCTTTAATCCAATTTTCTTTTTGTTGATGTGTGTAGATTAATAGGGTCTCAAGTAGATGATGTCTGTTTATAACTACGAAGAAGACTGTGGAAGAGGCAGTAATAGAAAACAGAGGTATTAGAGACGTGACTGCAGCATTCGATGGTACCTGGCATAAAAGGGGACACACATCTTTTCATGGTGTAGTATCTGCCACCAGTATGTGAATAGGGAAGGTTTTAGATGTAGCAGTTATATCTAAGTGTTGTAGGTTTTCACAGAGAAATAAAGGTACATATGAAAGTAAGTGCACAGCTACCTACAGTGGCAGTAATGGAGAAATGGAGGCTGGTGTTGCTAGTATATTTCTACGTTCTGTCGCGTGTGATAAAGTTCGATTTGTGAATTACCTTGGTGAGGGTGATTCAAAAAGTTTCAAACATATATGCATATATGCTAGAATTGAAGTCCTAGTGTGATAATAGTGTAGTAACTGAATTTATAAATTTGACTATATTTTGCACACGTACAGAAACGAATGGGATCAAGACTTCGGCGACTGGAAACATCGTAAAAAAAAGAAAAGAAAAGGGAAATACTCAGTTGACGGTTGGATGGGAAGTGGAGGTTAACTGGCAGTGTAATTGGCGAAGTACAGAATTATTTTGGAATGGCTGTTAAGAGAAACACACACAGTGTCGTTGAAATAAAGAGAGCTGTCTGGGCTCTTTTGTTTCATACTTTACAATCGATGGATGTCGCCAACATTACTTGTGTCCTAAAGCAGAAAACAGTTGGTGTCAGTGCAAGTGTTTGCTAACTGGTAAAGTGTATACTCATAAACATAGTCTTCTTTCATAGGCTTAGCAGCAGCTGAAAGGTTGGAAAGGTGTGTTCCTGCAATAACTCAAAATCACAGTAAAAGTGTAAATGGTGTTATATGGTCAAGAATCCCCCAAAACCGTGTTTGCTGGAAATGGAACTCTTCACTTTGGTGTTTATGCCGTTGTTGCTACTTTCAGTGATGGCAACGTCGTTAAGGTGCAAAGTATTTCGAAATATGAGAATGAAGATAGGCTTCAACATGGAACGAATGAAGCTCGCTTTAGACAAGGAACGTCTTTGGCCCGCACACAGTGCTGTCGATAGCCTAGGAATACAGACCAGCGTAAAGAGGAGGAGGAGGAGGAGGAGGAGGAGGACAAAGAGGAAGCTGGAGAAGGAGTTTGCAGAAAATGAAGATAATCCATCCTATAAAACCTGGAATGCACTAAAAAGGTAATCCAAATTTTTTCGCTCGATTTCCAACAGTTTTATCTTTTCATTTGTTTTTCCATTTTTTTTCAGTATCTAGTGTACCAATTTGATTCAAAGTTTCGGGAAACGTTACACAGTCCCTTCTGCGTAACTTAACACAGCCTTTTTCCAAAAACCTGTATATCGTTGGCTTATAAAGAAACAATGGTACAAAAAGTAGTGAATTTTTAATACAACAGAAAAAATTAATCTCTGAAAAGTGACGCAAATTTTTAAGAATACCTTTGTTAAGTTGTAGCCAGTACTTCAACAAATAACATGTAAAAATTTAAAATTCGTATCTGAAACACTATCCGAGGAAACACGTAATTTATGAGCGATATTTTAACATTTGAATCATAGGGCTTTCTGCTTTCTGCAGGCTCTCAAGGCAAGCGGTGGTGGGAAAGGTGGGGGGGGGGGGGGGGCTGGTCAGCATGAAGACGGCAATCCCTTGGCGTGACAGTGAGCTGGTGTTATCCCTCACGAGGACTGTTTTACGCCATTGGTACCATATGACTAGATGTCTTTACAATATAGATCTCCATGTGGGAGAGAAATGTGTATCATAGCAGAAATAGGACAAAGTAAAATCGGAAGACATTTGAATGGAGTTCTGTTCAGTACACGTAGGCAGACTGCTAAATTATTTGAGAAAGGATGCTGTCCTGAGTAGGTCAGTAAGACGACAACGAGATGGCGAATCACGTTTCTGGGTGACTAGAATGGAGTACGAAAACAATACACCGACTGGATCTAATCTGACATTTGTCACAATGCGTGGTTACGCTAGTCTTCGGTTTGAGCATATTTTGTAACATCACGGACACTCTTAAGGCAAAGTTATGGGCTGAAAATATCCCGCATCTCCACTGTCTGTCTAATAAATGGTTTTGAGGTCACTTGATGAACTGGTGACAAGCGACTTTCCTACTGATACACTAATATTGCCAGTCTATTGGTCAAGGACAGAATTAAACTCCCAGCTACAACTCTCTCTTCTTAAAATAACTGATAACCTCATACCTCGCCACCAGCATTAGACCATGAGACACCAGCATCTGGTTTTTAAATCATTTGTAAATTTAAAAGAAACCGTTTAAAATGGCAATGATCTCAGACTAGAGTAAAACGCTGGTAACCGTAACGAATCATCCTGGGAGATGGGAGTAAGAGCACAGAAAGGTTTGTATTAAATACGATGAGGTTGGCAGACTTGTCATAAACGAAAAGTTCACAAATCTTGGAATATGCATCTTTGTCAACTGAGAATGGCGAAGTACATGCCACGATGAGCGCTTGAATCTCTCTGACTCAAAGGCCATCAGAGTCAGATGACAGATCTAAAATGACGTGAATTTATCCAGAAAAGATGTTTGAAAAATCGAGTGAAGGTGGACTCCTTGGGGGCTAAAAGCTGGGTACTATGGTCCCGAAGACCACAACAGGTGCCGAATAGGCCGTGACACTAAAGCTTTGGCTAATGCTTCTGCGAGCGCTAACCAACTCTACCATCAAATCCTATACTTACGTCCACGAATAGGGGAACGACGTAGACATGGGACATGCACTCTCTCTTTAGGAGTGCAGTACACGGGAGGGGGTGAAAGGTGAATTCCCGGCGCTTTAACTGTGAGTTTTCGGCTATGGGAGAAAACCTCTACAGAAAAATCAGGCAGGTCACGCCAGAGAATGATAACTGCTCAACCTCAGTACCATCAATTATAAACCACCAGATATGGAAAATGAAATGGTGCAAAGGAATGATGACATACTAATGGTCTCAGAATCAAAAAAGACAACAAAAGATTCACAAGAGACAATGATTTCTTACTCGGCGAAGAAAAGAATAAATGAGCGGGTTCTGCAGTAGGTATTGTTACATAAGAGATGAAAGCCAAGGTGTTTAGAAGCTGTGGCATCAGTGACACGAAGCTAACTTTGAAGTTTCGAACCGGAAAATCTGATTGCAACATCACTGGAGCACATGCACCAACAGATGGACGAAAGTAAGATATAGAGCTATTTACGATCTGCTACAGGGAGCGTTAAATGTAGGGAAGAATGGGTACCTGATAATATCAGGTGATTTAAGTGCTAGAATTTAAAACTGTGCTGCACTTCCTGTCACTGGACTACGTTGAGAGAGAACTCTGAATTCTAACGGAGGTCAGCTTATTGACTAAGGTTATATAAACCTCTCTAAAGCCTACTATCCGCTTAAAGATATCAGTATGTACAATTTACCTGGACGGGAAAAGGCGTGCCACAGGGGAGTGTTATGGGACCATTGCTTTTCACAATATATATAAATGACATAGTAGATAGTGTCGGAAGTTCCATGCGGCTTTTCGCGGATGATGCTGTAGTATACAAGAAGTTGCAGCATTAGAAAATTGTAGCGAAATGCAGGAAGATCTGCAGCGGATAGGCACTTGGTGCAGGGAGTGGCAACTGACCCTTAACATAGACAAATGTAACGTATTGCGAATACATAGAAAGAAGGATCCTTTATTGTATGATTGTATGATAGCGGAACAAACACTGGTAGCAGTTACTTCTGTAAAATTTCTGGGAGTATGCGTGCGGAACGATTTGAAGTGGAATGATCATATAAAATTAGTTGTTGGTAAGGCGGGTACCAGGTTGAGATTCATTGGGAGAGTGCTTAGAAAATGTAGTCCATAAACAAAGGAGGTGGCTTACAAAACACTCGTTCGATCTATACTTGAGTATTGCTCATCAGTGTGGGATCCGTACCAGATCGGTCTGACGGAGGAGATAGAGAAGATCCAAAGAAGAGCGGCGCGTTTCGTCACAGGGTTATTTGGTAACCGTGATAGCGTTACGGAGATGTTTAATAAACTCAAGTGGCAGACTCTGCATGAGAGGCGCTCTGCATCGCGGTGTAGCTTGCTCGCCTGGTTTCGAGAGGGTGCGTTTTTGGATGAGGTATCGAATATATTGCTTTCCCCTACTTATACCTCCCGAGGAGATCACGAATGTAAAATTATAGAGATTAGAGCGCGCACGGAGGCTTTCAGACAGTCGTTCTTCCCGCGAACCATACGCGACTGGAACAGGAAAGGGAGGTAATGACAGTGGCACGTAAAGTGCCCTCCGCCACACACCGTTGGGTGGCTTGCGGAGTATCAATGTAGATGTAGATGTAGATTTCACAATAACAAACGAAAATGTTCGGCCAGATTACTGACATACAATAGTATTTGTCAATATCAGAAAAAAATACACAGAAACGGAGTGGAATAAGTTAGAAGGAAATTTAATTAAAAGTACTTAGAACTGGGACACAAAGTCGACGAAAACAAACAGTCTGATATTATGAAATGATGGACTTAAACTTGCTGCACTGAAAAAAAATAAACTGTATCCGACTGGCACCAACGGAGAGAAAGTGGAAGAAGTTATACTGTATAAAAAACAAAGAACGGTCCTTTGCTAACTTGCTAAACAAGCAATCAAAGATAGCTTTGGAAAGAACTATTAAAGAACTTGAATATTATTTAACTGGGTCTCAAATGTTTAAATTCAAAATTTTCGGTAATCAGTAACATAGAAAAGACAGTTATAATACCAAGAATGGATTGGTTGCAGCGTTACAGGCAGCTACTAGTCAAAGAAGGTGTGCCCAATATACCAATACTGTGAATGTTGGACAATACAATGCAGTGACAATGACAGACTTGGAACGCATTTTACAGCACTCCAGGAACTGAAAAGCTACAAGTAATTATGGAAAAAATCTGAAATTTATAAACTTCGAAAGGTTGAGAAGAAAAAAATTATAAGTAGAGTTGCTGAATAGTATTTGTTGCTTGGTAAAAATCGACAGGAATAGAAGTAAGCAAGAATTGTATTCATGAACAAAGGACTATATAAATAAGATTTTTCAGATTATGGAGTGTATCCATTATAAATGCTTATTACATAATCTCTTCATATATCTTTCATGGGAAACTATAAGGCTTTAGTAAAATCACCCCTGTGTAGCTGCAACATTTGTTCTGTAACATCTGATAGAAAAGAGAAGAGAGTGCAATATGCTATTATTTACGCTTTTCCCAGACTATGAGAAGGCCTACATTAAGATAAGTGGGATAAAACTATCGTAAGTACTCGGTGACTACAATGTTCCCATAAATATCATGAATGCCATTAGATCACCAAACGATAACACTAAATTAATATAAACGTAGAGTTGTTGCCTGTAAAACAGTAACTAAAACAAGGGTGTGCTCTCTCACCAATCGTCATATATTTCTAGAAGAGTGAAGTACTAGAAACCTCAAGAAGCTATGCCTGGAAAGGAACGAATTTATTAACATTATTTTCCCTGCAGACAAATAAATTCTCTTAGCAGACAGTAAAAGCGCGTTACAGGAAAGTGTGTTTAAATCGAATTACGTTTTACAGACTTATCAAACGGTGATATCCGTAAATAAAACAAAAGTAATGGTAATGAACAAGAAAGACAGTAGAAGAGGAAAACTAGTGCTAAACAATATAACAGTAAACTCGTTTAAATATCTTCGGAATGAGATATCAGCAAACGGAACTAGTTCGGTCAATTTATACAGATATTAAATGCCATGAATAGTTGCAGATTATAAGGATGTATCTTGGTAGAATATTGAGGAAAGAGATAACACTAAAATTACACAACGTGGCGACTAAGCATGTATGTTAGTGACATCTGCATCCTATGAAAAGGAGATGAACGAACTGGAAGAGCAGAGATGAGGATTCTGAGATGGCTTGTTGAACTAACGCTTAGTGACAGAGTGCCGAGCGAAGACATATGACATAAACCTACATAAAAGTAACAATAATAGAAGTGATTAGACACTACCAAAAAATGGTCTTACCAAATCAGAAGGGTGCCAACTGAGCGCCTGCCATTGTAAGGATTACATTTCAACCAAACTGCAAACCGGAATATGTGACAGCCAATAAAGGGATAGAGACCACGTTTTCGTTAAATTCCTATGTTTCGGCACGTACCAAAACTCACTCCTTTAAACTCAAGAAGGAGAAGAAGCAGGAGGAGTAGAAAGACATTAATTGGAGTCACCGTCCATGCGAATACGAGTCTCCGTAATGAGGTCTCTGTTTCATCATTCCGAATCTTTGATGCTGTTTTACCGACGAACTTACAAATGTAAATACATTTGAAACGTTTACAAGGTTCTCAGAACTGAGTTTACTTATGGAAGACCGTGTATTTCTTCTTTCTCTCCTTTTTCCTGCTCCTCTCCTAAGATCGTTTTTATCGTGATCTCCCTAATTCGATTTTGCCGTTAGATTGTACTGCATAACAATTTGCTGTAATTTGTGATCTATCGTTCACCGCAATCAGCTATATTTATAATACTGTGTTCCGTTATTTAGCTGTTCTCGTATCTTAGAGGTGTATTTTAGTCTTCCGATGTCCGTGAACACTTCCCCACAGGGTCAATATATTTAAGTTTTCGTATGGAGAGGAATCTCGGCCCTCCCGCCTAAGCAACTTTGTTGGCAATGGCACTGTCTAATTGAATTTTAACAGCGCTATCACTCTCTTCTTTTTCTCTAGACACAGAAGGGAGTGGCTGTACCACGTTCAGAGTGAGATCTATTTGTTATGAAACCACTACATATCCCAGTTTGTTGGAATCTTATACCAGTTCTGTAGGTTCCCTTTTGTTTCGTTTTTGTATTTTCCTGTCACATCCATAACTGTCGTGTTTGGCTTTGATGTTTTTACATTGTATTCGAATTTTCATTTTAAAGGTAGAAGAAAATGACATATTCGTATATCTAGAAATGTGGCAAGCCTACAGTTTGACAGCACTTCCACCACTAACCCGTCAATTTCGCACCGTGTTTATCCAAGTATCTTCTCATTTAGCCTTATGAAGCTGAGAGGATTTTGTTCCAGAAGTATCAATCCAAGTTATAAAATGAGAGCTGATATTCCGGGAAGGACGTCGACGCTTACTTTTAGGACGTATAGTAAATGTTTGGTTATTTTACGAACAGCCTTAACCCTGTAGTAATGCCAATGTATTTTCCGTAACGTATGTAAGCAACGGGAGTCTTCAGTTCATGCTCACCACGAAAAATGTAAAAAGAGATCATTTATTGTTGTTAACTTCTATTAACAAAATGCTTTTTAAATAGGTACTGATGTGTAAGTAGGGTCTATAAACTGAAATTATCTTGTAACAACGCATCGCCAACGAGTAGGGGGTACGTTATGACCACCAAAAAACCATTTCATAAAACATTAAATTTACTTAATTGTCATTAACTTTTACTCGCAACAGACTTCCTAAAGATACGTTCACGTACAAGAAGGATCTCTAACCCGAAGATTTGGATACAATATTTGTTTCGAAACGTCACATAGGGTTCTTCGACTTACATTTTGGTGAAAACATTACAGAATCTGATAGAAGAAATCATTAAAAATGAGAACTTTTTTTCAAACTTTTAAAATATAATGTATTTGACTAGATTACAATATTTTGAAAATGTGGGAACTAAGTACATCCCCCAACTTCTACTGGTATTGTGTGGGATAAGAAACAGCCCGCATCTCGTGGTCGTGCGGTAGCGTTCTCGCTTCCCACGCCCGGGTTCCCGGGTTCGATTCCCGGCGGGGTCAGGGATTTTCTCTGCCTCGTGATGGCTGGGTGCTGTGTGCTGTCCTTAGGTTCGTTAGGTTTAAGTAGTTCTAAGTTCTAGGGGACTGATGACCATAGATGTTAAGTCCCATAGTGCTCAGAGCCATTTGAACCATTTTTTTTGGGGATAAGAAACATTTTCAAGAAACAATAGAAGTTATGCAGTCGAAATTATAGACATACTCCTGACATTTAAGACTGGCTTTCTGATACACCTTTGGCGGTGGTAATATTGCAATAGAGATTAAACCTGCTACTTATGAGGATTTCGGAAGTCCTTCCGCTCATAGTCTTGAGTCCGATACTCATAACTCTGAACGTTCCGTTCCCCAGCCAAAGTTGACGGCGCTTAAGATCTCCAACACGTGTTTCCTCAGACGGAGAGCCACAATAAAGCAACAGTTTATATCGTGCGCCGCTGGGAAGTTTTACGATATAACCCAACTTTGTATTGGCGCCTTCAGTGTTACCCAAGTTTCCGAATTGAGATGTGCAGCGGGCTCTGGCGTCGTAAAACGGTTCCGTAACTGCGATGCCAGATGGCCCCTGATGTCGAAGTGGACCGCAGGGGCGTCAGCGGGGTGTCGCCTTCCCCATACCAATTGCTGTGCCGACCCCAATTCACAAGCAAGGGAGCTTCACAGATTTCTATAGTTTTACGTGTACTGTTTTCCTTAGAGCTTGTTTTATCATATGCACAGTGAGTCACGTAAGACGAACACCTCTTTTATTTCATGGACAGTTACTCATATCGAAATGCTGTTTTCAGCAGATGTTACAGCGTTGGTGGCTAAGTATTTTTTTTGGTTGGTTAATGGTTTTAGCCGTGGCAACAACGTATTGAAGCAAGTACGTTCTAAATAATACTGTATACTTATCATATCTGCATTGGATAGCTCTTGAGAAAACAGTTGCAGGGGTTTGTTAATGTTGACGTTGAAACCTGTCATACAAAAATTCTAGAACTGTCCTAAAATCCGAGAGCGCGGTACCGGAAACGGAATTTGTGATGCAAACACTGCCAAGCAGGCGTTTCAGACCCGGCTACGTTATTGTGTACCGTAAGGTAGGCCTGCGCTACGAGAATAAAGCTTTATTTTCCCTTGAACCAGCTTACGATTTAGATGTAGGTTCACCTGCGTCTGTTGTATATAGAAATACGCCAAAGGCTAGAATCTAGCGTGTGACAAAGGGCTTAGAAAAACAATTTCAAATTTGTTTAACCTATCAGGCTTACGTGAGCCGAAACAGACAAATCAACTGTTCATTACTCAGAAATAAAAAGGTAGCATACGCTAAAAAAAGGCAACTACCGCATTAAATATAAGGAAGGATTGACCTATTTATACCTGTACGGGGCTGCGTACTTCTTAGAGGTAATATGCATGCTATCGGGCAACTGTCTGCACCTACACTGCTCTAAATTATACCGTATGGGATAAAATCGTTGAATTAAACGAATGCAATCTGTCGACTTATTTGACATTGCAATGCAACTTCATATACACGTAAATAAAATTAACAACTTACTAACAATGGCTCGGTAACAACCCAGATCAAATGAAATAATTTTTGGCTTCTAAAAAAACAACTTCATCTTTTATTTACGTATGTTTTCGGACTTTTCAGCAACGACTTAAACGCACATCAACTAACGCCGTTTGAAAGAACGATGAACAGATGTAATTGGAGTGGATGGTACTGTAGAGCATGTACCGGCGATTCGACGACACATGTCGTCTGGCGTAGCTGGGTCTTCGTCACAGACTGCTTATTTTGCTGCTTCTAAAACGAAGAAATCGAGGGGAATCAAACCGGAGAACCTCTCAGGCTATTTGACAATAGAATTGCGTTCTATCCAACGTCCAGGCGAATTATCATTCAGTATTTGCGTTGCAACAAGGGAGGAGTGATCTAGACAATCGTCGTTGTCGAATATCCAGAAATTCTAGAAGAACAAGCAGGATGTTCGTAAGAAAGTGTGCGTACGAATGTCCGTTTAGAACGCCTGAGATAAAGTAACGTCTCACAACGTAATTTCCTATGACGCCGCGCCATACGTTCACGCTCTACGGCCACTGATGCTGCACCTGACGAACCCAGTGTGGATTTTCGGCTGCCCAGTAGTGCATGTAAAGGAAATTTACGTTAGCGTGGTTAGTAAATGTTGTTTCACCGGTAAAGAGCACACGTTGAAAAAACGTAGGGTCGTCATTAAGTTGCTGAAGGTCAAATCGACAGAATTCTGTGCGACGTTCAAAATCACGGTCTTCGAGTCCCTGACGTAGAGACAGATGTTAGGGATGGAAATTCTGTCAATGCAAGAAAAGAGAATTACACTCGTCTGGCTACTTCTACATTCCTTGGAATTATGTCTCGTAACACTGTGCGTATTTATTAACGTCGTAGAAAGAATAGCTTCTTCGTGTTCCTATCAGTTTCAGTGTTCTTTCTTGTCTTATTTTTGAAGTTCAAACACGCTGTCCTTACCAGCGTGTAACAACTAGTTCAACTGCCTGGCGCGACGGACATTGGCGATCCTGATTTATATCCCTGTACCGCTGTACTGTTTTTACGGCATTTCTTTTAGACTCACCTTTCAACAGCCTGGGTAATGTTTTATTATGGAAACATCCCCCAGGCTGTGGCTAAGCCATGTCTCAGCAATATCTTCTCTTCCAGGAGAGCTAGTTCTGCAGTTTTCGCAGGAGAGCATCTGTGAAGTTTGGAAGATAGGAGAAGAGGTACTGGCAGATTTGAAAATGTGAGATCGTGTCATGAGTCGTTCTTGGGGAGCTCAGATTTTAGAGCTATTGCCCGCACAAGACAAACGTCCTGATTTTTAGTCTCTGTCCAAGAGGTTTCATATCAGCCCACACTCCACTGCAGGGTGAAAATTTCATTCACGATTAAGGAGAACGTGTTGACATCCTGACACAGCGTAGTACGGGAATTCTGCTTGGCAGTGTTTGTACCGCTATTGCCGATTCAGGCCACTGTAACCTTGGAATTCTAGGGCAATTCTCGAATTTTTCCAAGACAGGCTTCAACGTCAACATTGACAAACGCTGTTGATGAAATATTTTATCATGTATGTAACCCCATTATGGAGATGTGGGAACCGTTAAGGACAACAACGTAGACACCATGGACAAAAAATGTGTGTGAAATCTTACGGGACTTAACTGCTAAGATCGTCAGTTCCTAAGCTTACATACTACTTAAACTAAATTATCCTAAGGACAAACACACACACACATACCCACGCCCGAGGGAGGACTCGAACCTCCGCCGGGACCAGCTGCACGGTGCATGACTGCAACGCCCTAGACCACTCGGCTGATACCGCCCGCCTACACTATGGATAGTTTTAACGTAAAATCATTTGTCTTTTAATCAGGATTTACACTGAGTATTAACCACTTCCATGCGAACATGCAAGTGGTTTGGAAGGATTTAAATTTGGCACCCACTCCGAAGAGTTTGCCGGTAATTGATTTTATTAGTTCAATTGAACAGGCAGTTTGCAAAGTACCTCCTGACGCTGCAGATGAGGTTGAGGGAGGCATGCTGTGTGTTGACTAGTGCTCGTACAGGCAAGAGTAATGTAACACCAGCAGCGAGTGTTGCTTTACGGTCTCTCAGATTTGATCGTGATATTGTTTTTTTTACCTGCGGACAACGACCATGCCACCGCTGTTTTAAATAAACAGGGTTATGTACAAAAGATGAAACGTTTCCTATCCTATTCAGCGTATCACAGAATCGATGCTGGCCCCACAAAAAGTGTTGATAGGAAGACCAACAGCCTCCTGAAGAAAAGTGGTTTGTCACAGGACACTTTCAAGAGTCTTGAAACCTATAGTGCTGTTCCCCCTAGGTTTAATGGCCTTCCGAAAGTTCTCAAGGAAGGGTTTCCTTTCCGTCCTATAGTGAGTAACATCGGCGCTCCGACATATCGTGTAGTCAAGCATCTTGCTTATCTGTTGAGTCCATAAGTAGGTCGGTGTGAACAATTTATCAGGAACTCAGCTGATTTTTTACGTCGAGGGACTGCGGTTGAATGACTCTGATATTTTAGTGAGTTTCGATGTGGTCTCTTTCTTCACTCGTGTTCCTGTGTCTGATTCGTTGCGGTTAATTGAGGCTAGGTTTGGTGCTGAATTAACTAATGTCTTTCGTCATGTGTTGACAACCACTCACTCTTTATTCAATGACCAGTATTACGAGCAGACAGATGGAGTTGCGATGGGTAGTCCGTTGTCTCCTGTGATCGCAAATTTGTTTATGGAAGACTTCGAGGAACGTGCATTGGAGTCGGCGCCTTTGAAACCCGGCTGTTTCTTTAGATATTTTAACGATACTTTTGTTGTTTGGCCTCACGGTAGGGAGAATTTGAATGCCTTTCTAGAACATCTGAACTCGATCCACCCGAACAATCGTTTTACGATGGAGGTGGCAGAGGATGGTTGCCTTCCCTTTCTTGACGTGTTGGGTTGGAGGAAGGATGATGGATCATTGGGACATGCAGTCTACAGGAAACGCTCTCACACCGACTTGTACTTACAGGCTAATAGTTGTCACCATCCAGCTCAGCGTCAAGAGGTACTTCGTACCTTGGTACACAGGGCACATGTCGTTGGAGACGCTAAGACTTCGCCAGCTGAGCTGTCCCATCTTGAAGTTACGTTTCGTCCAAATGGTTATAGTGATAGACAGATTGAAGGTGCGTTGCGCTAGCGACCAACTGTGCATCGGGTGATTGATGATACTTCTGAGTCGACACCTAAGTCTACTGCCTTTCTGTCTTACGTAGGAAACACGTCCAACAAGATCGGTCGTATTTTACGGAAATACGATGTGAAATGTGTTTTCCGACCACCATCTAAAATTATAGCACTTTTGAGTCCTTGTAGCTGCGGCATGGCATGTATTGGTCAAACTATCAGGACCGTGGAGGACCGTCGTACTGAGAATAAACGGCACACACAATTGCAGCAGCCAAGTAGATCAGGTATACCGGGACATTGCTTGGATATTGGACACCCCATGTTATATAATAACAGTAAGATATTGGCATACACGTACAGCCATTGGGACAGTGTTATTAAATTAGCGAACAACTTCATTATCAGGGACGGAGGTTTTTGTTTAAACTCTGTTTGGAATCCGGCCCACTCCCTTATCAAAAAACAGGGACAGAGCCGATGCTACCTCACCTGCGAGTTCGTAGTGTCACTAGCGATAGCTCTGACTTTGGGCATCATTGGTGGCACTAGAGTTCAGTGTGTGTGTTATCTTCCCTGCATCAGTTCGAGAAGCGAGGTTTTAAATTCGCATATACGTCGCCTGTCCGTTGCAGTTTGTCTTGAAAATGGCGGGATGTTCTCCATCCAAACTATCGGCGGTTCCTGAAATTGTTATCTGGTTGAATTCCCGGAAGTTATTTGATAGTTGTATACGCCAGAAGAAACTCAGGTCTCAGATGGTCTTCTGCAGCAGGCCCCTTATTAATGCAGCCATGATGACCGCTCTTCATTCGCGGGGAAGGCGGGAATTGGCACGGAATTACCGCAAATGGACTTCCTCTGTGTGTCAACAGGTCGGTTTCTTCAGATGAATCACACTGCACGTTCCATGAGGTACGTGCCATTGCCGTGTACATTGTGAGAGTTCAGAAAGCAGTCTGTAACAATAGTCGGAAGGATCCAGGACGGATGAGAGAGCGTTATCGCTGAGCAATGTTTTCATGCCATTCCCTGGAAGACCTCGTCCTTCTGGAAATCACGATGGATCAACATACAAATGCATTTATTCTTGTTGATCAGGTATAGATTGTTCTGCTCGTGTCGCAGCGGGCTCAGCTGCTGAAGCTTGTTATTCTGACTTTTCGCTGGTGCTCTCTTTAATGTGACAAGGCACTGTAGATTCTGACTAACAGTAGCATCTTTCGTAATTTAACGTTGAACAGTCGAGCAAAATAAGCACCATACCGTTTACTCGGAGGAATCCCAAAGAACGAACTTCTTTGCGAGGCATTCGCAAACTGAATCAACATTAAAGACAAAAATACTGGCAAAGGCAACAACATTATGAAGTTTAACGAAAATTTGCATTACATTCAGCTGCAACAAGTAATCAGAATCTCCATTATCGTAATATTGCAACACATGAAAATACATCATCATTCAATATTTGTTTATTTAAAATACACAACAAAACAATATTATTAACCAACATGTATGTTCCCCTTCCAACATTTGCAGCAGCAGTCTGGCACTCATCCCACGAAGTAAACTGGTATCAATTGAGATATTTCAAGATTTAAAGATACATGCACTGTGTATTTATAATGGCTGTCTCATACAAAAAAAAAAAATCAAATGCGAAGGAATGAAAAACTTTAGATTCACATCCAAATTATGCAGGTGGATGACTGAAATACTTTCATCCGGAGAGCTGCAGAACCGAACATCGATTAAGATACAGGTTTTTCAAATAATATCAGTGGAGAGAGAAGTACTGGTATTCGGTAAATTAAGCTGACAAATGAGTTTTTAAAATTGTGTGATATGGTTTAAATAGCTATAACGATAATTGGTCTTCAAGTGGAACGTTTCATTTTGTGAAACGACTTGAAATATTATCTTCTTTTTACACCCAGAACTTGAATGATAATTGACATCATACACGCCCTGCACCGAGGTTAACACATTGTTATTAAACCCAGTACACATATGTGCACAATTATCATACTGTGTTAAGTATACCTAGCTGAAAATATTATCTCCGGCAGATACACATAGAAACAGAATTAGATGCTCAAATCCGATTATTCTATACAGGCATACAGAGGAACTCATCATATGTATGAAACACAGAACTCACTTTTTTTTTACACAAGACATTATGTATTTTAATTTAAGGTTCATTTTATACATCGTATGACATCCTTAAGAATATATAACGATTTGAACGTATTTTTATTTTCAAGTCAACACCATAATTTTGATAAGTATGTAAGACTGAAAGTAAGAGCTAGATAATTGTAGTTGGGTTGGGTTGTTGTGGGGGAGGAGACCAGACAGCGAGGTCATGTCTCGTCGGATTAAGGAAGGACGGGGAAGGAAGTCGGCCGTGCCCTTTTGAAGGAACCATCCCGGCATTTCATGGAGCGATTTAGGGAAATCACGGAAAACCTAGCCCGCATCTCGCGGTCGTGCGGTAGCGTTCTCGCTTCCCACGCCCGGGTTCCCGGGTTCGATTCCCGGCGGGGTCAGGGATTTTCTCTGCCTCGTGATGGCTGGGTGTTGTGTGCTGTCCTTAGGTTAGTTAGGTTTAAGTAGTTCTAAGTTCTAGGGGACTGATGACCATAGCTGTTAAGTCCCATAGTGCTCAGAGCCATTTGAACCATTTTTGAACGGAAAACCTAAATCAGGATGTGTGGACGCGGGATTGAACCGTTGTCCTCCCGAATGCGAGGATAATTGTAGTAAAGGGGCGATGAGAGCTTAGAATGACTATTTATCCTGATTACAGTTTATACATGTAAGATGTGAACATATTAAATATATTACAATGAATAATAATCTATGTCTTGATATTAATGCATTGTTGAGTTGTGCAAGGAATTTCAACATACTCGTGGAAGTGTTGGCCTTATAATCCCTTGAGAAACGTATTAACCCAATATTTATTAAGGGTTGCAAATGGAAAGCTTTGTTATAATGCAGGAAGTCCCTGCAGATCCTAACTTTCTGAAGGAGAAGCCAACTATTTCAATAAAATTTAAAAATTTCAATCATAATTTTTTTTCCGAAGATTTCTATTAACAGAATGTTTATATTTGACAGAAATGAACACACAAAAGTCATGGGGTATCACATAATACCTTGTCGGATATCCTTTTGCCTGGCATAGTTCATCAACTCTATATGGCACGAACTAAACAAATCATTGGCAGGCCCTTACAGAAATAACGAGCATTGCCGTCTCTAGAGCCGTACACAATTGCGGAGGTATTACAAGATTTCATGAACGAACTAACCTCTCGATTAGGTCCCATAAATGTTCGACGGGATTAATGTCAGGTGACCTGGGTGGCCAAATCATTCACTGGTACAGTCTAGAGCCCATTGCGAGCACTTGTGGCCCAGTGACGTGGTGCATTATCTTTCATAAAAGTTTCATTATTTTTTCGGAACATAAAGTCCATGAATGGCAGCAAATGGGGTCCAAGCAGCCGAAGATAACAAGGACCTAGTCTATTCCGCATAAACATACCCCACACCATTACGGAGCCACCAGAAGCTTCCACAATGCCTTGTTGACAACTTGGGCCTGTGGCTTCGTGGGATCTGCGCCACACTCGAAGTCTACCATAAGCTCTTACCAACTGGAATTTGAACTCACCTGTCCAGTACACGGTTTTCCAGTCGTCTAGGGTCTAAGTGATATGGTAGTGTGCCCAGGAGAGGCGCTGTAGGCGATGTCATGCTGTCAGAAAAACCAATCGCGTCGGTCGACTGCTGTTATAGCCCATCAACATCAAATGTCACTGTACTGTACCAATGGATACTTTCGTCGTACGACCCACATTGATTTCTGTGGTTACTTCAAGAAGTGTAGCTTGTCTGGTAGCAGTGACAACTCTACACGAACGCTGCCTGTTCTTGGTCGTTAAGTGGAGGCCGTCTGCCACTGCGTTGTCCGAGGTGAGAGGTAGCGCAAGAAGTTTGGTGTTTTTGGTACACTTTTGACACTGTGGAACTCGAGATATTGAATTCCCTAACGATTTCCGAAATGGAATGTCCCACGTCTGGCCCCGATTACCACACCGCGTTCAGAGCCTGTCAATTCCGCCGTGCAGCCATAACCACGTCGTAATCCTCTTCATATTTATCATTTGAGTGCAAATGACAGCTCCGCCAATGCACTGCCCTTTTCTACCTTGTGTACGTGATACTACCACCATACGTATATGTATTTAACTTTATTCCATGACTTTTGTCACCTCAGTGTAAAAGTACCCACAGATGTGTTGAGGCACTTTCGGGCATGAAAATGACCAGCTACTTCCAGAATATGCAAACATTAGTTCACATAATTTAACCTGCAGCCACTGCTGCTGTGAGAGCTTATGTACCAAGGGATGAAGTCCTATTATGAACTGTCAACGGCTACAATGGTCACTCCGTGTCCTCACACAACTGTAGATGTACGAGTTCGGTGAGAGGCTGTTGGCAGTATTATCTGTAGATGAAACTGAGATTAAAAACAGAAGCCGTCGTGAGAAATTTCCCGTCCTTTTCCTCTCTTCGAAAGCGAAAGCTAAGGTGCTGTCTGCCCTCCTCCTCATAAGACTTTTATTTCATCTGTGAATTCCATGAGATCGTACCAAGTTTTAGATGGTAGCAGTACGTACAAAGTTCTCACGGTTAGGACACAATTTGTGTTGTAATAACAAACAGGGAAGGGCCAGGCAAGTTGGCCACAGCGCATAAAGTGACCGGGGAATCTCTGGGCTATATGGTGCTGCCACGCTGCAGGAAATGCTCTAGTTTGTTCTACCTGGGCGGCCCACTCAGCCCATAAAGTCTGAAATGTCTGTTGCGCGGCTCCTCAGAGTTATAATAATTTTTCCTGATTTCAGTTAACCTAATGTAAGGTAAGTGGTCAGTTTGCATATTTACTGTGGTGAGGGACTATAACTATGTCTTTTCAATGAAACTCTTTTGGAAGTATCATATCTTGAGCGAGATGGCACAATGGTTAGTACACTGGACACATTCGGGAGGACGACGGTTCATATCCACGCCCGGCCAACCAGATTTATGTTTTCCGTGATTTCCCTACATCGCTTCAGGGTGGTTCCTTTGAAAGACTACGGCTGTATCAGTACCCCATTCTTCCGTTACCCGATGGGATCGATGACCTCGCTGTTTGGTCCCTTCCCTCAAATAAACCAGCCAACCAATCATACCTTGACTCCAAAATCCTACTTTAGTTGTTGAAAGTTCCCACGTATTTGTATGGGGTATTCAGCTTTCGAATTAAGGCGTTAATGCAGGCAAAGTGGCTATCTCAGCGGTGTAGTAGTGGGAAACGTGAAAGAAGTGGCCTAAAGAAGGATTGCACAGTAATAATAACAGCACCATATTCAATATTAAATCCTGAAACCGACTGAGATTATCCTTCGATTAGTTTCAGAGTGACCTAGAAACGACAAGAGAAGAAAAAAAAAAGAAGAAAAAATGCAAAGCAGCTGAAGAGAAGAAAGAGAGTAAAAAGCAAACTAAGAGTATGAGACTCAACTATAAAAAAGCTCTTTCTGACAATAAATGTTAAGACAGATAGTGAGCATACTACGAAGAAAAATTGTGAAATTCAGGGACAGAAGAACTGTTGATTTAGTGTTGTGATATCTCTCTATCCAATAATTATTTACAGGATCGGAGGCCACAGTTCGACTTTTCTTTGTGGAAAGTGTAATTCGGGTCATGCTTCATAACAAAATATGTTAAGCTCTTTGTCCCTTACTTTTGAGTTTAAAACTGGCTACTCTGCCAGATAATGTCAGGCTAAGTGGCCATTTCACCACTTCATGAAAACTGATTTGTTTAACCTACTTAATTTGCTCCTAAAGCGTCTAAACTGTTCGATATTATATTTACACAATTTTAGATTGTAGTCACTCATTGTATTTCCGTCTACTGCTGCTCAGCTTAAAAATAAACTTAGCTTGGCCGCTTTCCCCGGCTCTTCCATTTTCTTCATAGAAGACTTCTAGTGTTCGACATTGTGTGTTGCGTAATATGGATAACTGCATAATACGAATCACAGAGAGCAAAATTTGAAAAAAATTTGTGAAGGTGCGAATAGGACTAGCGCAATGAGTTTTCCATGCAAACTTAATTATGTGTAGAGACACCTCATCCACTCCAGGTATCGATGATCTCGAATTTTGCCTGACATCGACATTGATAACGGCAACATACGAGTTCCACGAATTTGTAGGCTCCCCAGAAAGCTTTAAGTTCAAGTTTAAAGACGGATAACAAATGACAAATGAAATATTTTTAACAATTTGCCGATTTTTTAATTAATTTTCCTGTGAAACCTCTCGTCTTGCCTAATTTCATGTTTCTATATCATGCGAAACGGCTGAAAGCAAGGGGAAACTGTTGTTGTTGTTGTTGTTGTGGTCTTGGGAGAGCCAGTCATGACAAAACTCTACCATCTGGTGAGCAAGATGTATGAGACAGGCGAAATACCCTCAGACTTCAACAAGAATATAATAATTCCAATCCCAAAGAAAGCAGGTGTTGACAGATGTGAAAATTACCGAACTATGAGTTTAATAAGTCACAGCTGCAAAATACTAACGCGAATTCTTTACAGACGAATGGAACAACTGGTAGAAGCGGACCTCGGGGAAGATCGGTTTGGATTCCGTAGAAATGTTGGAACACGTGAGGCAATACTAACCTTACGACTTATCTTAGAAGAAAGATTAAGAAGAGGCAAACCTACGTTTCTAGCATTTGTAGACTTAGAGAAAGCTTTTGACAACGTTAACTGGAATACTCTCTTTCAAATTCTGAAGATGGCAGGGGTAAAATACAGGGAGCGAAAGGCTATTTACAATTTGTACAGAAACCAGATGGCAGATATAAGAGTCGAGGGGGATGAAAGGGAAGCAGTGGTTGGGAAAGGAGTGGGACAGGGTTATAGCCTCTCCCCGATGTTATTCAATCTGTATATTGAGCAAGCAGTAAAGGAAACAAAAGAAAAAAAAAAAAGACTAGAAGTCTTCTATGAAGAAAATGGAAGAGCCGGGGAAAGCGGCCAAGCTAAGGTATTTTTAAGCAGAGCAGCAGTAGACAGAAATACAATGAGTGATTATAATCTAAAATTATGTAAATATAATATCGAACAGTTTAGACGCCTTAGGAGCAAATTAAGTAGGTTAAACAATTTAAAACCTGGGTCCTAAAACTCTGCCTTCCCATTATATAATCTATCTGATATCTTCTAGTATATCCAGGGTTATTCTTCCCGAGGGTATGCAGCTTTACTGTATGATTAAATGATGATGGTGTCGTCTTGGGTAAAATACTCCGGAGGTAAAATAGTCCCCCATTCTGATCTCCGGGCGGGGACTACCCAAGAGGACGTCGTTATGAGGAGAAAGAAAACTGGCGTTCTAAGGGTCGTAGAGTGGAATGTTAGATCCCTTAATCGAGCAGGTGGGTTAGAAAATTGAAACAGGGAAATGGATAGGTTAAAGTTAGATATAGTGGGAATTAGTGAAGTTCGGTGGCGGAGGAACAAGACTTTTGGTCAGGTGAATACAGGGTTATAAATACAAAATCAAATAGGGTTAATACAGGAGTAGGTTTAATAATGAATAAAAAAATAGGAGTACGGGTAAGCTACTACAAACAGCATAGTGAACGCATTATTGTGGCCAAGATACACACGAAGCCCACGCCTACTACAGTAGTACAAGTTTATATGCCAACTAGCTCTGCCGATGACGAAGAAATCGATGAAATGTATGATGAGATAAAAGAAATTATTCAGGTAGTGAAGGGAGACGAAAATTTAATAGTCAAGGGTGACTGGAATTCGAGAGTAGGAAAAGGGAGAGAAGGAAACATAGTAGGTGAATATGTATTGGGGCTAAGAAATGAAAGAGAAAGCCGCCTGGTACAATTTTGCGCAGAGCTGAACTTAATCATAGCTAACACTTGGTTCAAGAATCATGAAAGAAGGTTGTATACATGGAAGAGCCCTGGATATACTAAAAGATATCAGATAGATTATATAATGGGAAGGCAGAGTTTTAGGAACCAGGTTTTAAATTGTAAGACATTTCCAGGGGCAAATGTGGACGCTCACCACAATCTATTGGTTATGAACTGTAGATTAAACCTGAAGAAACTGCAAAAAGGTGGGAATTAAGGAGATGGGACCTGGATAAACTGAAAGAATAATAGGTTGCACAGAGTTCCAGGGAGAGCTTAAGGGAACAATTGACAGGAGTGGAGGAAAGAAATACAGTAGAAGAAGAATGGGTAGCTTTGAGGGATGAAATATTGAAGGCAGCAGAGGATCAAATAGGTAAAAAGACGAGGGCTAGTAGAAAGACTTGGGTAACAGAAGAAATATTGAATTTAATTGATGAAAGGAGAAAATATAAAAATGCAGTAAATGAAGCAGGCAAAAAGGAATATAAACGTCTCAAAAATGAGGTCGACAGAGAGTGCAAAAGACTAAGCAGGGATGGCTAGAGGACAAATGTGAGGATGTACAGGCATATAACACTAGGGTAAGGTAGATACTGTCTACAGGAAAATTACAGAGACCTTTCGAGAAAGGAGAACCTCTTGCATGAATATCAAGAGCTTTGATGGAAACCCAGTTCTAAGCAAAGAAGGGAAAGCAGAAAGGTGGAAGGAGTATTTAGAGGGTCTATACAAGGGCGATGTACTTGAAGATAATATTACGGAAATGGAAGACGATGTAGATGAAGATGAAATGGGAGATATGACACTGCGTGAAGAGTTTGACAGAGCACTGAAAGACCTGAGTCGAAACAAGGCCCCCGGAGTAGACAACATTCCATTAGAACTACTGACAGCCTTGGGAGAGCCAGTCATGACAAAACTCTACCATCTGGTGAGCAAGATGTATGAGACAAGCGAAATACCCTCAGACTTCAACAAGAATATAATAATTCCAATCCCAAAGAAAGCAGGTGTTGACAGATGTGAAAATTACCGAACTATAAGTTTAATAAGTCACAGCTGCAAAATACTAACGCGAATTCTTTACAGACGAATGGAAAAACTGATAGAAGCAAACTTCGGCGAAGATCAGTCTCGATTCCGTAGAAATGTTGGACCACGTGAGGCAATACTGACCCTACGACTTATCTTAGAAGAAAGATTAAGGAAAGGCAACTTAGAGAAATCTTTTGACAACGTCGATTGGAATACTCTCTTTCAAATTCTGAAGGTGACAGGGGTGAAATACAGGGAGCGAAACCAGATGGCCGTTATAAGAGTTGAATAGCATGAAAGGGAAGCAGTGGTTTGGAAGGGAGTGAGACAGGGTTGTAGCCTATCCCCGATGTTATTCAATCTGTATATTGAGCAAGCAGTAAAGGAAACAAGAGAGAAGTTCGGAGTAGGTATTAAAATCCATGAAGAAGAAATAAAAACTTTGAGGTTCGCCGATGACATTGTAATTCTGTCAGTAACAGCAAAGGACTTGGAAGAGAAGCTGAACGGAATGGACAGTGTCTTGAAAATAGGGTATAAGATGAACATCAACTAAAGCAAAACGAGAATAATGGAAAGTAGTCGAATTAAGTCGGTAGATGCTGAAGGAATTAGATTAGGAAATGAGACACTTAAAGTAGTAAAGGAGTTTTGCTATTTGGGGAGCAAAATAACTGATGATGGTCGAAGTAGAGAGGATAAAAAATGTAGACTGGCAATGGCAAGGAAAGCGTTTGTGAAGAAGAAAAATTTGTTTACATCGAGTATAGATTTAAATTTCAGGAAGTCGTTTCTGAAAGTATTTGTATGGAGTGTATCCATGTATGGAAGCGAAACGTGGACGATAAATAGTTTGGACAAGAAGAGAATAGAAGCTTTCGAAATGTGGTGCTACAGAAGAATGCTGAAGATGAGATGGGTAGATCACATAACTAATGAGGAGGTATTGAACAGAATTGGGGAGAAGAGGAGTTTGTGGCACAACTTCACAAGAAGAAGGGAACGGTTGGTAGGACATGTTCTGAGGCATCACGGGATCACCAATTTAGTATTGGAGGGCAGCGTGGAGGGTAAAAATCATAGAGGGAGACCAAGAGATGAATACACTAAGCAGATTCAGAAGGATGTAGGCTGCTGTAGGTAGTGGGAGATGAGGAAGCTTGCACAGGATAGAGAAGCACGGAGAGCTGCATCAGACTAGTCTCAGGACTGAAGACCACAACAACAACAACAACGTATTAAGTGAAGTAACGTAAATGTTTTAATTAGTGAGTTTGTGAGCATCAAAATATGTGACTTAAATGGCGGTGTCTTCTGATTGCTTTTGACTTAGAAGTCTGAAGAATTTTTACACCACGAAACAACTTCAGACCTCAGTATGCAGGATTAATTTCAAGCTGATACGACAATCCGTTCTTATGAATAAGGGAACTTAACAGATGAACAGACAGGCAGATAGACAGTCTGATAACAAATGACAGAAAATACGTCCTTTTCATGTGATATAATTACACATTAGCACTTTCAGGATATTTTGCTTTTGTTTTTACGTGAAACATTGCTTCTTAGCAAAATTCATGATTGAAGGTCAACAGGAAGTACAATGCAGTTTTTAATGACTAAGATTGCGAAAATCAAGCTATGTGACATAAATGGTGGTACCTTTTGATTACATTGAATTAGAAGTTGACGTTTATTATATCACCGCGGGACCAGAGAACATAGTACGTGCATAAATTTCAACTTCCGATCTCCTCGTTCCCTCGTTCCTGACAAACAGGATTTTGAACTGGTGGAAAGACAGTCACGCAGGTAGAAGGACAACTTTATGACCCTAGAAAGGGTCCGTTTTAACCGACTGAGGTACAAAAAAAAAACTGACAAGTATGAAAAAAAGGAAGCTGTAATTAGCATTGAATGTAATATTATACTAGTTACGTTTATACAACTATCGTGATTTCAGGAGGAAATACACACAAAAGTATCGGAAATTACATAATTGCTCTGGTATCAAAGAAATCATAATACGCTATCCAGCAACAAATGGTAGTCATTTTTGACATCGGAGTGAAGTATAGTCGTCCTGCTAAAAGATGCCCCACAATTTTATTATAGCGCCGGGTGAACAGGAGAAGAAATCTCCGACCTTTCTGCGCCGACTTTGTTTGGTATTTATGAGTCCCGGAGGACGCGATTTGGTATTTCGCGAGGAGGCAATTTGCATGCCGCCCCCAGCTGCTCAGGCAGAGACACGCATATTTCTGCGTGGCCGACCGGGCGAATTAAATAGTTCAGCCGAGGAGTCGCCTCCTGGAAAAAGAGGCTGGGCGGTTCCGCCGAGAATCTTTCTCTGTCGTCTCCTCGGCGAGGAACGTCAACGTCGCTCTTTCTCTCTTTTCTTATTTCGTCGTTAAATCAAAACAGGATAAACACGTTTAGTAAATTACACCAATTCGTACTTAAGTGCGCCTGGCGCCGAATTTGAATATCCCTGTTTTCATACAGAACGCCGGGTAAAGGCAAACACCTTTTTCACATTTCCTTCATCTACACCAGCAGTTCACATTTGCAGATAATTTCGCTCAGAAGGGAAGAATAAGGGGTTCCACAGTATTTGATATTGTCTCGAGTTCTCTTCAATTTGCTCATTCGCTACCTCCCACGAATCACATCTCGTTATTTCCTACGTATGGAAGATACTAGTGGCAACCAACGAAAAAGACACGTTAGTGTGGCGGAAGGAACTCTCTGCCTGAAGTCGTTCAGTAGATGTAGGGCTACTTCAGAGAAGGGTCGCCTTCTGCCTACACCATAAAATAAGGAAAAAGCACATTTCGGCTTACTAACAGAAGGGAAACTACAGGCTTGTAATGAAGTTCTGGATTGACAAATCGTGATACACACCCCCACCTCGCATACTTTGGTGTAACTTTATAGTTAATCGTTTATGCGGCAGTACGTTCTTCAGACACTGTTTCCTTAACTTAACCCTTTATTTCTCACCGTTCTCAAATAATGAAAAGAAAATAATGTAGTGTCTTTCTATAGGTAACATGTTCTGTACTAACGTAATGCAGTGTCTAATCGGACGAAAATAGAAAGCATTACACCATGAAGTGCCACTCCGATATTTACAGAATTTGCTGTCGGTTCTTGGAGGAAGATACCGGTATTAATAACTTGAATATACAGTATTAATATTCCACAATAACATCAATACTATATATTAAAGTTATCAAAACTCCTATTTCTATCAGTCTCTGTGGAGACATTCTTCAAATAACGGTAGTCAGTGGTAAAACTTCCATTCAATTCAGAATTAACGTTCATCATCAGTATCTGTTTGAAACGTGACACACACGGCTGCAAATATGTCCCTGTGATCGTTGTGGCAAGGTAGAAACTCCCTCCGAATGTCGTCTAGAGGAACTACCGTGCGATGCCTGAGATACATACTGTGTCAGTAGAGAAACATTTATAGCTGGAGATTTCACTTTCTATTCCACGCATACGTTATGGGTGATATTTCAGGATACTGGGAAGGCCAGACAAGCATCTACGTATTCCTCGAAGTATTAGTTATATGGACTGCAGTATGGGTTCTGGCATTAACTTACCGAAATACTTGTAAATTTGTTTCAGAATAGGAAACTGGTTGTGAGCGATAATGGTGGTTTTCCCACTCTGTCGGTGAATGAGATCTTATGCTACTCCGCGTGTGTTCGTGGCGTTGAGATGTAAAATTAATCGTCTCCCTGTGCCGTTCGAATTTGTTCTCAATTGAGGGATAACTACTTTGTAAACAATAATTGTTAAATGTTGTTTCTGAATTCTTCAGGATATCGTATGTTACATAAAGGCTATCGCTGTCGGCTACGTCACTTCTCCACGAAAATTCAGTTTATTATTAAAGTAAAATTTTTATAACTACTCTTTATTTCAGGAGGTGGGTACTGGTCCGAATGTTACAGTGACTTCAGCAAAGTCGAGTACCGTACCGACAGCAGATTAAAATAGGCAAGGACGGTGCTCCGCAGAGTGAGCTACGTTGATGAAAAGACCCGTGCACCCTTGAGGGACTCTAGTAAACTGTTCATCTTCGTATGTAGACGGGTTCCTTCATTTTTATCGGTTTAAATATAGTGATATGCGTTCTTCTTTATTTTACATGGATTCCTTAAATAGCAGTGACATTCTTTTGGCCGTCACAATTTTATGTGTGTGGATGCTGATGTTCAATGGCCTTGCGATAAGGTACTCTTGAACAGTCAGATTTCTATTATTTCGTTTCGTAACTTTCGTGTTGAGAAACGTGTAACTTCAAATTCACTTCGAGGCTAAATAATGGGTAAACACACACAACGGTAAAACACATGTTAAAACACAGACACTTCAAAACAACGTTACATGCGAAGACAGGCCGCGACAGCAATAATAAATGAGAGCTCTCCCTGTGCGAGAATCACAGCACAGAACATGGAGGCACGGTGACATTTGGGGTTTTGGGTCCAGGAAGCATACACTGATAGCCAATGTGCTTAAGGTGACCACTCGCGTAAAGTTGGGAATGCGGGTTCGGGTCACGGTCTGGCACAAATTTTCTTACGTTACGTAATACATTTTCAGCTGAAGTCTAATCTCGTTCGCAATTCGGAGTAGACAGATATGTGCCGCGGGAATCCTGCACCCTGTGAAAATGCACCAGGGATTCTACAGACGCATTGGAGCCAGCATAACTGGAACCAACACAAGCAAGGCTGAACGCTGAACGTCTCAGTACACTACTCAATGTCTCAGTTACCTCAGGACCTGCACCATGCTAATCTATGTAGTCAGTGATATGGTGTCAGCAGTAAACAACGCACTGCTACTAGAAACGGCTATCCAGTTTCCAGTAATCTGGTATCTATGGTTCATGTGGCACTTTATTTGTAATCCCGGGCTAGATTTCAGCTGTTGCCATCCGATAGTGTCTGCAAGTCATAGCCGGTTGAATATCTTATGATATCCCTGTCTGTCTGATCTGTCAGTATGATGCTAACATGTTCTTCATTTCAGTAAGTCTACGATTCTCAAATTCTAGAAGATGGTGCCAAGCCACATATAGATATTCAGTGGGCATATTGTATTCTGATCTCCATGGGTAAAGTTAGGGTGACATTAGACACACGCAGCAGTCATAAAGATATCACACCACACTTGTTTCGCAGGTAGGCCTTTTTCTGTACTGAAAATCCTGAATATGAGCTGAATATAAAAGCTAAATTTCAATAACCTTACCCCTTCAGACATGGGATACAGGAGTGGCAGTATGACAGGTTTCGTTCAAGTTGTTGAATGAGAGGCGATCCGTCGGTTTACAGCCATAAGAGAAATGACAGTATGAGCATTAGAATGCAAAATGAAGCAATAAAAGTGCAGGAATTTGGAACAATGAATTTCAGATCTATGATGATGTTGAACCACGGAATTAGTGGCTAAACGGAGTACGATTCCAGTGACGAAACGAATATTATCTACAATAAAAAAGAGTAATAACACAATGATGAACGACCAACAACTCGCGAGAATGTAAATTAAATGCAGGTTTCACTACCGTTCCGTCTGCTGGACCTTTCTTTACAAAAATGAAATAAAACTGGAGAAAATTATAAGCAATAACGACTGAATCCAAAACTATTAAGGGAAGAATAAATGATTGAACTCTTCATTATTAAATCTTTAATTTATACTTTTTCAGTTAGTTCCTGAAACGTCTCTTCTTGATGCAGACAGTTCCCAAAGACGCTTCCAATTTCATCTTTTCTATCACACTCTGTCAGTCAGCATTTACTCGCACTGTAGTCCGATTCACGTCATCCTTCACCTAGTCCTTAAGCGTTGTTGGTGTTCTTTCAACTGGTCTTCCTTCAGGTTCTGCCACTTTCAGAACTTTTCTTGATAGTCTCCCTTTTCCGGCTGTTTTAATGTGGCCTCATCATGTCAATGGACTTCTCCGGTAGTTCCTTTTAACAGACTGCTTTATTTCTTATTCCGTGCCTTCTTGTCTTATCCATATATCCTCTAGAAGCCACATCACCGTCACCCTGTCGCTCAGATCTTCCTGTGTCCAGGTTCAGTATTCCGGGCCGTAGACCAAAATTCGTAGATAACATTACAGTAAAAGATCGATGTAACGATGTCAGGTGTGCCATGTATTCGGGTATAATACGGCATAAATTATATCCCCCAAAGTAAAACATCGTCAACGAATGATTTTTGTACTCTAAGCAAATTTTATGAACTAGAAAAAAATGTTATTAAGCCAGCATGTAGCCTTTCTGCAGTATAATTTGCTGCTGCAACCTCCAAGCTCTTTAAAGAATAACCAAAATAGATGGGCTTAATTAATCTCAACCTACTGTTTCTCTTGTAAGCATATCAGGACTGTTGTTGGGCGGGAGATTTGAATACACTCCTCACGTTTCACAACGTGACCCGATCAATAAAGTGACCATACAACAGTGTTTGGTAGAAATCGAAATGAGCACAATCATCACTTGGGTGATCAATTACTCATTCATTGTCTAGATTTTTGTCTGCTTGTTACGAGGTCACGTAAACGGAAAGCGTATACTGTGACTGTTATACTAAAAATTATTGGTTTAAAGAAGGATGAAACTAAAGGAATTTTATCTCGCGAGTGTGGTGTAGCTGAAGAAACTGTCAGAGGAAAGGGTGAAAGAAGAGAATAAACACCGCGCAGGGTAGCAGCGTGGTCGATGGAGCCTTGTCCCGGTTCGTGCGGTTCCCCCGTCGGAGGTTCGAGACCTTCCTCGGGCATGGGTGTTTGTGTTGTCCGTAACGTAAGTTAGTTTAATTAGTTTGTAACCTAACCACAAATTTGCAAAAGAGATCGTAAATTTAGAAGCTTTGTTGGACACTGTTTAAAGTGATGTGGAAATAGACAGAGAAAGGACTAATCAGGACAAAGATCTGGCCAATGCCTTTATAGGTTGTTTTTAATAAAGAGAAGTGAAGATGTGCCACTCTCTGCGACAATTATTAATGCTCAAGCTGAAAATTTTCACTTTGATTTACATGACAACAAAGATTTTATAGTTTCCATTGGGTAGTTTTCAAGATGAAAATGTCACCGTAGAATTCGCCAAACAAGCACTGGAGGAGAAGTAACTTCATGTGACAATGAATCCTCTTCACAGTTTCCTGGAACAATACGTAAAGTAATGGCTGATACAAGTTTAAATGATCATTACGTGTATAACTGCTATAAACAGCACTTTATTATCTAGTACTTCCGACCTGCACTCTCGAAAAAAAGAAAAAGGCAGGAAATAAGACAGGTCTGAAAATGAATAAAGACAGAATAACTCCCCTATTTGCCAAAAATAAATCAGGCAGCCTAAGTCTGAATCTCTTTGTACAGATAAAAGCCAAAGCCCTAGATTTTTAAAGCGTGTAAACATGTTATCATTACAATTTACTTACAGGCATTCAAAGAATTCTTGGATAACAAAAGAAGTGCAACTAAACTATGATAACTGTCCAGCTCATGCATTTATTGCTCTGTTGCAGATGGAAAATCAAAAACTTAATTTTTGCCAAAAACCATGACGGCTTTGATTTAGCCGCTGGTCAGGACATCATACGAATCTTCAAGGCTCATTATAACCGTAAGCTGCTCAATCCAGCAGAAAATTCAGATGAGGAAATGGAAATTTTGAAATATGTAAATTTTAAGAGTGTTGCGTATTCAGTAAGCTTCGCGCGACAAAATATTGACCCTACCTCAACTAGGAATTGCTGGAACAAGTGTTCCTTTGAAGAAACAGCTACAGATGAGCGCTGAAAAGACACAAATTTCAGTAGGAGTTGAAACGTCATAGGTTTACGCTTCATTTAACTAACTGATTAATTTCTACGTGTTTAATAATTCATTTTACGCCGAGAGCGTCCTTTCAATGTTTCGCCTAGTTAATTAACCTCAGGATTCAAGAATACTTCCGTGTATATTTTTTTCTTCTGTTGGTATCACACCTCCTCTCTCATCCTTTGATCCCGTGATGTATGTGGATGGATACACGTAATTATGCATGCAATATATAATAATCTGCGTTAGTCAAAGATGGTAGCAGTAGGGTTGTTTAGCACCAACATAACGACGTGAGCAGATTCGGCAGAGAGTTCGTGATTCCAAAGATTGTGGGGATGAGCAGGGCAGAGTTTGTGAGGTTGGTTCCCACTGAGGTCCTACCCCCACCACCAGTTCTTTTGAACGATTGGCGGTTGATCCTGGAATGCGCCATGTTAGGACACTATGGGGCCGCCGATTGAACGAGACGGACGCAGGGGTGCGGCGCTCGTCATGGATGTTGAGAAACATTATTCATAATGTAAGTCTTTTGGGGTAACATTGATCATGAAACATGTTCAGGTGTGAATTAATACCGGGAAACGTTCAGCGATATTGTATTTGTAGAAATTTTTCAGATTAATGTGTTTCAACTAGCGGACTTGGGCGCGAAGTGATTGAGGGCATGAAACAACGGTTCTTGTTCTTAGGTCAATAGCAGATAGGTTCATTAATGTTTCATTTGTTGCATAGTTTAGTTCCAGATAGAAGCAATATAAATTTTCCATGATTCAACGATTTATTTTACTCGTTTCTTTGTTGTCGAACTTGGCCACGTGTTGCGAGCATTCATAACGGTAGTCACTAGATTTGCCTTTCGTTAATCACAGCATGAATAATGTGGAGTCATGAAGCCTGGGCTGGTTTGCTCACGTTGCATTGCGGTTGCATAATACGCGGTTTCAACATGAACTTATCCGCATGGTACTGCATGTGAAGTAACACAAGTAATGTTTGAGAGAGTGAAAGGTGGTATCCTTCCCTTCTCCGCGCGTTAAGTAGGTGTGACAATAACTAAATGGTGTTAAGAGGCCACCATTCAGTAACATGCATTTTTACCCATTTTAATCATTAGTGGATGTAATTGACCACGAAGTGTTGTATATGTTTCCGGTATGACCAGATGCAAGAGATAGTGACTGCTTCATGAAGGTTTTGTCACTGAGAGTGGTAGTTTTCTTAAATATAATTGACTTCATGTATGTTTTGTCACAGAGAGTAATAGTTTTATTAATATTATCGAAATAAATCAGAATGATAATTGAAATTCTCTCTTAGCGTTATTTAGTATCCTTCATCCATACCACTGAGATAATGACCATATTCTATGAATTTTCAATCCAGGCATATCCATTGTATGCATTATGCACTTCATGCGGCTAACTGAATTCATAGTATCAAAAAAAAAAAAAAAGTCTTACAGTCCCTAATGTGCGCGTATTGTTCCATGGCAGTTTACCGTTGTTGCGTTATCCGTTGCTTCATTTTTAAATTAGAATACTATCTTTCCTAGCGGGTTTGATCACCCACATCTCAATTTATCGGGCCTAAGTGAAAGAATTAGACACATAGCGGTAGAAATGGGAACCATGGAGCACTGCGTCCGCTGGTATTAAAGGTAGATACTTATCACATGAAAATTAATCAGCTTAATAAACGAGGGGTAAACTTTCAGAGTTACATCCAGTTTGCACGCAATGCTCTACGCTGCTATGTTGATCCTGAAGACAAGAACCGTTGGGTAATCGTCGACAATGAAAAGCCGATTTCGGAGATCATAGATGACAAGGACGTCATTGATGCTGTTCGAAATGAGAGTAACGAAGCACTCGACGATGAGAATGATGAAGCTGAAGAAGCAAGCACAGATAATGTTCCCAGTATACGTGAAATACTGGATAATATAAATAAAGTGATAACGTGGATGGAGCGCCAAAGTGAATCAAACCAAACTGAGTTGTTGCACCTGATGAGCAAAATATAATATACACTACGGAATCTGCGTGAAATGAACCTCCAAAGAAAGCTAACTTACTTCTTTAAGCTGTAGAATAACAACGTACCGTAGCTGGCAGGCAGTTTTCTAAATTATCAAATTTATTTGTTAGTGTGCTTCATACATTCAGAAAGGCTCTAAGTACTATGGGATTTATCATCTGAGGTCAACAGTCCCCTAGAACTGCTTAAACCTAACTAACCTAAGAACATCACACACATCCATGCCCGAGGCAGGATTCGAACCGTAGCAGCAGCGCGGTTCCGAATTGAAGCGCCTAGAACCGCTCGGCCACAACGGTCGGCACACCGTATTGAAACTCGTGTTACTGTCTCGTCGACGTTTGACTTAAGTTTGCTTAAATGCTGTAACCTATTTGGTAACTTTCTGTAATGTTTTACTTCTAACATTCTTTAAATATGAACTCAATATAAATCAGTATGTATAACATTCCGTAATGTGTTCTTCATAACTTTCCATGCGTATTTGTAATTAGACGGCTGACTCTCGATATACCGCGGGTACGATACATTGTACGACTAAAGCATATTCCTCGACAACCATGTTTTGTCGGATTTCTACTGTATTTGTATACCAACATTCCTAATTATGTCCGAGACAACAACAAAATTTAAGCAATGTTCTATTGTCCTCGAAATTTCGTCCTTCACCTTTCCTTTCCTGGTTAGCGTAAATTAATATTTGAACAGTGACTTCCGTCGAAATTACTAAGCTTTGTTTAAGTAGCTTATCCTACGTGCAAGTAAAACGACATGAATGGGCCTACGCAATCCTTAAATCAAACGACAGTTTATGCAGAAACACAACTCTCACCATAAACATTAGCGCCACCACACTGCCTCGATGACCAAGTCAGTTGTTATCGACAGCGAATATTAATTAGCAATGTGTGAACAAGTAACATCAACCTCTTAGGTGCTTGACCTCAAAGCAGTGTTCTGCCGTTCCTTTCTTACCCAAATATTACACGTGTTCACATGTCAAATCATCGGCCGTTGTCGAGGACGTTTCTTGGCTCCACACCCGTAAATTATTTGAAGACACAATACTCCGGGGAAAGATTCACCCAATGAATCTCCTTCACTACTATATGAACAGGTCGTTTATTTAAAAACTTGTCTTTGTTAACATCTGGAAAACCTTTTTCAAGTTCAAATACACTTCTTCACAAACAGTTTCTAGATAACTGAAATACTTTTGAGCCTCACACTCCATTTTAACACGTATTAATTTGTTTTTGTTGACTTCACTTTCTGCTATTTGTTTGGTATCAAATGTGTGACAATGTTGTAAGGAGTGTGTCAGAACTGTCTATTACATAAAACAATATATCCAACTCAACGCTATTCTTTGCACTGTGTAAGCACTCAAATATCGATAGTAATAATCTGAGGGCAAAATATGCGACCGCGGTTCTAAGCAGCCGGCCGGAGTGGGCGAGCGGCTCTAGACGCTACAGTCTGGAACCGCGCGACCGCTGCGGTCGCAGGTTCGAATTTTGCCTCGGGCATGGATGTGTGTGATGTCCTTAGGTTAGTTAGGTATAAGTAGTTCTAAGATATAGGGGACTGATGACCTCAGAAGTTAAGTCCCATAGTACTCAGAGCCATTTGAACCATTAGAATCTAAACATTGTTGGGAGACGAGGTCTGTCTACAAGAGTGAAAAACTAGTGAAGGTCGAGAACTCGGAGACAGAAGACGGTGAGGGCAGATTTTACCACACTGAATGCCTGATTTATTTATATAGTTAGGGGAGATTTAGATGTCTTAACAACTCTTTAAGATTGAATTAAAGGTAAAATTCGCAAGCATACTGCAAAAAGAACTGCAGGGTTAGGCTCGTGATCGTTAGGCCGAGTTTGCAATAATCCTATGTTTTGCTTGTCAGTGAAAAAGCCTCCTTATCCTCCAATTAACAATAATTAGTCTCCTTATCTAAATAATATGCGTTGGTTACTGAATGTTAATGTAACTTTGAAACTAAAATAATTTGTTAATCTGGCTCTCAGCTATTACTGACATATATGTAATTTGTCATCGTCATTATTAATAATTGTTCCATGATGATTCTGGAGTTTTAGACTTAATTACTGAAATCCCTCCTCAAAAGTTATTTGGTAGTTAACAGGAACCAAGCAAACTCCTTTTTATTAAATTCACTCGTAGTAAGAATAAACTTCAGCCGCTGCTGCTTTGCATTGCTGTAAACCACGTAGAAAAAGGCAGTCCTCTAAAGAGATGAGTGCAAAACTTGGGGCGAGAACAGAGACACTGACACATCACAAAATGTCGTGTATTCTGAGCCAGTAAATTCCGTTGCACAAGTCAGATTCTGTATCACTTGTAAAATTCTTGTTCAAAACGCAGTCAGACAGCTTAGGTATTCATTGTTAAAAGTTCATTTGTTCCTGTAGTTTTTCATATTCAAATTCACAGCCAGATGGCTTATCCAAATGTTTGGTTTAAGTTTTGATATAACGATGTGTTGAGGGCTTAAATGACACTAAAACTGACACTCGTACAACACGCACACAATGTTATGCAGGTCTGATTCTGTTTACTGATAGCTCAGGTTGCTTATGGAGTCTATTTTCACAGACGAACATAGGCAACATCAGCTTTAGTCATGTTACATATTTGTTGCATATACGTTACAATGTTCGTGTCGTTTTCATATAAAAATATATTGTTTCGATTCCTGCACCTAAGTTTCATTTTCACAATCTCTGATTCCAAATCTTGTCTACTTTCTTTTTTATATTTCACCTATTCCATGAAATTCCGTTTGATTCCTTGACCTGTATCTCCAACATATGAGTACATTTTGCAATTACATATTTCTTTTTCCGACTGTATTTTTCTTCTTCGATATTACAATGGCGGTACAACGACATCGATCCTAGCAGTTAAACCAGTGGAAAAATGCTCTTATCAAAGCAAATGCGAATATGCTCCTGTTTAAAACACTCTGACTGAAAAGAGGAATACTAGGAGCCTCATTCAGCCATCTTCGTCACCTTTGAAATTTTTACCAAAACGTATGACGTGTGAACATATTCGTGCTCTTTTTAACGTGCAACGCACCTCTCACTCACACAATCTCCCTGACTATAACTCGCTCACACCATTATTCCATCGCTATGAATCGGTCATTCCCATCCATACATAAAGGGCCATTCTCATTCACTCTTTCAGCCGAACTCATTTTCATTATCTCTTTGTGTCTGTGTGCCGGCATTAAGTTGTTACGAGTTCCGTAGGCTTGAATCCCTGCGCCGCCTCTTCAGGACTTGCTGTGGCACAGCGCCGGGGGCGGTGCGAGTGTGGCGTCGTCTGCTGCCGGCCAGTCCTCGCCGGCCACATCGTGACCTCTCCCTGCTGATCCTCCAGCCTTCAGTCTACAGAGTCAGGTCGCTCTCCTGCAGCAGGCTGCACCGCCGTAACATTTTTGTCTACATCGGTGTCAGCGCCGCTGCCATTGAAATTTGTTTTTACAAGTGGTTAAGAGACAATCCCTGCTGGTAGTGTAAACTGTTGGGCGCTGCTGAAAGACATTGTCGATGTACTTTAGCGGGTGCTAGGTCTGGTTATTGTACCGGTGGGATTTAATGCTTGCAAATTTGGGCTGTTGGTAAGTAGACAGAGTGAAGCTGCCTTGAATTTAGAATTTTTGGGGCAGTCTTATTCATGAACGGAGTGTTGAATTTTTCGTGATTTAAGGTGGTGCATTCTCAAAATCAGTTATCTGTGTACTAGCTGTGGCGCTCAAGTCATTCAATTACACGTTCAACTGACCTAAGCCATTGTAATCAACTATTTGATATTACATATAATTTATTGTGTCAAGTATTACATTAAATATTTCTCTTACTGGTGATTTTTAGCTTTTAAAATGTTTACTGTTTTTAAAATTGTAATAAATAGTTGTTCAAAATAATGTCATATCCACTTCCTTCTAGCCATTCCACCCACTAGTTGTGTTACGACCCTGTAACTGTCACTGTCCCTGTCTCTCAGCCACCATCTCCTTCGTTATGCCTTACTACTACCCTCTCCTTCACTATCACAGTCTCCCTCTTGCTCTTTCTTGCTGCTGCTGTCTCATTCATTCCATCCCACTGCTGCTCTCTCTTCTGACTGTCACCGTCTGTCTCTCCCTCTTTGTCACTGTCGTAGACTTGGTCTCCCATTATCACTGGCTGTCGCCCCACATTCGCATTCTCCTTCTCTTTATTCATCTTCCCATGGCGTTGCCTCCGCCACTCTTTTCCTAGCGCCGTTCTGTCACTACGTCCCATTGCCGTTGTGTCCCCTATTACTCTCACACAGCCACTGTTCCCTTCGATCTTTCCGCAACACTACTACTGCCCACTATCGACTAGTATTTATTACTTTTCCGTCTATTAGCCAATGTCACACTTTCAACACAAAAAAACGCGAATATCTTTGCATGCCAAAATTTTTCGTAATTTTTTTAAAATTCTACCCATAGTAGAACTACATAGCTGGTGCCAAAGTTTTCTTACAGTTTTCAAAGAAGAGAATATTCGCCTCTGTATCAGCAAAATTTATATAACTATTTGAAACTGAAATTACGTAAAACCAATTTTCCACCTCAGGCCGAATACTAAGTGCGCAGAAATAATGCAAGGGCTAGAATACTGCATCACGGGGTTCAGAGATCACTTACGATGATGGGGGAGACATCTTTACAGCACATTTCTCCATCCTACCTCACTATATTTCAGTTTTCGCCTCACACTAGATTCTACGAACGTAGTTTACGTGTACAAGCGGGGTAATTTTGGAGCTTTGCATTTCGGAAATGGATAAAGATGTCAAAAAAGTTTCACGGTTGTTAGTGACCCGGATCTTAGAAATCCACAGCAAAAATTTCAGCCATTAGCTGGCTTAGCTGTCTCGAATCCGAGGCTCCTGTTTCGTACGAAAAAAAATTGTAAAATAAAGCATACTTTGTGGTTCTCTAAGGAACCGTCCATTAGCTAACAACTATGAACCTCTATCTCTTAACGTCTTGAACATCTGTGCCTTTGAAATGAATAAAGGTATCAAGAAAATTTTCGAGTTTGTTCGGGATTGGTATTTTAGGTATTATTTCGTAAAAATGTGGACAGTTTCCTATACTCAGCCTTATTGGATTCCACGGTTCGGTTTTGGTACGAAACTCTTTCATATAGTTTTCTGATGACCCACTCGTTAAGTAATAAAGATTTTTTGAAAATGGAAGGACGGTACTTTTACACAAATGCCTATAGAATACACAGCGAAATTCTGAGCAACTTTCTGATGTTATTTATTGTTTACATTTCGCTTCATACTGTATTTTAGGTTCGTATTTTATGTGTAGAAGTTGGGTACCTCAGAACCTCTGTATCTCGGAAACGGAAAAAAATATGGAAAAAATGTCAAGATTGTTCGAGACAGGTATCAGGAATATAAGGTAAAAATTTCAACCATTTTCTGTTAGTGGACGTCGTGGCACCCGCACCTCTGTTGTGCTGCGACAGATTGGCATTAAAAGTTTTTTGGGGTTTTCTAACAAACAGCCGTGATCAAATGATGGCTCCATAAGCCCCTTAATGTCCACTGTAGACCACATTAAATGGAAATGAACCAACCAATTTGCTGCATTTGCCTAAACAAGAAGAAGTATGTAACATTCATACTATGAACCTGTAGTGCGGGGTAGTGACACTAAGACGATCTTTTTGCTAGGTGTGCGAATGAATTGTAACACGAGGGATATCCAAAACCCTTGACCTTATCTTTCTCTCGCCATTAGATTCATAGGTATGAGCCCCAGAAGAATTCCATTTTCAGTTTCTTTGTTTTGTAACATATTCATGTTAGTTAGCTGATGCAGTCACATGGACCCGATTTTAAGGAATATGTCGATTGTTTCATATGCTTAGCAAACTCTTTAGTAAGACATTTGAGTGACACTACGAACACTTTTAACACGTTTTGTAGCATCACTAGCACTGTGTTAGCAGCCAGGAGCTGGTAGTTGCCAGTGTGGCAACACGTGGGTGACAATACTACTCATTTATACGTTTTTGAGGCAAGGACAATCGGCCGCGCGGAGGTGCCGTGCGGTCTAGGGCGTCCTATCACGGTTCGCGTAGCTCCACCCGTCTGAGGTTCGAGTGGCCTTCGGGAATGGGTGTGTGTTGTCAGCGTAAGTTAGTTTAAGTTTGATCAAGTAGTGTTTAAGCTTGGGGACCGATGACCTCAGCAGTTTGGTTCCATGACACCTTACCACAAATTTCCTAATTTCAATGGATAATCCAGCGCAGCGGCAACCGTATAGCAAGCCAGTTGATGTCACCTCTCCGGGGCAAGTCTCTTGTTATGGACAACTTGAGCACGTGTCGGATTTTAGTGAATCAAATGTACACCAGAAACTTATAAATAGGACCGGATTTGGTGGCATGGATACTTCTCGTATCTGGAAACCAGATGTACCACCGCGACTGTAGAGCTACGCCGAAGCTATGCCAGGCGGAGAGATGGATTTCTACTGCCAAGAGCAGGCATGGGCTCGGGACCGGGTTGCTCCCGTCGCCAGTAGTTTTGACACAGTCCCGCCGATTTGCCATCCGCACCTCCTGCCGCCAATACTGAGTTTCTAGTGGGACAAAGAGCAGCCGTCTTCACCCGTCGCCACAGTGACACGAATGGAGCGAGGGGCTGCGACGGCTCTATTTTGCACAAGAAATGAGCACGCTGCTGACGTTAGCGGCCGTGGCCCTGAAGACACCCGACGTACTATGAGACTTTCGCCGGCACTGAGGATTGCCCGCTCTGCAGCCATGGCAGAAGCTGCCGCCCATACCTCAGCATTGGTTAGGGAAAACAAAAAGAGGCGTGGTAGCCTTGCTGCATCATGTGTTGGAGGTAATAAAAGTCAATCGTAACTGTCAATAGTGATTCCAATTGACCACCCTGTGACCCTACAGAGACGGTCAGTTTTGCCAACGTCACCACAATAAAGAGTGGAGAGTGTACTACCCTCGTTGCATGACAAAAATGGTTCAAATGGCTCTGGCACTTAACATCTGAGGTCATCAGTCCCCTAGAACTTAGAACTACTTAAACCTAACTAACCTAAGGACACCACACGCATCCATGCCCGAGGAAGCATTCGATCCAGCGAACGTAGCGGTCGCGCGTTTCCAGACTGAAGCGCCTAGAACCGCTCGGCCACTGCGGACAGCTGCAGCATGACATCTGAACAATAAATAGAGTACATTACCTTCATTGTGGGGTATGTGCAGTCGTTTTGTCTCGTTTTATTTATATGCCACCACTGCCGAGTAACGTTTGTGCCACAGACTATAGTATCTTTATTGTGGCGTGACGGCAGTTTCTCTTCTTCGCGTTTGCGAGGTCAGAACAAGTCAGTGAGTTTTATCAGGTATCAAATCAGTGTGTGACAACTGAATGCCGACAGTAATGAGAAGAGGTTTAAACTCAAGTGTTTGGTTTTACCTGGTTGGTATGGGCAATATTGGTGTCATGAGCATGAGGTGTGGCTCATTATATTTTAGCATACTAAGAGGCTCTCCGATAGGTCGTCAGATGCATTTTCTCTTGTGTTCGTTTGTGTAATGTGTAGTTCGAATCAGCCCAAAGAAATGTGACGGCAGGTTTCGACGAAAAGGATCGCATTGTTTCCTGTTACAAGCAAAATAATTTTTAAAGCGGAATTTTACTTGAGCATTCGACAGAGCAGTCCCAAACTAGTCTGGTGCGACATTAGTTTTAAGGGTACAGCGAAAAAAGGAGGAATGACATAATACTCCAACAGTGACTGAGCAGCAATTTGCGCAGCCGTAAGAGTCAGCTTTGGCCAGGACAGAGCTGTTGTTAACGGAGTGCTAGTTATTCTTCGTGTTTTACTGTCCCTTTTAATAAATGTCGCTAAAACGAATATTGCACTAGACAAATATGGGACCCTTTTGTTGAATGGGCACGTAATTTGAAATGAAGCAATGCTTTCCGTCGACTCTGTGTCTCGCATTAATGACGTAACGAGCAGTATTTGTTTGCTCAGACGAAAGCTACACTTCGCAGAAACGAAACTGCTAATACCTTCCGAAGCATCCAAGAAAATGCGACTGACGGCTCTTAGGAGAGACACTCTGCGTAAGCAGTTAACAGTGAGTAGTGATTAACAAGTTAAATCTATGAGTAGTCCACGTTTCAGTGTATAATAATAATTACGAGCAGTCACACAGGCGACAGTAATTCAGTTGTGGTTGGAAGTAATGTTATACTGTTGTAGAAAAGTGTTATCCTAAATTGCTTTTATTTTGAGTGGAGCAAGGAATATCGCTCAGTATTTAAGGATGTAAGGTTGAAGTGTTAGAACAGTCATATGTATTAGTGTTTCCCTCGTTCACGATTATGTAACATAGGAGGTAATCATGTCGCGTTCAGTACCACAGCCAGCGGGGATGCCGGTAAAGCGCTAGCAGGAAGGAAGTAGTGAGAATCTTAAGAGACGAAGTAAGGAAGCTGCGTGCGACGAATGCAGAACAATATATGAGATTAGAAGCACTCGATGCTGAATTGAAGGCAATAACATATTACGTATCTCTGGAGTATAAGGGAAAGTTGCAGAGAGAGTATGAGAAATGGAAAAAGGAAGGTGGGCCTCGGAATGTGAGAAATATGTTGATTTGGAGAGAATGGAAGAATAAAAAAGGGAGGAATCATAGTGGAGGGAGAAGGTGGAAGCTGACAGTAAGAGGAACAGGTTTGTGAGTGGTTTACGTGTTCCTGCACAACGTCCGACTACCGTTGATTTATGAACCTGTCTACCCTGAGAGGAATAGGACGGAATGTCAAGACATTTTTGTGCAAACGGAAAATTAGTAATAGGTAGTGTCGTAATACAAATTCCTGAGAATTTATGTGGGGCACAGAGTAATGACGTTACTGAAGTTAAGGGAACTAACGCAGAAGTACGAGTTCTGATATCCAATGGAACTGTGGAGTCTGAGGTGGAGAAAATGAGTGTTTGCTGTGCTGGGTTGACTAAGTGTGAGTACAGCAACATGGGTGATTTAAGTGAAGTAATATCAGCACCAGTGGCTGAAGATGAGTGGCGTATCAATGACAGAGAGCCTGAGTGGAACTGCAGACGACGTTCTTGTTTTAGGTATTGCAGATAATGCACAAGACGTTTCTGGTAGTTACCTAGCAGGTGTTGTCGCAGAAACGGTACAGGCACACATATTTCTCAGAAGCAGGTTAAACGGAGGAAAAGAAGGAGGAGAAGAGTTTGTAGAGTGAATGATCAAGTCGACAGAGCTTGAGAAGGTACGCCAGAGCTTAAGATTGTGGCAGGATTGCAAGCGGTGGGTCACAGCCATGCAGTGCAACCAGCTAAAGTATGCAACGAATTGTTTACAGCACAACTGCGGTCTGGTGTTCATGATGAGGGGGAAATGGATGACAGACAGAAACAACTCTCTTTCCTGGTGCCTGTGTCCCGCACTCCGCAGGGTCGGCATGGTTATCGTCTGATCTGGCAAGGTTAATTGAAGAGGTGGCCGGATGCCCTTCCTGTCGCCACCCCGGTGGATGAGATGGTGATGATGAAAACACAACACGATGCACAAAGACGAGAACAAGGACAACACAACATCCAGTCTTTGAGGGGAGAGAAATCCCCGACCCAGCCGGGAATCCAACCCGGGCCCCTTGGCCCGGCATGCCTTCGCGCTGACCACTCAGCTAAAGGGGCGGACGGATGGCAGATACAATACCAGTGTGAAAATAGACTAAATATCATGACAACAGTAACGACCGAACGCTGTTACCAGTGCAGAGCTGTCACGAAGTGAGTGTAGTGTAAAAGAGAAGCCATTAAGGGGTTATTCGCATGGTACAATTCCGCCACGATCTTGGAAGTTGTATGGATGAGCAGGAGAACGATAAAACGGAACATTTCTAGAAGAATTCAATCTGCAAGGAGACTTCAGTAGGAGAAATGAATGGGACAACCTGCGGAAGTGTTACGAATGGTAGCGTAGTATGGGGTTTTCTTGTAAAGGTGGATTTTGGTGTATGTTGTCATAGAAAGCGCAGGATGTAGTTCTAAAAGTTGTTCCAAAATAGAGCGCTAAGAAGCCACTGAGTAGGCAGATGAGATGTCACGCGTAAGAATGTACTGAAACGAGACCGTGTTATGGTAAGGATAATTTATTGAGGAAGAACCAGAGTTTGAATGTGTGGAATGGAGAGTTAGAAGGTCTTTTCCCACAAACTTCGTAAGAGGTCTAAAATATATGTTTCGTAGTATTTGAGTTAACCAGCAGGACAAGGGACCTTCGAAAAATTTTATGAGATTAAGCAGTACGAGCGCGGGATAGATTTACCAAGCTGCAGATTAATCTAGTAACTGTGTAGTAGTTAATAGTAGCCAATATGGTATTATGTTATCGTTTTAAAAAGTAAGAGTAAGATTAATTACAGTAGAGAATCGGGCTGGAGCAGGACCTGAGCAACTGGATCTTCTTCGTGGAGGGGGCCGTGTAGTGCTGCTACCGAGTCTTGAATCTTTATCAAAAGTAAGAAGAAGTAGTTGGGAAGCCACCTTAGAGCATTGAAGTAGCAGCTGTGAACCGCTAGTCACCTTTGCGGCACCATGTGGAACGCAATTACACGAAAGGGAGGACTGCGAGGCTAGGAAAGCCAGGCGCAACAGTAAACTGCGATGCACTGCGGTAATCATGTAGCAAACGGGGCCGTGTCAGCACACCAGTGCAAGTCTGTTGTATGGACGACAGTATCAGGTGCCGTGTTTTAGTGAAATAATTGAGTGCCAGAGGAGTGTAAGCAAGTATGTGTTTTTAGGCACGGTCACATCTCGTCGCCTGCGTCGACTGCAGCACCATAACGTCAGAGCTACGCCGGACTGCAAGGTGACTGTGCACCACTAACAGCCGTCATGTGTTTGCGACTGGACTGCACCTGCCACCAGCACTAACAAGGAAATGGTCCAATGAGACATGTCGAAACCTACTCTGTAATTTCTTAGTGAAGAAGACAGCGAAAGAAATGCGCTACCAGAATTTTAGCTGCTAAGAGACACTGCAAATATTTTGACAAAATGTTGAAGTTACACATGTTTTCCGCGGTTTGTACAGCCCTGCCCGCCTAGCGCGTGACTCGGCTAATGTCAAGTGAGTTGGAATATTCTCCTTCCATTTCCACTACCGCTTTCGAGCCTTTCAGTTCCACTTTAACAAGATTTAAAATCATCTTGGGTAATTCAAATCTCTGCATTTTCTCCTACAGCTTATCTCTAGATACACTATCATAGAGATTCTTAAAATCAACGGATAGTATTGTCATAGTTTTGTTACAGTCCCAGTGTTTGGATATTGCTTATTTCAGTATGAATACGCTCAGAAGTTGAACAATTCTTCACAAATCTCGATTTGTACCTCATTATCTCTTTCAAACATGGTTCTGATTTCTTCTGGGGTTTCTTGGAGAACAATCTATAGGCGGTGCTAATCAATGAGCTGCCTCTGTAGTTCCTGCATTGTTGTTTGTCGCCCTTTTCATGAAATGGTGTTATTGTCGCTTCTGTCCACTCCTCTGGTATCCTTTGTTCTTTCCAGATGTTCATGAGCCTTGCTGCGGCTCGCGTTGGTGCTGTTTCTATGTTTCCTCCCTCTGTTGCAGGCCCGAAGGTATCATTTCGTTGGCATGGTTGCGGTTGTTTGCATTTTATTCGTGTTGACTGGCGCCACTCAGTTTTGCAAGCGTTGACTGTCCGATAGTGGCAGCAGCGGCGATTATCGATATGTAGTAACTGTTGTCCTATCTACGGGGTGACGTCGTTGTTTTTCCAGGCAGTCTGAGTGGGCCAGTTTGGTTGGGGACTCAGACGGAGCCAAGTCCGCGCAGTGCGAAAACACCTCGGGACCGCTGGTGGCACGCATGGACTGCTGGATGGAAAGGCTGTGGTCACGAGGGTGCACGATCTCGTCGTAAACCGGATCCAGCAAGCCTTAAGTAGAGAAGTGCTTGTACCCAAGTAGAGAAACCTCCACCATTGTGTTATCTCGCGATTCTCCTGGAACCTGGGTTCGTGCCGCTGCTCGCAGTGTCGCCGAGGCAAAGAGCAGCGAATGGAGTACTTTCTACTCTGGTGTTAGTGGTTCCTTTCTCGTTCCGGGCACTCTAAACACATTATTCTGGGGACATCGTGCAGACCGCCGGTTCCGACTTTGCCGTATTTTCCATCGTTGCATTTGGTTTATCGGACGTCAAGTAGCTTCAGCAAGGTTATCCTTAGTCATTCGCTACACTTCCACTAGTTTGAGTTACCATCTTGTGAAGTGAATTCAGCTCTTGGCTGCCTATCTCATCATTCACGAAAGTGTTTGTTGCCGGACCTTCTTAGTTGTCGATTTCTGGAGCAACATCTTTGGCCCCTTGAGTTACGAAGTTTACCAACATCTTATTTCACCCATTAGGTGGTCAGGTTCTTGATTTTTCAATTACCCTTTGCTGTTGTATTTGCTGTTTTACAGCAGGTTTCTAAAATTTTTATATTATTGCCGTTCCTGGCGTGTAAGGCCTTCAGCCGTGATTGAGGTCATTTGCCCTAAAATTTTAATTTGGTATTTTATTTTAGCAGTAAGCGGTTAAAATCTTATTTACTGCCATTCCTGGCGTGTGATGCCTTTTGCTGTGTCTGTAGCGACTTGCCTTTAATGTTTCAGTACCGGTAATTTATGAGTTGCAGCGAGCTTTAACCAATCCCTCATTTATTACGATTCCTGGCGTGTAAGGCCTCCTACCCAGATCACAGTGGCTTGTTTTTAAAACATTATATGTTGTATCTGTATTTAAAGGTGATTTACTAAATTGTACCTCACTGCAAATATTATTATTTACACAGTTATTTATTCCTTCCTTAATAAGGTGTGGTATTTTATATGTTGTTGAGTCTGGAATTACTGTTTCAAAAATAAATTGTGTGTAACGGTAAAAGGCAAAAAATAGTAACTGCTTACGGCCCCGCCCGCAATCGTAACCGAATCTTGCCGTCCCTTGACCACCAGTTTTCAGTTCCTAACAATTTTGTGTATTTCTTTGTAACTTTTATTCCTCCTTTCTTAATCAGTTCAGCTGTTATACCATCTCTCCCTGGAGCTTTGTTGTTTTTTTTTTATATTTTGATTGAGTATATTGTCTCTTTCATTATCAGTGGTTCTACGAAAGGCTTTACACTATGACAACCATGTTGTGGTTCCATTTCTGCACTTCCATCTTCAACGTTTAGAATGTCCTCAAAATATTCCCTCCAAATTTCCATACCTTTGGATAATTCCAGAATTGTACTGCCACTTTTATCTTTCACGCTATACATCCATGGTATATACCTTTTTCTGGAAAATCTGACATCTGTAAAAGTCTCTTCCATTCCCTGCACTTTTATCCTCCTCCGCTATTTTGACTAAACTATTCACATGTTCTCTCTTTTTCCTTCTGAGAAGATTTTTAGTTTCTCTATTAACATTTTCATATGCTTCTTTAGTTTCGTTAGAATCGCCTTGTAGGAGTGTTTCCGCTGGGGCTCCTCTTCCTTTCACTTTTTGCTCACATTCTTCTGAAAACCATAGGTTTTCCTTCGTCCTGGAACTTTTTATTTTGCGATTCATTGTAGCACAGACTGTGCCACCCGTTTCCAGTTTTTCTGTTCAAGGATATCTAACTTCTTGCAGTGGTACAAGATCAAATTCATATCTGTCGAGTTATTCTAACAGAATATTGAGAGCTCCAGGTGTTGCCAAAGTCCTTGTGCTCCACGTTCTAAATCGTAAGTTCTTGTTCGTAAGCCGTTTTCCATATTCCCTGTTTCTATTTTCCTCCGAGGTATTTTCTTGACTTTTCGTTACGAGATCTCTTTTACGGCACGGCTTGGTAGCCCATTGCTCAATTCCCAACCTGCAGGAACAGACTAGTTATTTTTCCACGGTTAGTATTTTGTTTCCTCAACTCTACTTTCCACTTTTTTCTACGATTAATGTCTCAAAAGCTAGCTATTGACGAGTTACTTATTGATGTAATTATGTTTACTGCCACTTTATAGTTCCCATACATAACAGACCCAGTGATGTAAAATGTATTTGGGGCGCGAAATGCATATCTCTTTGTAGGCTTCCCAAATATATTCAGGAGGCAGGCCCAGCGTATACATCTGCACGGTATTAACATCTTGTTATTCATGGCGACACGGCTACTTCATTCGCCACACGAAGTAGGCTCCTGCCGGAATATCAATGGTATTTTTCACCCTTGTCCACTCCGAAAAACAAACTTCCAGCAGCAATGTTTCAATTACGTAATACCTTTTCAGATAAAGAACATTAAATAAATCTGTTCTACAACGAAAAAAATAAATGTATAGCGCTTCACGTATCCTGGAGGTTTCACGTATCATGGAGAAATTAACAAACCCTGGCGACAAGTAAAGTGCTTTTCCTCAATTCTCTTCTTTTTTAAACTAAATCTAATGACTCAGTATTTATCATCTCTTTCATGAAGTATGAAATTGTATTATGAGGAAAATATACTTGCTGAAATTAAAGTTTCCTTAGCGCTATTTGGCCTAGGTCTTTAAAGTCAGAGTAACTTTGTCCTCGCACAACTCAGTTACTTCGCTGTAACCATAAAATGAAAAGAAGTTACTGCCGCACTCTTTAAAAGCTGATAATCGAAAATATTATTCATTATTCATTATTCATTATTCGAAGATATTATTCATTATGAAAAAGTTTTTGACGCTAATGGATGTCCCTTTCTTATTTCAATTCTTCCATTTTGGCTGACACGCTCTTTGGTAGCTAATCATATGCGCTGATTGAAGGGAAGTACTTCAGCGACTGAAAACGTGTAATGCCCTTATTCTACTTGTGCCTTTGAAACACATTATTACTACTCACTTATTTTTTATATGTGTTAAGTTCCTATGGGACCAAACCGCTGAAATCATCGGTCCCTAGGCTAGGTTTACACACTACTTAGTCTGACTTAAACTAACTTACGCTAAGGACAACACACAAACCTATGCCTGAGCGAGGACTCGAACCTCCGACGGGGGGGAGGGTGGAAGGGTGGGGGAAGCCGCGCGAACCGTGGCACGGCGTCTTAGACTGCAAGGCTACCCCGCGTGGCTATTACTACTAATACGAATACTAGAAACAACTTTTTGTGTTAAAATGCTCTGTTTTTCCTTATATCAACTATATTTGAAACACTCGTAACGCAAGGAATTGCCCCTAAAGATAAAATCAGATTAATAAAATGTTTCGTTAAATGTAAAAGGCAGTAAAGTCTGCAGATTACTTGAAACTTAATTAAAGGTATATGACAGTTAATGCTAGGAATGAGCCTACCAGACGGAAAAACTGAAATAGCTATCCGTTCCCAGTACAAACGTATCAATAGGTTAGTTTTTTCCAATAAAGAATTCTAGACAAAAATAAGAAAACTCCTTTTATCTCGCCGCAGATGCAAAGTCACAGTGTAAAGTGATGCCTCCAAATTTTTCATGTGGACGCTCTTAAACTTTTTGAATAAAACAACCATTAGAACGTTGAACATCTTTATTCTTGACGGCTATATATTTATTTCTGATCAGGGTCACCCTGGCATGGAACACATTACTCCCAACGAGAGACCAGATTGTTGATACCTCCACTGTAGAATATGCAACTTTGTTGAAGGAGACACAACGTCACCTCTGTGTGCACCGCTTCATCAAGTGAAGTCGTCGAAGATAGTCTGTAAGTTTTGTAAACAGGTGAAAATCGGATTGTGCCAACTACGGACCGTATGTTGGATGATCAGTGACAGAGAACCCAAAGTGTCAGACTGTTGCAGACATCGCAGCGCTTATCTGTAGTCTGGTATTGTCATCCTGAGCGACAGGATGCTCCATGTGGGAACAAACTATTCGATTTTCAAACAGGATTTTGTTCCTCACGTACCAACATCGTTACGTTATACGCCGCCATGTTACATGCTACAGCTCAGATCCCCCTGGCGGTAGACAGATGCAAATATTTCGACGTGAAGAATAAAGGTGTAGAAAGTTGTTAACGTTTGATTCATTCAAAGACGTACACCAGTTTTCGCATGAAAAATTCGGAGGAATTAATATTCAGCACGCCCTCGTTAAATACAAATCATTTACTGTCAGATACTTTGGGTAGCCACAACGATGAATAGCATCTTCCTTTGATTTTACAATTGTTCATCATGAAATATTGTTCGTTAAATATATTGCAGTTACCTCCGCCTGAAGCAAATTGTACGGCAGTAAGTCCTATTAAAAGTCTTTGAAAGAACAAGTAATTTATTCTTTGTTATGAAGAACAATTACTCAAATTAATAGAAACTCGTCTGAAGTACCAACCGCATATAAAATCGCTGTACCCATCGTGCTTCGACTGCGTAGAGGTTACTGCTTCTACTAGTATCTATTTACCAACCCTTACTTTATGAGATACGAGCATTTGTTTTAGGAAGTGCCTAACGATATTTGTCATATCTTTGCATTAGTACTTCATTAGTAGGTTCAGCAGTGTCTTTTGATGGCTTTCTGCATCACAGTGCTCTAGGTACCGAGCGCTATATTCTGCTGTTCCATTACATATAGTATATGTTATTTTACTGTAATTAACTCTTACATACTTAGTAGATGACATGATTTCTTTTTCTTCATTTTGCAGTATTTTATATGATTGCTAGGTTCAGCATAAAGTCCATTCCTTTTTGCACAATTTGTTAGCAATGTAAGCGTACTACACCCTAGGTCATACGGGGCACAGTATTTTCTACTAAGCATTAGAAAATATATGTGTTACGTGAGCGCAAGCCATCTAGAATGGGAAATAACCAACTGCTATTTGATAAGCTGTTCACTCAATTTTTCTAGTGTCTCAGGAACACAGGTTCTCTTGGGATCCAGCCGGCCTGTGTGGCCGAGCGGTTCTAGGCGCTTCAGTCCGGAACTGCGCGGCCTCTACGATCGCAGGTTCTAATCCTCCCTTGGGCATGCATGTGTGTGATGCCCTTAGGTTAGTTATGTTTAAGTAGTTCTTAAGTCTAGGAGACTGATGACCTCAGATGTTAAGTCCCATAGTGCTCAGAGCCATTTGAACCATTTTTTCTCTTGGGATCCAAGTGGCAAACGGTGAAATTCCTCATCCACACTCATGCCTGAGATGGAGGGTAGTGTGCTACAATCCAAGATCATGGTACCACTGCCCGACGATTAGCAGCAATAAGGCCTGAGACACCCTCTTGCGTATACTGAAATGTCCACACTAACTTCAACGCGACCAGGCTGTTAGGCCACCGGATCATCGTAGCAGGTTACAGTTTTGTCAATGACTCCTGAAAATGAGTGGTGGATATCCACTGCAGGGTGTAGGGAATTATTTGCTGACACAACGTTCACAAAGGATGATTTTCACATATCGCAAGTGTGGGATGATGAAAATTCCTATGCAGTTTCAGAAAGATAGCTTAAGCAACGTTTGTTAATGAGCGTACGGGCTGTAGGTTCTTCACGTTGGATTACAAACGTCACACGGACTACAACAGAAATTACAAGGATTTTACTATCTCGATTTTCTCATGATTATTCTACTTATTTTGCTAGAAGTTCAAAAACGTTGGCAAATACAATAGATACGATTCAAGCCCGATGGCGCAACATTTTTGCAGAAATGTGACTCTTACGTTGCAGTCCCCTCCTTCCCTCGTTCACAGTCAATTAGATCTTTCGTTATGGAGGTACCTGAAGGAAGTGCATCTCTCCACTGAATTCAGCCACGTGCACCACTACATGATTGCGTCTCAAATGCACTACAGCACTTAGTTTTAACGTGGTCTGAATGTAATTCCCGTTTATCCAGTCCTATGAAAAAGTGTTAACGTCTCAGGAAATGTTCATCTCAAATGGGGTGGGACAGCAGTAAGACATTTCACTCGCATTCAGTAGAACAACGTTACATGTCGTCAGGTCATTGAAATTTAATTTTTTCTGTAAATTCCCTGAAGTTCATAACGTAGGCTAAATGTGTCAATTGTTCCTCTGAACATCAGACATTAAAGGAACTTTACAGGAAAGGAACACAAAAAGGTAAAAGAGCTTTCACACACAGACACACACACACAGAAAGAGAGAGAAGAAGTACCCAAATTCCGCTCCAAACTCTCTCGGGAACAAGTGAACGCCGACGGGATAGGGAACACAAAAACATAGAGCTCATCGCGTTTTGCGAAGTAAAAAGACAATTATAAAGATAGAAAGTACACAAAGTACATTAATATGTATGTGCGGAATCCAAAAGAGGAATGATCATTCACAACAAAGCGTGAGTAGTAACAAAAATTTACGCAAGACATTTTGACACGCCAATATCACGTTTTCTAAAACCAACGGATGTGTTAACTCGCCAATAAACTTCACATTTACATCATTTGGTCTGAAGATGACAAGCCATCACTGCAGGACACCATACAGTTGATCCTGCAAAATCATATAATGTAAAATCACGACTAGAAGGAAAACGAACAAAAACTTACTTCAGGTCTCACATTTTATATCAGCTATAAACGATTTTTCACTTTTTAGTTTTCAATACACAAAAACCCACTGATGATGGCGCAGAGGTGCTGAAACACGCTTGGATAAAAAGTAAAAACAATATATTTGCAAAAAAGGTGGAACCCATATTCTATAATTCAACTGGAAACGCTGAAAGGAAGGACAACAGCTGAAGCTCCAAAAGATGAATAAGACAAACGTTATTAAATTCTACACTTTCATTCTGTATGTCTGCATATCCATTTCCTAATATAACACCCTGGCGATTAACACATTTCTCCCACGATAGAACAGTTTTTGGTACTATCACTGTAGAATTTTCAGCTTTTTTTTGACGGTGCCACAATGTCACCACTTCGGATACCGGTCCATTACTATCAATCTTAAGTGGTCTGAGATGTTCTTTAAGCTTTGGAATCAGGGGAAATTCAGAAGGAGCCAGGTCGGGACTCTACGGAGGATGACGGATGACAGTGAACGCAACACATCGGACTTTTGCAGATGTCGCAGCGCTCGTCTGTGGTCTGGAATTGTCCTGCTTAAAGAGAGGGCGCTCCACGTGTGGACGAACCGTTCGAATATGAAGCTCGATTACAGCACGCTGTTTCTCACACACCGATACAGTTGCGTCACACCGCCATGTTACATGCTATAATCCGAAGTCCTCTACTGAGAGACGACTGCAGACATGTAGAATTGAAGAATAATGGCGCAGAATATTAATAATGTTTGTTTTATTAAAAAACTTCAAGAATTTTCCCGTGAAGAAATCTGAGGCGCTATTTTTTGGCGCTTCCTCGTGATTACCTATACTTGACGTTAGACCCGATACTTTTCCGCACCTATTTTTATGACTTTCATCTCGCTTGTATGAACCCTAACGCTCTCCTGATTTTCCACCCTCTTTTTAGCAACATTTATTTATAAGGTGTCAAAAAAGAACAAGGAAAAATTAAGTTCAAGGTGAGAAATACAAAATATCAAGTCCTGTCCAGAAACACCATCCATGAAGGTTGGTTGCAGTGTCCCGTAGTATCATACTACAACAGAGTACTTCACAACTACCACACCATTTCCTTTGCATTTTCGTTGTTAATCTCAGACAGCAAATGTATTTGTTTTTACTATTTCTTGTTTACATCAATTGCTTAAAGAACTGTAAAGTAAATTTATTACAAAATTATGAAAATACTGCTGTGAGGAATCCAGCAGGTACGTTGGTAAAGTTAGGGTCTTTGCAATGCGTAATAGCAGTCTCTAACTAAAGATATTGTCTGCATGGCACTAACATCTTTGGTACACGAGAGCGTGTGCAGTAAATAGAGATGCAAGTTAGCTGCGTATGAAGGGACATGAGTAACTGAGGAAGGTAACCCAGGAGACACGTGTGAACTTCGTGGTGATAAAACGTCAGCGAAGGCAGTTTTAGGATAACGAGCAATAAATTGCGTGGGACGTATTGCAATATGTACTTGAGGACAGTTTCATGAGTGTTAACGGAAGAAGAGTATTGTGAGGCCGAATCTATTAAATTTTACTCTTAAGTGGAAGAAGAGCCTTTTGCTTAGTATCTATTGTCGCCAAATCACTACGTCGCGTCTACAGCTCCACCTTGAACTGAGACTGTGCCATTTCAGAGGTCTAGAAATGCAAAAGAATTTCGGTTGTAACAGAATCAGCTTCTGAACATTTTAGTTTTTTGTCAACTTAATTACTGACCAGTGTTAATAATTTTCCCCCATCGTTACCACCAGTATTAGGACCCTGTTTCTATCATTATAGTAACCGAGCGTCACGTGATTGTAACAAGATAATGTCAAATGCGAAAATTTTCACTATGCCAGAAAGTAAATTTTAAGTTTCGCTATTTCAGGGAAAAGAGAAACTTTACGATATGCGTCTAAGTATTATTTCAGTTTTGCAAAATTTAACTATATTTATTATTTTTTGTGAAATAAACTTATTAACTACAGAAATAAATTCTCTGGCAAAGTAACACGGCATAGTTTAATTCAACAGTATTATAGAGCTTAAAGTATTTGTTTTTTGTCTTATATTGGATACGTACTTTTGCTGTTAATTGTGTTGTAGTCAACGTCCAGCTATCTCTACGGTGTGGACACATCTGACGGAGTGTAACGTCCTGAATAATGTTAAGCCCTTTGTGATAAGTATCGCTTCTGACGTGTCGCAGTACAACCTGTTACACTCCGTAAATTTCAGATACCTTATATGCAGCAAGGAGACAAATTATACAGGTTTCGGTACTACCAGACACATAATTTTACCACAATTATGAAAAGAAGACATATCTCAATATTCTCGCAAAAGGTTTCCATTATGCTCATCTGCTTGCTATCAGTCACTACTGTCAGTATAATTTCAACGAAGAAACATCACAAAGTTATTTCCAAACAGCCGTTACCAGCCCACTGCCATTGACAAAACACTTCATACCAAACAAATGAAGCAAAGAATTGCCTTTATGAACTGTAGAACAGTTTTCCAATTCTGTCCAAGATAATTACGTGTGCAGCAAGTTGTTAGGAAACCGTCAACCAGCATAGAACGAGAACTGTTTAGCTATGTGAAACCTTCCTTTTGATATAAAGATCATGAAATCACCGTTCACCAACGGGCCTTCCTCGATACCTGCTGAGTTCCACAACAATTCTGGAGAACAGTCTACTGCATTCTCTCGTATTATCCGGATACGAGGAACTATCATGGGTACAATCCACATTCTTACTAGAGCAACGTACCTGATATTAGACTGAAAGAGCTTAACGTTGTTTTATCAATGTGCTGATTAAATCTAATAATTATTGGGTTGGGAGGGAGTCGCTGATAAACTGGGAGGAAGTAAGATGTTAGAATCGGTAACAATTATTTCTACGTTTTCTTGAAATCTCTAGGCGGGGTGCTGCAGCGTTCGATTACAATAATTAAAAGTACATTATAAAGGTGATGCAGTTTATTAATTACGATGTCCATGCCACCTGCAACTGTGAGTGACCTGCGAATATAATCATACAGCGTCGTAAATCTATCTTGATCACCTAATATTACATTTTGTTCAATAAAACGAAGTTTCAAGCAAATGCCGTTTTACAACCAGCGGACGCTAAACTTCATGACTGCCTTTCTTATGACTTTGTTCATTACGAAGATATGAACAGCACTACATCTTTTTTATGTAATTCTGTAGTACATTTCCTCTTCGGAAGATCTACTCAAAATCAAAATGTACCATTCAGAAAAACAGAATGTAGAACTGACTTTGACTTTTGCAATTTCTCCCCTGTAACCATTTTCGAATCTACATTGGAAAGACCATCGAGAACTACGGTAAAGTAGACATTACCATACTCATGTTTCCTGCCAAAAGGGTTACCAAGCTGCTGGCATTTTACCCATAAGAAATTGCAGAACTTCGTAGGTTTGTAGTTAAGGAAAGAATACAGGTACAGTATCAACTTTATTTTTCACTATAATCTGTTTATACATCACTCAGTCAGCTAAGCTCCCACATATCAGACATTGTGAAAATATGCCCTTATAAGACTGACTAAATTACAGCGACTGTTCAGAAGCGCTGGAAGCAAATTTTTACCCACACTAGCCGATAAGAAGAAACATTGAGATGGGAAATGGTTCCCACGTGATATGTTTTAGCAGTGGTCACAGTGATAACGTTTAATGCCACCACAGCCTGTATACTCTTCACGGCACAGTTCCTTACATTTGTCACTCCTTATCCATTCTCCATTAAAATTACATCTGCACACTGGAATAATTGATTTTTTTTTCGTTTCCGGAATCAGGTATATAAAGAGCTATGAGCAATTTCCTTTTTGCACAGCGAGATGTTTCTGGTATAGATATCATTCTGTGAAGAATATTTTCGATTTTTGTTCCCTCCGCTTGCTTCTGTCAGCCGGCACAAATTTTAGCTGAGGATATGTGAGAAATAGACTCGTGTGCTCTGCACGTTTGCGGTACTCAGTTATAACACTTCTCTAGAAGTTGGTTTCTGCTATGTATTCCGGAAGATACGACACACGGCCACACGCAGTAGAGCGCCCATCTGCCTGGTACTCATGTGCCACTGATTTAAACCTAGCCTCCAACACAGGCACAGCAGGCAAGATCTACTTTGTGCATCCGGGATACTTCAATTAATACATCTCAATCTAACTCCACTCTCCAGACGCAGATACACGCGGACACAGAGTTGTATGCAGTATCAGTACAATGTCAGTAACACACAGTATCAACACTGTATCAACAATACATTAAGACAGCACCAGGACCTTGTCTATAGCCACCTCCAGCAGTAACCACTGGAAATGCTGGAGGTGATCATGGTTATCATTCACCACTTAAAGACCAATCAGTACAAAAGAACTCCATCTATCGTCAGGCGTCAACTTCATATTAATATTTAGTGGTAGAATTTTTTTTAATAATACATTCTTCTCAACTTTTGCTAATACGTTTGCATAATTTTGCATAGTTTTGAGCAACTCTATTTTGCCCTGTGACGAGGTTGCATATGTCCTGCGTGACAAGAAAGCGACCTAGTAGCGGAGGCAACTTTCGACCACTTATTTACTGGCTACACCAAGAGCATTTGATGAATACAACAATTACCTTCATTGGACCACTCCCTCTAGTCATGTTTACTAAGCAAGATGAAGTGCATTATTCATGTTTATTATGCGTCATGATACGGATTACCATACACGAGGATGGCCAAGAATCCTTCATCAAATAAACACAAACACCGTACGGTCATATTCCCCTTACTACAAAGGCTTTTGCAGCCTTCCGTACTGTTGCTGTCTGGTTGTAGTCAATTCTTAATAAACTCCCGCGATGGTGAGTATTGTATCTTACCACATGACAGACAACATTTATGAAACGATCAAGCGAAAAACCTATGTGAACGCGGAAGAAGGTAATATAAATTAAAGTGAAATATTCACTGCTATTGGCAAAGGATTTCAAATAGACTCCGTATCTCTAGATTTACAGAAGGATTCTGACACTGGACCACACACACGGCTTGTAGTGAAATTGCTTGCGTATGGTATATCCACTCAGTTATGCGACTGGATTCGCAATTTCCAATCAGAGGGGAGAGAGGTCTCAATTCGTAGTAATTGACGGAAAATCATCGAGTGAAACAGATGTGATTTCTGGCGTTCCCCCAGGAAGTGTTATAGGCCCTCTGCTGTTCCTTATCTATATAAACGATTTAGGAGACAATCTGAGCAGACGTCTTAGGTTGATTGTAGATGATGCTGTCGTTTATCGACTGATAAAGTCATCAGAAGATCAAAGAAACTGCAAAACGATATAGAAAAGATATCTGTAAGGTGCAAAAACTGGCAATTGACCCTAAATAAAGAGAAGTGTGAGGTCATACACATGAGTTCAAAAAGAAATCGTGAAAATTCGGTTACACCATAAATCTGTCAAATCTAATGGCCGTAAATTCAACTAAATACCTAGGAATTAAAATTACGAACAACTTAAATGGGGCGGAAAACATAGAAAGTGTAGTGGGGAAGGCAAACTTACGACTGCCTTTTATTGGCAGGACACTTAAAAAATCTAACAGATGTACTAAAGAGACTGCCTAAATTACGCTTGTCCGTCCTCCTTTACAATACTGCTGTGCGGTGTGGGATCCTTTCTAGATAGGACTGACGGAGTACATCCGGGAAGTTCAAAGAAGGGAGCAGGTCTTGTATTATCGCGAAATAGGGGAGAGAGTGTTACAGAAATGATACAGGATTTGGTGTGAACATCTTTAAAACAAAGGCGTTTCTCGTTTCGGCAGAATCTACTCACGAAATTTCAATTACTAATTTTCTATTCCGATTGCGAAAATATTTTGTTGATGCCGACCTACACAAGGAGAAACAATCATCGTAAGAAAACAAGGGGAATGAGAGCTCGCACGATAAGATATATGTGTTCGTTTCTCCCTCACGCTATACGAGATTGGAATAATAGAGAATTATTGTGAAGGTGGTTCGATGGAACCTCTTCCAGGCACATGAACGTGTTTTGTACAGTAACCATGTAGATGTAGATGGAGTCGGTGTTTGCTTAAACCTCTTAAATTACGAGGCACATCCATTGCTTTTTTTCTTGGATACCAAAAGAGAATACGGGAGCAACAGAAAACCTAGATGTGTGTATGTGTCTCCAACAGCTCCAGAGAAAAATTCCAATGGCGTTCTCTTTGATGACGCGTATACTCGACCGAACATTCCATTATTTGGTTCCTTACTACTTGCTTCAGGTAATGTATCTCCGTAAATTTAACTGTTGGCTTACCTTCAGCATAATAGTGCCAGGCCATTAAAAACGATTCACACAGTGTGCAAAAATTAAGAGAGATTTATGTGCTTGAATACTTTTGCTATAACGTACATCGGATTCTACCTCAACGTTGCAGCGAGCTTGACGCATATTGCAGTACATCTGGCTTATGGATGAACTTGTATGAGGCTCCGTTACAAAATTGTTTTCCAACGTGCACGTAGCAAAAGATAGCCACTAGAGCAGGGACGTCCTTAAAGTACAAAATTGTTTACTTTGGTACCACATCACAGAGAAAGTATGTAAGAATCATTACAGTTGGAAGGGCATGTAGTAGTATGAGAATAGAATCGGAGTGTAAAATATTATCTGCAAGTAATATGGTTCCTATTACATTCTTCTTTATTTTCTTTTTGAGTCACCTGGCTGGCTGGTTTGATGCAGCCCGCCACGAATTTCTCTCCTGTGCCAACCTGTTCATCTCAGAGTATCACTTGCAACCTACGTTCTCAATTAGCTGCTGGATGTATTCCAATCTCTGTCTTCTTCTATAGTTTTTGCCCTCTACAGCTCCCTCTAGCATCATATGAGTCAGTCCCTGATGTCTTAAAAAGTCCTATCATCCTGTCCCTTCTTCTTGGCAGTGTTTTCCGCATATTCCTTTTCTCTCCACTTCTGCAAAGGACCTCCTCATTCCTTAGCTTATCAGTTAACCTAATTTTCATAATTCGTCTGTAACATCACATCTCAAATTCTTCGATTCTCTTCGGTTCCGGTTTTCCCAAAGTTCATGTTTCACTACTATGCAATGCTGTGCTCCAAACGTATATTCTCAGAATTTCTTCCTCAAATTAAGGTATATGTTTCATATTAGTAGAGTCTTCGCGGAAGGAATATCCTATTAACCAGTGCTAGTCTGGTTTTGATGTCCTTCTTGCTCCGTCCTTCACTGGTTATTTTTCTGCATATGTAGCATAATTCCTTAACTTCATCTACTTTGTGACCATCAATTCTGATTTAAGTTTCTCGCTGTTCTCATTACTTTCGTCTTTCTTCGATTTACTCTCAATCCATATTGTAATCTCTTTAGACTGTTCATTCCATTCAGTAGATAATGTAAATCGTCTACATTTTCACTCAGGATAGCAATGTCATCAGCGAATCCCATCACTGATACCCTTTGACCTTGAACTATAATACCACTCCCGAAAGTTTCTTTTATTTCCATCATTGCTTCTTCGATGTACAGATTGAACAGCAGGGGCATAGACATTATTTCTGTCAAGCACTCTTCGTATTCCAAGAATTTACTTCTTGGTCGTCCACTCTTATTATTCCTTCATGGTTCTTGTACATATTGTATCTTACCCGTACCTCTCTGTAGCATACCCCTATTTTTCTCTGAATTTCGAATATATTGCTCCATTTTACGTTGTCGAATGCTTTTTCCAGGTCGACATATCCTTTGAACGTGCCTTTCTTTTTCTTTAGTCTTGCTTCCAGTATCAACTGCCACTTCAGACTCGCCTCTTGGTGCCTTTACCTTTTGTAAAGACAGACTGATCATCTCCTAACACATTCTCAATTTTCCATTCTTCTGTATATTTTTCTTGTCATCAACTCGGATGCATGAGCTGTAAAGCTCACTGTGCGATAATTCTCGCACATCTACGCTCTTGCACCCTTCCGAATTGTGTGGATGATATTTTTCCGAAAGTCAGACTGTATACTGCCAGACGCATACATTCTACAGACCAACGTGGATTGTCGTTTTTTTGCCAGTTCCCCCATGGATTTTAGAAGTTCTGATAATGTTATCGAACCCCTCAGCTTTTTGATTTTAAGTCTTCCAAAGTTCTTTTAAACTCTGATCCTAATACTAGATCCCCTGTCTCTTCTAAATCGCCTCTTGTTTCTTTTTCTGTCACATCAGACAAATCTTCCCCCTCATAGAGGCTTTCGATGTTCTCTTTCCACCTAATCTCTCTCGACTCTGCATTTGACAACGGAATTCCGGTTGCACCCTTAATGTTACGACCCTTGCTTTTAATGTCACCGAAGGTTGTTTTGACTTTGCTCTATGCTAAGTCAGTTTTTACGACTATCATTTCTTTTTCGATCTATTCACTTATTTCTAGCAGGCATTTCGTTTTAGCTTCCCTGCACTTCCTATTTATTTTATTCCTCAGCCACTTTTATTTCTGTATTCCTGAATTTCCCTTAACATTTTTGTACTTCCTTCTTTCATCGATCAGCTGTTACTCATGGGCCCTTTGCTGTTACCTTCTTTGTACCTATCTTTTCTTTCCAGCTTCTGTGATTAGTATTACATATGAGATACAATGGCATCAGGCAGAAATATGTAATTGATGGAGATAGTCTTTGTCAGCACTGTGTGCACAGCAGTCATGAATATTCTGCAATGTCTAAATCCTGAACTTAAGATTACGTGAACAGATATTTTATTGGCTTAGAATACTGAAACTTAGAAAACAAGACAGAGGCTAACTATAATAGGTGCCGTTATGCCCAAACATATTTCGGTTTCCTCTCATCTCTCCGTGTTACGTTTACCGCTTGCATTTAGTTTACGGTAGACAGTTTGAACCAACAATTCCTTCCCTAAACATTGGGTGAAGTATATGATCTTCGTCTGCAGCAAGTAGTGACCCATTCATACAAATGGCGTAGCAAGGAAATTGGAAATGGGATTGTAATCACGAATTAGGTACTGGGAAATACAGAATATGGGTACAGAGGCAAAACAGTGAACTTTAATGTGTCATAAGTGTTAACGCTTTCACAACGCCAATAAATTTTTCACTAACGTTTAAGCGAGTACGCTCTGTTTTGTAGTGCAACAGCGATTTGATATGATATACTGAAATTATTATTCATACAGCGCCACAATCAGGCAATATTGCTTCAGAGGAAAAGTTAAAGTACAGTTTTCAAAACTTTGCTTAGCTCCAGGGCAATATAAGACTTATGGCTCCCCCTCGACAGTTAAAAAACAACAACAGTCAATAAAAGCGGCAGTAACGAATTAGTTTGAAAAGTCAAGAAAGTATTACGTGAAGTACAATGTTCGCAAACTTTTAGATGCTGCAACCAGCAAATTCTACAACGTCCGTAATCTGAATCTGAGTGTGATCCTACGAATTCAGCTAAATTCTGTGACTAAGAGTCGGATTCGCTGTAATCTACAGCGGTATGGACAAAACAGATAGAATTATCTTCGCAAGCTGTTCGCAGATCTATGTTCTCTGCAGTGTCCTATGCTGCAGTACAGCAGATCCGCTCTGACTCGGCATGCCGTGCTCCGGACACATTTCTGGGAAGCGAAGGTCGCTATGTGAATCTCTTAGATACGCTTTTCTGCACACAGTCAGTGTTAACAGCCTGCAGAAGCGTTGGGCAATCTCCATACCTAAGCAGGGGAGAAAGAATAGAGAGTGGTTTCTTTTTCTCTCACTTCTACGAGAGAAGGTAATGAAGTGCTACAGAAAGGAAGAAAAGCAGTGATGTTAACTGATTGTTTGACTAATATGAAAACTACATATTGAGTAGTTTTCCATGTGGCCGAAAATTAAAAGGTTTATTACCGATTGTGATGAATACGTTGGCTTCTGGGCAGTGTAGAAAACAGTTGTTGCGGTTATCAAATATAAGCTGTTTCCTTCTCTGATAACGGCGTTTTCAGTCCTTGACGTTCATCGTTTCTATGTAAAACAGGCGTGATTAAGACTTTGATTTGAAAATAAAGAAACAAAAATTTAAGAAAGAAACATTGTTGTTATCGATTAGTGTCTAGGAAGGTAGAGAAGTTCATTTACTTTCAGTTTACGTAAAACAAAAATTTATACTCAGTATGTTCAGATGTATCGTCTAAGCATATTATTTGGACCAAAAATTTTGTGTTTATACATGGTGGCCCACAAGAAACATTACATGTTTGTTACACATTCCGGAGGTAAAATAGTCCCCCATTCGGATCTCCGAGCGGGTACTACTCAGGAGGACGTTGTTATCAGGAGAAAGAAAACTGGCGTCCTACAGATCGGAGCGTGGAATGTCAGATCCCTTAATCGGGTAGGGGAATGGATAGGTTAACGTGGGAATTAGTGAAGTTCTTTGGCACGAGGAACAAGACGTCTGGTCAGGTGAATACAGGATTATAAATACAAAATCAAACATGAGTAATGCAGGAGTAGGCTTAATAATGAATAAAAAAAATAGGAATGCGGGTAAGCTACTGCAAACAGCATAGCGAACGCATTATTGTAGCCAAGATAGATACGAAGCCCACGCCAACCACAGTAGTAAAAGTTTATATGCCAACTAGCTCCGCACATGACGAAGAGATTGATGAAATGTACGATGAGATAAAGGAAATTATTCTTATAGTGAAGGGAGACGAAAATGTAATAGTCATGGGTGATTCTAATTCGGTAGTAGGAAAAGGAAGAGAAGCAAACGTAGTAGGTGAATATGGAATGGGGGTAAGGAATTAAAGAGGAAGCCGCCTGGTAGAATTTTGCACAGAGCATAACTTAATCATAGCTATCACTTGATTCAAGAATCATGAAAGAAGGTTGTATACGTGGAAGAGGCCTGGAGATACTGGAAGGTATCAGATAGGTTATATAATGGTAAGACAGATTCAGAAACCAGGTTTTAAATTGTAAGACATTTCCAGGGGCAGATGCGGACTTTGACCACATTCTATTGGTCATGAACTGCAGATTAAAACTGAAGAAACTGCAAAAAGGTGGGAATTTAAGGAGATGGGGCCGGGATAAACTGAAAGAAGTAGAGGTTGTAGAGAGTTTCAGAGAGAGCTTTAGGGAACGACTGAAAAGAATGGGGGCAATAAATATGGTAGAAGAAGAATGGGTGGCTTTGAGAGATGAAATAGTAACGGCAGGAGAGGAACAATTAGGTAAAAAGACGAGGGCTAGTAGAAATCCTTGGGTAATAGAATATATATTGAATTTCGTTGATGAAAGGAGAAATTATAAAAATGCAGTAAATGAAGCAGACAAAAATGAGATAGACAAGAAGTGCAAAATGGCTAAGCAGACATGGCTAGAGCACAAATGTAAGGATGTAAAGGCATAATACTAGGGGTAAGGTAGATACTGTCTACAGGAAAATTACAGGGACCTTTGGAGAAAAGAGAACCACTTGTATGAATATCAAGAGCTCAGATGGAAAACAAGTTCTAAGCAAAGAAGGGAAAGCAGAAAGGTGGAAGGACTATATAAAGGGTCTATACAAGGGCGATGTACTTAAGGAGAATATTATGGAAATGGAAGACAATGTAGATGAAGATGAAATAGGAGATATAATACTGCGTGAAGAGTTTGACAAAGCGCTGAAAGACCTAAGTCGAAACAAGGCCCCAGGAGTAGACTACACTCCATTAGAACTACTGATAGCCTTGGGAGAGCCAGTCCTGACAAAACTCTACCATCTGGTGAGCAAGATGTACGAGGTGCATTCAAGTTCTAAGGCCTCCGATTTTTTTTCTCCGGACTGGAAAGAGATAGAAACATGCGCATTGTTTTAAAATGAGGCTGCGTTCATTGTCAATACGTCCCAGAGATGGCAACACCGTACGGCAGATGGAATTTTACCGCCAGCGGCGAGAATGAGAACAGTTTTAAATACTTAAAATGGAGACGTTTTCCTTACTTGAACAGTGTGCAATCATTCGTTTTCTGAATTTGCGTGGTGTGAAACCAATTGAAATTCATCGACAATTGAGGGAGACATTTGATGATGGAGTTACGGATGTGTCTAAAGTGCGTTCGTGGGTGCAACAGTTTAATGAAGGCAGAACATCATGTGACAACAAACCGAAACAACCTCGGGCTCGCACGAGCCGGTCTGACGACATGATCGAGAAAGTGGAGAGAATTGTTTTGGGGGATCGCCGAATGACTGTTGAGCAGATCACCTCCAGAGTTGACATTTCTGTGGGTTCTGTGCACACAATCCTGCATGACGACCTGAAAATGCGAAAAGTGTCATCCAGGGGGGTGCCACGAATTCTGATGGACGACCACATGGCTGCCCGTGTGGCATGTTGCCAAGCAATGATGACGCGCAATGACAGCATGAATGGGACTTTCTTTTCGTCGGTTGTGACCATGGATGAGACATGGATGCCATTTTTCAATCCAGAAACAAAGCGAAAGTCAGCTCAATGGGAGCACACAGATTCACCGCAACCAAAACCGTTTTGGGTAACCGACAGTGCTGAAAAAATGATTGTGTCCATGTTCTGGGACAGCGAGGGCGTAATCCTTACCCATTACATTCCAAAGGGCACTACAGTAACAGGTGCATCCTACTAAATTCTTCTGAAGAACAAATTCCTTCCTGCACTGCAACAAAACCGTCCGGGAAGGGCTGTGCGTGTGCTGTTTCACCAAGAAAACACACACACACACATCGAGTTAACGTTACGCAACAGTTTCTTCGTGATAACAACTTTGAAGGGATTCCTCATGCTCCCTACTCACCTGACATGGCTCCTAGTGACTTTTGGCTTTTTCCAACAATGAAAGACACTCTCCATGGCCGCACATTCACCATCCGTGCTGCTATTGCCTCAGCGATTTTCCAGTGGTCGAAAAAGACTCCTAAAGAAGCCTTCGCCGCTGCCCTGGAATCATGGCGTCAGCGTTGTGAAAAATGTGTACGTCTGCAGGGCGATTACGTCGAGAAGTAACGCCAGTTTCATCAATTTCGGGTGAGTAGTTAATTAGAAAAATAATAGGAGGCCTTAGAACTTGAATGCACCTCGTATGAGACAGGCGAAATACCCTCAGACTTCAAGAAGAATATAATAATTCCAATCCCAAAGAAAGCAGGTGTAGACAGATGTGAAAACTATCGAACTATCAGTTTAATAAGTCATGGCTGCAAAATACTGACACGAATTCTTTACAGACGAATGGAAAAACTGGTAGAGGCCGACCTCGGGGGAAGATCGGTTTGGATTCCGTACCAATGTTGAAATACTGACGATACGACTAATCTTAGAACATAGATTAAAGAAATGCAAACATACGTATCTAGCATTTGTAGACTTAGAGAAGGCTTTTGACAGTGTTGACTGGAATACTCTCTTCCAAATTATGAAGGTGGCCGGGGTAAAACACAGGGAATGAAAGGCTATTTACAATTTGTACAGAAACCGAATGGCAGTTATAAGAGTTGAGGGGCATGAAAGTGAAGCAGTGGTTGGGAAGGAATGAGACAGGGTTGTAGCCTATTTCCAATGTTATTCAATAAGTATATTTAGCAGGTAGCAAAGGAAACAAAAGAAAAATTTGGAGTAGGAATTAAAACCCATGGAGAAGAAATAAAAACTTTGAGGTTCGCCGATGACATTGTAATACTGTCAGAGACAGCAAAGGACTTGGAAGGGCAGTTGAACGGAATGGACAGTGTCTTGAAAGGAGGGTATAAGATGAACATCAACAAAACCAAAACGACGATAATGGAATGTAGTCGAATTAAGTCGGGTGATGCTGTGGGAATTAGTTTAGGCAATGAGACACTTAAAGTAGTAAAGGAGTTTTGCTATTTGGGGAGCAAAATAACTGATGATGGCCAAGTAGAGACGATATAAAATGTAGACTGGCAATGGCAAGGAAAGTGTTTCTGAAGAAGAGAAATTTGTTAGCATCGAGTATTGATTTAAGGGTCAGGAAGTCATTTCTGAAAGTATTTGTATGGAGTGTAGCCATTTATGGAAGTGATACGTGGACGATAAATAGTTCGGACAAGAAGAGATTAGAGGCTTTCGAAATGTGGTGCTACAGAAGAATGCTGAAGGTTGGATGGGTGGATCACATAACTAATGAGGAGGTATTGAATAGAACTGGGGAGAAGAGAAATTTGTGGCACAACTTGACTAGAAGAAGGGATCAGTTGGTAGGGCATCTTCTGATGCATCAAGGGATAACCAATTTAGTGTTGGAGGGCAGCGTGGAGGGTAAAAATCGTAGAGGGAGACCAAGAGATGAATACACTAAGCTGATTCAGAAGGATGTAGGTTGCAGTAGGTACTGCGAGATGAAGAAGCTTACACAGGATAGAGTAGCGTGGAGAGCTGCATCAAACCAGTCTCTTTACTGAAGACCACAACAACAAGTGTACGGCTGTAGGTAAAGTTTATTGAATTGAAAAGTATATATGAGCCAATGTCCCCTTGCAGTAATGGAGCAACAGACTACACCAATTACTTTCCTTTCAGAGTATATTGATTCAATAGCCTCATACTTAACAATGACATACAACCATTAGCTCGACGAAAGATCCGTACCTAAAGACTGGAAATTGCACAGGTTACACCAATAGTCAAGAAAGGTTGTAGGAGTAATCCACTAATTTACGGGCCCATATCATTAACATCAATGTGCAACAGGAGCTTGGAACACATACTGTACGAACATTATGAATTATCTTGAAGAAAACGGATTTAAAAAACATCGTTCTTGTGAAACACAACTGGCTGTTTACTCGCACGAAGTGTCGAGTGTTATTGACAAGGGATTTCAAACAGATTCCGTAGTTCTGGGATTCCGGAAGGCTTTTGACACTCTCCCACACAAGCGGCTTGTTGGCGTTCCCTACGGTAGAGTTATAGGTCCTTCACAGTTTCTAATCTATATAAACGATTTGGGAGACAATCTGAGCAGCCGCCTAAGTTTTCTTTTGCAGACGAAGCTGTCGTTCATCGACTAGTAAAGTCATCAGAAGTTCAAAACAAATTGCAAAATGACTTAGAAAAAATAACTGAATGGTGCGAAAATGGGCAATTGACATTAAGTAACGGAAAGTGTGAGGTCATCCACATGAGTGCTAAAAGGAATTCGTTACATTTCGGCTACACAATAAATCAGTCAAATATAAAGGCTGTAAATTCAACGAAATACCTAGAACTTACAAACAATTTAAATTGGGAGGAACAAATAGAAAATGTTGTGGGGAAGGTTAGCCAAAGACTGATTTTGATTGGTAGGACACTTAGAAAATGTTATAGATCTAATAAAGAGAATGCCTACACTACGCTTATACGTTCTCTTTCAGGATACTGCTGAACAGCGTGGGATCCTTACCAGGCAGGACTACCGGATACAGCGAAAAAATTCAAATAAGGGCAACACTTTTTGTATTACCTCGAAATAGGGGGGAGAGTGTCACTGAAATGATACGGGGTTTGGGGTGGACATCATTAAGGCAAAGGCGTTCTTCTCAAGAAACTTCAATCACTAACTTAATCCTCCGAATGCGTAAATATTTTGTTGACGCTGACTTACATAGGGCGATACGATCAGTATGATCAAATAAGGAATCAGAGCTCGCACGGGAATATACAGGTGTCGCTCTTTCCGAGCGCTATACGAGATTGAAATAATAACTGAGAAGGTGGTTCGATGAGCCCTCTGCCTGGCACTTAAGTGTGATTTGCAGAGTATCCATGTAGGTACAGAATATGCGATGAAGAAACAGTAAACTGTAATAAATACCATGTCGTCGCCCCACATGTAGGTGACCCATTTCAAATGAGTTACTAAGAACTGCCACTGTCATTTGCGCTTGAACATGGCCTCTTCTATAACGACGCCGTGGGAAATACTTTACGTAGTACAGACTCTTGTTGATCTACTATTTGAGCAGTTCATTATTATATGAATTTATTAGACACTAATTAATGACGAGAAGAGCTACAGTACTTCTTCATCTATAGCGCACAGTACGTGCTCCCTATCAAAATAGTAAACTTAGTAAACTGTCTGTTCTACTACTTCAGTACTGCAGTTTTTAAATTGCTTCATGAGATAATAGCATATGACAAGAAGCCGTTCAGTAGATTTATACTTGTCCTTTATAGTTTGTATCAGAGAGAGCTATCCACTCCACGCACTCTCCCCAGTTTTATGTTATGGCAGTATTATTTTATGTGATAGTAGTTCATAGTAATAAGTACTTAGATACATGCGTCCGTTAGGTTAAAAATCCGTATTACACTCCAAAACTAGTCTGTAAACAAGTTGCTACAAAGAAAATATTTGCCTGTGTAACAAGCTGTACCAGAGCCAATGAACAGTGAAACAGTTTAACCTTGTCATCTTGCAAAATTATTCTGGCTAGATACAGGTAAATTCCATAAAAATGTGAATCAGGACATCTATATAATAATATGTCTACGGATGTTCTTAATGCGATCACACATGTACCACCTCGTTTTGTGTACAAGGCCGTTCTCATAGGTTAATCATAAATGCTGCAGGATTTTACCCTAAAACTAAGTTGAATTCTTTTGATCACAGCTGAGTTCTTCAAATACGAATACAAAAAATAGCACAATGTAAGCAACGGAGTTTGAGCAGCTCGTTTTGTTTCTTTAGTTTCCAAAGAACCACACTATTCCTTGATGGCATCGATAATCTTTTAAAGCAATGAAACACATGCAAAAAAATTCGTAGACAGCACTCCATCGTCCATCTGAAATCTTTTAATTATAACTGAAATGTTTTTCAGAAGAGTAGTCCATTTGCGAGTAGAAGTCCAGTAAAACGTATACAAACTTTGTGGGACTCTAGAAAAGTAACACAATGGAATCGTTACAAATGCGTATAATCTGCAGATTGAGAGAGTCGTCTGCACAGGGTAGACACAATGCCTTCGGACTATGTTCACAAATTTCTGCTTCGATTCCTGTACTCACTCCAGCTATTGTAGGAGAACTGACGTATGCTTGTCCTCCGCATGTTGTTACACCCAGACCATCCTCTTCAATAAACCTTTGCAATGTCTTCTGTTATATACACTAATTTTTGTCATTTTGCTGGAAGTTAATTAGAAATTACTCCTTTATCCCCACTTTTTAGTTTTCTTCGTGAACGTAATGCATGATTTCATTTACTTTATGTATGAGTGCTGTATCCAGCATGCAGTCAAAAATGACTCATAACTACACTACCGTTTGTGGAAATTGCAACACCGAGATGAAAACGCATGAATTTAATTAATTTAACACCACAGGTTAAGTACAAGACAAATAACAAATCATTACCTTTTCAAATCCACACATGTCCTTTGAGACCTAGTATTCATTTGGGGAAAGTAGGGGAAACGTGCGCAGCGGTTAAACATGCGCATCAATGTTTCTTTGATTTAAAAGCTTTGTTGAACTTTGTAACGAGTGCTACACCTAGCGGCAGATTAACGAACTACTTTCGTCTGGTCGCTGGGCAGCCATTACAGTCTGCCGTTCAGTGAGTTTGCAAGTGGTGAAAGGTGACGTTGTGATCTAATTTGCTATCCTCTGGATTTAAGACGGCGAGTCTCTATTTATTACGGTTTCTAAGTTTACTTGTGATATAGTTAAAGCCTGTATGTTATGGGTATGTTTTGACGTGAGTCCTGTTTGGTTGTAATTAGTATTAAGAAAATTGTGGCTAAAATTTATTTCCAAGTCACTATAGGGTAAAGGTGGGCACCGATGCGCACGTCCCCCCCCCCCCCCCCATGTAGTTACATAGCAGAAGGCCACCAACCGTTCGGTTTTTTCTCTTTGTTCTCACATGCCGAGAAAGTAGGTCCGGAAAACAGAGCAGTACAGTTATACTGTAGACACGCTTAAACAAGCAATGCATGCAGTGAGAACAGATGGGAGGAAAATCAGAGATGTCGGTGGGTTCTTCAAAAATGCATAATCAACAATACTAAAATGCCTCGCGAAGCCCATTAACGAGGTAACACAGCCAAGTTTGGGGCGTGCGTCTGTTATTCCAGAAAGTGTTGAGCAAGAAACGATTGATTTTATCGTCCTTATTTGCAACTTGTTCTAACGCCTACCACCTAAAGGCTTGCGGAAATTGGCATACGACTACGTTGAGAAGAATGGTATTAACCACAATTTCAACAAAGAGAGTGGCACAGCCGGCAAAGATTGGATGTACAGTTTTCTTAAGCGCCACCCAACCATCGGATTGCGGCAGCCGGAAAATACTAGGGTGAATAGAATCAATGCTTTCAGCAAGGAAGAAGTTAATCGATTTTGTGATAATCTGCTAGCTTCAAAAGAAAAAGTGAATATTGATCCCACTAGAATGAACAACCAAGATGAAACTGGCATAACCGTTGTACAAAAAAAGTGTTCTAAGGTTTTTGATACCAAAGGTTCAAAGAGGGTAGGCGCTGTAACTTCCGCTGAGAGGGGCAGGACCATCACTGGTGTGTTTTGTATGAGCGCTGGAGGTCATTTCATACCTCCTATGATGATTTATGCAAGACAACGAATGAGCGCAAATCTTCAGAAAAATGAACCGGATGGGGCCATTTACTGTTGTTCCATCAATGGGTGGACCAACGCAGAACTATTCAATGAGTGGCTTCTTCATTTTAAAAAACACACTAGCCCAACAACTGCTGAACTAGTGCTCCTCGTACTGGACAACCACAACAGCCACATTTCCATTGAGTTCTGTAAAGAGAACCAAATCCACTCTCACCACCTACAACCCTTGGACCTAACCCTTTTGGGCCCTCTGAAGAATGCTCTTTCTAGAGAATATGACCTTTTCATTATATGAACAGGGCACCAGATAATTACTGAGTACGAAGTTGCTGAACTTGTGAAGAATTCTACATTGTCAAAGGCCTTATCTGGCTTATGTGCCGCTGCTATTCACCCATACAACCCCAACAAGTTTTCTGAATTTTATTTTGCCCCAACTCGAAAACTAGACGAGCTAAGAGGGCCATTACAGAAGTTGGAAAGGAAAACATAGGTACAAAGAAGGTAGCTGCGAACAAACCATGGGTAACAGAAGAAATACTTCAGTTGATTGATGAAAGGAGGAAGTACAAACATGTTCCGGGAAAATTAGGAATACAGAAATACAAGTCGCTGAGGAATGAAATAAATAGGAAGTGCAGGGAAGCTAAGACGAAATGGCTGCAGGAAAAATGTGAAGACATCGAAAAACATATGATTGTCGGAAGGACAGACTCAGCATACAGGAAAGTCAAAACAATCTTTGGTGACATTAAAAGCAACGGTGGTAACATTGAGAGTGCAACGGGAATTCCACTGTTAAATGCAGAGGAGACAGGAGATAGGTGGAAAGAATACATTGAAAGCCTCTATGAGGGTGAAGATTTGTCTGATGTGTTAGAAGAAGAAACAGGAGTCGATTTAGAAGAGATAGGGGATCCAGTATTAGAATCGGAATTTAAAAGAGCTTTGGAGGACTTACGGTCAAATAAGGCAGAAGGGATAGATAACAATCCATCAGAATTTCTAAAATCGTTGGGGGACGTGGCAACAAAACGACTATTCACGTTGGTGTGTAGAATACACGAGTCTGGCGATATACCATCCGACTTTCGAAAAAGCATCATCCACACAATTCCGAAGACGGCAAGAGCTGACAAGTGCGAGAGTTATCGCACAATCAGCTTAACAGCTCATGCATCAAAGCTGCTTACAAGAATAATATACAGAAGAATGGAAAAGAAAATTGAGAATGCGCTAGGTGACGATCAGTTTGGCTTTAGGAAAAGTAAAGGGACGAGAGAGGCGATTCTGACGTTACGGCTAATAATGGAAGCAAGGCTAAAGAAAAATCAAGACACTTTCATAGGATTTGTCGACCTGGAAAAAGCGTTCGACAATATAAAATGGTGCAAGCTGTTCGAGATTCTGAAAAAAGTAGGGGTAAGCTATAGGGAGAGACGGGACATATACAAAATGTACAACAACCAAGAGGGAATAATAAGAGTGGACGATCAAGAACGAAGTGCTCGTATTAAGAAGGGTGTAAGACAAGGCTGTAGCCTTTCGCCCCAACTCTTCAATCTGTAAATCGAGGAAGCAATGATGGAAATAAAAGGAAGGTTCAGGAGTGGAATTAAAATACAAGGTGAAAGGGTATCAATAATACGATTCGCTGATGACATTGCTATCCTGAGTGAAAGTGAAGAAGAATTAAATGATCTGCTGAACGGAATGAACAGTCTAATGAGTACACAGTACGGTTTAAGAGTAAATCGGAAAAATACAAAGGTAATGAGAAGTAGTAGAAATGAGAACAGCGAGAAACTTAACATCAGGATTGATGGTCACGAAGTCAATGAAGTTAAGGAATTCTGCTACCTAGGCAGTAAAATAACCAATGACGGACGGAGCAAGGAGGACATCAAAAGCAGACTAGCTATGCCAAAAAAGGCATTTCTGTCCAAGATCAAATACCGGCTTTAATTTGAGGAAGAAATTTCTGAGGATGTACGTCTGGAGTACAGCATTGTATGGTAGTGAAACATGGACTGTGGGAAAACCGGAACAGAAGAGAATCGAAGCATTTGAGATGTGGTGCTATAGACGATTGAAAATTAGGTGGACTGATAAGGTAAGGAATGAGGAGGCTCTACGCAGAATCTGAGAGGAAAGGAATATGTGGAAAACACTGATAAGGAGAAGGGACAGGATGATAGGACATCTGCTAAGACATGAGGGAATGGCTTCCATGGTAGTAGAGGGAGCTGTAGAGGGCAAAAACTGTAGAGGAAGACAGAGATTGGAATACGTCAAGCAAATAATTGAGGACGTAGGTTGCAAGTGCTACTCTGAGATGAAGAGGTAAGCACAGGAAAGGAATTCGTGGCGTGCCGCATCAAACCAGTCGGTAGACTGATGACAAAAAAAAAAAAAAAAAAAAAAAAAAAAAAAAAAAAAAAAAAAAAGTGTGGAAGCAGCCACAGATTGTGACAGTCCTTCAATATTCGCAGCACATAAGACCCCATCGACTGTTACAAGTTCATTTGTTGGGCTATTTGATGACTCTACTTCCTCAACATCCACGGGCGGTTTTACTGAAAGCCATAAGAAGTTTATGACTTATCTACCAGCTTTTGACCTAAAGGAGAAATCTGATAGCCCTACGCCTACTGAGGTTAAAACAAGAAAGCTCAGAGGAAAGCAGCACTCTGAAATACTAACTAGCACACCATGAAAATAAAGTTTGAGTTGGATATAGAAAAGAAGAAGGAAAAAGAAGAGGTGAAACAGCAAAGAATTGCCAATAAAAACATGAAAGTTGCTAGAAAGCTTAATCTCGGCCATTGGCCTAAGCCTAATGCAAAAGGAAGTATGGATAAGAAGAGACTTCAAAACAAGAAAAAGGTTAACCAGACTTTTGGCTAGAAACACTTACAAAGAAGGTAAACAAAAATAAGATGATTGAAGAAGGATCAGACGATTCAGATGTTGACGAAGTTCCACTGTGTAATGACGAGGAGTCCAATGATATCAACATGGAGCTGTTTGACCCTGGCGCACTTCAAGGAGCCGACGACGAGATTTGCGGACTTTGTGGAGATCATGGTCAAGACAGGGAACTGTGGTACTTTGTGCGGAAGATGGTACCATGCAGCTTGTACCGCAAATGATTCTGCTAAAGATTTTATATGTGATATATGCAGCGAAGGACTTATGTAACTTGTCAAATCTGTAGACCCGTAACGTCAAAGAAAACTTTTCATTTTATTTGAAAACCAATTGTCCTGAACTATGTTAAATTTTGTAAAATTAAAACTTATGCTTAACCTAATCTAATAAGTGCCGTCTCAATATAATCTTTGGAACAAACCTAGTATTGTTTTTTGTTTCTCTCCAGGTATTACTGCGTATCAATTCTTCTAAGACGCGCACAATTACCCCACCCCATGAGAACGTTTCCTCGATGTTCGGGTAACCGTGCGCTTAAGTAGTGTCTTGGAATTTTGTTTTTGGTGTGTTTATTTTTGAATATTTTGGGTTATCTTAATTTTTATAGATACTAGAATAGTTTCTCTAAGTTTTGATATCAAATAAACTTTATTTAACGAAGTCAAAACTTTTTAGAAAGAGTTCCGCTTAGGTGAGCACATTTCCCCTACTTTCCCCTATATCGTGTGGAGAGAATGCGCTGCAATTAGAGCTGCTACACGCCGTGGCATTGAATCAATAAGGTTCTGAATACGTTCCTGAGGGATATCCCTCCACGCAGTTGGTATCCGAGCCCACAAATCCGTGACACCAGTTACTGGAGGACCGTGACGCACCAGGTGCCGACCAACTATATCCCAGACATGTTCGATGGGCGACATGTCTGGGGAACGTGCTGGCCAGGGAAGCAACGGTACTCGTCGCTCTTCGAAGAAGACCTGTACATTTTTCGCAATATGTGGCCGGGCATTTTCCTGTTGCAATTAGCCGGTTGAGACGTCTGAAGCAGGGTGAGTACCTCAGGCTCCACAACCTCCGTTAGGTACTGGTTGCTGTTCCAAGTGCTCGCAATACGTATGAAGCGAGATCGGTTGTTGTAACCAATGTTGTAACACCTGCTGTTTATCCGCTGTGCCGCTCCGCCATGAGGCCCTCCAGGTTGTGCTCACCGCGGTATCGATGGGCACGTATGCGGTCATCACTGTAGGACACGTTGTAGTGGAACTCATCCGAAAAGATTACATGTTGCCACTCGTCACCCCAGTGACGATGTTCACGTGACCATAGCAGTCAGAGGAGCTTGTGGTTTCTGGTCAATGGAAGCCGACGTAATGGTATGCGTGCAACCAGTCCAACCTGCAGCAGACACGTTCACACCTGTTGCAGTGCTCCAGCGACGAACCAACACTTTTGATGACGCTGTACGGTTTGTAATGGCCATGCGGAAAAGATTACGGTCATCCCGTGCTGTGGTAATGTTCGTGGTCCAGTTCCCGCTCGTCGCTGCGTACAACCTTCCTCTATCCACTGCTTACGCACACGCGTCACTGTCGTAGCAGCATGCCCTGTGTGAGCCGAAATGTCACGGTATGACAACCCCATTTCACGGAGACTGATCATTCTGACCCGTTCGAACCCGCTCACATGCCGATATGAGTCTCTCTGACGTCAACGAGGTATATTGGCACTCACTGTATTGTTTCCACCTTGTGTGACAGCTCTGCACCGACTACACTAGACGCAACACCGACCCTGTCGGATCGAGACGAGAGGGCTCTGCCCCGCCTACGTGTACCCCAAACTCGCTGCAAAACGTATCACGTATTGCTTGCACACCCGCCGCCACTTCCACCAATTGTGGCGCTATTCGGGTAATTCAGCTAAAGTCCGAAATAATATCTCAGATCAGCTAAGGAAATTCTTTAAAAGCCAAGCATTTACAAATTCCAGCTGAAGGCCATATTAAGGAAAATTCGAGTTCATTCTTCTTTATGTAATATAAGAGAGGCTTTAAAGATCAGCTTTTACACAGTACAACCGAAAAACATCTTAAGAAAACTTGTATCTTGTCGGTTGAAGACCCAAACAATTACCCAAGAATAATTGAAGACAACCTTAGGATAAACATTTACAAAACACGCCTGGGGCCGTATCAAGAATTCAAGATAATTAAAACGAAGCCTTACAGACAAGGATTTACGTATTAAAGCCACAGATTCTGAAACAAACGCGGCAGAAGGCCTAAATACAGAGCAACAGGAATTTTAAATGAAACAAGGCTGAAGGCCGAATCTTAAAGTTGTTATGAAGTTCGGCTGAAGGCCACATACTAAATGTAAAACAGACGAGATTAATACACAGCTGAAGTCCTGGCACAGCACCTGCAACCAAATGAAATGACAATTACAAACAAATAACAATGGTGCTCAGAAGTGTTCAGAGGGTCGGCTTTCGGAGGAACCTCTAACCAAAGTTAGGTGAGACAAGCAGCCAAGCGTAACACTGAACAATCGGGTGGCAACACAACCTAGGGACGGCTGACGAACCAATCAACAGCCTAATCAATTCCCTTCCACCCGACACACCCACTGCTCTATTACAACCGACCGACTGAGTACTTAAGTACGCAGACAACATTCATCTGCTCAGTGGAAATCACAGAAGCTACACACGGTTACACGTAAACACACTTGCACAAGAACCCGAACAATCGTAAAAGCAATCATTGTAGAACAACAAGGACGAATCAATTCGACACACAGAGAGTTTCCACAAGCGGTCGGCGACCAAATACACGTCGTCCGATGAGACGACCAACCGATCGACCAATTCAGGTTGTTCCCACAAAAGTTACGTGTGTTGGCAACGGTCGGGCGAGCCTTTGCTATCCGAAGCAAAATGCAGCTCCAACCCGACTCAACTCCATGTCCGTTCGGAACTCGGAGACACTGACTCGTATCCATCCATGCAGAGGTAACTCTTGCCCATTGGCAACGACATTTCTGAGCAACAAAGGAACCGACCCACGTCCGACACGATGACGAAGTGACGAGGCCCTGAAACGGTCAAAAGACCTAATACGCGTCGCCCGCTGAGACGACCAACCGAATGACTGACCAACGGTCGGCGAGCACCGGCTGTCCGCACCTCACTGGCGCTCCGTCGCCGAATCACTGCTGCTGCGTCCCGACTTCACTGAGCTCTCAACTCAACTCCAGACTCCCCACGACCCGGAAATACTATTGGTCGCTCCATAGATGGTACGACAGGTCACTTATCGATAAGCGCTGATGCTGCCACTCACGGGCAGGTAAGGCAGGAAGTTAGTCAAACGAGTAAATGGAATAAGGAAACGAGCCGGCAGTACCGTAAGAGAAGACGATAGTCAATAAACGGAATGAACACGAGCCGCGCACGGCTCAAAACGCCTTGTCTGTTAACAAAAGCTTAATCGTCCTGCTGTGTTTAGAGGCGTTTCACTTCTCGTATAATGAAGTCAGGGCCGGCCGGTTTGGCCGAGCGGTTCTAGGCGCTTCAGTCTGGAACTGCGCGACCGCTACGGTCGGGTGTTCGAATCCTGCCTCGGACGTGTATGTATGTGATGTCCTTCGGTTAGTTAATTTTAAGTGGTTCTAAGTTCTAGGGGACTAATGACCTGAGATGTTAAGTCCCATAGTGCTCAGAGCCATTTGAAACATTTTTTGAATTGAGTCATGTTGTGAGTTGGTAGGAGAGCCAACACCGGGTCACAGGAGGAAGGCGAAAGGCACGCGTTTTAGCTCACGCAGGCTGGCGTGAGGTCTGGAACAGGACAGGGAAATTAGACTTTAAAAAAAAAACGGACGTAGCAGGTGGAATACTTAACTTTAATCCATAAATGGTGAACGTCGCTCGTGACGGTACATTATTCATAATATCAATAGTAACTGGTACTGGCGCCTTCCTAGGTCGTAGCAAATGACGTAGCTGAAGGCTATGCTAACTAACGTCTCGACAAATGAGAGCGTATTGTGTCAGTGAACCATCGCTAGCAAAGTCGGTTTTACAACTGGGGCGAGTGCTAGGAAGTCTCTCTAGACCTGCCGTGTGGCGGCGCTCGGTCTGCAATCACTGATAGTGGCGACACGCGGGTCCGACGTATACTAACGGACCGCGGCCGATTTAAAGGCTAGCACCTAGCAAATGTGGTGTCTGGCGGTGACACCACAAGTCAGCCCTCAGATTTTCGATGTGAGCTCACTGGAGGGCAGGGGAAGATCTGTTGTATTTTCTGATGAAAGCTGGCTCTACTTCGTTGTCGGTGATAGCTGTGTGTTAGAAACAGGCTAGTTGAGGACTTGCAATCAACTTGCCCGCGTACCAAAAACACTAGACCTACACCTGGGGTCGTTCGCTTGACACCATCAACATTCTAGTGGTTGTCTCAGACAGGATAACTGCAGAGTTGTACGTCAATCAGATGATTAGACCAGCTGTGCTGCTCTTCATGGACAGCGTTTTACGGGAGGTTTTCAAACGGAATAACGCTCTCTCACATACCGCTGTTCTAACCCAACTTGCTGTACATACTGCCGACATGTTGCCTAGGACTAGTCGATCATGGGGGCATCGCCGGACGACAATTTTAGCGTCAGCCACAAACAGTGTCAACCGTCTCTGTACCGACGGAACAAATGGAACAGGCCAAGAACTCAATCTTACAAGCTAATATCCGTCATCCGTAGAACACAATGCATTCAACATTCTGGCGGTTTAACCTGTGATTTTGCAATTTTAATCACGTAAATATGTCACCTACGCAAAAATAGTCCCAAAATTTCATAACTCTACATTAATTAATTTTTTCCGTCAGTTTATATGAATAAAAAAATGGTATAAGAGTAAGCCAATCTGCAGATTTCTTCTCAGAGCGCATTGGTTGTGTGTGAGTCCTAAAAGGTCTTCAGGTCTGCTTATCAACCAATAAGAGAAGTATGGTGGTCACTTCCAACATCTGATACAGTCAGGTTAGTACCGTATTTCCTTTCCTCTGCAGCGATATTTTGCATTCTGGAACACATTTCTCTGCGCCACTTTTATTTGCCCCATCCAGTACTTCACGGTAGTGGTGTTCCCATAAGATGACGAGTGGTGTTGCAAGTTGTTGCAAGGGGACGTGTACCATTTGTCGCTCCAGTCAATAGCGTAATTCTGTTGTACCAGCCCATAGTGCGCACTTAGGGGTGCGCGTAGAACCGTAAGTGTCGATTTCAGTTCACGTACAGCGAGGTTATCTGTCCGTCATATTCAGTATGGGTGAAATAAAGCTATCACGGAAATTATTAGGATAAGAATCGACACAGATAGTTATCCGAGCATATAAATTCAACCACGGGGAATAAAGAGTAGAAACGGCCCAGTGTTCGTTTCACTGCAGCGTCGCCGGTTACCTAAATACGGCCGGCCGGAGTGCCCGAGCGGTTCTAGGCGCTTCAGTCTGGAACCGCGCTGCTGCTACGGTCACACGTTCGAATCCTGCCGCGGGCGTGGATGTCTGTGATGTCCTTAGGTTAGTTAGGTTTAAGTAGTTCTAAGTTCTAGGGGACTCATGACCTCAGATGTTAAGTCCCATAGTGCTCAGAGCCATTTGAACCATTTTTTTTTATCTAAATACGGAACAGCTGGAAAGTGAGAGATGGGACGGGGAAAGATAGCACATTGGCGACGCCGGCAGGTATCAGCCGTGTTCTCTGCATGGAACGCACGAAGCGGCCGTCTCCTCACTGTAGTTTGCTTCGTAACTGGCGTCATTCACAGTTCATACACTCTCATTTTCACAGCTACTTGGCTTGTGTTACGTACTGTTTTGCGAACTATCTCGATGCCCGTTGATAATAAATGGTACCTGCCATGCTGTTTACTACTACCGACGACTCTGGGTATTTAACTAATATATTTAATCGGTTTTTGGCATCTTCTCTGATCTACACTAAAACGCCAAAGAAACTGGTATACACATGCGTATTCAGATACAGAGATATGTAAAGAGACAGAGTACGGACTTGCGGTTGGCAACGCCTACATAAGACAAAATGTGTCTGGGTGAGTTGTTAGATCGGTTACTGCTGCTACAACGGCAGGTTATCAAGATTTCAGTGAATAAAAACGTGGTGTTATGGTCAGCGCACGAGCAACGTGACACAGCATCTCCTAGGTAGCGATGAAGTGGGGATTTTCCCGTACGACCATTTCACCAGTGAACCGTGAATATCAGGAATCCGGTAAAATGTCAAATCTTCGACATCGCTGCGGCCGGAAAAAGATCCTGCAAGAACGGGACGACGACTGAAGAGAACCGTTAAACATGACAGAAGTGGAACCCTTCCGGAAATTGCTGCAGATTTCAGTGCTAGGCGGTCAACAAGTGTCAGCGTGCGAACCATTCAACGAAACGTCATTGATATGGGCTTTCCGAGCCGAATGCTGGCTCGCCTACTCCTTCCGTGGCTACAGGCGTTCACGTACGCCCGGTATGTAGAAAGGTCAGACGGCTACGGACGTAGGCGTACGCCCAGCGGGAATTAAGTCCAGGCGACTGCGGGCATTCACGTACGCCCGGCATGCTGAAAGGCCAGACGGCTAATGGCATTCACATACACCCCAGCTCGGGAACAGGTGAACGTACACAATCGAACGGCCACTCGGTGTCGTCCGCATATCTGACTAATGTCATTATTTGGTCTCCTTTGTAATGTAGGAAAGCGCTTTGGTTTTCACGTCCCCTAGGCTCTTTTGCTTATGAGTCTAGCATTCGGCGAGCCCTCCTTTCGCGAGACGACAGCGTGCGCGTGTATAACCTTTGCAATATCGGGACATCATTTATCGGACAAGGAAATCTTTGATATTCTTACGAATAATTGCGACGAAGTATATAGTGATACTTCGGAGCTTCCTTCCAGCGAAGGGTTGGATGTCTCTGGACGTATTGCTGAATCCTCGAAATCACGAACGGAAGATACTTCCCCTGAAGACGGAAAAGAAGATGAAGTAAGTGAAACTGGGTCAGGAAAAGGAAGCTATGACTGGACGGAGAATCATCCAGTGACGAAACGACACCATTTTATGAACACATTTAGCAGGTTAAAAGCAGACATCGAAGAGTCAGCAAGTCATTTAGATGTTGTTGTTTTTTTATTCATGTCTATGGATTTTTTTCCACCGTCTGTACACAGATAAACAATTATTATGAATTTATTACCGAAAAAATGACGACAGTACCAAGCCGATTTGCACGGTGGAAGCATATATAGCCATCAGAATTTCATTGGTTATTAACGTGTTCTCTGTTTGTGCCTAGAAGTAAAAAGTTAGGAGTGAATGAATAGTGGTCGACGGACCGGTACAAGTTTGTCCTGCGTTTATTGCACTTGAGTGACATTTCCAGCGCATATCTAGGTATTGTTGTAAAAATACGTCTCACTGTAGATCACACAAAAAATAAATCCCGCGCGGCAGTAGTAACCTTTGAAAACCTGGTGATCGAAGAAAGTCTGCAACTTTTCAAAGGAAGTCTCCAATTTAAGCAGTACAAACCAAATAAACGTAGCTGATTTGGCATTAAAATTTTCGTGATGTACAACCAATTACATTTTCGATTATATTGTCTACACTGGTTTCGCCACGGAAATGGAATCTGGGAATCTGACTGGGGAAAATCAGGCGATCACTTTGTTATTGCCATACCTCAACAAAGGTCGTACCATTTATTTAGACAGTTGGTGTTTGAGCCCCGAATTATTCCTGTGGCTCTATGATAAATGTACAAATGCCGTCGGAACAGTATTCAAAAAGCAGGAACAATCTACCACCGTTGACGGACAAGCTGAAAAATGGAGAAATACAATTCAAGTTCTGTGGAACATTAATGAGACTAAAATGGATGGACAAGAAAGAAGTCTGGATGCTTTCCACCGTAAATGGACCACACTGTATGGGAGACAGAGGAAAAAGAACATAGAACGGGCCAAAACAAATTGAATCCTACCCGTGTTATCAGCTATAATAAGTCAATGGGTGCAGTTGATAAGACAGACATGCTGTTATCTTCTGTACAGTGTATCCGAAAGACAATGAATTGGTACAAGAATGTATTCTTTCATTTGACTTACTTGTGTGTGCTTGATGTAAAAACTGTTTCTGAAATACAAAAGCAGTAGAAGATGAAAGTAACTAAATATCAATTTGAAATAATCCGGCAGTTGCTTGATAAACTTCATAGTCAAACGTGTAAATGTGCTATCCTACGGACAACGAAAGAAAAAAGGCCATTCCGACTGCAGAATAAAGAGGGACATCATCCATGGTTCCTCGTAGCAACGGAGAAAAAGGAGATCCCCCAGAAACGCTGTGTAGAATGTACTGCTCATTCACAACAAAAATGACAACCATAAGATGCAAAGTGTGATGTGGCTCTCTGTATGGTGTCATGTTTCGAAAAATGTCACACTCTAAAGTAATATTAAGATGTTTTAGTAACTTTGGGCGTTTCAAGTAAAGGAAAGAAAAAAAATTAAAATAAAAGATTAAATAAAAGTAAAAAAAGTTCTTTTTAACCCAGCCAGTGTCACTGAAAACCTTGCGTCAAAAATGAGGATGGAAACCACTAAAGTAAACCGTACTGAACGTGACGAACTGAAAAATAAAACAGTGAGCAAGAAGAAGGTAGACGTTTACTACCCGATTTCTTACTGTGGAGAATCGACGTTAGGTTTAAATTACGAACGAAGCAATGGGCATATCGAAAAATGAGCTACCCACAAATATTCTTTATTTAACTCTGAGTCCGGATACATGACATAATTTGGTTTTAAATTTCTGTAATAATTTTTCATTTAAGATAGTAGCAAGAATTTTCCCAGGTTTGGCGTTTTCGCTACGCAATACTCACTTTGAAACTATGTATCTTGAAGTACATTCGTTCGATGTAAAAGAAATTTTAATATGTTGTAGACACATACAGCGACGGTGTAAATCCCGAGTTACTGGAATTACTGTTAAAAAGTTCCTGTCATTTTTCTAAACCAACTGTTTTTCAGCCCATAATAAACATATAACTGTTGCTTAGTTTCGAAGCTCTCTTTCGTGGTTATCAGAAACTATAACCACTGTGACCATACAGGGCCTACTGTTTTTAGGAGGAACATTAATGAACTGCGGTTCTATGCATACCGGAACGCGCGGGAAGCCTGCCCGTAGCCGCGAAAGGGCTACCCTTGACGACTGCAGGACAGAAAGCTTTAGGTATCGCTTGGGCCTGTCAGCACCGACATTGGACTGTTGATGACTGGAAACATGTGGCCTGCCCGGACGAGTCTCTTCTGGAATGTATCGAGCTGTGGGAACTACTGTAATAAATGGCTCTCGCCGCACCTGCCCTCCACAGAAAACGCTTTTGTTTCTAAACGCTTAACCATTTGGAGTTAACCATTTCCGTCACTGTCATTTCTGACCAAGACCTGCATATATCACAAATTTGGATGGAATCAGTGATGACGAGTACGCGAAATCGTCTCGTAATGTCCTAGAAGTGCCGCTTTTCTACATCCCTTCTCTTTGTCTCAGCTCGATTCGGCACTGTATGATGCTAGTGATACTACAGCCTGGCACGACTGAATTAAGTACAGCATGCAGAAGCACCTTGGAGAAAAGCCGAAGCAAATACTTCCATACATTTTTAGTAATATGTGATTGACAGGACGATTCCCCAACTCATGGAGGGAGGCAACTTCGAAATTCCTTCTCAAAATAGTGACTGACTAAACGGAATCCAGATATAAGGGTCGCCAGAACTATGCTGAGGTGACGTAAGTCATGGGATGGCGATATGCAAATACACAGATGGCGATACTATCACGCACACAAGATTTACGTAAAAGCGCACTGCGTTGGCGGAGCTATTACTTTTACTCGGGTTTCCGACGTGATTACGGTCGCGCGACGGAATACAACACTTATTGAACCCAGAATAGTAGTTGGAGCTAGACGTGGAACACTCCATTTCAAAAATTGTGAGGGAATTCTATATTACAAGAAACACAGTGTCAAACGTGTGCCCGAATACCAAATTAGAGTCATTGCCTCTCATCATGGACATCGCAGTGGCGGACGGGCTTCACTTAACGAGCGTGAAAATAATTGAAAATTTATGGTAGGATCTTATGGGACCAAACTGCTGAGGTCATCGATCCCTAAGCCTACATACTACTTAATATAACTTAAAACTAATTTGCGCTATGGACAACACGCACACACCCATGCCCGAGGGAGGACTCGAACCTCCCACGTGGGGAGCCGCACGGACCGTGCAAGGTGCCTTAGACAGAGCGGCTAGCGACCGCGAGCAGCGGCGTTTGCGTATAGTAGTGTATGCTAAGAGCCACGCAATGCAGCGTGAAATAAACTCAGAAATAAATGAACGACGCAGGACGAACGTATCCGTTAGGACGGTATGGCGAAATCTGCATTAATTTGGCTGTGGCAGCAGATGACAGACGTGAGTGGCTTTAGTAACAGCACAACATCGCCTGCAGTGCCTCTCCTGGGCTCATGGCCATATCGGTTGGACCCCAGACGATTGGAAACCGAGACCTGGTCAAATGAATTCCGAAGTCAGTAGGTAAATTTGACGGAAGGGTTCGAGTGTCGCACAAATTTCACAGAGCCATGGACTGAAATCGTCGACAAGGCATTGTGCAATCCTGTCTTGACTCCATAATGCTCTAGGCTCTGTTTACACGGAATGCACTGTGGCCTGTGCTCCAATTGACTACTGTGGCCTGTGCTCCAATTGAACCCGTCATTGACTGGTAATGCTTATGTTAAGCTACTGCGAGACCATTTTCAGTCGTTCAGGGGCTTTATGTTCCCAAACAACGATGGAATTTTTATTGATGATAATTCATCATATCACCGGGAGACTACGCAGCTGCGGATGGCTATTGGCGTCACATGGCTCAATATTTTTATTCCAGTGACTGGTTGAGTCAATGACAAGTCGACTTGCTGCACTACGCCGGGAAAAAGGAGGTCCGCCATGACATTAGGAAGTATTCGGTGACTTTTATCACCTCGGTGTATAGTTCTAGCAAGCCGTACTGGCGGATGCCTGCAAGCCCGCTGATGCCACGATTGAGCATAATATTGCGCCGCTCTCTCTCTTTCACTCTAAAGTATCGGGACCCTCTCTCTCTTTCTCTCTAATATTCGAAAATGGTGATTCTGTTCGCTGGTAGTCGCCTATTTCCAGCTCCAGCAGAGCTTCAGTAGTGAGAATGTGTGTAGATTTTTGTGCAGTTCTTGTCTTGCAATCCTGAACGTTACTGGTTTCGGTATGTTGATCAGAAGTAAAAATACTATGTTCTGTAATATTATTTGTGCAATTTATTTACTGAGTGGTAGTGTTAGAGTAACCTGGAAATGTAAGAGCAGGAAGGAGGAGAGATTTCCCCTGCGCCACGTTAGTCGGGATTTCAAGCGTAACCAACGAGACCTACTTTACAGAGGGAAGATTGCGACTGAAAATGGGAACTGAAATACGGCAGCGAAGCAAATTCTTATTCCATGTCTATAAATATTTAATGTATCCTGAAGACAATGGTGAAGTTATAGCATCCAAACGAACGCTCGATGGGAAAGCTTTGCGAAAGGTAGCCCTAATCTAGAGCGATGATATCAATAAATGCAGTGATATGTTACTGGAAATGAATTACTTTAAGAGAAAAGCTTGCTAACGTAGAGGCTAATTGCGCTGCAGCTTATGAGATTGTTTAAGTACTTTCCAGCATGTGTGTCATGAAGGAAAATCACCAACGTTCGATTCTCCCAGGAAAAATACTGGAAACACAGTTTTTAACCAAACTAAAGGACTTTTACAAAGACGTCAGACGGAGGGTCTATGAATGTTACGATAATGGCAAGTGCTCAACATCCGAAACATCTACAAAAAACCTAATCAAAAAATAACTATTACTATATTTGCTAGGTCTGTGAGACGCATGTTTAACGATATAGGGTTTAATTACGAGCTTCAGAAATACTTTAGAAACGTTTTACGTGAACGCAGTGGTACGCTGTGTTCTATGAATTCACTGCACACTTGAGGTGACGCTCGTCCTATATCCTGTTTCGGTAAAACTTTGGTTACTCAGAACTATTCACTGAAGTACATCTGTCAGAATTGGAGTCAAAGTGGGGGCCTTGAGGTTCCGGTTGGGGAAGGGCCTTGGCTTATTGATGTGCATGTGAAGCCAACGAAGACTGGTTATCATAAAGAAAGTAAATTTGCAGCTGTAGCACTAAACAAATCGGAAGATCGTTGTGGTATCACCAAGAGGTTGCAGTGCCACACCAAAGTCGACAACATACATCGGTATCACACAGGTTAGCAAGGGTTAGCTGCAATCTGAAACAACTTCTATGATGCATTAGCTATCAACGCAGCAGCGCCCTCATGCTGAGGTCTCTTTACAGGGCGGTCCATTTATAGTGACCGGGCCAAATATCTCACTAAATAAGCATCAAACGAAAAGACTACAAAGAACGAAACTCGTCTAGCTTGAAGAGGGGAAACCAGATGGAGCTACGGTTGGTCCGCTAGATGGCGCTGCCTTAGGTCAAACGGATATCAATTCCGTTTTTTTTTAAAAGGAACCCCCATTTTTTATTACATGTTCGTGTAGTACGTAAAGAAATATGAATGTTTTAGTGGGACAACTTTTTTCGCTTTGTGATAGATGGCGCTGTAATAATCACAAACGTATAAGTCCGCGAGTGCGGACGGAATTTGCTTCGTGATACATTACCCGTGTTAAAATGGACCGTTTGCCAATTGCGGAAAAGATCGATATCGTGTTGATGTATGACTATTGTGATCAAAATGCCCAACGGACCGGTGCTATGTATGCTGCTCGCTATCCTGGACGGCATCATCCAAGTGTCCGGACCGTTCGCCGGATAGTTACGTAATTTAAGGAAACAGGAAGTGTTCAGCCACATGTGAAACGTCATCCACGACCTGCAACAAATTATGATGCCCAAGAAGGTGTTTTAGCTGCTGTCGCGGTTAATCCGCAGATCAGTAGCAGACAAATTGCGCGAGAATAGGATACTCAAAAACGTCGGTGTTGAGAATGCTACATCAACAGCGATTACACCCGTACCATATTTCTATGGACCAGGAATTGCATGGCGACGACTTCGAACGTGGTGTACAGTTCTGCCACTGGGCACAAGAGAAATTACGGGACTCTGACAGATTTTTTACACGCGTTCTATTTAGCGACGAAGCGTCATTCACCAACAGCGGTAACATAAACCGGCGTAATATGCATTATTGGTCAACGGAAAATCCACGATGGCTGCGACAAGTGGAACATCAGCGACCTTGGCAGGTTAATGTATGGTGCGGCATTATGGGAGGGAGGATAATTGCCCCCATTTTATCGATGGCAATCTAAATGGTACAATGTATGCTGATTTCCTACGTAATGTCTACCGATGTTACTACAAGATGTTTTACTGCATGAGAGAATGTCGATGTACTATGTCCAGCACATAGCTCGCGTGCGGTTGAAGCGGTATTGAATAGCATATTTCACGACAGGTGAATTGATCGTCGAAGCACCATACCATGGCCCGTATGTTCACCGGATCTGACGTCCATGGATTTATTTCTGTGGGGAAAGTTGAAGGATATTTGCTATCGTGATCCACCGACAACGCCTGACAACATGCGTCAGCGCATTGTCAATATGCGAACATAACGGAAGGCGAACTACTCGCTGTTGAGAGGAATGTCGTTACAGGTATTGCCAAATGCATTGAGGTTGACGGACATCGTTTTGAGAATTTATTACATTCATTTGGTATTTACAGATAATCACGCAATAACAGCATGCGTTCTCATAAATGATAAGTTCACAAAGGTACATGTATCACATTGGAACAACCGAAATAAAATGTTCAAACGTACCTACGTTCTGTATTTTACTTTTAAAAACCTGCCTGTTACCAACTGTTCGTCTAAAATTATGAGCCATATGTTTGTGACTATGACAGCGCCATCTATCACGAAGCGAAAAAAGTGGTCCAACTAAAACATTCATATTTCTTTACGTACTACACGAATACGTAATAAGAAATGGGGGTTTTTATTTTAAAAAACGCAGTTGATATCAGTTTGACGTACGGCAGCACCTTCTAGCGGGCCAACCATAACGCTATCTGGTTTCCCCCTTCAAGCTAGACAAGTTTCGCTCTTTGTAGTTTTTTCGTTTGACGCTTATTTCGTGAGATATTTGGCCCGGTCACGATCAATGGACCACCCAGTATAGTAGAAAATGGAAGTGCTGAGCCCAGCTCGAGACCACACCCACAGTATTCAACATCATTATGCAGGACAGCGGCGTTTAAAGCTTCTAATGAAATGTACTTAGGTAAACGTAGCATTCTATAGCGCAGCCAAACAGTTTGTTAATATGTACATCAAGTGATGGTTTTATAGTAAATTAGCAAACACTCCTGTGGCAAAACACTGTGTCGAACTGAAGGCAGTCTTTTATTAGTTTCTGTTATAAAGTGAGCTCATATTTCACGTGTTCTATTTTGATGAGCCTTCTCACGCAGTAATCAAGGAATTCTCACGTATGGTCCGACGAAAGTAGTTTCGTCTGATCACAACACATGGCTACGACGATTGTAATCCACTCTACTCCAGCAGATTACCTGTCAGTGAGTCGTGAACGTTTTAGCCCGGTTCCTGTTGTGTTCTCTTGCATTTGTGTACGTACTGTTTTTCAGAATGTATCAGCTGCCACAGGATACATTTCTAACCAAACTTGTACTGATTCTTGCGCTTAATATAGAAGACCTGCTGCTCACTGTCCGCAAGGTGACATCTTCACTGAACAAGCAAACAGCAACTTCAAAGTTTTGGCACGTCCCTATTGGTCAATAGTGCAACAAGCGTTACTACAGTGACTCCATGATTACTTGACCGTGGGGCCACAAATATGGACACGGAGATATGAGATGCAGTTGTAAATGATCTCAGACTATCAGACCATCCCTGTCATATAACAACAGTAAAATCAGGCATTGAATCATTCCCTAAACTACCAGCCTACAAACGACGACTATCCAAATCACAATAAAAGATTTTTCAAAAGAACTAACAAAACAAAGCTGGTATAAAGTGTATAAGGAAAACAATATGAATATGACATTCTCTAAATTCTTAGAACTATTGAAACTGAACTATAAAAATGAATTTCAAAGAGTATGCATGTCTGTATCAACATCTAACAGAGATAGATGTATAACACGGGTATTAAGAAGTTCTCCGAAACACTTAAATAACTTATTTCCATGAAAAAGAGTCTCAATGTTCCAGAATTCTTAAATTTCTATCACAGATAAAAAAAGACCTATAGGAAGTTTCTGATTGCTGCAAAAATGTCTTTTAATGACAAAATAATATGTAATGCGGAGAATAAAAGCAAAAGCAGTTTGGGTTATTATAAGAAAGGAAACGGGGAGAGGCAAACAGATACAGAATAACGTGCTGCTAAGGCAGAGGGATAAGGTAATAAACGGCCGGTGTGGCCGTGCGGTTCTAGGCGCTACAATCTGGAACCGCGTGACCGTTACGGTCGCAGGTTCGAATCCTGCCTCGGGCAAGGATGTGTGTGGTGTCCTTAGGTTAGTTAGGTTTAAGTAGTTCTAAGTTCTAGGGGACTGATGACCACAGATCTTAAGTCCCATATTGTCAAATATAATAAATGAATCCTTCACATAAGGGACATTTCCAGCAGAGTTCTACCTTTGTTTAAGTAAGGTAATGCGGAAGATATAGAAAATTACCCCCCCCCCCCCCCATTTCCCTGCTGTCACCATTCTCAAAAATAATAGAAACAACTATGAATTACCTGAATAAATACAATATTTTAAGCGAATCACAGTTTTCGAAGTGGCAAAAATACGGAGTCAGTATTCCCAAAAGCAGAACTTGATGCCCCTGACGAAGATTAGTGTGTCACAGACGTATTTTTGGTTCTTTACAAGGCCTTTGATATGGTCGACCACAAGATTCTATTAAATAAATTACAAGCATTAGGAATAAGAGGGATAGTTAATGACTGGTTTTGGTCATACATATCTGATAGGATACAAAGAATAGAGAAAACACGTACTTAAAATGTATCTACACATTTAGTAAAACACTTATCAGAACGAAAATTTATTATTATAGGTATTCCGCAAGGTAGCATATTAGGACTAATGATATTCCAGATATAAATCAATGACTTTCCCAGTACCGTTACTCATGGAGAAAAAATTCTCTTCGCTTATGACAGCAGCATTATAGTCACCTAGAAAACAAAAGAACTCCTTGCAGAGAAAGCAAATGAAACCCTCGTGGAAGTTTACGATTGGTTACTAAACAATAAAGTGACGATGAACATAAAGAAAACTAATGTCATGAATTTCAGTTTGAAGAAGAAAACGGACAATGTTAAGTTAAATGTAGATGGCACCTCTATAGACTGTGTAACAAATGCAAATTTGCTAGGAATGAGTATTTATTCTCAATTGAAGTGGTGTGAACACACAAAGGTACTTGCAAACAGAATGTCATCATCGTATTTTACCCTTACAATCCTGTAATCAGTTTGTAACATGCAGTGTCTTAGTTACATACTGTTAATATGTACACTCAACTCTTAGCTATGGCATTCTTTTTTGGGGAACAAATGCATAAAATATGAATACAATTTTAAAACCACAGAAAAGAGCCATAAAAATAATAACCGAATCTAGTAGTCAAGCTCATTGCAAAGATCTGTTCAAAACACTGAGTATTTTAACTGCCTCGTGTTAATACATTTACCAGTCAGTTGTACACATCAAAAATTACGTTAGTAATAACTGCACTACCAGCTCTGTTCATGACCATGGAGCAAGAACTAGACTCAAATTACAGTTACTAAGAAACTATAGACATAAAACTCTAAACATCGTTTTCTGCCAAGAAATAAAACTGTACTATAAATTACCAAATGAGACTAAAGAAATAGCAAAAATACCCTTATTTGAAAAGACAACTGAAAACTACCTGTTATGCAAAACGTTTTGTAGATTGAAAGATTACGTAGACAAAACAGGGCAGGGGTATGGTAAAAGAATGTTATACAAATAAATAATAATTATGATTATAAAACATCCAAGAAGCCACAAAACACCTTTACACTATGTTATTGTTTCCTTCTTTTTTCCTTTTCTAGAAAAACTTATTCCCAAGCTATGCATAGCACAATACTAACACCACTTCCTCTATCTGAGCTCAACTTCTCCCTCGTTATAGATAGATGCTGACTCAGTTTTTCACGATTGCAAATGAGAAGATGAGGTACAGAAAATGGCCCAGAGATCACCAGTGTGTGTGTGTGTGTGTGTGTGTGTGTGTGTGTGTGTGTGTGTGTGTGTGTGATTGTATGTGTAGTGAGTAAAGTGTTATGAAACAATGTGTGTATAGTGTGTGCAATGTCTAATAGTGAGATGTGAGTTAACAGTGTGGCATTACAATGTTTAATAAGTTATTTTTTAAAAAATATAGTGTATACCATGAATAAATCTAGCGATTGTTTCTAATTAGAAGTCTGTAAATATATGTGTGTACGAATTACTTTATATTAAATTGGTCTAAACTTGTAAATACTTTGGCATGTCTTATATCGCTGTAAAAAGAGATCTGCAGATGAATAAAATTGCTGCTAGTACTGCTACTACTATTACTACTACCACTGCAGGTAGCTGCTCAGAAATTTCTCCATACCACAGCCAAGATGAAGAGTGGTGGGACTATACAGAGCAGTGGGAGGCATACTTTGTCATCTGCGAAATATTCTATGAAGTGCCCTTTTTTTACTTTATTTTTTGTTGTTGTTGTCCTCTGTTGTTCCTGAGGTTTGCAATACTCTCTCAACCTGCACAGTTAAAATCTTTCGCTCTGAAGCAATAGCCTCCTGAGACAATCAGACACAGAATAGCCGAACTCAGAGAGTTCCGGAGAAATGGTGGACAGAGTTGGGCAGAGCAGATTCTTTTCGAAGATAGATTTTCGAAAGCCATTTGGACAGCTGCCACTGGACGAACAGACCAAGTAATAGTTTGTGATAAACATGTACTTACATCTGCTGCAGTTTCAAAGATTACCGCTTTTGACTGTTTCAGCTCCTGCAGTTTTTGGACGGTTCCTGCAGCAGTTAACAGCATAAGTCTATTCTTATACTAACGGTCTGTACGACAATGCCATCAAGTGTCGTACGCCTGCGGAACATTTAGCAAATTTAGACAGTTTCAAGTTCTTTCACTGCTAGCATAAGATGCAACAAAACTAAAAGTTCCGTCTTCAAGAAATAACTGAAAAACTTGTCTCACGCAATAAATGGACAGGGTATACATCAAACTACATAACACTCGTCTGCAATTACAAATCTGCCGGCTGCCCACAACATTATGGGCCTCCAGTCAGTCTTGGGGAAGCTCGCCTATTGCATAGAACTTATTCATAACACAGGCGAAATGGCTGCTCTACTTAAGAGGCTTTGGTGCAGTCCAAAGAATGCTCGACCGCATTTAAGCAGTTCAAAGAGGCATTGTTAAGTCGTAGATTTTTGATTCACTTTGACCCAGCTAAGTCTGTCATGCTAGCTGCGGATGCATCTTCTTACAGGATCAGAGCGGTGCTCTCGTAAAAAGATTGGCTCGCCTCACAGACTCATCGCTTTTGCATCGAAAACTCTTAACAAAGTGTACTGTAGTTACAGTCAGCTTGAGAAAAGGCGGTCGCCGTTGTCTATGGTTTTACGCAATTCCACCAGTATTTCTACGGTCGAAGCTCTATTTGCTGACCGATCATCGCCTTTTGACACAACGGGCATAGCTCCTTGACTAACTGCCAAAAATATTGACTTCTTACCTACAGACACAAGATCTGAGATGTTGCATAAGATTTGTTTACATAAAGAGACACCTATTTTTGAGCTAGGTGTACTGAAAATTGAAAGCGGGCATCAAGTAATACACTTACGGCATTATTACCACTGAAATACGACTGAGTTGGGACCAAGTTAAAATGGGAAAGTAGCAGCGAAATAAAACATGTTTAAAATCGCAGTTGTTGGGCGCTCACTTCACAATGCATTGCAAAACGTCACAATCGAACAATGGCGGAAATATGTCCAGAATGCATAAATTCTACAGGAAGAAGATGTTTAGAAAGATATCGTCTGAGACACCGTGATCAAATCTACAATCATCAACGGCAATGATGGCTCAACGATCACTGACGATGAGAGCAGCGAAGGAGAAAAGAGGAAAAACGTGATGAAGAGGAAGACATAAATAAAGACAATTGAGATGGAGCAAATCCGTCATTTTACACTTTTCTCTCAATTTACTGTGCATCACAATTCGCATGTGACATTGAATAGAATATTTTATTGTAAAGTTTTTTGATTAGCAACCAAAACATACAAAATTGGACCCCAAGGGAGACTCGTGTGCTCAACGACTGTACAATGATTTGGAAAGCGACGTAGGTATTTATGGTAATCAGTAACAGTAATGCAGCACTATATTTTTATTGTAGGTCTAGATTTCATCTTTATTACAGCCAACATTAGTGCATTTAGAAAGTGTCATGCAGACTAATTATGCATTTTCGTTGCCATACTAATTTGCTTAAAATACCTGTAGTTTCTTTTAACCTGATATTCGATTTTGGCACTGCTTTACGTAATTTTACGCTTCATACAAACGTATAATATGTAATGTTGTCTATAATAATTTTACGTGGTGTTGACTAAATGTAACGAGTTGAATGACAAGGCTTTTAAAATGTTTTTAAATTCAAGTAATGTACAAATACGTTGCTTGCGTAACGATATGACTCACGTAGTCTATATCAATATTTCACCTCAAATATGTTAATGTATCGTTGTGGACGAAAGCAGAAACTGTCACAGGGAGTCTGGTACCAGAGAACAAACAGCACGGCTGACCAGACTGTGTGGAAAAGTCCTAGACTGTGTTGTAAACCCGCAAAAGATAGGCGACCTAGCCATTGGTGTAGACGTTTATACAACAACCTTTTCTACGGAGACATCATGATTTGGCCTATTATACGATTTTTTCTCTCTGAACATTTTTGTCTGACAAATGGAGCAGAAAATACTGTCACTTCGGACAGTGTTTTACACTGTATTTCACAGCGTCATCAGTAAGAAATCAACTTTTAATTCTTCCTCTGAAATATTTGTCACTTCACCACTTCTTCAGCACAACTAGTCCGGTCAACTGAAATACTTTTTACAGATTTCCAGCATTCTGGAACGTTGAGCATTTAGCTACTTGTGATACTATTCCAATATGACAAACAGCCAAAATTGCAAAATACCCCTTTCTACTTCTTGATAGTCACCAGTTTCGGTTTTGTTCATAGTCCTTTGCAAAAGCATCCATTCAATCAGAATAACCATCATTCTACCTAGCAGAAAATCACGGTAGCCGTTATCCAAACGAGTACAATGCAAGTGATCATGATATGTTTTTACCTAGTTTCATGATCACTCTCATTGTATTCCTTTGGAAAAAGATTGTCATGATTTATTGCTAGGTGGACAAATTTATTGCGATTGGATAGATTATCTGAGAAGCGGTTATGAATGAGAAAAAGTAATTATTCCTGATCAGGTAATAAAGTGGGCTATTTGGCATATTTGGCTACTTATCATACTGAAATATTGAAATTTATTTATTTTGTAGTGGACTTAATACCTTTCGTGGAATCCCTCCTGACAGCAACTTTTGATCAGTCTGCTTAAAATTCCAGAATGAGATTTTCACTCTGCAGCGGAGTGTGCGCTGTTCGCAGGAGAGCTTCTTTAAAGTTTGGAAGGTAGGAGACGAGATACTGGCAGAAGTACAGCTGTGAGGACCGGGCGTGAGTCGTGCTTCGGTAACTCAGATGGTAGAGCACTTGCCCGCGGAGGCAAAGGTCCCGAGTTCGAGTCTCGGTCGGGCACACAATTTTAATCTGCCAGGAAGATCCACTGCTTAAAATTGTTTGGTTACAATAATACACTCGTAGGTATCATAATTAGGATTATTTCCTGTGAATAATATCCTACTTTTTGTGTATATCGCTTACAACATAGTACTGGAAGGAGTTTGTGTGTAGAAAATCATGGATATGATAATGGTGTAAATTTTGCATACATCCAGTAGTTACATACAGGTCCCATATTTCTGTATCATCTGACCATAGATACATTATCACAGATTCAAGATTGGTTTGATGATAAAACCATCAATATTGAACACTGCGACATAAAATATTGGAATGATATTTATAATATTATAGGTATACGTGTTTTCTTTGTTCAGGTGTCAGAGCCAAGTCCAAGCATCCCATCCTCCTCTGGTTTGAAGGGGCAGGATGCTGTCTCTCACCCGCCACTGTGGATGTAGAGCATTTCGAGATAAGCAGATGTAGGACATCAAAAATTCGCCGAAAATTCCAGCTATTTTTCTCGTCCTAGGACAGTGCTTCGAATTCTGTTTCTGGAATTTTTCTAATTTTACCATATGTGCTTGGACACCAGTGAATGCTTTGAAAAGTGAGGAAAATAATGTCCCTGACTCCAGCAGCAAGTATGAACTAAGCGCATTCACCGCTTCAGAAAAAGTGACGATAGCCACAGCCCCTGTAGGACTCAGAAATTTTTCCCTCTCTCTGGCAGTGCTTTCAAACAAACAGCTAGAACTCGAAAACTAGTGAATGTCCTGTTTACAGTTACAGAGACACTTATTTCGACTACCTAAAATCGTCGTTTTGTGTAAAATGAGATATTACAGCAGATATCGGTTTCAGGATCTATTTCTCACAAAAGCCGCTGAAGCGTCTCAGGGATGCGTACTGGGGGTTTTCATAAGTGTGAAGTGGCCTTTCTAGAGACTGTATTAAAGTGTGGCGCTATACAGCGCAAAATTGAGGGAAGCTACTGTGCAGCAATCACTTTGAAAGTGTATTTAGAGACATATTGAATTGAACTTAGTAACTCCAGAAGCTGAAGCAGCTCGTGCACAAAATCAAGGTAAGGATGTGGTATTTCCCACAAAAGCGCGCAAAGCGCCTCTGGGATGGTTTCACAAGTGTGCCGTGATCTTTTTTCAGAGACCGTGTTCAAGTATGGTGGTGGTTGTATTCCTCGGAATAAAATATGTATTTACATTGCACATTGTTTAGACATGCTTTTGTCACCTGCAAAGTGCTCTCTCTCTCTCTCTCTCTCTCTCTCTCTCTTTGTGGAGTGGTACATTTAGTTCCTGTGACATCTTCAGTATATGTATGTGACAATATTCCAAACATCGCTTACACGCCAGATGTAGTAACTCCCGAGGCAGTTCGTGGTCGACGACAAAGAGTATCTGTACACTGGGGATGGGAAGGAATAACACTGCGGTTATTACCAACACGACAGGAAATACTTAAGTGCGGTCTCATCCTTCTGCAACTTCATTATTTGATGAAACATATTCGTCTTCCTCATAAATTCACCACATACCACTGCCTTGCAGACATCTTGCAGGTGGCTATGGACACAGTCCTCAACTGCATGATTACAGCTAATATATCCATTAAACTTCTAATTTTCCAGCGCTGACATCTCATCTGTTAAATACGTTGAGTCGGCCGGTGTGGCCGAGCGATTCTAGGCGCTTCAGTCTGGAACCGCGCGACCCCTACGGTCGCAGGTTCGAATCCTGCCTAGGGCATGGATGTGTGTGAGTGCTCAGAGCCATTTTAAGCATTTGAAACACGTAGAACACAGCAAACAATTATGTCGGTCTTCTTGGGAAGCTCTGCACAGACTGAGTTAATTCCCTGCCATTTTCTCACTGGATCGCCATCTCGGATTACGTCACTTGATGGGAGGAGGAAAGGATGGGGCTCGACCAATAGCGCCTTCTGGTGGTGTTGTGAACTAGGTCAGCTGCACTGCAGACCTCAAGGTGAAGAAACTAGATGGAACTACTGTATTTGGCAACTCGAATTCTTTAAATAAACAATACACAGTAATGCATACAAAATAAAAATATCTGTTTGTCCTATCCAGCAGCCCAGCGCAGTCCTTTACCCACCAACATCTGAATTTCCCGCCATGATGTCAGTGTGACGTTGCCATATCTATGACCGCCATCATGGATACGTTATGTTGAACAAATTTGGCAACAAAACAACATGGTGCTGCGCCACCGTCGTCCCATTAAAATGACCTTTGTGTCGACTTAATAACTACTGTTTCAGTATTGTCTGAGTGGCGCAAATACGAAGAAACGTGTACTAAATAGGAAGAAGAATGTGTGTTTATGGAGAGAAACGGTCAATCAATTTGTGTTTTGAGTCAAATGACATTATCATGGTTGAAGGTCAATAATCACGGGCGCCCTTTTGACACTATGCTTGTGGCTTCAATGAAGATTTTCCCATTGACTCAGTGTATTGTCATCGAAGTTATATATGTTAAAGAAAAACCTGACAGACAAGTCAGAGTTATCACCTCGTTTACAAAGAAAATAAAGTAAACCGGCAGCTGGTATCGATTTCGCTGTGAATACTGCAAAAGCAAAGACACCTGACAAAAAATTGTAGTTTATCAAGACGAATAATGCACCACTTGTTTCTGTTTTATACCCTGGGCGTAAGAAACTGCAGATACAGAAATAAAAGACAATAACTGTTGACCAAATATCCGTTGGCAGATATATAGTACAGAGACGGATTTCGATTATATGCAGCATCATTGGAAGTAATTACCAACAAACAGATTGTATTTAGTAATGGTTTTGCACAGGTATAAAGATATTCACGATCAATTACGAAGACACGTGTTAGTTTAAAGTAACGGAAAGATATGGCTTCTTGAATGCTTATAGATGGGCTCTAAACATTGTCGCTTTCTTCGAATAATTTTTACTAGTTTTTAATTCCCAAAGGTAACGTTAGTGGTCCACTCCTATCACATGTAACGACGTCAACGATATTAAACTAAATACGCGAGTTTATATTCACGTTTTGTTCCTGGCCAATAGTTCAATGTAGACTATGAATAATAAAATGATCAGCTAATAATTGCAACATCTAGTTCACGCGCAAATGGGAAACTTCGCCACACATGTTGAAGCTCGTGTTCGCAAAAACAAGAGAAATGAGGTGGATGCAGCAGGGTGAGTGCAGACGTCCCAAGGCGCGAGTGGCAGCGATGAGCTTCGCAGGGGCCCTAACCAATGCGCGCCGCCCCAGGGGCAGGCACTGCCACCCGCCTTACATGATTTATCTGTCGTCCGCCCGTTCCGCGCTCACCGGAGCCCTAAATATTTCACGCGAGCGACCGGCCCAGATTGTTTGGCCGTTAGCTCGCCAGATAAATCAGAAACGGGCGTCGTTCCATTTGGCGGCCGCCCACGTGTACTTGCAGGGCTTCAGTGTGGCTTGACCCGTAAGTGCCGTGTCTCCACAAGCTCGTTCGTTTCAGCGCGCCGACACACCGATTTCAGTTGTGCCGTTGCTTCGACACGAGCTCAAGGTTTCTGTTGCCTGATGATGGATGTGCGGAATGGACTGTGAATCTCGTATTCTGGATAAAGATTTTGAAAAGCTTTCAGCATACAGACTTTTCTTTCGAACCCTGTAGAGGTTATTGGCAAATTTACTAGAGTCGTTAGTGATGTTCTTATAATAAGTTACCAGCAGAAACTACTATTAAAAATGAAAATAAAATCTAAAAAAAAGGTTAGTTTATGTCCAGTGCTGCTACGTTAACGTTTTTCGAAAATTTAAAGATATAGCCATTTACATCTCTGCTAAATCATCATGTGTACGGGTCCTCTAACTACCTACCATCAATGCTAGCCATACCAAGGCACTCCCTATAACGCGAAATATCAAAGCACACCTCTGAGTATTGTGAGGGTTAATCATATTCGAAGCACCAAAACCTTATTTTCTCGGTCGAGTGTCGTATGAGCTAAAGCTCAAATTTTTGACAACTAGTTATTTTAAAATCCTCCTGACAGTATTTACTCTTAAAATTTGAAATTCCTCGTAAGTTCCAATATCATCCATGCATAATACAGCTCACTGTCAGTCGAGTAATAACCCCTTAAACCGTTTCTAAAATAACTGTGGATGTTTATGATCGCTCAGTTCCAACTCTGTGAGGTCGCTGCTCAGATTTCACCCACTTTCAATAATCCTTTTTAAACTTATTATTAGGCTGACTCCCTTTCATTCTGTACGTTCAAAAAATGGTTCAAATGGCTCTGAGCACTATGGGACATAACTTCTGAGGTCATCAGTCCCCTAGAACTTAGAACTACTTAAACCTAACCAACCTAAGGACATCTCACACATCTATGCCCGAGGCAGGATTCGAATCTGCGACCGTAACCGTCGCGTCGTTCCAGACTGTAGCGCCTAGAAGCGCTCGGCCACATCGGCCGGCTCTGTACGTTCCCCACTGTATTTAATCTTGGCACTATCTGACAAGGGGTATTTCCTTCTAAATTCCATTTTGTTTTCTCTTAACGGCTCCTGTGTGTATCCACCTTTTCAGATAATTATTCAGCCTTCTGCTCATTCTTCTAAGGTTGTGTTAAAATCTTAAATTTGGCTTCTTTGTAGTCATTCCTCCGCGGCCTAAAAATCCCCAATGTTTCGTTGAGTGTCCGAAATACACGTGAACACTCATCCTTTACATTCATAAACATAACAACATTTCTCCTAATACATTTGGTCTACTCGATCACGTACCCTCCCTATCTTTCTAGACTTCTCGATTTCGTTTCAAGCTACTTTTATCACTATGTCCACGATATGCAATCCGTTGACTACCATTTCCTCAGTCTCATTAGGTCTTTCAGGTACCTCTCGAACATTCATACATCGACTCTACAGTGCTCATTACTTGCAGTTCTATTAACTTACAGGTCGTTTAAGGTCACAATGGACAAGGATTGTGGATGGTAAAAGCGAGTCAAGTACTCTGGTCCTAAAAATGCGGATAACGCAATCTGAATTGATCTGACGCTGAGCAGACTTCGATCGATAATTTACAGAATTCTATATAGGGGCAACTGAGAACAAGTAGCGATTGTGATTTGTACGCCCCGACAAGGTCGTAATAGCAGTACGTTACCCTGTTTGCTTCGTGCAGCGATGTAACTTGCAGCTGGCGAGATATGTGTGGCGGCGGCGAAGTGTAAGGTGCCACCTGTGAATCGATCGCGGCCACGAAATAATTGCAAAATCTCACGGTCTAGCGATCAGGCAGACGGATCGCAATTTACTTTGAGGAACACAGCTTACGACCAACTTAGAGACAGAAGTGATGACACCTACAGCAGGACCTGACCATCAATTTGCAGGACAATGCTCAAGCACGTACAGTGGAAGCTGTTACTGACTTATTTGACTGATGGGGCTGCTAAGTGCTATACCACCTACTGCACTCCCTTGACTTAAGCCCTCGTGAGTTGAACGAGATTTCTCAACTGAAGGAAACACTTACGGCATTTGCTACAGAACTGCTACAAATTAGTCGGGCAATAGACCGCGCCGCTCGAACTGTCAACACAACTGGCACTGCTAAGAGTATCCTACGGCTTCCACAACGCTGGCAACGGGTTATACACAATGCTGGTGACTACATTGAAGGTCGGTAAAACTTTGAAACACGTATCTAAATTGTACGAGCTGTAAATAAATAGTATCCACTATCAATGTTCCAATCCTCCTATTTATTTATTTATTTATTTTATTACTAAGGACGCAAATCCAAAAATAAATTTAATGACTGTAGGGCCCTGTTAACGTTGTACGGACGCAAATTATGTGGTGTGATATGTCTTTGTTTGCGTGCACGTGTTTTTGTTAGTTTTCGGTTAGTTCTACTCCTGTCATGCACACTAATGTTTTTTGCTGGCGCCACCTCTACACCTCCTCCAAACGTACAGACTCCTTCCAATACAAAATACTAACTTATTGTACTAACCTATGCCTTTGATAATATTACCAAAGCGAAATTTCAAGCATTTTAGTCCTTGTATACTCCTCTTTTATTTTTTTCCATATCCGGCGGTGTTGTCTGCTGACGCTGACAGGAAGTGCGTCTACTCACTCCGGTGCTGGTGATTTGCCTGAAACTTTTGAAGTGGCATTTTATGATTGTGTCCTCGTAATTGCACATCTTACAGGTGAGCCTCCTGTCTCCTCTATCAGGATCAGTCCTGCTGTAATGAAAAAGAAGTATCTGCATTATGTGTGTAATCATTTTTCCAAGTCAAGTCTCATCCATGGTCCATCATGTCGCTCCTGCTTCCTGTATTCGGGTTTGGGGTTCGCCACTCTACCATGACTTGCACTTGTCCGTGCTAAGCGCTCACATGGCGCTGGCAAACTTTCACCACGAGACAGGCTACATCGCAAGATAAGCGATGGCTCATATCACATCGAGTCTTAGCGTTGACATGCGTCCAAAGCGTGAACTGCTAACACCATACGAAACACATCCGAAAATCGCGACGCACATGCTCTTTGCCGTGATTTACCGTCCAAACGCCAGGAAAAACATAAAGTGACGTACCTCCGTCCCTTGGAGAGTGTACAAGCAACCACGGAAAGTAAACAGAAACAATTTCATCGACCATGGTGATAATTGTGAAGGCTCTTTTGCGAGAATGCTATGATAGAGTACGACGCTCAATTGCGGAAATCGGACAAAGATTGTGAGGCGCGAAGATATAATAGCAGTATTCAGTTGTTTGGAGTACTCAGTATTGCAACGTGCCTGGTTTGGTATACCAAAAAAGTGCCATCTGTTGAGTACATATAACTGGCAACGGAATGTTAATTCAATTTGACACCTTCCAGTAAATGTTGGCGTGAAGATGTCACAAAAACTCAACTCATTTGACCACGTTCAACCAGGGCTAATGCTGAAAACTAATTGAGATGACAAACAAACAAAATAACACCGAAATACAACAAATGGAAAATTACGCTAAGCAACATAATATCAATGTTAAATTACGTTAAACTACCCATCCATGGAGACTATTTACGTACTGCATCTTCTTTGATCTGCAAGTCTGCTATGTATACTTGTTCTACGAATGGCTTGACATGAAAGACTTGTTGGATGCTGAGAGATTTCCTTGATTTCAAGGTCTCTAGCTCCAGAGCGTCCCAGTGAGCGATTTTCCGGACACGGACAGGTCCATCATAGATGGGATAGAATTTGTGGCAAAGCAGTTTCTGTTTGTTAGATAGACGGAAACTTCTAACGAGCACTTTTTGCCCAATTCGGTACTCTCTCTCGCGTGTTTTTCTATCACAAATCTCGTTCCGTTTCTCTCCTGACTCACGCAATATCCTGAGCGCAAGGTCAACAACTCGTTGGTGTTGTTCTCGAGTTCGCGGGAGAAAATTTACAACTTCACGGATGAGATGTCTGTGGGTTGCCTGTTCTTGAGAACTGTTAATGGTACTACTTTGATGACAACGAGTGGCCACTCTTTCATCACGTCCTGGATCGCTGGTGCATCCAGGCACTGACGGGATTGACCTGTCAACAGAACTAAATTTATATGATGAAACTGCACCAGTGTCATAAGAGGAAGCACCCACAGCCAAGACCACCGGTTTGTTTGGGTCAAAAGGAATAGCGTATTGATTACTAAACAAAGCATTTTTCAACACTTGGAAAGCAGTCTGACACTACTGCGACCAAACAAAAGGAGCGTTCTTTCTGCGCAAGTGACGAAGGAGAGCCGGATCTGGACGGTATCAGGAATAAACCGGATGTAGTACAAGAGCTTCCCTAATACCGACAGTAATTCCCGCGCATTGGTTGGAGATTTAAGGACACAGACAGGAAGTGAAAATCTGATTGCATTGGATGAATACGGACACAGACAGCAAGCGAAAATCTGATTGCATTGGATGAATACCCTGGCTATTAATGACGTGTCCTAAGTACTTAATTCTGTCTGAAAAACAACACACATATGTTTGCAACACTTGAGACAAAACTTGAAACAGAGTACAAACATTGCTAATGTGGTCTTCAAGCGTGTGGCCTGAGACAACGACGTAGTCTAAATTATTCGAGCAAACAGGGTCTTTTGGTGTGGGCTGCGCCAGAAAACGCTGAAATATGGAGGTTGCGGAAGTACTTACAAATGGCAATCGCAGAAATTCCAAGAGACACACATGTTACTGACAAAGACGTGCTGCGACTGCTCATCCATACGTTGCACCAACTAAGGACACGCAACTCAGTTCTAGAAAAGTAATAACCGTCACCAAATTTGGCCACCAAATCTTCCAGACGTGGAAATGTATAACTGTCAATGAGCGTTTCAAAGTTCACAGTTTTCTTAAAATCGGCGCACAACCGATGCCTGCTAGACGGCTTCCTTAGAACGTTTTCCACGCCCACTGGCTGGCTGCAATTGGTTCCTGAACTATCAGTTTTCGAAGAGCATGAAGAACAGAACGAGCTCCACCTAAAAGGAGCAGTGCATTGTCCTTTATTGTGACGTGGGCAACAAAATTGTCGGCTTTGCCTAAACCTTCAAAAAACAAATCCAGGAATTCTGCACATGGAAACAGCATCCCGAGGATCGAAGGAAGCAACAGAAAGTTTATTGATTTGAACGCTTAATCCAAATAATTCAACAGTGTCTATGCCAAAAATATTAACGTTGCTCTCCAGAGCAAAGCACTGTAAACGTCACTGCGTTTTATTGATTGGCGACTCCATGGCGTGTTGTGTGCAGCACGATAGTGGATAGAATTGGAAGGAAAATCAGCATTGGCCGTATTTTGTTGTTTTATTGTCAGCAAAATCGATTTTCGGTCACTTAGTAACCATCCGAAGTGCTATAATACACAATTAAAATTGGTAGGCACTGGTATCAAGCTATAACCACAAGCTTAGAGCGATTACATAAACTGATGTGATCGCTCTAAGCTTGTGGTTATGGCTTGACACCAGTGCCTACCAATTTTAATTGTATATTATAGCACTGAGGATGGCCACTAAGTTACCGAAAATCGATCTTTCTGGCAATAAAACAAAAAAATACGGCCAATGCTGATTTTCCTTCCAATTCTGCCACTGCCTTTGTCAGAGTTCGAAGAGCTGCAGGAAGGCAACAAGTGCCAAAGACAACAATATGATGACCATTATATGCGGTCAGTGTATGGCGCCATGTACACAACCCACGATTGCCAAGCAGCTGATACACTATAGGATCAAAAGTATCCGGACACCCCAAAAACGTACGTATTTCATATTAAGTGCACTGTGCTGTCACCTACTGATAGCGACCTCAGCAGTCATTAGACATCGTGAGAGAGCAGAACAGGGTGCTCCGCGGAACTCATAGACTTCGAACGTGGTCAGGTGATTGGGTGTCACTTGTGCCATACGCCTGTACGAGAGATTTCCACACTCCTAAACATCCCTAGGTCCCCTGTTTCCGATGTGATAGTGAAGCGGAAACGTGAAAGGACAGGTACAGCACAAGAGCTCACAGGCCAACCTTGTTTGTTGGCTGACAGAGACCACCGACCGACATTTGAAGAGGGTCGTAAGGTGTAATAGGCAGATGTCTATCCAGATCATCACATAGGAATTCCAAACTGCGTCGGCATCCACTGCAAGTACAATGACAGTGGATTTGACGATGAAGCGGCTGCTCATACGCCACACATCACGCCGGTAAACGCCAAATGACGCCTCGCTTGGTGTAGGGAGCGTAAACATTGAATGATTGAACAATGGAAAAACGTTGTATGGAGTGGCGAATCACGATACACAATGTGGTGATGCGATGGCAAGTTTTGGGAATGGCGAATGCCCGGTGAAAGTCATCAGCTAGTGTGTGTAGTGCTAACAGTAAAATCCTGAGGCAGTGGTGTTATGGTGTGGTCGTGTTTTTCATGGAGGTGCTTGCACCTGTTGCTGTTTCACTTGGAACTATCACAGCACAGGCCTAAAGTGATATTTTAAGCACCTTCTTCCTTCCCACTGTTGAAGAGCACCTGTTTATAATGCACTGCCTGTGGCGGAGTGGTTACACGACAACAAGATCCCTGTAATTGGCTGGCCTGCACAGAGTCCTGACCTGAATCTTATAGAACACCTTTGGAATGTTTTGGAACGCTGACTTCGTGCCAGGGCTCGCCGACCGACATCGATACCTCTCCTTAGTGCAGCACTACGTGAAGAACAGGCTGCCACTCCAAGAAACCTACCAGCACCTGACTGAACGTATGCCTGCGAGTGGGGAAGCTGTGATCGAGGCTAAGGGTGGGTCAACGCCATACTGAATTCCAGCATTACCGATGGAATGCGCCACGAACTTGTAAGTCATTTTCAGCCTGGTGCCCAGATAGTTTTGATCACACGGCTGAGCAAAGTCAGTGAAGCGCCAGCGTAAATTTCCAAACAGTCTGATTACCCAGCAACGGCAAGTGACTAAAAAACTTTTTGTCCTCATGTAGCAATGCAGATAAGAGGGGAGCCTTTCCGAAACAGACATTAAAAATTATTTCGCACTGACACACTCTGAGGCTTTGAAAACACAGTACACCATATTTGGGGCTTAGATTTGCGCGAAGGAGTAGCAGAAGGATTTGGCTTACGTTTATGTAACCACACAGGCTCTGAGTGTCCCCGTTAGCTTGAAAAAAAGCAAGTCGCTTCACGCGAGGGGCAAGATCGGCGATCACATACCGTATTATAGCGAGGACATGACTGCACGTCTAAAGCAGGACGTGATATGTTTTCATGTGAAACCTATGGTCTGTGTACGCAGCAGTTGCGAGAACTGTTTGTCTTGCCTCTCCACAGAAAAGAAGCGCTGCCTCAAAGCTGTCTGCGGTGTTTTCTCAGGAATCTTGATAGTCAAGACTCTGAAGAACCTGCTGCAAGGAAGGGTCGGGGTATTTAAGAATCTGTTCCCATACTCGAGGGTCAGCTACTTTGGGCTTCATGGCATTGCGAATCATTGCATCACTGTAGCATTTGCCACAATCACATTTGAATTTACACTGTCTAGTGAGGCCCTGCAAAAGAATCTGTAATGGACAGCTGCCTGTTGTATCCTATCCTCGTAATACATTGTCAGCACCTGTAATAGTTTCTTATATTTTATACTGTATAGCAGCAAAACGGGAGAGAGTTTGGCGCATAATCTGTAAACAGTCGATGCTGTCGTGGCCAATAAATAAGAATGTCATTACCTTGTATATGATGCGCTGCGTTGTACTTGTTGAATTGTGTGCGGTGTTCACTCCAGTCTTCCTTCCTCTCATCAAATTCAATGGCTTCTGCAACGCATGAAAACTATATAAGCACCATTGGTGGCAAGAGTAATTCAATTCCTCAATCAAACTTTTAATTTGAAAGCTGTAAATCGAAAGGTTCGGGGTTAAGATGCGCACCTGTGCTTAAAGGTTAAACAGATTAGGAAACAATATGACAAGGCTTACTTCAAAGCAACCAACCTCTTAATTTCAATCGGCAACCTAGGTGCGACTAGATCCCAACCCATCCCCTCTGACAATTTTATTTTGACTAAAGCCCTGGAGACAATTGGCTGTTAATATTCTCAAATTTAAACTTATTGCCAGTTATTAAGACTGCTCTGAAGGAACGTCTTAGAATTTTACTTGTGAACACTTCCAGCTAAAATACATCAATAATGACCCGGTCTTTCAAATACAGCAACGGACAGCTTACTACAACAGGTTGTTCAGATTATAACTAGTGACTGAGAAATGTAATTATAAACAAAGAATTGAATCGGTTAACATCTAAATTTAACAACAAGGTCCCTCTTTTGTTTAACGGCAATCCGTGCCTTAGTACAATTGTTCCGGCTGTATTTACGACCAGGGGTTGACTCATTTGTACAGTAATGATCGGGTACAAACCA